>NC_135046.1:3750000-4375000 GCF_051020975.1 Osmia lignaria lignaria | reverse complement strand
CGCGGTAATGCTCTAAATTTGAGACATCAACCACAATCGCCATGAAACGATAAACATTTCAAGTTGATTTTCCGTCTACCGAATTACAACGCGAAATTCCTCTGCACTGAATCGTCAAATTTCAAAAATTAATTATTCGCATTCTTAATTAGTAGTTTCAGCACGCCTATTTTCACTTGTGTCCTTTCGGTTGACAATGAATTTTTGCGTTATTCTTAAACGATTGTCTATTGTTACTACAAATTTCCTGCAACCGAAGGGTTAAGTAGGGAATCTCAAAGGGAACGCGATGCTCGGTGCTCGGCAACCTGGAGAAGCGTAATTGACCTCGAAGCTAGACTAATGATATTTTGAATCATGAGAAACGTGGCGAAGTAATGTTCTGTAGGATGCGAGCGAGGCCCAAGGAATTTCGGGAAATTGTTCGGGAACAAGCCAGGTTAATCCAGACGGTTGTACAATGCGGTCACCTTCCCCTGATAATTCCGAGGATAACGCTTTACCGCCCTGTTCGTCAAAATCAATTCGAACAGAAACCGTTGTTTTAACCCGAGATTATACGTCAGGTACCACTTGAATAGCAAACTTGCTCATTCTAATTAGTGCTTAATCCTTTGACTCTCGAAGCGATTAGTTGTTAAAGAATGTTTAAAATTTATACACTGTATCGGACAATGGAAAGTTTGAGATATGTCGGTGTATAGACGCGTTGTTATAACGCAAGGGGTACTAATAGATCGCTGAAATATATCATTCAGAAGTTAGTATACTAACCACTCTACTTAATCGATGTTACCGTAACTTGTAACAATGCTGCAAAGTGACCCAAAGTGTGTTTGAACTGTGTAACCACCACACAACTGTTGCTTTAACACCCTTCACAATGTTGCAAAGAATTCTAGAACAATTCTTCACTTTAAATCGATATTACCTACAAATATTCCGTATTATTTTAGTTTTGAAACAAAGTTGCAAACGCTGCAAGCCACATTATGATCTTTACAATATTACTGCCAACCCCCAATCGTTCTTCGGCGACATTGCAACAATATTGCAAAACGAGAAATTGAAAACCTTCAGTTTTGCAACAATATTGCCGAGGGAGAAATTCGGAGCTCTCGTGTTTGCAGCTATGTTGCAAAACAGGAAATTGCTTGTGGCGTTTGCAACAATGTTGCCGGGTGATAAATCGCGTTTTCGGGGTTCGTATCAACGTTACGTTGAACAAGAGGCATTCCCAAGAGTGTTGGAAACAGCAAAAATACTTTGGTGCGTTTGCAACAATGTTCCAAAAAAGCGGAGATTGCTGTTGGCTGTTTACAACAACATAGCTAAAACAAAAAGCGTCGTAAAGCGTTTGCAAAAATGTAATAACTGAATTTTAACGGATCAGGGGCCAGATTTACATTTTACAACAACGTGTCGCAAAATTTGGGTCCGTTTCAAGGGTGGTGATTGTTTTTTCGAAGATTGTACATACGCCTCGTTTGAAAAAGCAAACAATTTCACGCGAAAGTAATCGTCTGAAATTGCTGTTCCAAAACCTGACACCGTTACGTGTTTGTCCACAGTCATGTTGATTCTGGCTAGTCAAAGGATAGAAAGCGTGATTGGCAATTGGATGGGTCACGATGTGGTGGAACACGAACCGGCACCGACGAAGAGGGGCGCTGCACCCACCATCGTCGAGTGGTAAAACAGTATTTTAAACTCTATTATTCTCATCCACCTTTTAATATTTTCCAATTCTTTTCAATATACCAACATCTCAACCTTGCGAATTTTCTCTTCGAAAAGTTCCGAGTTTAAACTTTTTTCTCGAAGAACGGAACGAATAAATAAATAAGAATGAGAACGTAAGACAGATAAAGTGAATTCGTCGAAAATATACAGCCACGTTAGCTTCCTGTCGTTGCGAACGATTTCCTTTCGAGCTGACACTGAAAGTGAAATGCAAACGTTCGAAACTGCCGTTTCTCGAAAGTTTGCACGTACCGTGAAATCCCAGAAGGAGCCCCGATTTCTGGCTAAATCGACACAGCGACGAGTGCGAAGCAATATACGTACTTACCCCGTAGGTTCATCTTGGCCTGGGTGTCGGGCTTGATTTGGTCGGAGGTTAAGCAGCTTTGGGACGTTGGCCTGGAGGAGTACGTGAACGACATGTGGAATGTGATCGACTTCGTTACAAACTCTTTATACGTGGCGACCGTCGCTTTAAGGGTGGTCGCCTATTACAGGGTGCAAAAAGAGATAGAGAGCCAAAAACCAGGCTCCGTGATTGAATTGCAGCGCGAACAATGGGACACTTGGGACCCGATGCTCATATCCGAAGGCCTTTTCTCTGCCGCCAACATATTCAGGTCAGCTTCTTAAATAATAAAATTTAATCCCTTATTTTCGGAACATCCGGAATCTATCGCTTCCAACCGGAAAATTAAGAGATTTACTTCAACCAAATGTTATTCACTCGAATAATTCCATAACGCGTGAAATTTTATAGTCTCAGCTGAGAAAGTAATTAAAAATCTCTCTGCTTCAAAGCGACCTTTGAATTCCCACCAGAACGTAATTTTCGCTATGAGTTTTATTCGCACCTTCGTCCCACGTATAATTACACCCTTTCGGTTAGCCATGCAATTGAACGTAACTCATGGTTTTGCTATATCTTCTTTCAGCTCTTTGAAACTTGTCTACATTTTCTCCGTGAATCCACACCTCGGCCCTCTGCAAGTCTCCCTCTCCAGGATGGTCATGGACATTATGAAATTCTTCTTCCTCTACGTGTTGGTGCTATTCGCATTCTCCTGTGGTAAATACACCTTAATGAAATAATTTCATTTTTCTTAAAAAATTACTTAAATTGAAAAATTAAAAAAAAGGCATACAGGCTACAATGTTTTACTTTTCAACATGAATGAATGTTTGTGTCCCAGTTAAAGAAACTACGTTGCTCGATAGGTCTGAACCAACTGCTTTGGTACTACGCTGACATGGAGAAGAAACGTTGTCCCAGCGCGATGTCTTATTCCCCTAACGCAAGTGTTACGACCGACTCGAATGCCTGCATCGTTTGGCGTCGGTTCGCAAAGTACGTTTCACCTTTTATCTCGTTCATTTTTACAGTGTTTTTACTGTCAATTTTTACGACACACGTTTTAATCTCACCAGTCTGTTCGAAACCGCTCAAACGTTGTTCTGGGCCGTGTTCGGATTGGTTGACCTAGAGAGTTTCGAGCTGGATGGTATAAAAGCGTTCACCAGGTTCTGGGGGATGCTGATGTTCGGAACGTACTCGGTGATCAACATTGTGGTGCTATTAAATCTATTAATTGCTATGATGAATCATTCCTATCAATTAATCTCCGTGAGTGTATTAATTTAACCTTATCTCCAATAAAGGATTAATACGTGAAGCCAGTCCGATAAGATTGATTCATTAATTCCAATCAGGAACGTGCGGACATCGAGTGGAAATTCGCCAGGAGCAAGCTTTGGATCAGCTATTTCGAGGAAGGCGGAACTGTTCCACCCCCGTTCAACATTATCCCCACCCCGAAGAGCGTATGGTACATTGGCCAGTGGTTGTACCGGAAGCTGTGCGGTCACAGCAGAGCTGCTAAGAAGGAACACATGCGAACGATCAGAGTGAGATTAATTCTGGTTTAATTACGAGTGTTATTGATTGTGGAGAGAATCAAAGGAAATATACCAAGTTAGAAGTATCTGCAGTTGCCAACTACAGCTTCATGGCGTGCAGCCAAAAACTTAGATCCCGTATTTTTTCGGACCTTGTTCCAAGCTCTTTGTATCCTAGATTCTTCACGAATTTATTATCATTGTATGCACTTAACGAGCGACGTCTTAATGAAAGAAATCAATTTATTCGAACTCCTACGAAATTTCAATCCTGTTCGAAACGTCGAGCGAACTGGTTACTTTGTTTTCTAGAGAAAGGTTAAGCAGGCATCAGAGAGGGACTTCCGGTACCAGAGCATCATGAGAAATCTGGTGCGAAGGTACGTGACGGTGGAACAAAGAAAAGCTGAGAGCGAGGGTGTCACCGAGGACGATGTGAACGAGATCAAGCAAGACATCAGCGCTTTCCGGTGCGAGTTGATCGAAATCTTGAAGAACTCTGGCATGAATACCTCGACGACCAGCGGTGCAGGAACCGGTGAGCCGTAGGAGCACGAATGAAATGATTTCGCTGACGCAAATTGTTTCTGTAGAAATATTTTTGGTTTCCCTTGCACCTAGCTGGCAAATCGTGTCGCGTCTTCTTTCGCGCGGGCAAAATTCCTAGCCACAGCGTGACGAGAATATGACATTAAGAAGGGGATCACAAGTTTCATCGTTCGTACATGAAAGTTCCGAAGTTCGTTACTGAGAACGCTATTAATCATCCGACGAACTACGTCGGACTAATTAATGCGATTAAGCATCGTCTGCCATGAATATTGCATCCCGTGGTTGAAAGCTGTTCAGCTTTCAACTAAGAAAAGTACCAAAATTCCTATTCGAGGACACGGTTGCCTTTAACATCGGCCCATTAGTTGATTTACTTACACAGAATCCTATTTTTAATTAATACGTTCGTTATTATGTTAAAGTTACAAGTAATAGATGGACTCTTATGGAAAATCAAACATAGTCTATCATACGAGTGACGTGATAACGAACGCGTTAAATTTCTTTCTTAATTTTTTTTAGTAGTCGCTTTAGCGTAGTCCTTGGTTTTCTGTCTGCCCCATAGAAGGTTCCCTTAAAGAGCTGTCCATAGGTGCGGGGGGTAAGAAGAACCGTCAGAAGGAGCGGCGATTAATGAAAGGGTTCAATATCGCCCCTCAACCCGGCGGAAGTGGCACTCTACCACCGGTTGACGAATTTACAGCATCGCTTGAACAAGTGCAACACGAGAACTCTCACGAACACTTTGGTTCTACTTTGAGCGGTATATTCGGTCCTGGCGCTACACCCAAGAAAAGTCCGCATCACATTAGTACCAATAGCGTACCTGGACTTGGATCGGGTAGACAAAATCGAAGGATGAGATGTAGTTCGAAGAAGAAGAGATGGGAAAACCTTATCGAAGCGGCCAAGGTTCGTGGCAGGGTCTCCAGGTTAATCGGTAAGATGGAGGTTTAATAATTTCATTGTTAACGGTACAAAGACTCGTTGCACGACAAGTTTCCTCGCTTTCTTAGGTAGATCTCGTTCAGAAGATTCCGTCTACTCACCCGCGTCCGAAGATGGTGGTTCGAGATCGGAAGGATCCACGGATTCGAAGTCCTCCTTGGAGACTCCCACTCAGGAAGTCCAGACCCATCATTCGCATCACTCGCATCATTCGCATCATCACGAAGGACATCACATGTTCGCTCATGGTCTAGGCGCGTTAGCGGCACTGCGGAAAAAACGCAAAACCTTCTCGGACTCTAGATCGTCGACACCAGGGACGAGGAGTAGCAGTGGGACGAATCCAATTCATCCGATCGCCTCGGTTCTTGTCTCGAAAGTGTCGAAGAAACAACATTTGCAGAGAGCTAGCAGTGTTCCGGCCCGGGGACCGGAACTGGGCCAGCAACCGATTCCACCGAGACGACACGAGGTTACGCAGAGTCAGCAACCTAGCATCGATACACCTGAAGGTGCCAGTGTTAGCGAGCAACCCGGTGAGTATTTTTTTTTTTAATGAAAAGCGTTTAGATTTAAAGCAATTTATTTATTATTATAAAATTCCTCTCTGACGTTCAACGTGTGAAAAATCCAAACACTTCAAGTTTGCTTAGAGCAAGAGTTTCAAGTAATAAACCGAATAATAAACGTCCATTTACGTAAATAGTTAACAAGCCTCTGAAGATCTATTCGAAAGCTCTGAAACTTCATCAAGGCCAGGAGAAACGTGAAAACCGTAGCAGCAGCTGGATAGTTTGGTTTATTTATGTTGAACAGTCGTTCCTGCCGCTCCTTTGACGCCGTCGACGACCGAGGAAAGCGTGATAGCCGGCAGTTCCCTGCCCGCGACCATGAAGAGAAACGGTTCAGCTACGCAACTGCAACGACTTCCGGGCATCGAGCCGATATCCGGCCACGATGTATCCGGGGGATGGCTCTGAGAGGATCCATCAGTCGCCATGTCGCGACCTGTCAGTTAACAAATGGAAGGAACTCGATCGCCCACGAGTTTCGTTCCAATCAGCCGCGCTTGCAAAGAGGCTGGGACGACGACATCGATCGAAATGGGATCACGATTGATCGCGTCGTCGTCGGCACACGCACAATGATGCCTTCTCGCGACGACGCCGAGACAAAGAAACTATATATAGTATATATATATATATATTGTTTTTAACAAGCGACGTCGCCCCGTTTAATCACGAACAACGCTCGTCGACCCATCCTGGCCCTGTTCCCTTCATCAACCAGAGAAAAAGAGAGAGGAGAGTGTAAATTTTCTAACGCGCTAATATTTCTTACTTACGGCGAGATTAACGATCGAAGGCTCGACGAAAAGGGCAAAAATAATTTCTTTCAGGCCGAAAGGTCTCCAGTTTATTTCCTGCTACCAGTGGACTCTATTTTCCCTGGATCCTTACAACATCGTATCGTGTTCCTGATCTGCAGTTTTCTCACGAACCATCCGAAGTTAATCTCGTCGCGACGCGTCGTCCATAAGCGAAGTTTACTCGTCGTCGAGGATTTTTTACCGCGTGTAGAACGATCGTAGCGGATATAAAAGTGTTTCCCGAATCGATCGCGTAACTCGAAAGTGGGCCGGTTTCCATCGTTCGAAAACAGTGTTCGCGGAAACGATTTGGATCCGTTACGTGTAATCTCAGTAACCCATTACTAATTACTTATTTACTACTACTGCTCTACTACTGCCAGAACCGAAGAGGGCAGGTGGGTCGACGATAACTAGCCTAGTCAACACTAGTCGGACAAACCCGTGCTAAAGAAGAGGACACGATGATTTAATTGTGTTGTCGCGTTAACCTGTAAGAGACAATTTAATTGTATTATCGGTGAAACAAGGAGGAGAATCGTTATCGTCGTTCGTTTCAGTGTACTGGCGATCACGTCGAATTTATCCTAACCCGCTTCAGGAAGCTGGTCTACTTGAAGATCGGAACTTACAATTAGTCGTTTTCCTATTTAATCCACAGCTCGTTGTTATTTTTTTTTTTTTCTCTCTATGTTACTTATATTCGAAACTATTTCTGCGAATTTGTTTCAATGTTCAACGAACTCTAGTCATTAATCTAGTCGAACGATTTTTATTTCTTTTCTGGCGTTAGTGAGAAAGGTGAATTTTCCTCTAGTCCCGCGTATTTTAAGTTTCTTTTCATTTTTAGTCATTCACGAAACAGGGAGAAACGAGATAAATGTGTCACGACCAAAAAGGAACGAGCCGTAGCGTAGTCGTGTAGAGGCCTAAAAAAAAAAAAAGAGATTAAGATCCGTACTACTTCCTAGATATTACGTGTACGTATGATAATAACTATTATTAATGTTATACGCGCCGTCAGGAGCGCGAAACAAAGCGCCGAGAAGGAGGTGTGCGAGCGAGGAAAGCATTTTCAACTTCATCATCATCTCTCAACAACAACGACCACTTCCTTTTCCACTTCTCCTCGTTGTAATCGCCTACCTGACACACACCGTGCGCATAGTAATCGTACCGCCTACGTGTATTATTTATGAGATTATTAATTGTAAATGTAAAGTTTAGATGTCCACTTGGCAACCAAGGAAAAAAAAAAAGAAGTCGTAGTGAATGTTATATTGTGAGAGAGGTTACATATACATAATACTGTTGTAAGAAGAGAAAGAAACTATCAACGACAACCAAAAGAGAGAAGGGAGCGCGCAAACGCGATGCGGAACCAAACATAAGAACAATTTTATTAACGAAAATTAAATTGAAACAATAGATTACCTTGATTACGAGTAATAGTCGTACGAAGTTTAGCGAAGTTTTTTAATAATCGAATTTCAAATATCGTTTACAACAGCGCAGCATCAATCACACGAGAGTTTCCGGATATTTTATAGCGAACGAGGTCTATCGGGGACTGGAACAAAGAGTGTGAGCTGGTATAGAGGATCTCGAGATTCAGTATTTTTCAGCTAGTATTATTGTTTAACGACTCGTGAATTCGTTGGTGCTTCAAGCGGAAAGCTTATCGACACTATAGCATGCTTGTTGAAATTTTCAAGCGCTATCCTGCGATACCTTTGTATCGTGAAATCGTATCAGACTTTTCACGTCTTGAAATGGGAAAACAATCTAAATCAAAAAGACATTCGTGTTTGTTAAGCTGAACCGAAAGCATAAGTTCCCCCGTGGCCACGGAACCCGGTGAATTATTTGATTTAAAAAAATGTTCGCTTATCAGAAACAAAAAGGAATCAAAATTACAACACGCAATGACGGATCGATTTTAAACTGTTCGATTTTAATATTCGTTTACAATCGTAGTGTGGTCGAGTGACAATTCGACTCGGAGTAGAAAGATCACGAATGACCATCAATAAAATACCATTTATTCTGATACATCAGTTTATTTCCTACCCGTCATTATAATTCGTCACGTTCAAGATTGAAGAATTCTCTGAAAATCTTATTTTACAAAAGTAATAAAGCATCATTTTGGATCGCATCGTCATCTGATCCTTTCTTGATTTCAAGTACAATTTTTCATCTTTTACCGACTGTTTCAGGAATTAATTTATTCGCAGGGTGCAAGCTGACACCTGGAGCGTCGCTGAAGCTTCTTGGGACAAGGACGTCCTCCGTTTTCAGCTTCTTGCTAAATGTTCGAAATCGAATAGCATCGTTAAGAAGAACAGAAATCATAAATATACTATCTTGAAATCGATGACTTACCTTGATGGTACGATAACTAGCAACTCGGCCTGCACCACAAGTAACGCTGCAGGGGCTCCAAGGTGACCAACTGCTCACAATACAATCGACAGGTGCGAAGGATTCCGATAATGGTGCTTGCTGAGGAGCTGAAGCGTTCACGGGTTGTCCAGTGAGGATTGCTCGAACCTGAGCACAGACAGAGTTAAAATATTTTATTCTAATAAGATTAATTATTTTTCAGGAGGACTACCTGGTGACTGGCACCATAAGGACTTCCATAGATGAATATAAAATATTCTACTCACGATGCCACAGGTATTGTTACATTCATCGGCAGTCAGGAAATTATTCCTGTTACCGCGACAGCCACCATAGCCGAAAGGTACGCACATCAGCTTCTGAGGAACGAAAGCCCATCGTTGGAAGTATCCTCTGCAAGGTCCAGGATCTGCTTCCTCCATGCAAACCACTGTGAACGTAATTAATTAATACGAAGTTTAAAGAACAATCACGGTAAAATTAGTCCAAGTGTTACCCTTCGCAGTTGCCATGTCGAAGGTACAGTCAGCTTGCTCAAGACAAGGTCGTTGCTGAAGAAGTTCCATTTTTGAGGAACACATTTGTTGCTGGGATGGATCGACCATCAGTAATCTAGTCCTTAATTTCACTCCTTTTCCACAGGATGCACTGCACGGCGACCAATCGGACCAATCTGTCACCTTAAACGCAGGATATCGTACAGTTTAATAAAAAGATAAAGGAAAATTACCGGATGTTCGTGAGGAGAATCGGATTGCAAGATTTAATATACCTTGCACGTAGGATCGATTTGTTCCTCGAAGCCAGGTGGGCAAGGTGGTTCCATGCATTTTTCTTTCTCAACGACGGACACGTAAGGGCACTTTTTACGACCCATAGGATCGTTGAACCTCCTTGTTCTCATCTTAACTCCTATCCCGCAAGATGACGAGCATTCGGACCACTCGCTCCATTCCGTGGTCCTACAAATAGGGTCGTTAAGGGGGATCAAGCCGCTGTCATCCGGTTCTTCTTCTCCTCTGAAATGAAATTCGCAAATGTACACGTCAAGCATAAAGCGACAGGCGAGATACTCACGGGCATTCTGGGACGGATGCCACACACATCTCCTTTGAAACTAATTGTCTGTTGCACTTTAACATGGCTGCTTTCTCTGGCATCAGGTAGGACCTGGTGCGCATCCTTAGACCTTTGCCACAGCTCACCGAACAGCTCGACCAGGCTGTGTAATCCGTCGTTTGACATTCAGCTGTGTTAGAAACAAGCGAAAATTATGGTAATTCGATTCTGACGAAAAATTAAGAATTAACCGAGAGATAAATAGGAATTCTCGTACGTCTGACAGTGTCCTCGGTGTTTTCAGCAACCTCGAGCTGAGTGAGTTGCTGTTGCAGAGTCTCCTCGTCGCAACTCTTCGAAATAATCTTCTCCCTATTCAAATACAACCTGGCCAAAGGTAACATGGGTCTTCCAGTTGGATCGTAAAACGGTGATCTAGGATCTTCCGGGTATAGCGTCGTGATTGGTTTCATCTTTTCCCTTGGTTTAGTTTCGGAATTCGGTGACATATAGGAGATTCCATTGTCCGTGCCGGCGTCCCACGGGTACAAGTCGATTATCTCGCTCTTTGTCCAGGTGCAGTCCTTTCTACAAAGGTTCAGTTTGCTCACGCCGACTACCCAATCTGGTGAGGGACCCAGCATGGAGGCAACGGATACCATCGGGTGTCTTTTGTCAACTCTGAAACAAAATATAAAAGTTCGTAAATTTATTATACTTTCTGAGAGAAATAAACGCAGAATGATTTACCTAAAACTGGTGCTTGTATTGCTGTTTACGTTAGGATACCAGAGACCAGCAGCCTTGACGAGAGTCCTCAACTGATTGGAATTAGCTCTGAGCTCAGCTTCGACTCCGGATGCAGAGCCCCATTCTGCCAGTTGGCGAAAACCATCGGTAGCAATGTGATCTTTACCCCAGAAAGAGAAACTGGGCACGTGGGACGCACCGATTACATCGCTGAAGTGGGTCAACCAGGCGGAGAACGGGAAGTCCTTCGGATGGGTCACGTTCGACCAAATACCCTCCATTATCAGCTGGAAGGTTGAGGTAGGAATCGATGAAAAATTGCTGCTACTAATTTTAATAAAAAAAAATGATTTCCCTAGGCTCACCGAGTATTTCGCCTCATCGCAGGCACAACATTTGTCGACATCAAGGGTCTCGACAATCTCCGCATCACCCGTTTCGCAGAAGGTCCTGGTCAAAGTTCCATCCTCGGCGTACCATCGCACGTTATTCTCCAGAATCATGGCCGTAAAGATAACGCACCCAGATCCCGGCGGTGGTGCCTTCCACATCACTTGGATCTACGCCAAGGTAAGGGAAGCGTTTTAGTATCTCGTTGCGGAAATTCGCGGCTTCTGGCCGCGAATCGAACAGCTGAAGCTTGGCTAACGTCCAGCACCGGGAAATTTATCCGCGATTCTTGCATTTCCACGGCTTATCTTCTCGTGTATTCGATGCGCTCCGATAAGAAACATTTAACGAAGGAAAACTAGTAATCGAAGTCCGAGCTCGTGTCAAAGACAGTGCAAATTTATTTGAAATGGAACTCACTTCTGTTTTCGGGAAATCGGACGCTTCGGAGATTGTGTTCACACAGTCTTCGTTGAATGTTGTCAGAGAATCGGGGAATAATTGAAAATACCCAACACGAGCTGCGAGATTATTGGGCGCGTGTTGTGAATGCACCGAAAGGGTGAAGCGGGTGAATTGTTGCAATCTCTCGTGCGTTCGAGAACCTGGAATTAATTAGAAGAAGAGTCAATAATATTACGGTAGTTAATCATGATTTCAGAGCAGAAAGTTAATTAATGCACTATGTACATACGTGATTACCTTGTAAACTGATCGTATATATAGCATTCGGGATATATTTGTCAAGCTTTCCGCTAACGAGAATCCTGTAACCACCGTCACCCGAGGTTCTCGGAGCGGAAGTTTGTTCCGCGGTCGGTCTCATAGGACATCCGGCCTGAGCCGCGATCATCAGACACGCTGTCACGGCCAGGAACAACATGGTGTGATCTGAAATGATCGGCTCGCTTAAAATTAGTTGAGCCAAACTCGGCCATTAGCGATTAGTATTCAGTGACGCGATTGCTTCAAATTTGATATCTAACTCCTTTGAAGTGGTAATTTCGGTTAGCCATGGCAAAGGAATTTAACGTTTCGCTCATGAATCAAGTTAATTTCAGCATATTAATTTAATCCGCATCCTTTATGATAGAAAATAATTTCGATAGACGATTAAAATACACCGAAGTTAATTTATAAATCAAATAGCGATCATTCGATAAAATAGTCTTTTACTTCGATCATCTTCGTCACGATCGTTCTCGTTCGAAAGAAGACGGATAGGAAATCGGTGCTAATTTATCACCGACGATTCTTACAAGCAAGCTCTCATGCGATCGGCAATCGCGACGCGTTCGAGTTTCTCCTCAGTGCTAGTTAAATCAGTGTGCGTCTCGTAACTTCGTTTCTTATGTCACGTTTTGAAGAAACGAAACTAGTCGTGTCGCAAGCGGATCGCTCGATCCACGGAAACCAACTATCCGAGAAACTTTTCGTCCGCGAATGGAACCGGAAGCGCGAAAATCGTGCTAGGAATTCGGAAAATGAATAACTTTCGATTTCTTGAGTTAATATAAAAGTAGCGTGGGAAAATTCACTAAAACCACAGCGAAAGTGTCCGACGATCTACAGAAATGATTTGAAATGATGGCTCATTAGTCACAGTCATCTGTCGATTAATTTCCATCGCGAAACTCTACAAAGTAATTTCTATGAAACGCATCGTTAATTACAACATCGTTGAACGCAATCTCTTCCATTCGAAATGCATAAACAATACAAGCGCGGGAATGTGTTCGATTCAGAATGGCATGGTATTACAGAAAGGCCTGTGTCAAACGTGTAAGAACGATTACAAAACGAGAACGCACGTTCTCCAGATATCCTGGCATCGTCGGCGATCAGGAAAACGTACGAACCGAAGAGATCCGTGCATCCTCGAAAGATCGACGAGGACAATAAACACGTTCAGCTGGCTAATGATCCAGCCGAGAACTTAGAGATGCATCGAATTACGCGCGAGCGTGCCTCGGAAGTGGGTCGGGAGATTCGAACCGGCTCTCGAGATCGTCGCTCTCCGCGTGTAGGTGTAGGTTTCTAGAACGATGGACTCGTGGCAAATCGGTGAAACAAGGACGAGAACATTTAAGCGAGCAAATCACCGGAAATCGCGCTGCGTCCAGCAGAGTTTCCGCTACGGGACGCCAATCGTGCTTTCTTGTTTTTCGAGATACAAAATGAAAATTCAGCTGTTTAATAGACGCGATGGTGTTCATGTTTGAAAGTGAAAGTTTAGAGATAAAAAATTTCCATGAAAACTCGTTGAGAATTACATTTATCGTCCTACGACCAGTTAGAGTTAATTAAAACAAATGAGTCGCGATAAGATGTGTATTTTAGTACTAAGCATTCTATGACCTCGTTTCAGTACAATGTGTATGGGCAATGATATTGTTTAAAAATATTAAATAAAATGTCTGTTTACTTACGTCACTTTGGATATCAAATAAAATAACGGGAAACTAAGAATTTACGATAAGACATGTTTTCAAAAATTTCTTCCAATTAAATGTTCAGACTCCGCCGATGATTTACATGTATTAATTAAATCTGTCGATTTCACGAAGTATCGCGGCTGTTTACTTTCCCCGTTTCACTGCGAACGATCGAACACGATGGAAATTAATCGCGAATCTCTGGAGGGAGATCGATCGTGAATTTCACGAGCCGTGGAACGAAAACGATCGGTATTTAACCACGTCGAGTTCATTTTCACCGTCGTGAATTCACGGTTTCACGCCCCTGACTTTAAGCGTGACTCAGGGCGATCGCGAAAATTGTATGCAATTAAAAATAATAGCCATTATCATGTCACGTGTTTAAACATAATTTAAAATGACGAAGAGCTATTAAAAAAGAGTATTGAGACTACGAAACATTTAGTCGATCGATTATAGCATTGAATGCAAAATACGATTGCTAATTAATGGAAGGATTACCCAATTGTGTTCATGTTTGATAGTAGTATGATATAGTAATATAACAAAAAAAATGAGATAAGAAAATGACGGTTCATGGATATCCTTTTGGAAAAATCTTTAGTACTAGATTAATCTGATACTTATGTCATTTTTATTTTTGTTCGACGAAGAGAAATGAACTGCAGAGTAGATAAATATTATTTCCAGATCTGAAATTATTAATTAAATTCTCGCAATTAAAATCCCAGATGCTAATTGTCTTCGATAAAAGTTTCTTTCTCGATAAACATCCGCTTGGAAATCCCTTAATTACCGTGCACCTCCTAAGGGGCAGAAGTTGTTCAAGTACTTTCAGTCCGGTTTCAATCGTAAATTACACCGATTCCAATCGCACCAATAAACGCACTTCGTCACGCACTTAACTCATGGAAACCCGTCTTCGACAATTTTTCGATCGATAAAACACGGCACGACGACGTGGTGAATTACCACGCTGAAAGTGTTGGACGAAGCGGGATGCAGCTTCTTTTATGAGCCTCTCGCCCTTTCACGCGCGCTCGCGATTCCACCGCTTCGGGGTGTTTGGTGTTTCGCTTTAGGCGAAATTCGACGTGGTTCACATTTCACCGATTACTTAACGACACTCGCAAAAAAAATCGACAGATACGCTTCCTCGTCGCTCTATCTATTTAACGAGTTTCGCAACCGACTCGCCCATTTTTTTCACCCCTCGGAAGATTAAAAAAGTCGCTGATCAAACTTTCAGAAAGACGAAAAAGCTTGCGAAGATTTTAGAAAAATGTGAAACAAGGCTCCCAAGAGAAAATTGTGGTATCAGAAACAAGCTTTCAAAGAGGAAAGTGCGAAGTTTTCAGAAAATCAAGAAATAACCTTTCGAAGGAAACGTTGCTATGATTTTAGAAAAATGCGAAGTAAACTTTCGCTGAGAAAATTAAATAAAGAAGAATTAATTTATCTCGCACAAGGCGTTCGCTGAGATCATATATTTTCCTACTAATTAAAATTTAATCACACGATAAAAGACTAAAATGCTTTCAACACCCTACTGTGACTCTTTCACCTTTTATCACTATATATTATTATTACCCCCTCGTTAACTGGTGTTTATCACTCTCTTTCAATTATGCTCAACTATAAAAGAGATTCACTTGGTGTTAATAAATAAATAAATTGTACACCTTGTAGGCACTGGGAATAAAACTCGTCGACACGATTGCGACGATTTCTTTTCCTCTAGTTGTCCGCAAGAAATTGGAATTGCGACTAGTGCACCAGACGAGACGAGACGTTAAAGAAGACTAAACGAGATGACGAACCGGACGGCAGATATCGCGGATCAGGAAAGTCAACATTCGAAAAACGGCCGCCTCTGACCCCTCCTGTGCGCTTCAGATCTTCCGGAAGCTCCTTCGAAGCTTCCTGTCAATTTCGATTACTATTCGATTGTCGGAGATTTGTTAATCATTTTGAAAGATCTACAAGTCAATCTGACAACATTTGATTTAACGAATGGTCGCATAATATAGCAAAGACTTTGATATCAAATCTGTAGTGACCCAATTTAACCCATTTCTTTACACTTTATTTCACTTTAAAATTACCCATTTATTTCACTTTAAAATAATTGAAACAACATTATAAATATTAAAAATTTCTTGGTAAAAAAATAAAAAATTTGTATTTTTTCGATCACATGCTTTTATTTACTCAAAATGTACAACATTGTTAATTATATGAAAAAACTGACCAAAGTTGATGGCATCATTCATGAAATTTTGAAAAACACTCTGTCTTAAGGTGAACCTGACATTTCTTGCATATGTTTTCAGTAATTTACTTCTTTTCACGAAGTGTTAGACTAATTGTGAAATATAAACACATAGACAGAGAGCTTGTGAATGCTTTTTAACACACGTATGATGAGTTTTGTATAATAAGTTCATTTTGACTACATTTTTGACTACTCAACACTGGGAAGAAATGGGTTAACTACGATATGCAAAAGATCTTAGAAAGGATATTTTATTTTCCTTAGGAAAGGTTCTTTTGAAGTATAGCTATTTAGATAAATTCCCAAGCACTCTTAAATTTTTCAACTTTATTCTGCTCGAGCGCTGTCAGATTGGCCAGTGTAGTCAAGAATCATCGCTATCTCGAGTCACGAGGTCAGTTTCGGGTCGAGATATCTCCCTGGAAGGAACGTCTTCCAGATAACAACGTCAGATAAACACCCACGTCATTGTACACCAATGTTTTCGTTCGATCAAAATTATCGAAGTGAAAGACGCACCCCTTCCGGACGAGTCTTATCTACACTTTGCGCTGATTAGTTAATTTGCAAAATGAGAATAGAAATTTCCGTACGGTCTACCGTATCCTCGATGATCCTTATTTAAAAAAAAAAGGGTTAAGAGTGACTATAATTACAGTCGCTCATCTATGAATCACCGCAAGGAGAAGAAAGAACTATCGAAAACTCTTCAATATTCATCGAGAAACCGCGTCCACATTCCACGAGAAGAAAACACGTTCGAAAGCAGCGCGTAGTTGGCGCGCGAGTAGCGATTTGTCCGCTCGCATGCGCCAACTTATCGAGCGGATAGGTGCGAGCAGAGACAGCGGAGAAGCCAGACCGTTCTGCTGGCTGTTCGTCACAGAAGCGTAAACTCGAGCGTGTAGTAGGATCAGCTAAGTCGTTGGTAGAGCAGAGAATCGCATCGTTATGGCAGCCTGGAGAACGTTTCGATAGAACCTTAACCGCGGCGCAGCCGGAAGTAATCAATCAAGTTTCATTTTGATCGTGACAAGGAATGCAGATGGCAAGTGTAGCCGGTTCGCGATGACCTTTATTAGCCTCGGTTCCGTCGTCACCGCTTGCTCGCCCGTCGTCGTTCTACCGTGACCCGACTCGACGAAGAATTACGCCCGTGGCCGTGTTCCTGGCTACGCGGCCAAGTGACGACAGGTGAGACCAACCAAAAGAAGATCAACAACGTCCAAGAACAAGATCAATCAGCCAGGCATGGCTAATCTCGCGGGTGGCTCGTCCTCTGGTCTCACCAGACCACCGACCATGCTGGAACAGCTTCTCGAAGAAATCAACTTCCAGAGGACGAAGGAGCTAAGGCAGATGTTGAAGGATGGTTCGTATAGCCAATCTTATTCAGATGAATCATTGTTTTTTTTAATGAAATAATTGGGTCTGTGTGAAAATTTGCAATTTCAAAAACGATTTTCATTCAATCATTTGGAATTTATTTTAATATTGTATCTAAATGTTGTATTTTGAAGTATCGTTTGGTAAACAAACATGATGGGCGAGTAGTAAACACGCCCATAGCGCCCACCAGTTTGCTAGACATGTTTACACCCTCGTACCAACACTACCCTCTTTGGTGAATCCTTCAACCATTGAGTTAACAACAGTATAATTTAATCGTACATTCTTTTTCATTTTCAGTTTCTAAACTTAGATTATTTCTTTAGAATGTGTATCTCACATTTTAATTGAAACATTCATCTAGATCTGGACTACGACTGTTTCACGTGGTTTTCTGTAAATTAAAATTACAGGTAGATGATTGAGCAAAGTTTTAAGATGTTGTTTGGTTGAGTCAGGGTTTGCGGGATTGCAAGCACGCGACGAGAGTGGCTTTGTTTGCCAGACACTGAGCTCCCATGCAAGGGTGATTCGACGATCGATGGCTTAAGGGTGAAACGAACGAGGATTTTTTTCTGTATGCTTCTTTTCTCGTCGCTTTGGAAATGCGATATTCCCTCGTCAAACACAGACAATCGTTTCTAACATTATCGTTCTGATCGATTAATGCGAAGTTTGTTATCGATAAGTCGTCAAGTCTGTGATAACTCTATTTGATTCGATGGGATAAGAGTCCGTGGCAATTGTAAGGAATAGATTTCAATACATTTGCGTGTTAATTACGCTAACACGAGGTCAAAGACATTTGAATAAGCCTCTTAGTTTCTGTATTAAAACCACTCAGTGCTAATTAAGTTTCAACGCTTAAGATACACATATGTTACAAATTTTTATTACAAATTTATTTAGTTAATAATGTTGTTCTAAGCAAAATTATCATTATTTGCATTTCTAATGTAGAAGAAAAGGTACATTGAAGCGTTGAAAGTTCGAAGTTGAACACAGTTTATTCAGAGATACTTGAATCGGAATTTGCAATTCGAATTTCAAGGCGAGTTTGGTCGAACTCAGCACCGTTCAAAGCATGTTTTTTGCAGTCTACGATCTCAATATAAATATATCACAATGTCGAGGCAACACGTATGAGCTGATACGTAACAGTCCTTTGTCTTCGAATTAAACAATCATTATATAAACCTAAACAAAAGAGACGTCTCTTTTCGCGTAGAATCGACGGACGCTGTAATAGTTGCTTTTGATTTTCAATTAACACGTACATTGTAATTCACGAGTGTCACTCATTGATACAAGGCAACAAATTAATTTCATTATTAATTACAATGCAGACGTTGGAAAGAAACTCATTCGTGGAGAAACGAACAAAAATAATAGCAAACTTATCCGTTCTATAAATGCAATATGACGTAATGCAGTGTCGATAGACGACTGTACGTAGATTATACGTATGACTCAGTCCTAATAAGATTTTTCACCAAAGCAAAGCTCTCTCCTCTTTTCACGCCTTGGCCGGAAGAAGCCTGACAATTGTGTAAACAATGAATGGATGTAACTTGTTGTCAGATGTGATTCATTTTTGGTGAGCCAACAATTGGGTCGTTTCTGAGATATTTCTACACGATTCCAGGCTATTCCCGTCTTCGACGATCGTTCAATCTAGATTGGACTCCCTTTACCCCTCTACATTCCAGGGGTTTAATGAAAATACCTATCGAGACGACGGGTTAGCGAATTGAACGAGATGCGCCAATGGAGGCTGCAATTATAGTCTGCATCGTCGTCTACCAGGGACATTCTTATCGATTATCGACTGCCTTTACAGAGATTCGGTCCTCGTTAACCTCCCCCTCGAGGATTACATTGTTTCAATACCCTTTCACGGATAGTTCCGACCGAGAGTGGTCGAAAATATCAACCCTCCCTTAACTCTGGCTTGTAAAGTGTTTCCTGAAAGGTCATCGCGTTTATAAATTGAAAAATTTATTTTTAACACCTTTTGCCACAGACTCGGGCTTCGTGGTTCTTCAAGGTACAACCTACTGGACGGACCTGTTCGTGCGGCACTTCCTCTTCCAAGCAGAGCACACGATCGACGGTGACGATCTTCTGTTCTTCGTTCGCAAGAAACACGTGAAAACATCGTCGAGATATTTGCCAAAATTCGAAACGGAAGTAGACGTGTTTCGTAAGGACAGCAAGAAACTGCCAATCGGCGATCCCGACATCGATTGGGAGGAAACCGTGTACCTGAACCTGGTCGTACATCAGTTCGACTATACGCTCACGTTGGCGATCTGCACAAGAACCAGCCCCAAGGAATTGCAAGTAAGTATTTCCACTTTGAAATCGCATTCGTTTTGTTATTTCTCTTAAAGCTAGAGAATCTTATTTTCAGGTATTACGAAGACATTCGCAAAAAGTGTACGCTAGTCCGAGTCGTCGGCGTATGGACGCCAAGGGTGATCTCGAGGAGATCACTTACCCCCATATATGCTTTATGGTGGACAATTTCGACGAAGTTTTCTGTGATATTTTAGTCAGGGACGGGGAGATGGTGTGCGTGGAATTGGTCGCGTCGGATCGAGAGGGTGCAATCCAGGGTGTCATCTTTCTTGGGTCCATCAGATACGACGCGTTGAAGAAAGTATACGACGCGAGGGTAGGTCCCTTAACTGAATCACGCTCGTTACAACCTTATACCCTCTTGATAACACTGTGCCTTTGATTTACAGTCCAGCCTGAGCACCAAAATGGCCCAACGCATGACCTTTGGCCTGTTTTCCGGCGCGGCCTCGCAGAGAATAGAGTTTGTTCGAATGAAGGGACCTCGTGGTACGATTTGAAATTTCTCGATTTCTTTCCATTTTAAAAATACCCGAGAACCTTAGCTAGCCGTCTTTCAGGCAAAGGACACGCAGAGATGGCTGTGACGAAGCCGAAAGGTTCAGGTGCGGAGACGCCAACCTCAGAGCCTGGTTATTGCGCCACGGATTCTCTGTGGGACGCAGACTGGGACGATGCCGAGGAATTGTTCATGTATCGACATCAACGAAGGCTATCAGATCCCAGTTCGAATTTAAACAATTACGTTCGGGGTGGATGGAGAACGAAACCGGACACTGCGGCGACCAAAGCCAGGTCGGAGAACGAGGGTCTGGATTCGATGGCGAATGGATTGAACGAGATCGAGGCTGGAGACGTTCGTGACGGTAACTAGAAGTTCTCTTGTTCATCCAGCTGGTGGTTTGTTCGCCTCGATGATCCGAAGACCAGGCGAAAAGTTGCGAAAAGATTTTTACCTTGTTCTTCCTGCCTGTGCCCTCTCGGGATCGACCGTGCATGCTCTTCTGTTACGTATCTGTGTATTCTGCACATTTCTTTCTCTCGATAGATAGACGACCCCCTTAGGAGCCGTGTCTCGACCTTGAACCGTCGTTTATTCACAGGACACTTTGGATAATTTTGTTTATCCGGTCAACTGGAATCGACAGTTGCATGATTTAAATGACTATTTTGTTTAAACCACCTTTGTGATCACTTCTGAAGTTTCTTTCAAATCTAAGTTGTTCCTTTAAGATGTTCGCGAGCGATTCTTCGTCATTGCATCGTCCCCTCTTGCATCGTCCTCGAGTTAACGGAACCTGAGATTGACTCGGAGCTCGATCCTAGTGCCTCTTGTGTTCCTTCAGAATCGATCAGTGAAACCGTAAAATGCAGAATGTTTGATAATCGTTTTGCGAACACAGAGACACGGGAAGAGATAGAACAGGTGAAACAGGTCGAGGGGAAACGGCTGTAGACCACCACCATACGCGAACATCCGCGTCAGTAAATGGACGAACGAATCGAGATTGATAGAAAGAAAAAAAAAAAAAAATAGAAAGAACAAAGTAAACGGATGAAAGGAGAAAAATACCTTGTGTCTCTAATCTGTGGCACGTGTGCCATTCCGGCTGTTTCCTTTATAGCCGAGCTACAGGATAGCAGCTGGGGCGGCCGGGGCTCGCCAGGAAATCACAGGAGTCCTCACGCCAGACGACGAAGATCCCCGCATCTTCCTGGCAGGCAACAACGTCCGAAGCAAAAGCAACGTAACTCGTGGGAACGAGTCGAAAACGAGAACTCGCCGAATCGCAAGGAGGCCTATCACGAGACGAATGGTGAGCGTGCTTCAGCGTGTTCGAAGCGATCGTTCATCGCCTCTTTCTTATCTTTTATTGATGAAAAAGAGACGAGGCAACGAATCGTTAAATCACGATAGAAACACGCGCGCGATCAACCCAGCCGGTTGTTTCATGGTAGGCCTCCAGAATCATCAGCACCACAACCATATAGAGGTCGGTAGCGAGATATTGGTACCGGCGGCGCCATGCTTGACGGACGACAACGTGCGACAAAAGTTGGACGCCGGAGCGATTCTAGTCCACGGTAAGGAGGAGCTGCCTCTTAGATACGAGGAACAGGACAATAACCGGAGACGCAGGCCGTACAGCACCGGCCATATCAACCACGATCGTATCAACAACCTGGAGAACGACGAGGAACATCATCGACTCAGCGACGACGAAGTGGTCAGGGTACGTCGGACTGACGGTGGACGAAGAAGGCTACGGTCAGCAGGCTCCGACCACGAGGAATACTACACCGGGAGGAACAGGAACAGAAACGACGACGAGCAGTTGAGAGATAAAAACGCGAACGCCCGTATTACGCGTGGAAATCTGACGACCCACAGACAGAGTGCCACCCTGCCGAGGAGGAGGCGAAGACGCGCGTTATCCGGAAGCTTCGCGGGCAACCCACTTCCTCCTCATCGAGTCACACCAGACGGCACAGCTATCTACTATTGGTGCGAGCTCCCGCGCCGCCCCGGCTCACAGGGTAAATTCTTCTTCCCCACCCTGATCGACACCTCTAATTACACCCCCCCCTACATACAAAAACCGATCACCAGTATACTTAACATTGGCTGCTCCGTCGACGATATTTTTTAGGGATACGTGGATTCTTTCTTTGCAGGTGAAGAGAGTTTGTTAGTTTTCTTAAGAAATTTTACAAAAATTAGATCCAAACGGATACTTGATTGGACGAGGGTTAATAAGGGGTGTTAGTTCATTTTGAAAAGTGTAATCGTTCGGGAGTAGCCAATGTTACACCAGAATGCAAGCAGCCACATTGTCCATTGTATTTGAATAATGCTCCTGTATACTCATCGCTCTTTAAAACTACAAATCAGAACAACCATGTTTTATGACTGTGTTTATGAGGATGGTGAAATTACAATGGTGACGGAAGTGCGTTCCAAGGCGATCAAATTGACTGTCGCGATGGTGTTCGTAGTGCTGGTGGTGGTTTCAAACGCTAAACGAATCAATTAAACAAATGAAAGCCGTTTAATCAACGAGTTTCACCACCGGTATAAACATGGTCATCCACCATAAGAAAAACAAACATACGCTGACACCGTAACCGATATGACGAACAGAAATTCGTAGAATCGTAGAAAGCATTTTACCTATTGCGTTCTTACGATAGCAGACCGCGATTCGCTTTTTCTTTCATTCGATAGCGTTCGATCTCGGTCTGATATATTTCAGAATAAGATTCATAAATTAAACATCGAACGTTGTCTGAAAGGCTAGTGCATCCCTGTTCGCGTTTATCTGTTCTGCACACCAGTAGCCTCTGTATATCATCGTACCACCATCATATACTTTCTTTTTTTCTTACACCTGTAAATAATAATCGCCCAGTAATTTGTTATAAATTGATCCCTAGATCCTTATTCGATCATCGTCCTTTGATAATTCCTGCATAACTTGTCGATGTGAATCATTTAATTATTTCAATCTCAAAATCCATTGGTAATAATCAGATAATCCTTGGTGTGTCTACAGAACTGGACGATGGAGCTTATAATCCATTGTGGACCATGAGAGGATTCACCCAGACATTCCATTTCTGGAAAGAGACCAGGCGAGCCCAATCCGTACCCCTGAACGCGTTTCTTACTTATATTACGTTACCCTGGTGGAGTATTGCCAAAGGTATCGTCATAAACAATAAGTAATTAACAACATAATTCAACTTTTTCAAAGAATTTTTCGACATCTTTTTTATATGATTTCAGATATTCTTGATCATCGAGAAGGACCCATTCTGACGTTTTAGCCAACACGATGGTGTTCGATTTTAATTTCCAAAAAATTCTCCTTCTTCTCCTTCCGTTTCTCATTTTGTACGCACTTGGATAAAAGCGTGGCCCAAGAGAATCGAAGTGTATAGATTAAGAAATAAACGAGATACTATTTATAATCCCTGTGATGGTTGATTTATTACAATTAGTTTGGTTTCATTGATAATGTACTTGCTCGAACAAAGAGTACAAAGAGTAAGGTTTAATAAAAATCCCTTTGTCCTTTGAAATGGATTTAACACTCGATCCAACGCGTATAAAAATATATGTTTCTGCGAACATACTTCAATGGATCTCGTCCACTTCCCTTAATTAGTGTCTTTTCTATTTCATCAAATACCTTCAACTCACGTTATTCGCGAATACGTTCAAGTAGTCACCAAAATTGGTCCAAGTATGGTCCCACAACTCAGGATTGGCCCTCTTGTCCCAAGGAAGATTTCCAGGTAGTATCGCGGTAGAGTTCAGCTTCTTCAGCTCGTCACGTAAGAAGTTCACGATGGAGGGAAACCTTGAACGAGGTAATGAAAAAAGGAAAATAATAAGTATAATATATCACTCTCGCCTTCAACTTCACTCACTCGTTCACCAGATTGTTGTCCTCGCAAGGATCCTCGTAAACGTTGAAGAGACAGGGCGCCTGCAGCGGCAAACATAATGGTAGACTATCATTTCTCGGCGGACATTTGATCATCGCTTGTTTTCGAAGTCTCCTCACGTTTGCTGCCGACAAACTAAAGCCCACACTTGCAACTGCTCGACCAGCTGTGCTACCGATCACACCACCTATGTCGTAGACCCATTCTCTCCCCGATGGTCCGTACCATCCGTCCCATTGACCTTCGTAAGTGGACCCTATAAAACGTCACAATATTCTAAGTAGACAAAATGAAGCTCGAACACCGTCGGCCATCGCTACGATAGCTGAAATACAATTACTTTGTACCCTGAATAAACTTCCAATTGTCGATCGTGATCCCAGACACACCAAAAATGTCGTCGATATTGTGGAGAACAGACTTGCGAGGCGATTCGGTATCCTCGCTCAAAGCGTGCCACAGGTCCATACCATCGATGGTTAAATTGGAAGGATCTCCACCAGCAGCGGTTAACAGAGTTGGTAGCCAGTCACTCACGTGGAACAATTGTCTACTAACTCTTCCCGGACTTACCAGCTTAGGTGACCATATCAAACCAGCTCCTCTGACGCCACCTGAAGAAAGCCTAACCCGTTAGTTAAGAATTTTTAGAACCCTTTGACCATCATAGAAATATACCTTCCCAGAGAGTATTTTTTGTACCCCTCAGTGGCCAATTGGAGGCGGCATTCAGATTGAAACCAGCCGGTGGTCCACCATTGTCCGTGGAGAACACTATTATACTGTTCTTCAGCATCCCCTTTTTACGAAGTGCCTCTACCACCTGGCCAACCGATTCGTCCAATTTGCTCAACATACCTGAAATAAGAGCACTCGATCTTTCTGCGATGTGGCCTTGATTATTATTCGTTAATTACCAGCAAATCTTCTACGATTATAATCGAAGATGTTGCTGAATTTCGCGACGTCCTGGTCAGGCGCCGGGAGAGGATCGTAAGGGTTTCCAGAATGCACAGCAGCGTGTGCTAAATAGAGGAACATAGGTCGGCTATCGTTATAATTATCGATCAATTTCACAGCCTCTGTCGTGAAGATGTCCGTGGAATATTGTCCATGAAGATCCCAGGCTGAATCGAGCCCTCGTCTCATATCCAAACCCCAATAAGGCTGTCGTAGACGCGTAATCAATTAACGTTTGAAACATTGAGAATCCATCGATCAAATTATTATACTAACGCTTTCGACTGCTGTGTGATCGAAATAGTCCTGGTGCCCGCTCCAGAAACCGACATGAGAGTCGAATCCTCTGTACATCGGTGTGTACTCTTTGATATAGAATCCTAAGTGCCATTTTCCAACGATATGCGTACTGTAGCCGAGTTCGCGCAAATATTCTGGCAGTAATTTCTCGTGAAGAGGAAGCCCTCGTGGCTCGGCACATTTTAGAACCTAATAATTATTCCTCGAGTAGTTGATAATCAAATAGTAGATTTTGTAATATTTCACGAGTCAACAGCTAAAGGTCAGTAATCCTTTCTCCGTTCAGTAAGACTAAGATCGAGGCAAATGCAGAACAAAGTGCCAGGGGAAACATAAAGTAGTCACGTAGCGGTGTCATGAAATTAGCAAGTTAAATGCAGGCCTCGATAAACTCGTGATAAACTTTGCCTTACCACCATCAGATTATGCTACTATTCGCGTACTTTAAATTCGGGTATAAGGAAAGTATTGTGTATTCAGCTCGAATAACTTTATCAAACATCCTGTTAGCCTCGAAGGATGAGTTAATTCGACATTCAGGCGAAAGGCGTATGAAAGTTAATAGTGTATTTACTGAAGAATTTTTTCATTTAACGCGTTTAAGTATGGCTACACGTGACGAGACTAAATTAGCCTGTCGAGGCTAAATTAGCGTAAAACAAGGATGACTATACTTAGTATCCTCGCAAGTATTACGACACTGCTTTCAGACTCCCTACACAATATACAAATTACTATTGTTGGACAATAACAAACAACTGGCAACGTTATTTGCAAGCTTATTGTGCGCTTAAACGGTTAACAACGATTAGATCCGCCCGTTCACGTACCCCATGTTGCATTCCAGTATGAATTGGGTATTTGCCGGTCATCAAAGCGCTTCTGGACGGTGTGCAAATCGGGGATACATAATACCGATCAAGGAGGAGGCCAGAGTACGCGAGAGCATCGATGTTCGGGGTAGGTATCTGACCCGAACCATGAAATCCAACATCGTTCCAACCCTATTCAATATTTTATTCGATTTAAACAAATTACCGCCATTATAAATTAATAATTTCTCTAATTTGTAATAAAAAATCTAAAATATTTACTTGCTCTAAGGCTGATACTATGTATTAATAATTGTAATTGCCACGATAATATAAATGACAGCTCACCAAATCATCGGCCAAAATGAACACAATGTGCGGTCGTGCAACCGCAGCCACGTGAGCGAGAAAAGGCACTATCAGAAAGAGCCACAAAACCGCTACTTCCACTTTACTCATCCTGCTAGATCTTTACCTACAGTACGAAGCTGTCCTTCGAGGAACTAAACCGGTTTTTCAAGTATACTTACATATATGTCTAACTAAATTTCTAAATTTTTCGAAACAAAAAATTGATCCAAGATAAAGTGGCGATGATTTTGCCACAGTTGTTGCACCGACGTGCATGCGAATGAAAGGTAAAAGATTATGTTACTCGTACGCGGCTGGAAAATGTACACGAGCAATCGAGCCGACGACCGATGCTATACTGTCTTCAGCGAATGGTGGGGTCTTTGTTGCCACCATGATACGAGACACACGGATGCCTCAAGTTGTGGCAACTCTTGCTCTTCGTCGACAGCGACCAATCTTATCGACTGGGAAACAGTTTACATACGTAGATATTTGATCCTTTTACAAATACTAGTAGAACGCTCCGTGCTATGCACGGGGAATTAATGAGTTACAACATGACTTATGGGCCTCGGCTCAACCTTCCCAGTTATTTATTATTCTTTTGTCTTTAAGGGCCTCACGAGGCCCAACCTTTTATCACTGCATCCCTTACATGTCTGCATCCTTAACACCCCTGTATCCCTTATATCACTATATTCCTGCATCTCGTATATGCCAGCATTTCTTATACCTCGGCACCCCTTACATCTCTGTACCCTTTATATTTCTGTATCCCTTACAATCCTGAATTCTCCCAGCATATCTTGTATCCTTTCAACACTTATAATAAATATATTATAAATAAAATACTTATGGCCACTGGTTCGAACAGAGGTAAGTAAAGGTAAATACAGGTAAGTACAGGTAAGTAAAGGTAAGTAAAGTCTCGTTAAAAATAATTTTAAATTTTAATTTTTGCAAAATTTAGTTCCTTTTTTTGCCGCCAGAGGGCACTGATTCGACGTCGAAATTTTAGTTCAAATTCTTCCCGCTAGAGGGCCAAAATTTCGGCGAGCTTTAGTTCCTTTTTTTAACACCAGAGGGCGCTGATTCGACGTCGAAATTTTAGTTCAGATTTTTCCCGCTAGAGGGCCAAAATTTCGGCGAGCTTTAGTTCCTTTTTTTAACACCAGAGGGTGCTGATTCGACGTCGAAATTTTAGTTCAAATTTTTCCCGCTAGAGGGCCAAATTTTCGGCGAGCTTTAGTTCCTTTTTTTAACACCAGGGGGCGCTGATTCGACGTCGAAATTTTAGTTCAAATTTTTCCCGCTAGAGGGCCAAATTTTCGGCGAGCTTTAGTTCCTTTTTTTAACACCAGAGGGCGCTGATTCGACGTCGAAATTACAGTTCAAATTTTTCCCGCTAGAGGGCCAAAATTTCGGCGAGCTTTAGTTCCTTTTTTTACCGTCAGGAAGCGTTATAATGGGATGCTTAGAAAAGAGATGCAAGGATGTAAGGGATGCAGAGATGTAAGGAATGCAGGGATGTAAGTAATGCATAGATGTAAGGAATGCAGGGATGTAAGGAATGTAGGGATGTAAGGAATGGAGGGATGTATGGAATGCAGAGATGTAAGGGATGCAGGGATGTAAGGAATGCAGAGATGTAAGGGATGCAGGGATGTAAGGAATGCAGAGATGTAAGGAATGCAGAGATGTAAGGGATGCCGGGATGTAAGGAATGCAGGGATGTAAGGGATGCAGGAATGTAAGGAAAGCAGAGATGTAAAGGATTTTTTTGTGTTTTTAACGTGGGGAAATCTTGTATAAGACCCCCCATCGTCCCTGGGCATGGCGGCGGGGGAGTGTCAGATTCCTATTGACTAAAACCCCACGGCAACCGACACTGGCGCTAATCAAGTGGTCATCATTCAACGAATGTCTTAAAGTTAACGCAAATAATCTTTACTTTGAATTTTTAACAAAAATTTGATGCTCGATCGATACTGTGGTACTATCATTGTAAGAGTACACATATAACATTTTTCTGCTTTGTTTTCGAGCATGCGTACAACGTCTCAGCGTCACTCACAGACATGTGTCCGCATTATTAAAAGGAAGGATTTTATTAGCAGATAGAGTGCTAAGGGAGTCACCAAGGATCTCAAATTTTATTCGAACAGAGAAGAAATTTAACGCGTTCACTGGCACAGTAGAAATGTCCAAGTATGGTCAGGCACGTTATTATTATTATTATTATTATTATTATTATTATTATTATCTTTACATTGCATAAGGTACAACAAGGATCTCGGAAAAGTACAAATAAAAGTACATGAGAATTATCTATGGCTAACATGTGATCGCTTGGCAAGATTATAATTGCAATTATTCAGGATTTGACTTTGTCTGGGTCAAAACTTCAAAAAAATATCGTTATTACAGTTTTTTTACAGAGACCAATTTGGAAGAATCGAGACTGATGTATTTCTCTTTCATTAACGAGAACGAAGGTTGCTTCGTCACGAAGCCTTTTATCCAGAAACGATGATAAGCAATCAGTAACAGCGTCCAAATTGCGCACCATTGTTTATCTAACGATGAAAATGGGGAAGGTCGATTAAGATGATTATCGTGGACAAACAGGTGACACGAAATTTATTGGGCGACTCGATTAAAAACGAGAAAAGTTGCTGGTTGCAGCAATTGGTAGTGTACCTTCGAAACGTAACGGCGTGAAATTGTTGGAGAAAGATTTGTAAGAATTTTTGCAATGTTATCACTGGTGATTCGTTTTGGGAGTATAATATAAATTATGCCAATGCGAATGAACGGTGCTTCATTCTCAGCCAACTAGAATTGAATCTCATTATCATCACTTGACCTACGCTGCGGGGGCCAACTGTTATACAATTGATCCCTATCGGAATTGAAATGATTTTGTAGGAAAATAGCCTCGCAAGTGCATACTAATTGTTTCTTCGTTTATTACCATTTGAAATGGCTTTGAACACTGTTTTAATGATTTCTACGTTGCTTATCAACGCAACTGCAGATAACAGCGTCAATTACAATGACTTGATTGAAACAACGGTATTAAAATACTCTAATAAGATCTTTTCAATTAAATTTAATTAAAATTATTGATTAATAATGTAATTAAAATTCTCTTGGTTCTAGGTGACAATCGTTAAATCTTGCACGAGTTCTAAACAAATCTCTGCTCTATTGTTAGCTGGAGAATACGATGATTTTCTTCAAAAATCATTGCTAGATGATGTACCAGTGGCTCTGATTTCAGAATCAGATCCAAACAACTTTGAATTCTACACCTTGACTAGATACTTGTTCACGGAATTCCGGAAGTTCTCAACGCTGCAATTACTTTGGAAAATGAATGAATTCGTAGTGGTAGCACGATCCCAACCTCTGCTACGATTGCTCTTACAAAGGATAAAGGACTCTATTTGGTCTAACTTCAACGGATTCTACGTTCTAATCGATAGGAAGACGGGGAACTATGGTTGTTCGAACGCGTACAGATTCCTCTGGGTTGCCTGGGAATACGAGTTGTTATCTACGATATTCTTGTGCATCGATCCTGTCGAAGGACTTTTAATCTACACCTACAATCCTTACACGAACGTGATTCCAAGGGAGTGGCAGGATGCTGGATCGTTTAAAGGTCGCAATGGACATCCTTGGTTATTGCTGAAGAAGAAATATCGAAATGGTCAGTAGATTAGTGTCTCTCAAATTGAAATTCATTTCAAGAAATGATCTTTGTTAAAGGTCCAGGGATGTGTAAGGATCTAAATTTCGATAAGACGAGTGATTTGAACGGATACGAAGTCCGAATGAACGCGATTTCCTACCCGCCGTACCTTCACATAGACCCTCAGGGGCGAGTGAACAAACAATTTGCCGGTGAGAACGGCGAAGTTATACAGATGGTGTTCAATAAATTAAATGCTAGCCTAAACGTAATGGTGCACAATGGATCTGCATACGATCTCGGCGGTGTTGGACCTCATGGAAATATCGTGGGAATGTTGGCAGATATCGAATCGGGCAAGGTGGACATGGGAATAAATGCGAGGCACTTGCACGTCATGTGGAAACTTGGGTATGTTTTTCTTTCAAACGCAAATGCAAAGCCTTGTTTCGTGAAATATAGATACATAGATGAATTTTTTGAATCGGCCCGATGGTGGCGGCTTTTTCTATGCTAGTGTCGCCTAGTGGCGAGTGGGAAAATTACAATCCCCGTAATTTTTGCCCATCCTATCGGTGAAACCCGAAAGCTCATTTAGTACACCAGTGACTATAGTGATAAGTCACTGCCGAAATCATGACTCCTTGAAAATAAAGGCATACCTAATCTTGTCGAATCTGTAGTGACTGAGTGCACCAAACAGTAGATGGCGTCACTTGTTTCCGGCAGTTTTTTTAGAATTATTATATTTTGATTGTGCCTTAAACTAATGAGTTAAGAAAATATAGAGCTTTGGTAATGCTTAGTGATGCTAAATTATATTTTGATTTCAGGACCACGTATCCTCATGGTCAGAATGGTATGTGTGTGATCACCCAACGAGCAGGCGAAGTATCAGAGTTAACTAAAGTCATATCGTTTATGTCGGTACCCGTAATACTTGGAAACCTGGTGGTTTTTATAATTGCATTTTGGCTGCTTGCTAAATACAAGGGAGTACTACATGCCGCGTTGGATATTATTCGTTTGATGACTGTGGTGTCCATCCATCGTCTTCCTCAAAGTATTAGTACCAGAGTTTTCTTCGTCAACGTGTTTGTACTGATACTGATAATGAATTCGTTGCTGCAAAGTCATCTAGCCTCTTTGCTCAGTCTGCCAGTTTTTAGACCTAACATCAAAACTCCGGAGGACCTCAAGGTACAGAAATTTCAGATTTCTCTTGAATAATTAATATTATCATGACTTTTTCAGAGAGCTAATTCCACGATATACGGTTCAAAGCTTCAAGGCCCGACCATACATGATCCGGTATTAAAATCCCGTTTTCACGCGGTTTCCTATCACGAATGCGAGCAACGAGTTCGGAATTCTAGACACGCGGCTTGTCTGGACGATTGTTCTCACCAATATGCGAGGATCAAGGACAACAGTCAGACATTCTATAATTCGCGAGCGATACAACAGAATTTACAAGTCTATGTTACGAAAGAAAACTGGTCGCTGCTCAATCCAATGACGAAATTGATACAGAAGGCAGTGGAAGGTGGGATCGTGTTAATGTGGAAGAATGTTAGTAGGTTCAAGTTATATCGGGCGTGGAAAAAGAGGATCGCTAGAGAATTCAGAAGTTATAGAACACTGACGATGAAGAATGTTGGGTTTTGCTTTTATACACAGGTGATAGGATTTATTCTTGGCACTGTTACTTTCCTTTTTGAGATTCTTATTGCACGATATAAACCTAGACTTATGAAAATACACGAAAGGATTAGAGACAGAGAAGAAATAAAGAAATTACAAAAACTATTGAATAATAAAAAACGAGGAACATCGGAAATTGTATAATACGGAGAGTAAGAGAGGATACGAATAGAAAAAATGTTAATTGGTCAATATTTTATTTATTCCTTCACTTTATTTTAAACAATTTGTTCATTCGAAGGATCTCTTAAATCCCCGTGAAATGAATATGTTATAGTAAATACGTTCCTTTTTACAATTTATACCATATACACAATAATAGTAATAATAATAATAATAATAAAATTATTAATAAAATTAATAATAATGAATAATAAGAATATAATGATAATGACGATGATGGTGACAATTAATAATCAATAATAATTCATTAATAATAATAATTCGTTAATAATAATCAGATTAATGCAAGGCTACGGCGCAAAAAAAAAGAAGAAAAAGAAACAAAACGTAGAGTATACGACACAGTGAAACCGTCTTCGTTTCTTAATTTTTTTTTAATTAACCGACGGTTATTTACCTATCTTATGTACGCAATTTACAAACCGTTTGTCAGCTGCGCAATTAAATCTTTCCCCCACTTTTCATTCACTTTTTTGTTGCGATTCTATCTCCCTCTTTCTCTCATTTTATTTTCACTTTTTGTTAGTAAAACACTTCTCACTCTCTCCCTCTCTCTCAATCCGCTTAAGCTGAGATTACTATAAAATAGATAAAAAAGCCCTGCTCGCAAAATATCTTGCAAATATATAGATATATATATATGTATATGTATATATGTATATATTGTCACGGTCTCTTTTCTCTTTCTTCTTTCCCCCGTTCACTCTCGTCTCGTTTCTCTCCTCTTTCTCCTTCCTACATCGATTCTTTAAACCGGATGTGTGATCGATCGAATTCAAAGACGAATCCATGTGAAATCATTTTTTCTTATTTCAATTCGCGCGTTACGTGCCGCGTTTCCGTTCGAAGCGGGTCCATCAAGCGGAAAAAGACCTTTTGATTTATAAAACCTTAAACGGTGAAGCTGGGTCCAGACCCACGAAACAAATACAACGAATTTTTAAATAAAAGAGCTTCAGATATTAAGAAATGGTATCCAAAGGTATAGACTAAAATTTAAAAACAGCAGTCCGCCATTCGAGAAATAAAAATTAATTCATCGTAACACCAATTCATATGAAATTAAACGAAATTCCCGAACGAGAACAGCGGCCACGATTTAACCTGTTAACCGGGGAAGACGAATGAACTCGTCACCTTTATTTACGAAAAAAAAAAAAAAACAAAAAAAACATGCAAAACTTAATGATCCATTTTACTAGAAGATTTTCAACGATATAGTTACACTTATATTAGAAAGAAAATACAGTGTATTACAGAAGAGAAAATTTAACTGAAGAAAACTTCTAACATGTTTAAGTAACAACAAAAAGGATTCGTCCTCAATGTACACTTATGTTTTCTTTTGTTTCGAATTACATTCATCTAGCGGTTGAAAAGTTGCACCACATTCATCGACATCTGTATCCGCGAACCACCCTCAGCGTTCCGCGCCAATAAATACAAATAATAACTCGTTAATAAACGTTACTAATTAAAATAAATAAAAAGCAAGTAAGTAAGTAAATTATCTTTCGTTAAGCGAGTTTGGTCTCTCCTTGGTGCGGTTGCCATTCTATCTATTATTTTATTGCTTCCCTCTCTACATTTGTTCGTCTCCCTTTCTCAAACACTCGTACACGCACACACACACTCCCACTCGCATACTTCTACATACATGCTCTTTCGATCCTGCGAATCTGCTTGCTTGCTTGCTTGCTTGCTTGCTTGCTTGCTTGATTGCTCGTCTGTCTGGCCGTCTCTTTGTGATGATTTCATATCGATTATGGCCGATCAACGGACGATTTTGTCCTTCCTTCAAGAAAATCGTCGAAAGGGACTCTCACGAGTGAAGGGTAGGAGTCTGTTTTTGAAAACATGACGGACTAGCGTCGTTCGCAAACAAACACGATGACTATTGCCCTCGTTGAATCACAGTAAGATGATTCGATGATAACTACCCTTCGAATCGTGAACAGAGTCCACCCTCTGAAACGTCGATCGAACCATCACGATAAACGAAATTAATTCAACTATTTACACGGATTGGTTGCAAATGAACTCTCTGGTCGTCGTTTATTTACCTCTGGTAATTATAGAAACAACTAGAAACGTAGAAATTGCTTAGAAATCGAGGTACTTCTCATTGGATTTTCAACCCTTAACCGCTACCAGCACACTATACACACATGCAGTCTAATATAATTAATAAATTATAGTAATTTAATTAGTAAATTAATTTTTAACTAACGATTATCGCAAATAAAAAATTTCGAATTACAAATTTACTTTCATATAATGGAAAAATAAAATGATGTCAATAAGAGTTTTCATTTGGAAATTAAATGGAAAATAGACTCGTAACAGTTAAGGGTTGAAATACGTAATGATTTTTCACGATTGACCAAAGAGTTGTTCAGTTCTGGATTAGGGTGTTTACGCGATTTCGACCGTATACGAGAGTATATTAAAATAATGATCGTATAATACTATCAATATAATAATATAATTATGATTGTATGTCTCTATGTTTTACATATGTATATATATGCTCGTAAGTGGGTGTTCGCGTGTGTACGTATGTATAATATGTATATAAATATGTTACAATTACGGCGCAGCGGGTAAAGGATTCATAAAATTAAAAATCAAACGGTAATTGTTACATATGATACATAGTATGTATATATAACTTATATATAATACATGAATATATATAATTTATATATATCGTATATGTATACGCTCGACAAAATTCGGTGAACCGTCGAAAATCGTTTCTGCTGCTGTATTTAGGTACAATATACAATTTGTCGTTCCCGACATGCATTGTTTAACCGTTTCCATCTTTCTTTCACTCATGCAATCGTCCACATGCACGCACAGAAACAGGCAAAACACGCATTCCTCACACGTACCGTTTACCTTTCCTTATTCTTTCATCCCCCCCGACATCATTCATCCCTATAAATACCTCGAAAAATAATAACGATCATAGTGTATCAATAACTCAATAATAATATATAATATTAATAATAAAAGTAGCGATAATAATGATAATATATAATAATATATATAATATAATATAATAATATGGTATAATATATGCATAATATGCGTAAACGCTTTTTTTTTCTCTTGAAATCGTAGGAAAAGAAAAACATTCACGCGACCAGCTGAATCGATCGTTTGTCGATCGATAAACAAAAAAAGAAAAAGAAACGAAACAAGAGAAAGAAGAAGAAAAACACGCGTTAATCATTATCCCTCGAACAACCTCGTCTCTTTATCAGAACGGCAGCACCATTCGCATTCTTTGTCTTTCTTTGGAGGTCTGTAGGAACACGTATGTAAAGAATCTTTGCCCCAAAACAAAGCTAAAATCGTTAAACAAAAAGTATAAGAAAAAAAAAAAAATGATAACAAGATGGAGTTAAATATCGCGTCTCTCGAAAGAGAAGAACCTGAGCTTACGGTGACGCGTTTGCACCCCTGACGATCGTACACGCAGAATTTGCCCTTCTTTTTTTCTTTTCTGTTATAAAATCATTTTGACAACGAATTTCAGGCGAGTCACAAAGGTCGTTGCGTCTGTGCGTTCATTTTTATTTTTTCTTTATTTTTTCAATCACAGCCGCGGACTGACGAGAGCGAAGGCCTGATATTATTTACGTACCCGCTATAAATACGTGTGCTGTTCGAAAATATCAAAACATACGTACATTTTTTTTTTCTTTTTAATAAACCTCTCTTCTTTTTTTTTAAATCTCTTTATCCTTTAGTATGTGTGCACGCGCACACACACGTGGTATAAAATTGTATCCCGTGAACCATTGGACCGCGCTTAGTTATTTCTACGGGCCCTAATCGAGTCTCGTCAACCCGCGTCCAATCCTTCCTATTTTATTTCCGCTAATTTCCCTTTCTTCCTTATATTCTATCGTCCTTTCATGAAAAGCGTTAGCAACGAATAGACGGATACGGTGTTTCTTTTCTTAGAAGTGTCTCTACGGATATACGTATAATAGATTGGTCCAATTTTCGCTGTTTACTACACCGTTATAAATTCTAACAAAATGTAAATTCTAACGTCTTTATCGCATACTCGAATTTTCAATTTAATTTCGATATGTTCCGTCTAATCGTAGAGATATAATATTTCCTCGTTTCGACGATTCTGGTCCAATGAACGTTCCGCGAACTCGTTGCTAACGCTTCATTAGGATCTCCTTCGTTCTCTTTGCTTCTCGCTAAACGTTCTCGGATCAATTTCGCTCAGTTCGCGTGTACTACCCTCAGGCCTCGTATACTTGAAGCTCTCGCAACATTCTCCCGGATACAATTGACAAAAACACGCGACGGTTTCTCACTTTGTCGATGATTAGAAGGAACCAAACGAAAAGCAAACTTAACGATACTAACAGTAACGAAAAATAATGGATAACCGAGCTCGAGAATAGCGCAATGATGAAGAGTGATCTCGATCGAACAACGCGGTAACGTAAATGTAAGTAACGAATAAAATCGTAAGAACCGGACTCGGAATGAACGTTCGGGACAAATTCGGCGGACATGTATAATTATCTTGTGTTCTGTACGTGTTATTTTTAATATTTTTTCTTTTTCCTTCTTATTTACCAGAAATTTTTCCTGATTCTCGATAAGACTTGTGGTAGCAAAAATTGGGGCGGGCCGACTCTGACGCGTTATGGAAACGACGACAGGTCACCCTCAAGGCGGCGGCACTCGCAAATACCTATTTACAAAAATATACACATGAGCAACTTACTTATCCGTTATGCTTTTCTTTCTTTCTTCCTTTTTTCTTTTCTTCTTTACACGTCTGATGTAACGAGAGAGCATTAACGCGATTTCTATCTCTCCGTTACGCGTTAATCTTTCTTTTTTTTTTTTTATTTATCGCCTGGTGTCTGTTCTCGCTTTCTTTCTCTCTTTCTCTCTTTTCTTTTTTTTCTTACCCGTTCTTTTTTTTATAATCGCACTATTTATAATGTGGTGTATGCGCTATGTATAATTATCTGAATATTCTTTTTTTATTTTCTCATCACTAGAACCTCTACTTATTCCCCGTTTAATTCTAAGTAATTGTAAATAATATGTATTGGTTGTTTTCTTTCTGTTACCATTTAACGTTGTTTTTCCTTGTTGCGTATTAATTATCTAATCTAAGTTACCTTTTGTTTGTTTGTTTGTTTTCTTTTTTTCGTAACCTATCTACAAAAGAGTCGTGTCCTTCGTTCACAGACGTCAGACATTTTATTTGTTTTTATAGTAGTTGGTTGAAAATCGGTTGGATCAACCGTTGATCATTGTTGCTCGTGGCGCATCTCCAACGAAGAGAAATGCATCATTACACTAATTCCCCCCCCCCCCCCATCCGACCCTGGTCACTCTTTAAATTCGCTCACCTATACCCTCGTCCAGGAATTTTGCGACCGCCTTTTCTATTATTTCATCTTCTTTCTCTAAAAATGAAACGCCAGCGTGCGTGACGCGTTGGTTTTCTTTTCATTAAATATATTCATATCTATATATTTATAATTATTTATATATTTATATAGGTAATAAACTATATGCATATATGTATATCATTGTGTATTCGTCGCATTCGAATCGCCAAGACGAAACTCATGCTTCAGGTAACGTCGGCTGCGGCGCACCGTAAAGCGAGAACACACGGGCGCTTCTGTGGCACTTCTTATTCCTTCTTCTTTTCGTCGATACATCGATTTCATCCTTCTACTCCGTTCGCATTCAATTTTCATTTACAAAATCGTTTATCTCGAAAAGAAAAATAGGGACAACGTGTTTTCCCTCCCTTCTTCGTCTCGCGAAACGTATCAATACCTCCTCCTCCTCTTCTTCTTCTTCCTCCTCGTCCTCCTCTTTCTTCGTTTCGAAAATAAGTAACTCGTGCTACGCACAGAATACGAGAGATTCTCTACGCACCGATCACGGATCGACAAGATCCTTCTTCAACTGTCCACCTGCAGACGAGTAACTTGAATTGACTATAAAGTTGATGCTAGGAGCGTTAAAAAAATTGCCCAGGACGCCTCCGTGAATCTCCTAACGTAGAAACTTCATAGAGCTCTTTTTTTTTCTCTCTCTTTCTCTGACTGTGGAGCAAGTGATTCGACAGTTATCTCGCAACTACGCGTAGTTGCTCCCCCGTACCACCGATTTTCTGCACCCCACGGTAAACAGTCCTTTATTTATTAACAACTACACTTCCAACTTCTCTCCTCCTTTTTTGCTTTACGAAGCTTTTTCTCTCACGGCGTGTTTCGAATCTACGACGATCGTTGCAACGTTTTTACGTGAACATCGTTGGATACGTGGCCATGTTTTGCGGAAGAGAAGTAATGTAATTCGGGGTGGGCGGTCGGGGGCTATGCCACTGTGGTCAGAGATCTCTAAGCTTCTTTATACCGGCTTGTACGTATCGCACCAAATCGCGCAGCGAACTTTTCAACGTGAGGGGTCCCAGTTTTTCATCCAGCTCGATGAAAAAATCTAAATCGAAAGAAAAAGAAAAGCATACGTCGTTTTATCCAGGACACTTGTGGCATCCACGGTCGAACACCGTAGAAAGGAGTGTCAAGCTCACCTCTATGCTTTTCTGTCACCAGAGCGTTGGCCTGGTCCCAGAGATCGTGACAACTAAACAGCAAGCCAAGGTGATAATTTTGTTTTACCATCGCGTTGTGAACATTCAGCGGAACGCTAACGTAAGGAGCTGCCTGCGGTTGACCCGAGGCAGCCCCTCGATTCGCCAGTTCACCGCTGCTGTATCCGGAACTCTGACTGCCAACCGAACCCACGGAACCGGCCGGCGACGGGGTGGGCGATAGAGAAGGAGTTCCTTGACCTTCCGGTTGCACCGGCGTTGCCTGAGCGGGCTGAGAACACAAGGAAGAACGAAATTCGTTTCAACGACCCTCGATCGATCGCGAGAGACGAAGACTTTCGATGGTCTAAGGCGCACTTACTTTCTGATGATAGTCGCTGAGGATCTTCTGTGTCTCCTTCACTTCATGTTTGCGCATCGTGAACAACTTCAAGTATATAAGAGACTGGCAAAAGAGACTGAAACAGAAGGAAAACAGGCGCCGTTTTGAAAAATACGTTTCCGTGGAACACGCGCCAGTGCGCGACACTTACGAAAACCCCAAAGCGAGTACCCACCTTAGAATGGCTAGCTTGTTATGTATACTGCTCTCTGGCGAGTTGTTCTGCTGACTCTTGAACTTCGAAGAGATGTATCTGGGCAAAGAAAGGGTAAATCAGAGATTGCTTTAATTAGAAAGTACTCTTCCTCGTAGTTTCTGGTTAATTAGAGATGTACTCACTTGATGAGACTGAGAGTATCCTTGTACATGGTGAACGACGCCCTCTCCGTGACAGGATCTGACTCCATGGCGTTGCCAGTGAGCAGGAAACACAGAACGGCTTCCAGGTAAAGCATACCCTGCGCCGTGAGTTCGCACTCCTTGTCGGCGCTGTGCTTTAGCCGTTTCGCTTCCATCAGGTACTGATTCTGGTCCCTGTGTTCGAACACGTCCGATAAATTAACTTACCTCCTGGTTCTTAAACGATAGAGGAAATACACTTACCACCTATCTTGATCCTCCAAAACTTCGTTCTGAGGATTGAAGTAGGAATAATAGACGCGTTGAGGCGGTGGTGGTGGCGGCAACAAGCTGGTGTCAGGTTTTTCTTCCCGTTCGTGATTCGTTGGTTGTATGTCGCTTTGCTGCTCAACAACGAGACATCGAGCTTAAGCAAACAGGGTAGCGAGTAATTTCTTTCTGTCGCGAGATATTCGTACCTGATTCGAAGAGGACCTGGATGCGACAGCTTCAACGTCCGCGTGTTTTCTCTTTCTCTTCTTTCTTTCTTTGTGCTCCCCCGATCCCTTTCCTTTCGTCTCTATGGAACACACAGTACTGAAACTGGTCACAGAACTACAACTCGGATTACGTTTCCTCTTGGGCGCGCTACCCGCGCCACTAGCACCACTACCACTTCCACTAGCACCTCCACCGACGAGACCAGCACCCAGTCCGATGCCACAATTACTCTTCGAGTCCGTAATAGGTTCCCCTTTGATCACAGCGCGATTCTTCAGCTCGCCGTCGACTAGCAACGCGTCACCGTGAATCCTCGAGTCGGTAGGTAACTGTTGAGGCGGTGGCGTGTCAATTATCTCTCCCTCCTCGGGCGTGGATGGTCGAGTAGGTTGGGCGGTCAAGGTGGAAGCCTGCCTGGATGATGGCCTGGTGTCGGGTAGCTCCGTGCGTTGCCTCAATTCCTGTCCTCGCGACAGTTGAGATAGATGGGGAAGTCTGCTCAGCTCGATCCTGCAGAGTAAACTGGGCACACCGTTCACGTAGGTAAGCGGTGGGAAAGATTGAATGATGCTGGATGCTTGGGACGACGGTCTCTTGTACGGACTGTCCCCGCCGGTCGGTGTATTGGCAGAGGTCGTGTACTCTTCCACGTAGATGCCACATTTGCCTCCGCCTTTTCCACCTTTTCCTCCTTTACCGCCAACCTTACCTCCGCCCATCGAAGACGAGAAGACCTTTCGAAGCGTGTCGCTCTTTTTCTTGTCTTGCACGTTACCAGCATCTTCCTCCTGCAACTTCGGACCTGGACTGTTATCGCTGTCCGAGTTTTCCGGGGAAGTTGTCCTGGTTGGAGGTGCCCTTGGCCTTGGAGGTACCCTGTTCGCATAGGAAGGCGTTTTCTTAATACCTGCCTACCTACATATATTGAAGTCGACGAAAGAAACAGAATTAAGATTAAACTCACCTAGCTACTTGAATGCGATTTCTCACCGACATCTCAGACTCGCTATCAGAATCAGACCCCCCAACGTTTGTCACCCTCGAATTCGATCTTCTTGGTTTGGCTTTGGCGGGACTCTTCTTCTTCTCCTGCTTCTTAGGCGAGTCTGCCAGCTTGCTTCTCTTGATGGATACCCTTCTCCAACGCGTGTTATCATCCTCGGAGGCAATGTTGTTCTTTCCATTAGGAGGAACCTCGTCTTCGCTGGAGGAGCCGCTAACTCTCGACCGTCTCTTCTCGTTGATGGCAGCATCGACCGGAGATATCCTGGTCGGTCGATCGCTGTCCGAATCGCTGGAACCATCCTGCGATCGGTCGTCGCTTCCGTCGTCGCTGGTCGAGATGGTAGGTTTCGACAGAGGTATCTTTCTTTTGATAGGACTACTGACTCCTCTCGTTCTACTACGAGGCTTGCCATTCTTCAGACTCTCGTCCGACGTCCGATGACCACCCTTCGGACTCTTGGTAGGTTTTCTAGGTCGTCCACGTTTCCTCGCATCGGCCACTTTTGGTTTCTCCGTTTGAACACGATTCTCTTCCACGGGCTGACCCTTCTCCTGATCCGAGGATCTATAGCTATCGCTGTCGAGAACGCTGATCATCGTCGGATTGTGAGTCCTCTTCACGGCTTCGTCGAGCTGCCAATCGTGAGCTGCCTTATCCCTGTGCGTTCTGACGTCTGCTGTCGTTGCTGGGGAACCATCTTGCCTATTGCAATCCTGCGGATCGTCATTATTTAGTCAAAGACTAAGGAACTTACCCTGAAGCCCGGTTCATCGAAACTTGGCACAATTAATTACCTGCGTCTGCTTGTTTTCAGCGTTCTGTTCCCCGTGCGGCATCACCTTCTTGTTGAAGAACGATTCGAGGTTCCACCTGTGTTTCGATTCCTCGATAGCTGCCGGTGGTTCCTCGATCAGATTCTCGTTCTTTGGTGACACAGAGGGTGGTGTCGAAGGTCCTTTGGCAGGTTGGGTGCTCGTTTCGTCCTCGGAATCGTCGCTGCTATCCGAGCCAGAGTCAGAGCCGGAATCCGAGCTGGAACTGGCGCTTCCGGAACTCTGCGGTGCCTGGCCAGGCGGACTGGGCGGCCTTTGGATGATAGGGACGGGGGAGCCCTTCGATTGCAAAGGGCTCACTGGTGGAGGTGAAAGTACTTGCTCAGGTGTCATTTGCTTCGGAGGTGACGACGGTCTGCTCGGGCTGAGCGGCCTCGTAGGTGATAAAGGACCCACAGGTGACAGACCCATGGGTGACATGGGTGCCAGAGGCGGCGGGGCGGGAGTCATCGCCGGTATCAACGGCGTTGACAGACTGTAAAGAAGACAGTCGATTCTGAAGGGGTTGGTTCATCCAGAAATTTGGGTAAACAAATGATAAACGCGAGATGATAAACAGATTAAATCAATTAGACGACAAATAGTTCCTCGAAGGATGGTTATAAGTAGCGTACCGGATTAATTTTGAAACAAGTTAATGAAGCTATATAAAACGAGCACTAATTAAAAGAGTGTACAGGTGAAATCGATACTTACTCGACCGTAAGGTCAGGACTTCTGTTTCCCCTCGCCGTCCGCGACGTCGTTTCCTGTGGAAAAAGAAGGGAAACGATTAACAATTAATTACAGTTCAATTAAATATGAGCTTTCTTTCCTGATTGATCCTTGTATTGTTCTTACTTCGAACGCGTACACGTTCGTATCGAACTTTAGGGAAAGAGAATATCGGTATTAGAAATGTTTTATTACAAAATCTGATCGAGTAAAGGTTTCTTGTCAAAATCAAAACAAAGAAAATGTACAAAGAAAAATAGAAATACAGTAATATCTGTTTTATACGCTCGTTCGAGGTTCTTTACAATGTTTCAACAGGTGAAACAGAAAAAGTGAAATATTTCCTACAACTTTTCGTTTTATACACTATACAGAATGGGTTAAGTAAAATATTACTCTGGAATACCCACTTACCTGTCGAGGTATCATAAATACCCACTTACCTACGCAATATCTGACTCTTTACAAAACTAATTTTCGAACTTTTGTCTTAAATTTCCAACGAAACTTTCAAAAGTACAGACAGATTTTACTATATTCAGAAAAAATGAGAAAACAGAGCTCGTTAATTTGGCAACAAAGTTACCTTTCCGACTTCATCCTCGCTGTCCTCGGATAGGCTCAGATCCCGCTCCAAATCCCTGTAACAAAAACAGAGACGAACTTTTGAGAAAGGAGAAAGCAAAGAATATTTTTAAGATTTCCTAGCTCTTAAGAGGGGATCCTTTACCCCTTTGGATCCGGTGATTCTCGAGCCTATAAAATGGGGCGGATAAAAAGTACCCTAGTGTTCGAGTATAAGGAGAACGAAGCGCTCTCGATTAGAATGGAGAAAGGAGAAGAAGAACGTGCACGCGTGGAATGGCAACCTGTTAGAACACGAACGACGCCAGGCAAGCTAGGAACAATCGTTCATTGATCTATGAAACTGCTGTTTCACACGCGCCTCTCCTCCGCACTTTTCTTTGTCAACCAACTACCGTCGGTTTCTCGCATTTCCTATCCCCTCACACTTTCACTTTTCATTCCAGTCTTTGTGAATCGATCCCGTTCAATTAGACCCGTTCGATTATTTTCTTACTGTCACTATGTCAATTCCTATACATGACACTACGATTTCTTATGAATGATCATCGTGTCACCATTGTATAGCAACCATGAGTCTTCGTTTTAACAAGTTAAATACGGTAAGAGGTTACTAAAGTGCGCAGAGAGTTGTCAGAAAATTTTTCTAATTAATATTGTTCAATTGCAAGAAAAGTTTTGATAAAAGTTTTTAAAAAACAATTGGTTCGTCCACTCGTTATCTTTCGTATTTTTTTTTTTCTATCTAGTAAGGTAGAAGGAAGGGAAAAAAATAAAGAAGAGGGTCCTTTCACCCTCGATCAACGAGAGGCAAGCAACGGAAGAGGATGCTGCTTGAAGAACGGACAAAATACGAGGAGCAAAGAGGGAACTCGCCGGCACCGAGGGGAATGGAAAGCAACGAGAAGTAGCTATGGGGAAACGTGGAAAGAGAGACGGCGACAGGCTGAAGGATAAAGAGGGAAAGTACGTGAAGCACCGAACGCGGATGTACCGGAGGGTCGTCGACCCTAAACACGCTGTCCTGCGTCCTCGTCGATGCTTGTGGATATGGCTGACTGGTTGCGAACCGTGCCTAAGGTCGCTTAGTCGCTTACACCGAGAAATTACGATCTGGATAAGCCTTTCTTTCGACGACAATAAACTTCAGATTAAATCTTATAGACATCGCCTTGTCACATTTAACACGAGCTGTACAAACCCGGACAAATAAATTGCAACTACATTTTTCTACTAAAACGACGAATAACTAACCCGAGTGTTAAATCGAATCACCAACCATCTAAAATGCAAGCTCTGTTTTTAAAATCTGATTTCATCCAGAAAGCGCTCGTCTAGGTGGTTCCACCCTCTTCGGTTTTCACTGTTTTTCGCCAATTCAGCTCGATCGACGCTTACGCGCCGTCGTTTCATCTGCACGCGAAAACACGAGCAAGAAAACACGAGATCAAATCGAGTTCTCCCGGACGATTTTATTGATTTATTAAGAGAGATCGGGCTTGAAGTTTTGATTGACTTTGAAAGTTCTCCGTGCCGGTAGATATCGTGACGAGTGCGTCTCCCAAAAGCGAGTAAATTCGACAAGCAACGAGATAACTGCTCGAATCCTATAATATTTTATGAAATCCTCTTTCTTCAATTATGCATAATTCATATCAAATCGATGAGTTCGAAGTTAAATCCATAAAATATGCGAAGGTCTAACGAGAAGTGATACAACCATTAAATTAATCAGACAGATCTTCGTCATTGTGAAGACAATCGGTTTATCAAAAGCTGCAAAGTGACCACGAAGAAGAGAACAGTGACATTTAATACGGTTCAATGAACTCGTAACTGGAACACAGGACTCATCTGAGGAACGCTTCACGCGTCGCAATACCGTGATATTCTAAGGGTGAGCAAGGTTAAACCGTGCAAGTTTTAAATTGCTCCAGGTAGCAGAGGAGAGTTTGTGCGTGGAACGAGTATGTGGTTTTTAGGATGCGGTTGAGAGAAGGCAGGGAAGCGAAAGGAGGCAATAAAGAGCTGTTAAAAAACAGACAGAGAGAAAGCAACGATTACGTAAAGAGTTTCTTTATGATATTTCGCTGATTCCCAGCAGTTTTGAAAAGCGTGTGTCATCTTGAATGTTTCTGAACACAGGCCGAATGTCGACACTCGTGAAGCTTTCTCTTACAGATCTGTGTAAAATGCTGAAAGTTTAGAGAATTTTTATTTTTAGAGAAGAGGTATCTGCTGAACGCTTTGCAAGTAGAGGATACCAAAAAGGGTTGTAAATTGTAATTGAACGTATTTATTTTCAGACAGTTTGCTGTCGCAAATTTTCAGTGCGAGCCACGTAGAAACGCATCGGAAAAACGAGGCAAAGCTCACGCAAACACGCGAAAAGAGTGGTGGTCGCGTTTCATAGCGGCGGTGCAGAGGCAGACGAGAAGAAGAAAGAGCACACATCCGGCTCCGCTGGGAACGAACACGAAACGTTTCCGGAGGGAAAAAAAGAAGGCAACAACCAGTCCGCGATGTTATTACGATGCGACCTGGCTCTGCCTCTGTCCTTTCATCGAATTAAACGCTTTGACGACGCCCCCGTGTAACTGGCTACGAAAAAGCGACCAGGAATTTTGCGCGAACCCTATGTCCCCGGATTCGATTGAATATTCTATTCAAATAAGAGCTTTTGTTGGAAATCCAGTTATCCAGCTACGTTTCAGAATATCCACTGATCTCTCTTTTTACTTGTCAAAGATCACTGTTAAGAGCACTAATAGAATATTGAAATAAATGTTAAACTATCGCATATCGATACGCGTTTCCTCTACAATTTCAATTTAGCTTTCAACCCTACTATAAATTAATCATGGAAGAGACTTCTATGAATAATTTTCTGTTTCGACTATAGAGAGGAGCTTCTTCCTGGCACGAAAGCCAGCAAAAGCGGCGGATAAAACGAGACAGGAATTTCGGGATGTCTTTTCGAGCGGGAAGAATAGCGTGGCAAAGAGGATAACGAGATTCCTCCAACCGTCGATGACGACTCGACCGTTTTAAACGGAGCTGGAAAACCAGCTAAGAGCGAGCAAACGGAGTTACGGGTAGCTGGTGTTCCTCGATCAACGATCGTGCTGATCCAACTTAATCCGCGACTTAGTTAACACCAATGGAAAAGCTGCTGGCACATTCTCGCAGACACCTGACTGAATCATCATCTTCTTCTTCTTCTTCTTCCCCTATGCTATTTGGTTCAAGTCTACTTTTTTCTCAAGAAGAATTGAGTAACGTTAATGTACAGGGTTATCCAGAATAAAATAATTCTGTTTTCAAAGCAAAAATTTGAACAGTAAATCTCCTGTCGCAACTTTTCTGTCGTAAATAAAGCGTTAGATTTCAAAGTTGATTACTTCGACGGGAACAGCATCTACCAGATTTATTAATTGTCCCGTAAGCACCTTGTCGCTTATCGAGACGCTGAGATTTCTCCAAACCACGCGACAGAAATATTTTAATCGAGGCAAGATTCTATCCCGAAAGGTCACGCGGTTAACTCGATAATTTCGATTAATTTTACGAGAAGAAGCTTATTCCCGAGGTAATGATCCTTTCCCGACTTTCCTTTCCTCCACCGGGGAAAATTGAATTCAAGGCATTACACGGAGTGGAATTTCGATGAATCCTATTAGCCGCGACGCTAATTTCTAATCAACCGATCTCGATCAATTTTATTGATTACGAGTCTCGACAGAGACAAACGATTAATACCTTATCAACGGAAGTCAACGTTTCAAAGTAAATACCGTCATCTGTTGTGAATCACGGTGCTTAACGTGAAATCATTTCCCATTTCGAATCATCAGTAATTTCAATGATATTTAAACTGTTCTCTTACCGCGCTGGACACCAGTGACCGCTACAACAATAAGCGACTCCGTTGCAATATCGAATCCCTAGAACTCTACCTCGTCCGAAAGATCGCGGATTATCATCGTCACCATGGTAAATGCGTAAAATTGTCGATAAATTGTTTATCAAAGTTGTGCGTAAGTAACCGGCTGATAAACCGCGGCTAGCGCGCCAACTTGATAAACATTCTTGCTAGAAAATTAAGAGGCACCGATCGAGGAAAGACAAAGACGGCGAATGAAAAATTCTTATGCTTTATCGGTGGCGAGCAGCGAGCAGCGAAATTCCTTATCGTTCTGCACAGCGCGAGCCCGACGTTATCAGGAATTGGACAAGGCCGCGATCCGGTTGTCTGATAACGCACGAGCCTCGAACTTTTGTTACGGTGCAGGCTATAAAATTTGCAATTGTCATTTGAAACAACAAATATTTGAGTTTTTCGTACATACGTTAAATCTTGTTAGGAAAATTCCTGAGAATCCGCGTAGCAAAACGCTCGCGTTATTGCTACGAAAGGGTTAAAATTCACCTAAGGGGCATCTTGATTGACGTTAATTCGAGCTAACAATCCCCGGAGCGGTGATATATATAGGTAGTTGAATGTTGTTTACGCAAGAGCGAGTTTCGATCGCGGTGGAAAAGTCACGTAGCCGGTACCGATACGACCCAGTTTTCCATCGGGGAACCCCTAGCTAGGGTTATTAGGGGCAGTTACCGTGGTCGACACCGAAAAACCCTCGACGGTGCGGCAGTACAGAAAAAGAGACAAGGAGGGCTTGAAAGTGGAAACGTGTCCTGCCTACGTATCTCGGAAGCTCGTTAATTTTCTTTCTCGCTCGATAGGGTGAAAGCAGCCGATTTCAGGAAATTGTTCGAACCGACCTATGAAGATACCGTCTCTGGTTGCTACTAATCTCTTTCTCGAATATTGCGTCCATCCACCCCTCGCTCGATTTATCGCCCTTCGATCCTTACGTCCACTCGATTTTATTTAAGATTCCACGGAGGGTAGCAACGGTTATCCAAGGCTTCGCCATTGGAGACTTCGTCTTCGACGATATTGTTACGGATTCTCGGACCTTTACGCTTTCGTGATCGGACTCGGTTATTTCCAGACACGAAATTCGAGACATTGCACCGGAGGTTCACGGATACGCTTCCGCTCCAAAGTTGCCAGGACACTTATTAAAATTTCATAAAGACTCAAAAAAACAAAAAAAAAAAATGTAAACGAAAGATCTTCAAGGCTTTAAAACTTACCAATTGATTTACGATTAACACTCGCGCTAAAGATAAGGTTAAGATGTGGCAACAGTTGACACGACCCGCGATGTTTACGACAATTACTTATAAATCATCGAACGTATTATTTACCTCGTTCATTGAATCTTTCCATACAACGTGAAAACATATTGCAAATTCCAATTCATAATTCCGCGAAGGTTAAACTAAAATTAGCAAAGACAAACAAAACAGTAATTAACAAAATGAGATTCTATACATATATTCTCTGTCGTATTTATGCTTTCCTATATTATTTCGATGGTAAAGGCACGCGAGGCGAAACGGAAGTTACCAGCTTCCTGTCGACACGTGGGAAACTTTCGAACATCTTTATCAAGAGCGTACGTTACAAAATGGTTTCAATTATATTTTTCTTTCACAATTATTCCAGTGTAAATAGCGTGCGTTATCTGGTATGTGAAAAAGCATATTTACCGGAAGTAAATATGCAACAGGCACGTTTTCAGGTTACAGAGAAGAAAATATCGAAGTTGAAGAACGAGTTTTGAACGCAGGAAGAATTTAATTGCACGACTGGTTGATAGGCAGCCAGCACGCGCGTGCACGCATAATTAATTCCTGTCTTTGACGAATTAATTCTTATTAAACCGGATCTCGAGCTCGCGTTTAATACCATGCGCCATCTACGATGCTCGACAACACGAACGAGTTCGAAGTCGATTCGAAATTTTGATTCATTGTTTTGTTACACTTTTACGTCATCGAATCGCGTCAGATCTTTCACGTTCGTAAATTTGCCAATCGTTAAATTATGGAAATTAGACCTTGAAAAGTGGAAATTGTAAATATATCGATACCGCGCAACTGATTGATATTAAAAATGTATGGAGTACTTACGCGGATAACCTGTTGTCGGTGTGCCGCTCGCGTTCTGAAACAAACAGAAAAAAAAGGGTTGGTTAATTAGCATCTGCTAAGTTAATTAGCATTGGATTATCGGCAGCCAAGGACGAGGAATCGAGCCAACGTGGCAAACGTTACTCGACCACGAAGATTCTATCGCTCGACTGTCATAATGACGTTGTTATCGATGAAATTCGTTCGCGGTGTGTCTGGTAAGCGTCGAGAAAGCGATAAAAGTTCCGCGAGCGATAATAGACGCGGGAAAACGTTAAAAAACCCGACGATCACCTGCACGATAAACGCATTCGACTCGGTTAAAGCTGACCGTCTATCAGGACGGTGTCCTTGGGTCATGATAAGCGCAATTATTTAATACAAAGTTTCTACCAGCGAAGTAAATAACATTGAATGTGTCGTCTCCTTCTTACATGCATATCACCATTTTCCCTAGGGAAACCTTTTTACCTTCGTAAAATAACCACGATTACGTTAAGAAGGTCAAACAGTGAAATAACTAAACGCGACACGATTTCAACATTTCCACGATCCTTGCTACCAAGTTTCGTCGTAAATCAATTACTCGAACGACGCCACGTATGCATATCTAATCGCCTGACATTTTCGCCTGGAAATCGTTGAATTCTTCTTCCCCCCTCGTCGACCTAACTTGTATTAAGAATTAAAAAAAAAAAAGTAATTTTCATATACTGTTGCGCTGTGACAGGTCGTCGAGCGGGCAGCTCGGCAGGAAAATCATTGTCGCCGCGTGAAAGCAACGACGAGGGAACGTTGAAATCTGTCGAGATCCCTGAAGACTGAAGAAGGATCGATTCGTTCGACGTAACCTTTGCAACGGGAGTGCTAGTTGCGCGAGGAGGTCTCTCTCTCCCCATTGAAACGCAACGAGCCAGCCTCGAAGAAGGAAAGGATGAAAGAGAAGAAGGGAAGGAACACGAACGAACCTGGTCGAGAAGGCATTGCGTAAACAATAGAAAGCAACATGCACGCATGGGAGCACGTATGCACGTCATGGGAAAGGGGCTGGGACAGAGAAAGACAAGCTGCTACTGGGACTGGGTCAAAAGAGCCAGAAACATGGTGAAAGAGGAAAAAGGGGAGCGAGACCTCGAAGAAGAAAGGGTTGCGCCTTAACAACCGGCCTTGTTCCTTCCAATTTCGAGCCGCTGACGCAGCCTTTCCTTCCGGTGAAATAAAATTTTCAGTTTCCTCAATGCTTTACGAAGAAATGAATAATGATGATCAAAGCGAAATATGGAATTATCGAATCGAGACTCACGCTTTTCATAGTCGCGCACAATCTGGCCGCGTAGTAGAGGTATCGTTAATGAATTCCATATGTAGCGCGATTAATATACGATTACCGAGTCAGACGTGTCCCGATGTCCAATTAGAGGGATGATTTATCGCGGTATCGTTCATCGAGACACGCATCCTAGGTAACCACCAACAGGATCGTCATAACTCTCGTTTCAACAAAAGCTACGCGAAATTCTCTGGCAATGTTCCACCGTCTAATTATCACTGTTCGCCACGCTCGAACCAGTTTCCAACTATTCGAACGGATCACAACGATCAATCAATGACACGCGCAATCACGCTCGATACTCGACGAACAATTACGTCGCGAGGTATCGCGCGAGAGGACGTTGCATAATCGAACATCGAGCCGAATCGCGCCAAAAACTTGTCCTTTCCGATAGAAGAACGATCATTCGATTACTATCTGTTGCACACGTACGAAGAAGAAAATGATTTAAAGCATTTCAAGTTGAAATAATATGCCCCAAATCGTTCACTGAATTATCCACGTTCCGAAACGACGCGACGAGAGGCTCGTTACTCTTCTAACAAGATACAGCGTAGCGTTGGCGAAACAATTGGATAGGCGGATCGACGGTGCACACCTGATAACAGAAGGTAGTTGACAGCACCCTGAAGCAGCTCGAACCTGCTGAGCATGACTTATCGTCCGCGCTGCAGCCGATAGCGGTTCCTCATGTTACTCGCGCCGCGACACCGAGCCGTGCACGTGCTTCCAGCCTTGCTTCTGCACGATCAATCTACTCTTTCCTCGCTTTCCTCCAAGGTAACTTTGCATCTAACACGCCGTTAACGTCACGTGAAATCGAACCAACCATGCGTGTATGCAAATCACCAACGATACGTTGCTCACAACGTTTTCAGTCTTGTCTCCAGCGCTTGTAATTCCACCAACGACGATACGTTTTTCTTATGTTAGTCCGGCTCGTACGTAACTTCGCGAAATTGTGTTGTTAATATTGGAAGTGGAAGGATATTTCCACTTAGCGCTAAGGAAAATTGTTATCAGCGTTGATAACGAAAGGAATTTTTAGTTTCCGCCGTGGAAAGTGAACATATCTTGTTAGCACGCGAAACTTATTTGTACAGATAGGAAATTTTTCAAAGACTCGTTGTACGCGTGTACGTGAGAATTTGTAGGGCTTTAAGGGAGGAAATATGGTGGCAACGGAAACGACCGTGTCTGCGTACACTCGCGGTGACGATCATCGGTTGACTGAGCCTGTCGGGGCCCACTAGGGCCCGGCCCATTGCTCGCACTCCAACAGTTTTGCCGCTGCTGCCTGTCTGCCTGGCCTGCTTGCCTGCTTGCTTGCTTGCTCGCTGTTTAACGTCGCTACTCTTCTGCCTGCTGGTAGTCGAACACGCGCCAACCAGGACCTTCGTCGGCGCAGCTTGCTAAGCAGACGGTCGCTTCACCTGCGTACCGATGGCTTTGTTGAAACGCGCCCCTCTCTTTACGGACCCTCCAACGTAGCCATGGGTATTCGATACTCTCTATCTCCTTCTCCTTCTCTCCGGAATTTTCGAGCAATTCAATCAGTGGAGAATTTTCGAATTGTTTTTACATGGTTACTCAAAAGTTACAGACGAAATAATTAATTTATCGATAAATTTTTTGTTATAATCTTAAGCAGTTACACGTGCCATTTTGCGGTATTTTTATGTCACCAAATTGCGCCAGACCTTCATCCGTCATTTCTATCTTCCAATCCTTTTTTCGTCTACACGTCTCCTGCGAGACCCTTCTTCGCAGCCTTTCCGTTTTTACATCGTTCACTAATAAGCTCCTTCTTTCCCATTTCTTTGGGCGTGCTTATGAAGTGCTTTGTGTTTATAATTCTAAAAAAACTTCATTCCATGTAGATATGATCAAGTGTATAATATGTCCCACTGAATATGGATATTTGTGCCAATTGAAGTGTTAATCACCTCGCGATCTAATTAAACCAGTGAATCAATATACATCGAGAGGGAACCTTTTCTTGAAGAGTGGAAGAACAAGCAATAAATTGCCCGAAATCCTGTTTATTGACCATATCTGTCCATTCAGTCGAAATAACGAGGTAAACTCGTAGTACGTGACTTGGGGAAAAGTGCTTATCTATATATCGGGCTCGTAACACTTAATTCGATTAAATGCCTGGTACATTTTATGAACACCATAAATTAAGTAAATGTTGTATCACACGTTATAAAATATACCCTCTGTACCCAGGAATGTATATTTTTAATTGTATCGTATTTTAAGCATCAACCATCGCTAAAGTTTACCCAAAATCTCTTCTCAAGTTTCCAATCTTTTCTCTCTATAATAATTCGATCAATCCAAAGTTACTGCTCCTCGACAAGTTCGACGTTCTATGAGGCTAGCATGATAAAGGGAAGAATCGATCAGTACTTATATAGCTGACGGTCTGTGTTTATGTAAATGTGTGCGTGTTTGACCGTAAGGATCGAGCATGTGTTATTAAGGTGTGCAGTTAGCCGGCACACGCCTGGACGTATGGCAGACTTGGTGCACCTGTTTCAGCAAAAGGATCTGGTTGGACCACCTTACGATTTTCTCCTTCTTCCTTTCTCCTCCGTCTGTTCCGACAGCTTCTCCGCTCTCGTTTAGTTCGTCGAATTCTCGTTTGGTCGGCTCGTGATCGAAATTCAATGAGAAGATCACCGTCGATCGTATTAGCCGGAGCGAATTTCGCTCGCAGAAATTAGGTTCCCCTGTACTCCGTTCATCGTATCCAGACGAATCAACCTCGATCCTTTTTTCTTCAGCAAAAACTGAAGACGTGTTCCACGCTGTTATCCTCGGTATTTATAAGAGAACATGATAGCAGGAGCACGTTGGTCGACGAAAATCGTCACGTTTTGCAAGCGTGGCTCGTGACACGGTGAGGAACGAAGGTCTGGTTAATAACGTCGATTATACGGTCGAAGCTTCTGAACGAGAGTTCGATTGTGTTTACAAACGTTCGCGCAACAATGGACGATTGTTCTGCACTGAAAACGGATATAATTCTGCCGCTAGTCCACGCTCTAATCCGGACGACTTTCATTTAATTGATTACGTGTCAAGTCCCGGCTGGCCAGGACGACGCAAAACGATCAGCTAGACTACGAAACGTTTCGTCGAAACAATACCTACGATCGTTTGCACAAGTTTCTGTCTCCGTGACAGCTGGAACATAATGTGTGATTCACAGAAGTTCAGAATCCGAGAAATTTTTCAATTTTACCGATCAGACTTGACTATACGAGGTGACAACGACACTCTTGATCCAACAATCGCGATAACAACGAGATCGTCGAAGCGAAGAAAACTTCAATGAAACGATCGTGTTGTTGAATGGAGGTGGTTGTAAGCGACAAAACACTCCGAATAGGGAAACGATGAGATTGATCGTTAAGGCGACCTAGTTTCACAGGAACGCAACAATGTTCTGGCTCGCTTACGGTACCTGGAACACACCGCCTTGTTGAGAAGTCAGCGTGAAGCAATCGTTTCGTTGCACAACTGATCGATGACAGCCGTGCTTTCCTCGCTTATGACGGCTAATTTGCATCCGTCGAAGGATACGAGGAACAAAGGGAACAGGGAACGTCTCGTTTGGAAAACAAAAATGCAACTATGAGCTAACGAATCAACCAAGTTTCCAGCGAAAATTTCAGCTAAATATCCTTAGTAAAAAAAAAAAATATTACGGTTAACATAGGATGGCGTAATAGCCAAAATTGTCTGCTCGCTAAGTGGAAGGGAACCGTTAATAATTGAAAGTACAGTTACGTCGGTTTACGTAGTTCTGCGTAACGAAACAGATTGTCTAACAACGTACTAAAAAGCGCGGCATTAAACGCATCGTATGCTTGCTCAAAACATTACGATACAACGTCTTAACTCATTCAAGACCGAGATCTTATTATAGAACGACTAAAAGCACCTGAAATTTTTATTTCTATTTACTACGGCCTGTATGGACCACATATTTTTCGGGTAATTCAGTTGCAAATGAACCCACGACGTTATTTTGTTTCATTTTAACAACCATATTAGGATCTCGACGCGAGTACTTGACTCGGCTTGAAACCACGGTCAATATTTCTTTTAGTTATTACGATATTGGCTTGCAGCGTAAGATGGGAACGGTGTATCATTGAGTGTAATTAACGGATAGCATAAGACTCACAGAGCGAGTTGTTATAGTGAAACGTGTTAAGGAAGTCGCCACGGGCATTGAAGGGAACTCGAAAGAACGGAAGCTCCTTTCAGTCAGCACCGGAAGTTGCCCGAACTCCTCGAACTTGCCACGGTGAAGCTTGACTCGCACTTGCGGTTAACTTTCGAGTTTCAGTCAAGGGGAGTTCCGACCAGTCGCCGGCTGCGAGCGAACAGCAAACATTTGACTGCTGCTCGCAGCTACGAAACTGCTGATATCGCGAAAGAAGCGACGTACGCTCAGAAAATGTATCATTTTAGGGGTCTGGAGAACGATGTGCCCTTTGTGGACACTAACAGACTGCTGTTCTCTTTTACAGAACTCGAGTATTACACAAATTACGCAATACAGTGGAACCTACGCTTCCGGAATAAATTCAGCTCTCTTAACTGCGTAAAATTAAAAGTTACATTTAAGAAAAATTCCAACCTCTTGGAGCGTTATGATCGTCCCTTAAGATCGCTGTCGGATGAACGGAAACGCGTGATTCGCGAAAAAGCCTGGAGCAGACTGTCGTTTCCTGTTCGAACGGCCCTCTACGACGCTTCACTTCCCGGCTGTTCCGTTAATAATCTCGTATCCGATACACGTCGATGATGCCTTCGTTTCCCGGCTGTTCGCTCGGTATTTTACCCCCGTTTACCACGCAAACCGCTAACCAACTCGGTTCTCGGCCGACCACCACGCTCCGCCACTTCGAGACTCGATATCTCGGAACTGGGTCAACCGAACGATGTATTATCGAATGGAACCGGGGGGTTCCATCGAGCTTGTACATTCTCACGGCCGACCACGTGAAAAATAATACACACGATCCTGATTTTCAGCGCCGAAAACCCGAGGCCTGATTCGAAATCCGCTTTCATTCATCTGTTCGCTCTGAAACGGTTCATTCAACCCAAACGAAACCATGGAAGATATTTTTTTTTTCTTCTTTTTTTTTTTTTTTTTTTAATACCATGGCAATAGACTTCGACTAAAGACAAACTTCTAAACTATAGGCAAACTCCTAACGACGAGACAGCGCCACTCTGTTTCCGTTCGACTAACTCGAACAAGGAAGATTTCTCTCCTGAAAAGTGGAGAAAAGTGAAACGTATATTCCCCCGACGGAGAAAGAAGTTTCTCGGCTAGAAAAGTTCGCGATGGCTCGTACTTCATTCTCGGATGTCACGAATAAATTAACCCTTTTGTTTTCCACGAGACAAAAATCACGGAAATACTTTAAACGGCTGGAGGATGGTAATTAAAATAACAAGAATTCCACAGGAGAGGATAAATTTATGAAGAAGAGACGTATGAGTTCGTTGAGCGTTCAGTTTGATACGATGGTATGCCGCACACGGTCAGATCAACGGATTGCCTTTGGTTTGGCATTGAGCTTAACCCGTGCTTAATCGATATACGAAGGAAGGTCGTACGCCTCCGTGGCGTCTCCGACTCGTCGCATTTTTCCCTTCTGCTCTCAATCCTCTCGATGCATTTCCGAGCGCACGCGATCCCCTCGCGTGTCTGCTGCGTGCATCTAATTCGTCAGATTTCACCGAACGATCTATCTACCATTGGCGTTTCAGCTTTGGATTTAATACGACCGTGAACCATTTGAATTTTTAGAGTAGAATATCAGCCGACACGACCAATAAACCGGAAAAGTGCGAAACAAAACTCTTGGATATCGTATAATAAAAAGATCCAACCCGTGAAGAACATTCGGCTAAACGAGAAGGGATATTAAACGATCCTCGACGATTTTAATCGAGCAATTCACCTTTTCGTTTGCTTTTCTTTCTTTCTATCGGTTAGACGGGAAGAAAAACGACTAGGATAGCGGTCGTTTCTCCTCATCGTTGACTTCCGCTCAATTTGCATTCGAGAGGTGAGTTCGATATCGGTCTTATGAATAACCAGGCTCCGTTTCGGTCGGCTTCTCGGTTCGGATCGTCGGCAAAGAGCGAACATCTTCGCATCTTTTCATATAAGATTTCTCGTGGAAAATCCTTTCGGTAGACAGAACGAACGAGAAACGGCCACGGTACGAAAAGCACCGAAGAATCTCAATGGCTTCTGCTCCCTATCCCTCTCTCTCTCTTTCTTCCTCTATTCACCTAAAACTGGGGATATAAAATAAATTTCGTGGGCTTAGGTTTGCCGGCAAACTGTGCCTGAATGCCAAGAACAGCGTGGAGAATATAGAAAAGCAAGTCGGAGGGAAAGGGTTGCAGAATGTTCTTGAAAGGTTCGTTTATATCTTCGTAACGGCGAATTATTAAGAGAAAAGAAATTCCCTTCGCGTTCTAATTGCTAAAAGAGCCCTCCAATTAAGACGAAAGAAAAGAAGCACCCTTTTGCCGACCGTTAGGTTTGTTCGCTCTTAATTAACTTCTCGGACGCATGACAATTCTCTCGAGCGGAAAGAAGAAATAAAAAAGAATCGCATTCAATAAAACCGAAGATGCCACGGAGAACGAGTCAAAGCTTCGCCAGGCGTGCGTAACTCCTGGCAAAGGTTTCAGAAACGAGGGAAAAAGAAAACCGCGATCGAAGATGGATAATGAAGAAACTGCGCGAGTATGTGGCGAACCGCAAGGGAGAAACACGATTAACTCTTTACCGCCGTACTTATCTCGGTTATACGGCTACCCAATTGGTTGGAATTATTTTTTTATTGAAATTCACCATTAGATCGCGGCCTTTCGGCAGCTCCGATCGAGGTTAGCCCATTTGTTAATTTGCAAGTAAACGAGTTTGTAGATTTTAGAACGCGAAAGGATACTCGTTCGTGTCGAAAAAGGAACATTCGAAAGCGTGCTTTGGTACTGAAACACGAACGAGTTAACAGGTCGATCGTCCTCGAAGAAGAGGCGAGAGGATATCGTTCAAGGATAAAGGGTGAAGAAAAGACTGGAGGAGACGAATCGACGCGTTTGCAACGACGGGGCCGAAGGGGAGGATTTAATCACGTTAAGTAACTCCGAGCTGCTTGCACACAGAGTGATTCGAGGGTAGAATAGATGGAAAGGGTGGCCGAGGGTGGAGAGGACGGGATGGATATGTGTTATCGACCCCTTTCGCTTAGTCTCCGTTCGCCGTCCCTTCGCGTTGGTCACCCTCTTGGTCTCCTCCTGTTCGCACCCTTTTCTTCTTCTGTTAACGGTGCACAGAATCGTCCCTTTTTTTCCCCTTTTATCTCTTTCTCGGCCTGTGGCTGACTCGCGCCCGATGAAAAAGAGCGAAATGAAATTCCGTCCGCGCGGATTTCGCGTATAAATTCCTCCGGCTGTAAAAAGGAGAAAAGAATCCTCGAAACTCTTTCACGTTTCGACTGTTCTCGCGCCACCGATCGTTAACGATCCTTTCTTCTGCCGTGAATGAGCAGCTGCCTGTGGAGAGGCGTCGCGACGCTTAAGGGACAGCGTCGGTGATCGATATACGGAGTACCTGTGAAATGCACGCTCTACTTTGCAGAAATATTCGCAAAAATTTGAAATAATCTATATACTCTACTCTTTGTATTAATACCTACGCGTTGTATAAAATAAACGTTTCTGTCACATATTTTTTGCGGTTGCACTTTATTTTCCGTTCGCCTTTCCCGTCTGATTATTTATCGCGAGCAAAGCGGTCCATCACTCTGAGCGAGGGGGGAAAAGCGGTGGTGGGTTGAAAAGACAGTGTTCGTGTCGCGGGGTTAGCGAAAGGGCGGGCTTAACAAGAAAAGGAAAGCCGTTATGCCGATGTCGGAGGAGAAACCGAGAAGGAAACGTCGAGTGAAAAGTAGGAAGAGGAGAGGAATAAACTCGACGAACCTAACCCTCTCCGAGTCGTGGCCGAACGTTATTAGGAAAATGGAGCCCGTTCCATCTTCTCCTCGTTTCCTTCTTTCTCGTTCGCGACAATAAACTGTGTCTTTTTCTTTCGCCTGGAACGCTCAAGTTTTTAACGTCAAGACGCTAACCCGCCGCCGGCAATTTGCTTCGCCGAAGGAAACGGAGGCTCGAGTGAGGCGAGCGTCTTTTCCGCTTGATTAAAGTAACGCGCTCGTACGCGATACGCTCTTTCGAAGAGAATCGAATGAAAAAGAAGATAGAACGCTTTTAAAATCTTCTTGATACAAGGCTAACTCGATCGAACGCGAAAGATACGGGAAATAGGATGCGTGCCGTTTCGAGCGTTAATGGAAATGAAATTCGCTCGTGACTTCGAAAGAACTAATTGACCCGTGACCGATCCGGAAACAGACTCGCGTGCACGTAAATGCGCTCGTCAAAGGAGATACGACATCGTTTACCCAGCCATCCCGTCCACGCGTACGAGCAGAAGTATCGCTGCAGGCGCGTCATCTCGCAGTTACGCGATCAAACGCCACAAATTAGCAGATACCGCGAGCAAACGTCATCAACGTGACGAGAACGCGAACTAACCGTAATCGAGTCGCGTTGATGTTCGACTAGCGTAACCAACGGCCGCGAGCTAACTCCAGTCAATAACAACGCGAAATCCCCTGCTGCCTTTGTTACGTCTAACCTGACTTACGTGTCTTAATCTTTCATCGTGATTTAAGAGTGCAACATAATTGAATTAATCGCATCGAGCGTCGACGATTTCTCTCGTCTAGGAATATCGAGCGCGGTGTCGTTAGCAAATCCTCAGGAGCATCGTCGCGTGCCTCGCAATTAAAGCGGTTGTTAAACTTTCGATCTTCGATACACTTCACCTCGTCTGTCGAAAGAAAACTGACCGAGTACTCTAACCGTTGAAATTACTTTCGGTGTCTAAGCGCAGCGTTAACCAGCGTTTTAGAACAACCCTTTGCGAAAGGGTGAATTTACAATGGACGACTTGTACACGTGCTCAGTGAAAATAAATATTGAATATCGAACCCCTAACCCCTCGTTCAATCGCTGTCAGTTACCTCTGTGTAGTATCGAGCGGAGGTGACCTACTTCTATAAATTATGCTACACGCTCGACCACCGTCACGTTGTTAAAATCACGACTTTTCAGAGATTTTCGGGGAATATGCTGTTAATCTCTTTGTTTTCGCGGGGATTTAAGTTTCAACTAGGATCGTAGTTGAAATAAAAATAAAAGATTTCATTTGCAAAGTAAACTGCGAAAGTTTCGTTGAGCGATTGTAATTGCAATTCCCGATTAACCATTAGCCGGGTAATCGAGCGACGGGGAAAAACTCGCGTATCGATCGTCATTCGGTAGGACAGATACAAGCTGCATATATTCATGAAGCAACGTAATGATACGCAGACCGGGGCCGCGGACACGTGTACGCGCTTGTAATAATACCAGCTGCACTGTTCGACCGGCTTCCGAACGGCTCAACAGGTATCGATTCGGGCAAATGTCAAAGGTGGCACACTCGGAATGAAACTGAATTCTCCCAATAAATTAACCTTCCCCGGTTTGTCCTTCGTTCTATAGACTTTTCGAATTCATCCGCGGCCTAGTTGGCCAGTCGCAAAATTTCTCCGCTATGTTGCAATCCGTGTTTACCGCGCTACGTGCGATACTCTGTTTACTTCTGACCGGAAAGAACAATATTATGCAACAACAATATCTCTATCCTTATTGACAATATTCCACTCTAGAGTAAACAAAAATCTGGTCGATTAAAGGTTTATCGGTTGGAACAAAACCGCGACCGCGGAGGCCTTTCAATTTTCCCGCTACTCATATCCGCTCGACAGCGTCGTTTCAATTTACACGTTTCGAAGGCAGAGAACGAGCGATAAACGAAACGGAGTTTAATTAGAGGTAAAGGGCGGTAAAGAGTTTATCGGATTGCAAAGACGTTCTCGGTTGGCGTGACGTGTTTCAATTTGTCGAAGCTCGCTTTGATCTTCGAGGCCAGCCATTATCGTACACTTTTAATACCGTTCGAGTGAGTTTCCACGCACGATATTAAACAGCCTTCTCGCACCCGCCAGATCGCGATCGTTCTGGCAATCGCCTAAAAACACGCGAATAAATTAATCCCGTGCACTTCGCGTAACCGAAAGATTTCACTCGAAAACAACCTTCTTTCTCTCTCGCTCTTATCAACGTTTTCTAATTTATCTCGACAGTAACGATGCTTATCATAGTTGAACGATAATTTTCTCAAAGCGTACGTACACGGTCTTCGTTGGGAAGTACCCGTTGTGAGTGTCCCAGGTCGGTGATTCCACATTATCATTTAACACTCTAATGGAATTCAGAAGCAGCGTCAGTTCACGAGAGCTATTAGATAAAGTCACATGGCGCGTCAACAAATTTTGTAAAACAGACGCGTGAAAGTGTAGGGTAAAGTTTTGAGAAGATAACGCGAGACTTGAAGAGGTAGAGAGATAGAAAAGAAGAACAAGATAGAATAGCTCGATCAACGATATTAATTTATCGGTCTCGTTTGTTCGCGTCGCGAGCCAGCAGCGACAAGACGGCTGAGCGATTGAATATTAAATGGCGGAGTCTCTGTCTGCTCCTCGGCGAACTTCGCCCAAGGGACTTCCTTCGAACTAGAAAACGAGGCTGAGAGGCACGACGGGTCGCAGGAACCGACCGAGAGATAGCTACGATGAAACAGAGACAGGAGGACGAACGAACGAACGAACGAACGAACGAACGAACGAAGAGACATGGGAACAGGGAAAATGCGAGAAAGAGACGGAGAAATGGAGTTGGCGATAGAAAACGACGAAGACAGGGTTGCCGGGGGCGATTTCAATAATTAATGTCACGGGAATTGCCGTGCAACGCCGATGGTACCGGTGGAGTTACTGCCGCAAACTTGAAATTCCCTGTCGCGGTATTCGAGGCAGATCGGTCCATGGATAATTACTGCGATTATCCGTCGGACAAGCCGGCAAAGTCTTCGAGAGTTTATCGGGCCGGTTCTAATGAAAACTTCGCCAAGTAGTTGAGCACTCAAGCTGGCTCTCTCAACGGCCGATAAATTTTCTTTCGCAGAGTTCGCAGCTTTCGCGCGAAATTCCCTCGATCATCAACGATTCCAGCTGCTCCGTCTATCGATGAGAATATTGCACGAGAAACCGATTGTTAACCAACGAAAAGACGAACTTATTCGTCAATCGAGAACGTATACGTACACTGTAACGAATAAATTAATAATACGTTCACCGATAGATCCTGCTCTTTAATTATATCGTTACGCTTTAATTGAAGTGTGATAAATGTTAATCTTTCCCCGATACATTTATATTAGATATGCTACATAGAAACAGCTCTTTCCGGTTTTAAACTAACTCTCTCGACGAGTTAATACAATGCGTGACTAGCGAATTTTTCCATAACCTGTGCGCAAAGTCTAAGTAAAAATAATCGTGTTTAGTACCGATCTACCGTAATGAGTTATTCAACAGTTGCCAGTCACCGTGCCGTAAGAATAATAATCAGCAAGAAACGCTTTAATCTTGATTTTTCATTTTTCATCATTTTTCAAAATTTTTTATACGCCTTCACGACAATTACAGAATGGATAAATAGAGCGTTCAACTTTGAAGGAAAAGGGGTTGATGACCAAACTGATCGTTGAACGTCTGACCCATAATTCAACTGACAAAGACACCTTTAGAGCGGCCAGATAAAAGAAGGAAAAACGAGGAAACGTTCTTACGATTGGTACCGTGTCCTGGGTCGATCTACGAACGACGACAGAAGGTCGAATCCTAGACGCCGACACGGGATGGTTGGTCTCCATGGAAACCACCTTCTCGTCTCATCGTTCTTTGGCTCATCCTCCTCGACGTATCGCGAGAGGAGGAGAGCAGAGGACCAGGAAGCGAGGCAGATGAGAGAAACGAACAAGAAAAAAGAAAAATAGTGGCTGAGCGAGGGGAGAAACAGGAGACAGAGGGGCTAGGAAGATAGCAGCCACTGTGGATGCAGCCAGACCACGGAGGGTGAAACGGGAAGAGAGAAAGAGGGAACGAGGAAAAGAGGGAAAGAGGTATCGGGATGCTGGGAGGTTATTTGTTATGTGCTGTGTTATACGCTCGCCTTCGTCTTCGCCTGCATCCTTTCATGTGTACATACGTACGCAGAAAGTCGCAGCAATGGGAAAAAATAGAAAATTGTTGTTCCTTTTTCTGGATCATTTCACGCACGAAATTCTATGAATTAGAAATTTTCAGCACGTGTAACTACTAGGTTGTTGCGTATTAAAGCAGTCTCACTTGATTTCACGACATAAATGGTATCGTAAAATAACACTTGTGACATATCAATTTAAAGCTTGAAGTTTGATGAAAATGACTGTGCAAACGTTAACTGATTGTCAGTTGCAGCAGTGGATCGGAGTGAAATTCGTGTAATATTCTATTATTACGAGTTTCAATCGATGACTGTTGATAAATTTAATAAACTATTTAAAGGATAACACGGTATTAATTTAGCAAATGTCAATCAGAAAATAAAGCACCTACGAACAATGTCTATATCAATTTTCAGGACAATTGATTAGCATGAAGTAGACATTGGAAACTAACTGCTTTGCAAGGTGACAGGAATTGAAGGAAAGACAAAGGAATCGGTCGTTTTTACCCTGGTTCGTGGTTGCGCGACGAAAGGCGTCGGTCACGCGATGGCACCCTCGCTCGTTAACACCTACACGCGTGTACAGGTGGATAAATTCCGCGGGGAAGCGTGCCGGTAGGCGGCAAGCACGCGCATTACAATTCCGACTTGGTTAACGCGTTCCCTCCTCTTAATCAGCTCGAGACCTCCTTCAGTCTGTTCTCCTTGATAAAGAGGAACCCTCCACGAGAAGGTGAACCCTTTTGTTCGAAATCTGTTGAAAAAGCAGAGCCTATACACTTTAAAGTCGCGTCGCGTCATTGGATTCACTCTACCGACAAAGATGTTATCAATAATTGAATGTGTTTACAACTTTTCCGATTTTTCCAGACCACGTGGAAAAGAGTGACGAATCTTGATTATCCCTGATGACTAAGAATAAAAGTTGTTTGTTGAAAGTATTTTGTATAGAAAATAGAATGACTCGATGTAAATGGTGAAGTTGGAACGAAGGCAACGGTATCTGTTTTCCAACTTGACGTTGCACAGGAAAAGATTAAATGCACTCCAAGATCCATGGCTGATGTCGGTGGTGGGCGTTTCGTTACTTCCGAGTCGGCGGGAAGTGGCTTCGAAGAAACATACCTAGCTCGAAGGTAAATCAAGAGTGCAAAGGGGAAGCGGAAGCTCTTGATTCGGAGATTAGATTCGAGCTCGGTTCACCGTCGTCCCGTAAAAGTGTCTAACACTGGCGTTCCCCTAATCGCCCAATTACTTTCGCCTTCTCGCTCTAGCGTGAAATCACGCGTTCGCGGGAATCAAGAACAGCCTTTCGAGGGTTCGAATTGACGCGTGTGAAAGCCGCGAAATCGGTTTAATCAGGGCGCCAAGACCAGTTCGAATTTACCTGAACCAGAATCGGATTCTCGTAACCTGTGGCTCGAAAACGTGTGTCGATAGGGTAGGTAGATGAACGCGAGCTGCCCTATAATAGGCGCCGCAAAGTGGCCGGTGTATTCGAAGGAAGGGCCGCCGTGTCGAATGGTTAATTCATGAAACAGTATCCCTTGCTTCTCCCTCAGCCACTTTCCACTCCCAAACCGTCCTGCAGCCCGTTTAAAAACGTTCGAATATCAATGAATCCACAGGTTTTTCCTCGTCCGAAAACAATCTACTTTGACAATTTACTTCCGAAGAAAACAGTGTTTCTAAACAAAATTAGACGATTCAACCACGGTGGTTTCGTTCTTCTTTTCATAATCAGATGTCCGTCGCTCGTGAGAAGATACTATAAAATAAGGTTTCTATGTTAATTCGATCGTCTCTCAGGCACGCGAGGATCCAGGTATAAAATGAATCGAATGCTCGATAACCACAACAAGGAATCTATAAACGGACTAAAGTGGCCGTTCAGTTCAAAATTTCGTTTAGTACCGGAGAACCGACGAACGAGAATAATATTTTCTCGAAAATATGTGCAGATGTTTAACGTAAACAGTTATCGAAGCGCACTCAGTGTAACGTAAATTTTCCACGCGTCGTCGAAATATATTTTCCCCCCACGTTCTGTATGCACGCGTACGTATATGTTGTGCGCACGTGTATACGTGGAATCGCGAGTCAAATATAAATTACCCGGGACGTGGAGTTAATGGGAAAGGTCAGTGACTGTGAAACGCGGCTGGAAATTGACGTTCACGGTTTTTGCGGATCGCAATGAATCCACAGGTTCTCCTTTTTTTTTTACTTTTTTTATTTTTATTTTAGCCATGGGCCACGCTACTTTGTTTCCACGGAGCCCCTGCCACAAATAATTTCAACGCTGCAGTTTTATGAAAATATTTCTGTCGAAAGAATACGAGCTAAAACCGACCCGCCACCACTCCGACCATCCTCGAACAACGTTACAAACGCACCTATTAAATTAGCCCCGGCGGTTTTGTCGTTTCAGCGTGCCTATTGTCGTGCGTACGGGACAAAAAAAGAGCGAGAGAAAGCAGAGAAATTAAATTGTTTCGAAATGTCCGTTTTCGGTATTCGTCGCTACCAAAACCCGGCTTCGCAAAGAATAATAGCGGTGATAAAAATTGTTTCGTCTAAATTAATTGCGTAACGAATTACACGAACGTTAACCGTCTGTTAATAACTTTAAATTTAACAATTTGACCCCCGTGTCGAAGGGATTGAAAATTCCGACACATTTATTTTATAGCCGATTCAATCTTTTATCTCGACGATACTTACTTTTGTTTACTGGATACGCTTTTAATCGGTCAATAAAAATATTTTAACCATGTACGAGTAAAAAATTCCTGGCGTCGCGATGATCGCCGCGAAAGGGTTAAAAGCGCGTTGTCGCGTTCAAACGTATCCAAGAACGTTTAGCTGACTCTATTAACAAGCTTGTTACCGTCAGTTCCGTAATGGGATAGCTTTCCGGCGCATAGGCGTATAGGCGCAAGCAAGAGTTACGTTCAAGTTGAACACGTAACAGGGTTTCCCGGTTTGATCGCGCCATCGAACATTTTCACTCGTCAGAGGATTACCCCCCCGAAACAAGCAGAATACACGTGAGGAAGTTTTACTTACGAGGCTTCGCGGTTTCCTGCGGCGTCACTTCAGTCAACTGCAAACAAAAGAAACTATGGTCAATAAAATGGGTTCGATTGAAACTTGGAAACGCAGATTTCTTACGGACAGCGCAACGTAGCGTTTTAACAAAGATAAAATTCGAGGGCAGAAGTACACCGGGGCACCATTCGTTTGAAAAATTACGTCGACCAAAGCGTTTACAGCGTACGTGTCGCGTGCAAGCTGGCCAGTGGTGGTCTCGCAAATTTCAATTAATCGTGGTGCTCCATCGTCGGAGAGAAACCTAGGGTCGCGGGAAAAAAGGTAACGTCGCGCGTGTTATCGCGAAAAAAGGACACGTTGCGGCGTGGCTAGCCGAAATTAATCCTCCTTAAACTGATATACAAGGACTCGTGAAAATATTCGAAATTTCAACATTGCATCGAAAATAGGTATAGAAACGTTGATAGTTCTAAAGTACTACTACACAATAAGAAACGTTTAAATGATTCTCAATTACACTCTCGCGTGTATTGTGTAATTTGTTTACATTTAAGCTTGAAGCATGATGCCGTTCGAATACTTTAGCTAGTCCCGTGCATCTCGCGAACCATTCTTCCTCCGTGCTCGCCAACAAGCTCGCTCTTCTTCGTTTGCTTCTCCGTAGCCGCGTCGCGGCTTTTCAGAGCACGAAACTCTTGACACGATGCCAAGTGGCACGAAACCTCGGGAACGCCAACATCGATCGATCGAACGAACGAACGAACGAACGAACGTCGGGTATTTAGTTGTGGCCAGCAACGACCGCGTGTACAAGGAAGAAACCGAAATTCCGCGTTTACACTGACGTTCGCGTTTTATGTAACGAAAGGATGGACGACGGTGTGCGCGAGGAAGCCGCTTTATCCGCAACGAAAGGCGTCCGTCTCGACAAGAGAACGAGCTTCTTGACGTTGTGCCAAGTGGCACGAAATACTCTGCTCGATGCGATTCGAAACGTTTCCACGATCGATACGCGTCTCCTACCGAGACTGCACGATGTATCGTTTCTTTCCAACAAACGATCGTTCGATTCTTCGCGCTTGTATAAAGGCTGATGTATATTGTTCGTTCAGACACGTTGGCAGCCTTGCAACGGTTTCGCTCGAGCCAAATACCCCGCGGAGTTATTTAAATAAAAATGAAATTCTCACCTTCGCCAGGACAGGGTTGAACGTGAACTTCGACTCGAGTTCCTTCCTCGGTGTCTGGGCTATAGCCGTGAGGGGCGTGGGTGGCATGGTCATTTCCTGAAACAGACGATCGATGCTCGATTAGCATTCGCAGTGTAAACGAGACGAATCGAGTGACGAGTTTAACACTTTCGCTGCTGTGATTGCTTTCACTGCCTGGAAGGCAATGAAATATATTTAGGGTGTCGGAAACTCTAAAAAATTCATGCAGTTCAATCACCGTCAATCTCGAACCCCCTTTCAATACCTAAATCGTACTTTTTCTACAAAAAGGTAGCAAAGCACGCGTCCGTCCATCGAACAAACTCCACCGGTACCCTTTGCGCGTAATTCGCGTAAAAGCTGACCCTTTTCCTTTCATCCAGCGTGAACGTCACCCAGCCAGGGGTTGTGCAAGCCGCAACACGGGTTCTTTTGCGTAAGACCGGTCGCATCTGGGCCACGATTACGTCAATGAGCGGCCGAGAGGAAGAGGAGAGAGAGGAAGAGGTCTACTAATTCCACGTATGATCAGCGGTTGCGAGCAGGTACTCGGAACTCGCGTCTATTAACGCCGGTTCGCGCGCGGTTTTGCGTTCACCCACACTGTCGCCGTAGGAGGAGCAGGCTAGAAGTCGCAAACACGCGAACAATGCAGCCTCTGGTGTGTAGAGGCGCACATAGCGGAGCGAACGAAACGCATTTCCACCGGGCGAATCGTCGAGACCGATTCATTGACCCGTCGAGACATCCGTCGACGGGAACAAAGAGCGACGAGACAAAAGGCTCGCCTCTTTCTCGTCTACCGTGCTTATGTTCTTCCTACGATCAACCGCACAACTTGTTTACCAACGATCTCCTACCTTACGCGACGAATTCTACGAAAAATTTCCATCAAAGTTAGCTTTAACAAATGAAATTTATTTCGATTCTGACACACACGCTAGACGAGAAAGTACTCGACAGAGGATCTTGCATTTTCTCACACGTCGCGACGCCTCGTGTCGTGTGCCGTAGAGAGTTGTCGCTTTGACGCGCGATCAACTGGGAATCTGGCCCGGGTCCTTGGCACCCTACCGTATAACTTGAAACAGATCTTCGACCCAGTGACCTACACACCGATTCGTGTACATATTTCCTCGTTCGAACCGTCAACCAGAACGACTCAATTTCGTCACCGTTCACGTTCAAACTTCGAGGAACTAGCTACTTTCGCTTAAGGACTACTCTTCTAACTATTTACAGTACACGAAGTTTATTCGAAAATCATTTTTAAAAAAAACTGCTTAAATCTTGAAACAGTGGGATCGATTTGTTTTATGATCACCGAGAAATTATTCACCGTACGTTTCTAACGTTTATCAATCGAGTCGAGAAATTCGCATTGATCGCGAAAACATCGCGGGACGGTGTGCGAAATATCGTTGTTATATGTATATCTACCGCGAGCGGGGAAAAAAGAATAAAATGCAACCACAGTGGATCGTTCTACGATCATGCATAATGTAACTCGGCGCGTCGTGAATATAACGGTGCACGGCAATGGCAGAGTTATCCTTCGAGCGGAAACGTACGGCGGAACATCGTTACCAGTTAACGTTTCGATATTTTTCCGCTCCATATTTCTTCTCGGCGGACGAAAATCGCGCACGCGACACGTTACGAATCCGCTTTAATCTTTTAAGTGCTATGAATATGTTTGCACGTCCAAACACCGTAGACGCGTTGATACAATTATAAAATTCAATCTAAATATGTATTCTCTATTTAATTATCTAGCCATTACCTGTTAAATAATAAATTTTCTCAAAATAAAAATGATCTCAAATAAACTGTACCAGTTTCTCTCCGAAGAACGAGAAAATACGAGCGGAACGAAACGAAACGAAACGAAACGAAACAAAACGCGATTGAAATGCAGAATAATCTGTCGCTAGTTGATTCGGGGATTTGCGCGAGAGACAGGCGCAAATGAAAAAGGAGAAAAAAGAAAACAGAAAAAAAGAACGAAATGAAGCGAACGAACCCGATCTGTCGTTAATCGCAACTTATTATTCTCGCTCGGTCGTGTGCAGCTTCGAGACACGCGTGACTCGTGTACGAAATCCGTAGAATTTGCATCGCGCCGCTTGCTCGCGGCTCGCCGAACGAAAACGGTTTCGACGCGTTTGCCAAGAGGAGAGAATTCTCCTGGGGCTGAGTCAGAGAATTCTCCGCTATCGACGTTACTATTTCGTGCGAACCAGTTATACAAACCGTGATGAAGAGGTTTATTCGCGTGGATCACGAAACGCGATCACGAATTACGGGATCAACCACTGTGTTCACGAGTACCTGATCAAGAAGAAAAAAAGATTGATACCGTTCGATAATCTGCACTCTTCGTTACGAGTTAATAAATTTTTATTGCACAAATTAACCCCTTGATCTCGAATTTAATTTGCATCTTGGAGCGCATCCTTGCACGCAGTGCTCCGGTTTGCAATTTCTGAATTATTCAACGCCTCATAGAAAAAAGAAAAAAAAATGGATCAGTTGGACGCATTTGACGTCGACGCGACGTTCCTAAAATTTCGCGAGCCCGATGCCAACGATAAGATCAACCGTCCTCGCGACAGTCGCAGAATTATTTATTCTTGACAGGCGAGAGAACAAAGGGGTTCGATGATCCTTAGCGTGACTGCGACGAGTAAAAAAAATCGTGCGTATTTAGAAAAGTCCTTTATTTCTAACCGTGGTGGAAAAGTAATATGATTGAAATTGACACAGTTGCGCTGAAGGTGTTCGCTGCTAATTATGCGGGGCACGTGAGAAGGATCGAAAACCCGTTAGCGGGTAGTCGATAGTCGATGCAGTGGCTGCTCCGAGGAAACTCGCGGGTAACGCATTTGTGGCCCTCATTCCCCTCTTCCTTTGCAACCAGTACTCGCCTTTCCCCGTCGTGTACGCGTTTAATGGAGCGGCAACAGTAGCTGAAAGACCATCGTTTCCAACGAGTTTCGATGAAAATTCGCGGTCAGACCGATGGAACTATATTCAACGTTTTCCATTTCCATACCGCGGCCTCGTATATCCTATCGTTCGATAGTCATAAAATGCTTACGCGTTTTTTAATCATCATCGATGATTTTATTGAAGTTTTAATTAAATTATTCCGCCTATAAAATTGTTCCATCTCGTCGGACTGGCGATGAGATCTTTTATTTTGGCTGGATTTTAAAACGCATCGATCGCCGACTCGTTCGCAGGATAAATATTATCCTGGTCGGTTATACCGTCGGATAAACGGCGGTTGCCGACGCCTGGGAGACTCGTCGGATTTTCAGGAAAATACACGCCGGGCCAAAGATATTTTTATCTCGTATCGCAACGCGAGCGTAACAATGTTCCGCGAAACATCTCTTCGAGAGGACTCGTGGGACTGCACTTGCGCGATGCACTTGCTCTTCCCCTTCGACGTTGCACTCGACAGAGCTCGATGCAACGAGTGCCACCCACCCCTTTCAACCCCCATCCAGCGTATCCTCTCCAAATGTACGTAGTAGTAAAGTCCGAAAGTTTTTGGCTCGATTACTTTTATACAATCGCTGATGCACTCTGTTCAAACAGACCATCTCGAAAGTCAAACGCTTCAACTACTTGAAAATAAAACCTCAAATTGCAAAGTAATACTTTTTAATTCTTTTTTTTCTTTTACTATGGAAAATTTGCAACTTATATTCTATCCTGACAACTATGAAACTTCCTAACAAAATCTTCTTAGGTGCGTAGCCTGAAGACAGGGAACAGGTCGAGTCGAGTGTTCGGCTGCTAGTTAACTCGATCAACCTCAAATTAACCCTATTAACTCGGCCTAATTGTCTTCGCATTATACGCTACGAGCCACGCTTACGCTCGACGAAAACGTAAAAAGAAAAGGAGCAAGGTAGTATGAAACGTGGATCGAAATCTCCATAGATACCGAAGTAGTTTCGTGGATCGAAAGCGGAGGTCGACGAGCCGTGCTCGCACGAAAAGTGGATTACCCGCGATTTATCGGAGGCTACACGGGAATCGAATTTAAGCTGGCTACAAAAAAAAGGCTCGAACGCGGCAACGACGATCGTCAGGGAAGAGTTTGCACGCTAAATATCCCCGCAGGCTAGCCGGCTAGTCCGGCCGACCGTAATGGAAGCTGAAAATCTCTCGATTAATCGGCGACGAATAGAGACGGTCATAAGGATAGAAGAAATAAAAACCGAAGAGATACAAATATATTTGAAATTAATAAAACATCGCTTATCAAGAGTAGCATTCGAATTCTACGAAGTGAAAATTTCGTATTCAATTCGACCCATCCTTAATGATAACGGTGACTAAAAATAGGTGATATTCAGGAGCAGGTCGGTAGATAGGAGGATGGCGATGGTGGTCGTCGTCATCGTCATCGTCGTCGTCGTCGTCGTCGTCGTCGTCGTCGGCGAGCGCAATTAGCAGCCACATTTACGATGCCTACTGGCGCAACTCTCGTATTTTCCCACGGCCAGAGCCGTGAGAATAATTCATGGGCCTCGACGGTGCTTCTATACCAAACGGCCAGAGCAAAGTGGAAGGAGGATGCAGCGGAAACCCGGGGGAAGAGGACGTGGCCAGAGCTAGAACACCGACTGGCCGCTGCTCGCTGGCTATCGTCATAAATTCGAGCTGAAAGTGGAAAAGCTTGGAGAACGGTTACGTCCACCGCTCTTCTCCACTGATACACTGCGAATGAATGCTCCACTCTCTGGTGAATCTCAAACTTTGACCCACGCATTAGATTCCGTCGATGCCGATGGCATATTTCATGAAGAAATGAAATTTTCAACCCCGATCAAATTAAATGGCTAATTCGAAGCACAAAATTTTGATTTTCAGATTTAAAAAGATAAAATACTTGCCTCTGATTATGCGTTGCTCTTTCTACTGCGGCACTCGAGTGGAAATAATACGACAGGATCAAATCTGATCCTGCAAATGTCGAGGGATTTCGTCTTTCTCCCGGGGCATAGCTAAAAGGCCTAGCGACCTACAACACCTATCGACAAGGTATTAATCGCGTTCCATCGACAGCGGACACATGCGCAAGGACATTTATCGCCGGCACTGTATCTCGATACTCGATCAAGCGTGTCACAATATTGCAACCCAATAATGATATCAATTCACTGATAATCGCTGTTAAGCCGTGTCCATAAATTAACACTGCAGGCTGGTGAGCCCTGACAGCTTTTATCGAGCCCGAAACCAGAACCGTTCTATAGAAAATCTCGTTATACGGATGAGTTAAAATCACGGATATTAGCTGCTAAAGAAATACAATGTATTACATGATTACACTCTAAATACTATTATCGGCTCGTGGTATCCGCGTTTAATTTACTGTCATGTGAGATATAGGAGCCGTCGAAAAAATAAAAAAAAAACAATAAGCATTTCAAGGAATCCAGATATTTTGTCGATGTCTGTCCGGAAGATCCTAGATTCCTAGACTCCCACAACACCCATTTATTCCCGTGCCATCATTATTCTCTATTCACGAATAGAACTAGGTCAGCAGGCAGTTTATCAACCCGATTGCAACGTGTATCAGAGATTCGATGCTCTGCACCGGTGGAAACGAGTTCACGAGACGGCACTCGCGACGAATAATCATTTATTCGTGCTGGAAAGATTGATTCCTCGTGGCTGACATCGATCGACTCGCAGTCTCGAGTAGCTCGGAGTAGATGACCAATCAAGTGTCATTGTCTCGGCGAACTCGATCGCATCGCGATGGGATAGCCTTTTCGAAGCGAATAATTAGAAACGGAAGATAGCAGGAAACGTTAATTATTAATTCGTTGCAACGAATATCCACGTATCAGAGATGAATTTCCACAGGAAAAAGTAATTGTTTGACGACTTAGTCGACGTCAAAACGGCCCCTCTATTTATAGAGGTATATCCTTGAGGCGTAAGTTCGATTCGAGTTATTTCGAGACTGTAAATCCACGGACACGACCATGAAACTAATCGAAAGTTTAGTCAGAAAATCGATGATCGGTCGACAGACCGCAAACTCCACTTTCTTCGCTTTTAATCCTTCCGGTACTAAATACTTTTTGACGAATCGATCGTCTTTCATCGCACTCCTTGTTCCTTTATTTTCGATTAGAAATTGAAAAGGTTTCGCGAAAGCTACACACTATTTTACCCTCTAAAAATTTTCGAAAAATCAATACGCTCATACGTCAATTTCCTTTCAATTTAATACCTAGCTATAGAGAGCAAAGATGCAAAAAATTGCCGAGCACAAAGGGTTAATGGACGTCAAAGTTTCCGGTGCTCGAAGGGTGCGAAATTGTTCGCTCGAGCGACGGTGACGAAAGTCGATACGAGCAGACCGAAACGATAGGTCGATTTGATCCAACAACAGCCACGATATAACCGCGAGACAGATAGCGTTGTATCGATGAGAAAATTGACTTATCGATTGAACTTCGAACGGCAGTCAAACTCGTAACAAAGTTTCACATTTACCATTATACACAGTAGAATACTGTCGTTTAATAATAAAAATAATTATATTAATGGTTTACTCACCTTCAAAATGTTCTCAACATCTGCCGAATTCTCGGTGGGACCAGGCCTCGAATTTGTTCCCTGAAACATAGATAGAAATCTTCTATCAATTAATTTCTTTAACGATTTTTCTATCCAATTATGTATGCTAACCCGAGACCCCTTCTGAACCGAAACACTTTGCTAGACAACTTAACCGACCAGCCCACCCCTAACAACATCCCCGCAGGGTCTCGAAGCATTGTCAGTGAGTTACAAGTCAGCCATCGACTAGTTAACATCCACTTCAATCAAGTACTATCAAAACCCTTTCGTAATCAATACCTTGGAAACTCGTGCATTTCAATCCGAATAGATTAACCCTTTACAGTCGTATTTGCCTAAGGCAAGGGTGTTCTACTACCAACAAATTATGACTCGTGGAAAGTAAATTAATTCTCACGTTCCGAAACAATATTTTTCTTAGGTAAAAAGATATTCGTTCTTTCCTCGAAGCGTGTTGTCTCAGAATACAGGTTTAAGAGCGGACACACGACTCGAGAAAGTTTATTTAAATGTCACATCGCAATATAGGAATTGAAACATATCCGAAAGAGTGTCTTTATTTCCTTCTACAAGTAGCTGTACATTTTTTCCCCAAGAATCGAGCGAATAATGCGTTGATGGAATTAAACGACGATAATCGAGTCAGAGGCTCGAAACTCGTTCGACGCGCACACGCGTTAATTAAAACGATTCGATTTCGACGACAAATCAGCATCTCTCTTTCTCTTACTCTTTCTCTTTCGCGTAGCTGAAACTCTCGCGAAGTCCTTTCCGCGATTTATCACGAGCTCTCGAGCGATCATTAATCAACGCTCTCTCGAGGAAAAGAGGCGTTGAAAAGAGCGTCGAGACAGCCGGCTGCGGGGCTATTACGAGCATAATGTCGAGTAGTCATTTCTAAGAGGGAAACACCAAGACAATGGGAGAAGAAAATGCGTGAATCAAGCCGAGAAAGATTGAAAACGATAAGGGTGAGAGGACTAAACGCGCCGGGATTACCAAAAATATGGTAAAACGGTATAATATAACCTATGGCCATTATTTTTTAAATATCCCGTACAATTTTTAACGTAACAGCGTGTCATTCTTCGTTTCCATTTGGTACCTGCAATTTCAAGCTAATTTCGCGGATGACAACGAACGGCGAACGGCAAACGACTCGTGAACGAACGATTGAACAATGGAGAAAGAAGAAAGTGGAATGGGAAGAATGATGAAGAAGAGACGGATGAAGAATAGAGGGTGAAAAGAAAAAAAAGAAAGGTAAAGCGTCAGGGGAATGAATTTTCACGGAGTACGATAGAGCAAAGAGGATGTCGACGTTTCTCCACAGCCAGCTCTAATTGTATAAGTACACCAAGAGAGAGGCACTCTCGAGGAGAACGTGGTGGCAGAGACTGAATCGGCGAAGAAGACACGATCGATAGTCAATCTCAATGAAATTTGCACCTCGAGGAGTCACGGGTAATAGGGCTCGACCAAACTCGCCCCCACTATTCCCCTTCTCGTTCGTGTACACTCCTCCAACGGGATTTCCATTGAAAAGCAATTCGTTTCCTGTCAACGAACCTGTCGCCGCGATGCTCTCCTCGAATACCATCCCCCTCGACGTACAGCTCGATGGAACGCGAGAGACCCTAATAACCTCTTTATTGTCGCTTCTCCCCGATTAAACCTTGACGAACGGTGCCCGGCTCCGCCGTTTCGTACGCAAATTTTAAACACACGGTTACTATTATATTCTTTATTGAAATTTTCAATTTTACGAAGTAAATAGAAAAAAAGGAAAACAATGACGAGATTACCTAGCAACTCTCAATGGAGGATAAAGACTAAAGTCACCACAATAGCCCGTAATACCTGAAGGGTTAATATCGACAGCACCCCATTATTTCTCGATCAATCTTCCACGCGATCGATCTTCTAATTTCACCAACCTCTGTCATCGCGTAAACACCGATCAAAGTACTGGATCCGAGCAACAAGTGCACCAACGATTCTGTTCCCGCACAGAACCGCTACACAGTTACGTTCGATAATAAATGGATAAATTGGGTGAAGAAAAGTCGATCGAGGAGCGTTAATAAAACGATTACCGAGGGGTTAGCGAATGGCTATCATTTGACTCGTTTTCAACGCCACTCTATCCTGCTCAAGTGGATACCGTGCTGAGAGTGACTCTTGGAACGCTGTCCACTTGCAAGATACACTCTCGATACCTTTTTCGGGCGAGTTTTACACTCACGTATCCTAAAGCCGGAAACGAAATAAGAATAAGAAGTAGGCGCGGAGGAGTGGTTGGGAATGGCGGTAGTTGCACGAAACAATGGAAATCGATACTCACGTTATCGAGAGTTAACCTGGACAGTCTGTTGCCGGCAGAGTGAAGCCTGCCGCCGCCGTTGGAATTCCCGATATTCGAATTGCCAACGAGCGTACCGTTCCCGGGTGAATTCGGGGGCGGTCCTTTGGCCGGTAATAAACCGTGGCTACGATGATCGTTGCTGTTACCCCCGTGCTTCACCGGTTGGCCAGGGTAACCACCCCTGCCACCGTACGGTGGCTTGCCGTCGGCTGGTTTCACGAAACCACCACGTTGATGGCTCGACGATGAGGACGAAGACGAGCTGGTCCTCGGTCCTCCGGGTTTCTTGAATTCTTGGGAGGACGGCGAGCTCCTGGAATTCGTACCGATCGAACTGGAACTCGTTCGAAGGGACGAGGGTGACGGGGATGGGGCTGGACTCGGTGGCACACCCTCGATACCGATCAGCCGTTTAGGCTCGTCCAGCAGATGCTTCACCAGTGAATAGTTGCCTAGTTTAGATTGGATTTGCTGCGTCGTGCTGTCCCGGGCATCAGGGTTCACCTGAAATCATTCAAAACGAAGAATCATTAATAAATTATTGTCCAATAAACATAGTACGCGAAATATTTCGATCCTGATTGCAACTGAATTTAATCGCGTATTTATAAAACAGGTTATCACCTCTTCGAATAAAAAGATTACGAGGGATTCTATTTGAGAAAGAACTCTTAATTACTCTCGGAGATTTAAACAATCTACCCTTACTGGAGAAGCGGGGCGTTGCAAAAAATTCCTCAAGTTTATTCCTGAAAATTAGCTTTCACGGGTGTAAACGTTTCAGAGAAGATCGTGGAAACTGGAGAGCAAAGTTATTGTAGGACACAAGCAATCATAATTAATGTGGCGTAACAGTAGGTAGCAAGTTTACGACGATGCCTCTTCTCTCCGCGAGGAGAGATTCGTGTTCGACGGAGATGCACACACTGCACCGGTTACATATTGTTGTAGCGACAATAATAGACAAGACAACAGGCTCGAGTGCGCATTTATGATCCAGACGCGTCCGCCTTTGTCTTCGGGGACAATGAGATCAAATCGTGGTTTAATAAGGAGGCGGAGAAGGCACGGGGAAACCTTAACGTGATTAATGAGCGCGCTATAAATCACGTACCATTTGTTCACACCGGGACCCTTTTTCTAACCGAACGACGAACAACCAACGCGATCGCTACCAGCCGGTTCTTTAACGAGCACCTGATGCATCGTGGCTGGAGAGTGCAATTTTCGAAGAAAATCATTAATTCGAGCCAAGCTCGCGACCACTACGCTCGCTTTCCTCTCCGACCAGCGACAGGATTAATCGACCAGCCTCGGAGACAACGAGGGATCGATAAGGGCGAAGAAAACGATGGGAAACGACTACACGCTCGATTTCCAATCTTTTCCGAATCACTAAACGAGACAAAAGTCTTTTAGTATCAAACGAAGATCGTCCAACTTCGCTCAAGTCGTAAAGCTTCGATCTAACAAAGATTTGGTCAGTCTTTTTGTGAGAAGAAAAGGCTACCGTGTCTGGTTAATTACGTGCCAGAGCACCCGATCCGAGCACCCAGACGACATAAACGCGATACGGTGAGAAAGAAAGAGAAGAACGGTTAGGTGACCAGGTCAGGGTCTTCCAGCCAGACCTCGCGCCTCTTCTTTCGCTAGACCTCCCTCCTATTTCTTGCTTCGAAAACTCATCCCTTTTCAACGCTAATCGTCGTCCACCGTCGTTTGAGCTAACGCATTCGTTTGCAGTAAAACCATCGAAGAAGACATCGTAAAACGCGCGAATATAGGCGCTCGTAACGCAAGCACCGCGTCGTTAACATCGAACCCACCTGGTTCTGACGCAAATTCCCACAAATTCCGCTAACCACTCGCTCTACTTGAATCGTTGATCTATGTGGTAAGAAGCAACAAATTCCTGGCTCGATTGCCTTTTATAAAATAGAAACGAGCCAGAAAGTTCTATTGAAGTTCACTACGTAACCATGTTCTTTATATCGAAACTGCTGTTGACTGTTCCAACATTGGAACGTGATCACAAATTTCTGCTTTTGTTGCGAATAAGGCACCTGTTCGATACTGGGATTATTTTTCTCGTGGTTCTCCAACGTGTCTCGTAAAGGGACAGATTGATGGTCGTTTAAAAAAGTAAATCGGCTAAGATCCGAGTGAATTAACAAGAGGACGTCCGATGAGTTTTAATCAAGGACGCTTCGTAGATTTCTTCTGGGAGTAGAAGGATAAGAAAAAGAAAAAAAAAGAAAATACGATACGGCTTCGTCTCGGTTAAGAGGAAGAAGTTGAGAAGAGCAGAAAATACGGTGGGAAGAAGAGTAGCGCTGCAAGGGTGAAACTTTATTTAATGGCCGTCTTATGCCGGCAGGAAAATAGAAGCAAAGCGAGGGAGTAAGAGAACCTCGGCAGTTGGCAAGCGAAGCGCGACGAATAACGTTGCTTGTACGTGTGTAAAGCATGGCCAAAGATTGCTTACCTCGCTAGCAACGCGTCACGAGAAAATTTGGTTTCGTGCCTCGGCTCCAAAATTAGCGACCGTACACTTTTAACGCTCTCGACACTACGATTCGTTACGTCGAACGAACGGGCGAAGAAATAATCACGAAATTACATATCAATTTTGAAAGATCCATTTGTAACTATTACGCGACAATCCAGCTTGCTCCGCGGCTGGACACGTTTGTAAATGGTTCTCCCGATGAAAATGGCGAGCAAGACGCGTCTTTTTATGCTGCTGCTCCGAAAGAGCACAAAAGAATCCAACACGGCAAAAAAAAGACGATCAAACGCGAGCGCTCTTTCAACGGTGACAGAAAAGCTTGGAAAAACCAGGCCACCCACCATCCTCGTCGTCCGGGCTAAGCTTCTTACGTCCAAAGAAATTCGATCGACTCCGACAACCTACGTATCTGCTTCGCCGCGTTTGCGTAATCAAAGTGAATTTCAATCATCGATAAAGCCAGTTTCGATAAATAGTAATTAAAAAAAAAAAAAAAAAAAAAAAAATTATAAAGAGTACACTTTTATGATTTCAAGAGGGTAGAATAGGAATAAGAAAAGGTTTGTAGGCCAGAAACGTTAGCCGGAAAATTCAGCGGTCGATGCACGAGAAGAGTTTCTTGCTTGGAAGGATTTTCGTCCGGAGTCATTCTGTTCTTTCGAGCTTTCGAGCTTCCCTTTGATATTATGCGGAACGGGTGCAGTACACCGCAAGGAATGAAATATCGTCGGAGTTGCGATACGCCGGGGGATGAAGAGGGATTTAAACGACCCACCTTGCCACCGTTATATCCTCGGGTTTCCCTCTGCACGCGCATACATGCAAGCATAATGGACAACGACTCCAAGAGAAACGAGGGAAGAAGGAGAAAAAGGCAAATCGTAACAGGGAAAAATATCATCTTTTACCGTTACAGCTCGTTGCTGTGGACGGCAAGCATTTACATATTCGAGAAATTGTAACAAGATACGCGATTGTAACACCTCGTCTTCTTAAATAACGTCTTCAGTGACAACAAAGCTAACATCAAAATGATGACTTAACGATCTTAACGAAGGTTTTAGAAAGTTTCGAAGATCGAAACAGACTCGTAATGAAGGAGAACGAGGCATCTGATCGAAGAGACAAGATGAAAAAGAGAAAAATTCATAAACGGAGCCAGGTGGATGGCTGGTTTGAGGTTACACACGAGCCACGCGTATGCAAGTCCTTTCTTGTTGCCGTTAGTGGAACAAGGTAGCTTTCAACGGGAAACAAAGATAGCCCGATTGGCGTAGATGCAGTTGCCAACCGTTCAGAACGACTACTACTATCGTGTTCGTAGGTCGCCTCTCAGAAATTCTCTTTCCACTCGGCTGCCTCCGTCTGACAGCTGCTTCGCGGCTGAAAGCTCCATTCCGCCGCGAAATAATACACGGTGAGACTGGCAACGTAAATTGCACGCGGAGAATCTTCGTTTGGCCGGATGTAATTGAAAGCGAAGATTACGTCACCTTTAGGGATTGCCGTAATACCGTTTCGCGGACCGTTGACAAACATTCCCTCCACTTGTGTTGCAAATTTTCGAGCGATTCTATAATAAAAGGTATTCTCGTCCTGTAAGCGTTGTTTGTTCTTCTCTTTACACCACCCCGAAAGAAATGGAAATACGATGCAATCGAAAGGGGTGGGAAAACGCGAGCAGCGAACAGTGGCCAACGCGGTGGTCGAGTAAAAAAAAAACAAGGAGAGAAGGAAAGCAAAAGAAAGGGTTGGAAAAGAGTATAGACACAGACGGGAAAAGGCAAAAAATCGTCGGAGCTTTTACTCGCACGAAGGACGAAACGCTGTCGTCTGCGCAACGCCCTTTCCTCTCGCTCCCTTGCCATTTTAAAATGCTACGTGCCTGGCATCGCTTCCTGCGGTTCGCCTGTTCCCTTTCTCTCTTTCTCTTTTCTTCTATGCACGTGAAATTCGCATTAACCGACCGACGACTGCGTCCTATGTGCTCGTCGAGCAGTGACTCGCGAAGGTAAGCAACCTCTATACGTATATTCGTCTACCTTTTCTCTTGCCACCACCCCTTCCCCTTTCTCATCTCTCAACCCCTATTTTCAGCTCGTCGAGTTAATTGCGCGTCTACCACAAATATTTTGTACCCCTGCAATCCGTTTCGCTACAAATTCAATTCGGGACTATACCGAACAATCGCCGTGCCCTTTAACCCCCTTTCAACTTTGAATATATGTATGCACAATTTCCATGGTAGACCACATGCTGAACTTGAACGATATCAATCGTGTGTATTAACGCGTTCGCTACCGTGATGGGGTCAACGGTGAACCGGTGTAACGGTGCTATGAAATTTAATCTATTCGAATTAATTACATACATTAAAATTACAAATATTAGTCAAGTGAAATACCGATAAATCGTATAAAATTCTACTCGAACATGAAAGGTGGTTTCGTTGGGACGTTTAACAAGTTTTCGTCGCGGAAAAATGTTGGAAAAACGCCAAGGAATATTGGCCGCGCTGTGTTTAACGGCGTTCGGGATTTCGCGACAACGCTCGCGAAGGTATTACCTGTCACTGGTGGAGAAGCAATCAAATTGGTGCGGCGACAGGAGAACCGGCTGGGTATGGTTGGTTGGCAAAAGCGCGATCGGCAGAGAAGAGAAAGCACGATTCGAACGCTTTGGGGCTATTTGCTGACGCCCGACACGCTGTTCCCGATGGCGGAACGTCTGGTCTGGCCAACATCGTCCAGACGTTTCCATTTGTTTCCCCGAAATGAAACGTTGAACGCGCGTTCCGGCTGAAATCCGGTGCGCAGAATAAATTTCCGCGCTTCAAAAGCCTTCTCTTCTCCCTCCCTCTCGCTCTCTTTCTCGCCAACCCGTTACTCTCGACATAATTCCCGACGCGTCGATTTTCAACAACGTTCTTTTTTTGTTCCCTTGCCTCTCGATAACATTCACCCCGACGTTCATCGTCGCGCTCGCGAAATAAATTTCCCGACGACAAGCCAGGGGTGGAGAACGCAGCTGAGTATTCAATGGAAACTTTCAAGCGATCCGACAGCTGTAAAATTTCGAATTACTTGTACGACGGATTTGTTAAACTTTGAAAACTCTTTATATTTTTAGCAAATTTATCGTATAGCCGATTTTCCAGAAACAAGATGGTAATTCTACTCGGTTATCACATCCCGCGGTCTAGAATAAGCAACACGGAGGATTCAATAAGGAGCAGTCTGGTATTCGATGTTTAGTCGAGATCACATTGGGAGAGGATCTTCTTGCGATGACCCTCCTTGGTGATAGCACTTCGAGACATCTCGATACGCGGGACAAGCTTCTCAAACACTTGCACGAAGAGCGCGAGACCGACAGACTGTTAGTAAGGAGACGAGCTGAATGGTCGTCGTCAAAGTACCTACATTACGATTGTGTGCGAATGCTATTACCACCTGTTACTCCTACGTTCCCGAAACTCCTACGCGAACGAGCCCGAGTCGTAGCAAAAAATCAAGTAGCAACACGTCGAACCGTCTGATCGATTTCACACGTTTCGTTACTGTGTCTGAACGTACGATAAATAACTTAGGTAATCGCAATCTTTGAATAAAATGATCCTTAGAAGACAATATGGAACACGTTAACGAAGAATTGTTAATTATTCGAGTATTTGAAATTCGTCCGATCATGAAGCAAAGCCGTGGGCAAGAGTTTGCACCGCTTTAGTAGCGAATGTACGGTGGCACAATGATGAGTGGCCCGTTTGTTTCTCTCCACGGACCATGATTGCTAACCCCATGGAATCCCTCCTATGCTTTACGTTCGACGCTCGAAACTGATTTATCGTCCTGCTATAAGCGGTTTTGTTTCTCCCAACGCCGAGTCATATATCGGCTCGCTCCTATATCCATAATCTTTTCATCGTTTTACATCGTCGCTAAGGCTAAGGCTAAGCCTCTGGAATCAAACTCGAACCAGTTCGTATCGAAAAAGAAACGGATATCCTTGACAATAGCGCGTCACGTTTCCCGCCTCGTTCGTTTAATTAGTCTTCCCGATCTTTCCCTCGGGAGATCAGCCATCCAAGGTAAAGGGAGTATGAAAACGTTAATCGAAACGAACGGCATTGTGGTCGATTCTACAGGGTGACGTTCATAAAACTGACTCTAACCGCAATTGAGTTGTATCACGTTGAAAATATGTCAGCAACAAAAAAGGCTATCATCGCGGGGACAAAAAATCGAGTATAAAAATAAGAATGATCGTCCATTCCGTTCCATACCATACCGTGACGCGAACATTAAAAGATGAAATGTTTGCCAGTCGACGGTTCGTTTTCGTCGTACGGTTTAATTCCCGAAAAAGAAACAAAAATTACGAACGACAGAGCGCAGCCAAGTAGCGGAGTTACTAATCACGGTAATGCCGAGATGAAAAGTACCCCGTCGTCGTCTCCATCCATCGGCGCTTCGCTCATCCACGATTATTTTTCACCCCCTTTCTACACCAGTCTCTCGTCAACGACACCAACCTCCACCTCCGTATTCTCCTCATTCTCTCGATTCTCCTCTTTCTCCGCCACCAACTTCGTACCACCACCCTAACCCAACCACCTCGGTCCATGACCGGGCGACGTTCTCCTCTCCGCGACGTCCTTCGTCCTTTTCCACTCCCTTTTACCCTTCCTCTCACCCGTTAACTCGTTCCATACTCTGGCTGCTAACATCACCAACCCCTTCGTCGATCTACCATCATCCCTCTTTTCGCGCACAGACACCACACTCTCCTCGTTTTTCATCGAGTCTACTGCTCTTCTTCTTCTCCTCCTCCTTCTCCTTCTTCACCCTCTTGCACCCTTACTTTGTCTCACCAACCATGGATATGTATATAAAGAGTGTTCGTGAAATTTGGGATTTAACTGGAATACGGTATGTTAACGCGTTGATGGTTACAATAGAAATGATCGCGTATGTATCGAGGCGCGGCACTCAAACGACAAGCAAAAGATTTTCAAATATAAAGCCAGCTCGTTAAACACGTTATAAGTATCAATTCGACCGTCAACTTTTACGAGCACCCTATACATCTTTCTCCATCCTTGAACCTTCTTGAGCACCCTTCGAAATGTTTCACCTCGATATCCTATCCTTGCGTAACCTCCAGACGCCAGACTACGGGCTACGGACTACAGACATCTATAAGCAAAGTCGAATGGGGTGACTCTGCGAAGGAGAAGGCGAACGAAATTACACTCCCCTCCTCCCTAGTATTTATAGCAACGCGCCCGCTTTGGGTATCGTGTACGACCGAAATAGAGTCATTCACATCCTTTGCAGTGCGCTACCACACGATGACATACTTTATAATTCGTCGTGACGATACTCGTGGGGTCAATCACGAACGAACAAAGTTCACACACCGTTTCCATCTCGGCTAACGATTCTATTTTTACGCTCCAACGGCAATGCCACCCCCTGTCCTCGTTCGACGATTCGAAGCGAGCCGTTGTTTCGATTCGATGGAAGATCAATTTCCTGTCCAGCTATCGGGATAAGCGGCTCACGGGCTCATGCTCGCGAGGATGATCGACGCGACTGAAGCAGCTAGTTACCTAACAGCCGCGTGTAGATTGTAACGAAGGAAGCCCTGCCCTAACGAGAACGTTAAGTAACAGGAATCAGTCGCCGGAACTAATAGGCTGACGTGCACTTCCGCGACGCATACGCTTCTATCGGCCTCTCGCCCGCTAATTATTCCAAACGCGTGACTTTTCTTTCGATATTCCTCTTCGACTGACGGGAGGGGTGCGCGCGACCTTCGAAACACTGACTTACAATTCATTCAAATGTCTGCACTCCTATTTCCGTCGCATCAATAAACTATTTCTTTTCTTCTTAAGAGAAACAAGGAGCTTATCTTTGCTCTGTCGCGAAGGAGAGGCCGCGAAATACATTTTTTTTCTTTTTCTTCTCGATCCGATCGCGTGTCAGTAGGTCAATCGATGCTCGAGGACGCGGGCAAACTTGACACACTTTTGCGTTTTCGTTGTGCGCGTGTGATCGGGAAATCATTATGCACAACGAATGTGCATGGTCGGCCGCTGTGGAACATGGTAATCGGGATTGATCAATCGGCTCTGCTCGACTCGCTGTTCCTATTCACAGCGGCTTCAATCAACTTTAATTTAACTTATTTCAAACTAACTAGATTGCTCTTTTTTTTGATCGTTTTATATCTTCATCGGAACTTTCTGATAAGCCATTTACTTTATCTACCAAGAGTGCATCCTATAAGAAATCAGGTCGTACGAAATTAAAAAGAGAGAAAGGTAGCACGAGCCACGACGTAGGGAAGTAGGGAAGAAGGGGTGCGTGTAGCGTGAAAATTACCTAAATTCACGACAGACATTACCGAGGTTAAGCGGCTGCTACGACTAAATTCGAATGGTGGACTCGTGCCAAGGGTGCGATTAATTAACCCCTGGCATCGTCTACCTCTCAACCTGGCCTTCCTGATCGTACTTCCATCGACCTGCACGCGTACATCACGAGCAAACAGCTTTTAACGACACTCATCGATGTATCGTAAACTATTTACCTCGAACATGATCCATTCAAATGAACAAAGACAACCCATATTATAGAGAGATCTTCTTTCTGATTTTTTATGAAAAGAAACAAGAAAAGAAAGCAGGAGGAAGCTAAGATATCGCCAGATTACCAGGCTTTATAACGAACCGCAGGGAAAAAGAAACGAGATTGCACGCCGATGAACCGCCGCAAGAAATAAGGAGATGGAAAAACACGGAAACAGCCTTTTCTCTGGGGACGAGAAATTATTTGTACACGGTGTGCGAGCATGCATCGGTACAATGGCATTGCCGTAGCAATTATACAGGGTGTCGTGTAACGGGTGAATACTCCGGCAGAGGAAAGTTGGAAAGGTGAAACAACGTTTTTTCATACAAGGCTTGATTAATCAATGAAAATGACTTTGAAATTCTGCTGATGTCTGCAAAGATTATCATCATTTATATGAATAAGATTAGAACGGAAAATCTCAACAATGTTTTATATACGTGCCTCGCAACACACATCCATTTTCACAATGGTACTCGACGCGTTAATTACCCGTGCACTTGAAGGACTACGAAAATCAATTTTCTTGAAACCTCGTGCAAAAAAAATTTCATTATCCACATTCAACTTATTTTTCCACACGGAATCATTCCCTATTCCCTTGCACCGCCAGTTACATAACACCCTCTGTATTTCCATCGTTGTTTCTTTTTTTAATTTTTTTTATTTTCGTCCCTTTCACAGAGCAGAGAATACCGAATAATTTCACCGCGAAATTAACGTATTTAGAACGGACTCGCTTTAATACGCGGTCGAGGGGGTGTATGTAAAACAGAGCTCGGTCAGAGTAATGCGATTATTATCGTTGCCTCTCGCACGGAAGAAAAATACCCCCGTACAACGCGAGGGGGTGGAAAAAGAGAGAGCCAACGGCATAAATAAAAAAGGAAAGAAGGAATCCATTCGAACCGGTGCAATCTCGCGGTGTTACGCATAATTTCTTTCCGCCGTGAATCAAAATTGCTACGTCGAATAGACGAAGATAGGAAGGGATGGCTTAACGCTGAAATTACGAACCGTTCCGTTCATTTATTCGTCCATCCTCTTTCAATATCGTCGGATCGTGATCGTTCACCATTCCATTCGGTGTATTCGCGAGACGACCGCGAAAATGGACCGTTTCGCTTCCATAATGCTCGACGATTATTATTTGCCAATAAAGAGAAAGCGGAAGAAGAAGAGTGAAAAGAAAAAAGGTAAGAGGCAAGAAGAATAGCCGCGCCGATCGTGGAAGATGGTTACGGACACTGTTCTCTTCTGTCTCTCCATTATCCAGTATCGTAGGTAATTTTCCAGCGCAGCGTGTACCAGTGAACGTGGCTTACCAGCCGGGACCCATTGTTTATTTCCTCTGCTAGTCCTCCGGTTCTCTTCTCTCTTTCCGGTTCCTTCTCTTCTCGTCGTTTCTTCCTTCGTACACCCGCCGTTCCACCCCCGTCCATCGACTTTACCAGCCCACCCCTTTCCTCCCTGTTCCACTCTCTTTCTGTCCCTTTTCCCCTTTACTAGCTACAACTCTCGTCAAGCCACCGCATTATCCCACCCTCTCACACACCGGTATTGATTCCGTCATACCACCCCCCGCCATGAAAGCCAGGGTTGTTCTCTTTGTGTGTAACTGCCAGTTACGTGTGTGTACGTTTGTGTTAGTCTGCTCGTGTGTTCGTGGGTGTGTATTTTAGCCACTGAACGTCCTGCTCCGCTCCACCCACACCCACGCTGCTATGCGCGTGGCACGGTCAAAGCGAATTCGAGAGGCTAACCCAGCACGGTGGCTGGTTTAATAAATTACGCTAAATACCAACGGGTTACACGCGTGCATATGGCGGTCACGCACGCTGCGAAAGTTCCAAGAGATTGCGAACGCATCCGGTCGAGCAGAAGCGATCTACTGGCTAATTAACCCCTTCGATCCGACCTAGGTACACTGAACCGACACGCCGAGTATCTTGTACCTCGTGTGGAAACGGTTTCTCGTCAAATAGATCTCGTTAATAAAATCAATTATTCCTTGCGTAATTAGGTGAAGTACAGCTCAAATTTATAAGTGGATATTTGAAAATTTCCAATAGGAAACACACGATCGAGCGTAAAATTGCAAATGTCACGGTTTAATCGCCACGACAAACGCTCGATTAGTAATTTAATTAACGGGATGATGTCTATAGCGATGCCACGATAACCCGCGTAGCAGGAATACCAACGTAGCCTCGTAACGACCAGGATAGAGACGCGACAATAGCATTAGAAACGGATTAGGGGATGCAGATGCTGGTGAAGGTTTATGAGATTTCCTGTAAATTCCACAAACACGAGAATCCCACTTTATCATCGGGAAATTTTTCATTCCCAATTTACGATCGAATTTGAAAAGACGCGAACATGGTGCAAACGAGGTGGGCGATAACAAAGAACAGAAGGAGAATACGAAACAGAAGGCAGAGAGAAACAAAGAAGAGAATGTTTGCCACTCTTCGACTTCTTCATCCCCTTAAAATTCACCCCGGCGTTCTCCTCGCGACAGATTTGAATAATGTAACAGCCGAGGAGGGGTGGAAACTTCTCACCCTCTTCCTCGGCCACATTTGCAACAGTGGAAATCCAAAACCCTGAGAGTAGCATAAAGACGAAGAAGGAAGGAAGAGGCGTTTTCAGAATTTCTCGTCGTTCTCGTCGCGGGACATTAAAATCATTAAGAACGATCTGGAAAGTCCGGCACCGGTTTTACGGAGCCGTTCTCGGTCCATCGACTTCGCGATATCTCGACGAATACTCGATTTAACTCGAGAACGCGATTTACAACTGCGATTATGCATGTGAGACGTGACGACAACGATTAGGCGAACGTCTGAACGTCTAAACGTCTGAACTCTCACTCGAACGGTTTACCTTCGCAGAAACATCTCGACTCGTTTTTCTTCGACTGATCCTCCTTGAACGTGCGATCTTCTAATTTTAGAGCGGCATAGCGCATTCATTAATAACGTCTGGCCGAGCAGCGCTAGTTTCGTAATCGCGATCAAATCGATCGTGTTTTCTTCTCGATTGCCGGCACGCGGCAGAAATCACCTTGTACGAATCCGGTATAGCAAACATCCTTACAAAAGTAGGGATGCGCTACATAGATTCGCAATATTGTAAATTAACCGTCTATGGTTGAAATTCGGTTTAAAGTTCGACTGGATTAGACTTATTCGATGGTGTGGAAAATGACAAACGAGCAAACTGGAGGACAGGGAATAAACGCGAGAGGATCGTAGATAATATCGTGAGACGGATCGCGCTCCAGACGCAGTTTTCTTTCTTGCCTTTCGTGGGAAGATCCCGACAAGAGGAAAACGTGCGCACGATTATTTTGCTTCGACGACTCGACCGTCAGTACTCTGCTCTTCGTTTTTTTCCCTGGAGCGAGATAACGCACGCCCCTGTGCTCGATACGGCTCGACGAATTGCATCAACCAACCAACCGTCTGTTCTACGTTCGGAATCTTTTCTGCATCGCGTGGCAACCAGTTATCGTTTTTACCGCGAGCTGCCCGATAACGAGCTTTCGAGAAGGATTAATTAATTGAATGGAAAACTTCGACGCTGAGGATTTTTCATCGATCAAAAAAAAAAGTCATCGATTACCAGTGGTCTGCATATGTTCGAGAAGAGAATCGGTAAGCAATTAATTAAATAACAGGTAGTAGACGCAGTTGGGAAGGAAACGAAAAGGTGTCAGATCCGCGCGAAAAAGACGAAGCGAAGAGGACGTAACCGCGAGGAATTTAACTCGGCGAAGAGTTCCAATGTCTGCCATCCGATTAGTCGAGCCGACAGCCACGGTGAAAACGAGGTCAGAGAGGAGAACGAGCTGCAAAGACGACGAGTGCATGCAAGCACGCACGCACATATTCCATGCGAGCAGAGGCGAGTACACACGCACGCGAGGTACGCGTCGACGGAAATGCGGCTCAACCGTGGCAACTTTCCGCTCGCAGACGAGCGTAATCACTCGTTTTTCCTAGCGAACGATATCGGTAGTGGAAACGTCCGTTCCTAACACACATCGACGTGAAAGTGACGCCAGAGATTCACCGATATCTCGATAATAATACTCGGACGCGATTAATCTTTTTGAAATGAAACTGGGGTAAAAGCGGAACGAAAGCATAACGAATGTAATACTATCTAGTCTGCTTTTGAAAGAATGATTAAATTTATGGAATTTATTCGACGAAAGAAACTCCACGTTCGCGATATATCACACACATTGGAAAGTTTGCCCTAGATGAATAAATTTATAAATCTCGTGCACGTCGCGAACGGTAAACAAATTATATTTCGATCGGGGGTCAAAGTGGCAGATGAAAGAGAGCCACGTTATCACCTACTTTTCTAGTGTACCGAGAGCGATGCGAGGAATTAAGCTCCAAATTTTTCCACTGTAGATCTCTGACGACTCAATTCCAATTTTCCTCAACATATCGTACAGAAAGAACCTGATTCCAAGATCCTTGAATGCCTTTAAACGAACAAGGTTCGGAAAGCCAGGTGCAAGAAGAGGACAAAGAAAGAGGGTGGTTATAATCTGGCGTGCGAATACGACGCATATACCCGTGTGTACGGAATAACAAACTGTTACCACGACAGTGTGCACTGTGCACGCATGTATGAACCCAATAAGACAAAGAGGGAGAGCCACGCACAAATGAATGTACACATGAACGAACAAACGAACGAACGACAGGATTACGTAAACCACGAGGCGGGTATAATGCGATCAAACGACCTACAAATCACGGGCTTCGCTTTCTGCTTAACGTGAGAGCAAGACTTAATCCTATAGACGATCGGTAGATGATCGGATGATCGCGAAAGGTGAATCCTCATCCTCCATCCCTGCTCCGTTCAGCGACGAATTAAACTCGCTACGCATACGAGAATCTCCTTCTCCTAGCCGTAATCGATGCTGATGACACAGGTGTGCTCTTGTTTGTCACCGCGTGATTCTCTGATCTTTGTGCCCTCGTACCTCTTTGTTCTTCGCGTCTACATCGTCAAACGAGACGCGTACGAAGGCATATGCTTACGAGTTAAAGATTCAAGCTTCTAACTTTGAAGATGTACTCGGGATAAACAGGGTGTTGCTGTGACGATAAATCTTCGGTCAAAAATATTAGCTTATTGCGTAGATGATAGAAGATGAATTCTATTGAAGTGTTTACATTTCACGACGATACTACAATATAAAACACTTACTAAACAAATATGTGTTAAAAGAAAAATATCTGACCTCTTTGCACATAGAGCGTTGTTATTTGCTTGAAGAGACGTTCTTCCAAAGAATACGTACAAGAGATCGTAAACACTTTCTATTAACCTCGATAAAAATATAAGACAGCCTCTACTGAGCAAGTCCCGTCGAAGCTTTCATTTCCACGACTGATTCAAACACCATGCATAGAGTATCGATCGATTTTGGATAGATTGGCTCGTGGACGTGGACAAGACCGGAAAGCCGTAATGAATTTGCAGCTGCCGAAACGCGGAACGAGTCACGGCCAAATGATCGCTATTTGTCGTCGCTCGGAAACCAGTCCGTCATCGTTTCGATCCTCATCGTCATCGCGTCGCACAACACTCCGTGTACTCGTTAAAGCCTCGTGGCGAATTATGTAATCCGCGAATCAATACACTTCGTACGCTGCGAATATGGACTTTGACTTGTAAAATAATTCGGATTTACATGTTAATCAAATTTTTACACGCCATTGAAAACGATGTAGAATTTTCTATTATACTTTTTAAAAATAAAAACTTTTCACGCTTAGTGTGTTGAATGGTAAAAGGTAAATCCACGAATTGGTGATGCGGTAGGTAAAGCTGTTTATCTAGGAGCGGTATGCGCTCGAGTCGTCATTCGATTCTGCTAATCCGTTCAAAGCAATTGAAGCGTTATTTACTTCTTGGAAGGAGTCGAGATACACGGTAAGAGAGTTGCACGGCGGATGGTTGCGTTGCAGAAAGTCAGCATCTTCGTAGCGTGAGGCGGTAGCAATTTCGATAATCGAGTTAGCGGTTTTGCAAAGATTCTTCCGTCCGCTGGAAGTACCGACAAATAGAAAGAAAAAGGATCACGCATGTTCCTCTTTGACAAACAAAGGAAGAAGCCGCCAGTTGCGTGGCTGTGGTAAAAAAAGCGGATCGCAATTTTTATAATTGTCTCGAGCATCTGCAATTCACAGTCCTTTCTTGTTCGTTATGTAACTAGGCCGCCATCCGCTTCGTGGCTGACATACTGGAGCGAATCGATTGATTTGCAGTAAAAGTAACTTTAACAGAGTTGGGACAGATTATAGCAATTAAAAGAAGTGTTTAATTGTTGATAATGTGGCAGAACACGAATTCAAAGCTCGCGCGAAAACGTAATTCCGATTTCTCTCACAGACTTAACATGGGTATCGGTTTCTGTGACCATTCTTCAAGGACACCACCGATCTCTGATTTTATTCTATATAAACATCCACAGTGATCGGCTTGCAAAGAATGGTCAAAATTGATAATCTAGTTTTTCAATTAAAAAGTCACAAAAAAATCCCTATCAGTCGTTCAATAGCGGAGCTTCGCTCCAACTAGCTTGACGAGATTCTTGCTCGCCCATCTTCCGTCGCTCCATTACCTTTCTATTAACGCGATAAATACTTGAACGATGTCACCAGTAAAAGTTTAGCAACTTGGAGACAACGTGTGCGGTCGGAATAAGAGTTGTTAACGTACAAAGCCAGATATAGAAATCACGATCATATGACACCGGTGGTTACGGTCTTAATATAGCCGGGACTTTGTTCATTGTCATCGGTGCAGACAAATCGTTTCGATAAACAAGCAAGACTCTACTCCATTATAACGATCGTGCTCGTTAATTATCGTCTGATCGCAAAACGTTTGTATTTAGATACGAAGCCACGGTGCAGTCTATTTTTGACCGGATCTCTGTTAGCAGAACGGAAAAAGATTGAACGATCGAGGAGGTCGGTCGATCGTTCGTTATTTCTGCGAACGAATTAAACGACGCCCCGGCGAATTCCGTGCAACGATTTCCGGTAAAATCGACGAATTGCCAGTGGGCGTGCAACCAGTGCCGGCTCCCTAACGAGTACGTGACGGTAGCTAATTAGGTTAATTGAAGGCGTGAGCCACCGACATACCATCCACGTTGTCTCGTATCTTCCTCCTAAACGATCATAGACCGTTGATCTGACCTGTTTCTATTCTATACGATTCTTCGCTTACTTATTTAATTAAAACTAGTTTCTACTTCAAAACAACATCAAGATAGGAGCTCCGAATGTTAAAGCACACCCTTTAGTTTCAGCTACTTCCTTCATTTTATCATCATTTGAAAGAAAATGCTAATTCCCATCGGTGAGGATCGCATACGATCACGTGGCAGAATAAAAATGGAACACCTTGTATGCATACAGGATACGCTATATCCGTCAGGATATACACAGAATCCGAGCAAGCAGGAAACACGTTGGGTATCTCCGATACGCTCGCGTCCCTACATTCCCGCGCGATCCAATGTTTCTTTGCCCTTTAGTTCCAGCACGTTTAGCACAAGCACATCTCGGCAACGTTATGGCAGAAGAATACGAGCGGCTTTGAACGTGCGTCAAGGAACAGCTTTCGCCTCCTCAACCGTGCGAACCACCGCCAAAGATCCCGGAAGTCTGTCGTATTAAATGCTTCCACGTGTACGGACAAGGTGTGTATATATATGTATCTCAAAAATATATAGGTACGTTTTGCGTGCGCAAACTTGATAAACCGTTACACGATGTAAGAGTAAGTTACACAAGGTGTTTCAAAGGTAAACCTTTCGAACTTGTGAAAAATCTGGATCGAGATTGCATTAATTGCGGATAAGAAGATGATAAAAACACGGAATCGAAAGTTTTCCTCCGTGACACGTTCTCTCGACGGAGAAAAGTTCGTGCCCGGAATGAAAAGGGCAGAAGTGTTGTCCAGACTCGAAACTGAGTATTGAAGCAAGTGGCATTACCCAGCGTGGCTTTTCTTCCGTGTGTCGTTCGAGAAAGAAAGTTGCTCGACCAGGATTTTCTACGGGAACTCGTTCATTACGAGCGCTATTTACGATCGACACGGTCCTATGATTCGTGAACACGTAACTGGCATAACGATTCGATTACACTGACCTACTACTATGGACAAACAACTCACGCCAACAAAATGGCGTTCCAATGAACTGGAACAAAGAATTTTCTATCCGATTAGAACGGAAGAAGAGAATCTAAACTACTGTCACTCATCGGTCTCGTCGAAAATAGAGTGTCTGAAAACAATTGCATGTCTTTTTTTTTTTAAACAACCTACTTCATTGAAAAAGAAACGAATGAAAGATTACGAATTCGTGATAAACATTTTGTGCATCACTCGAAAATAATAACAAGGCGCGTATAAAGAGTTAATTCAAAAGCTCGCTCGGAAAATGGTGGGTGGTAGATTTTCGAGGTCGGTGTACCGTGTCGGAAAAAAGCATGCTCGCGTGTCACACGGACGTATTCTTTTTTGACAACAGTCGGCCGTTTTTATTTCTGCTTAGCAGATAAGAGAGGTTCTTCCTCGCTTTTCTTCTCGTTCTCAGCGCACACCAAGGTGTTTACAGAAGCGGCCAGGTGGAAACGTCCTCTTCGCCACCTCGTATGCTGTGGTAAACGAGAGAGTATTGCTGGCTTGTACAGGTGTCGAGTTGCGAGAAGTTGCCCATCCTCCCATTCTCTTTCCCCTTTTTTCGCATTTTTCTTTCTCGGTTCGCTTTCTTACGGAACGCAGACCATACGTATTTTCAAAAATGAACCACGGAACAACAAAGATCGACTTCTTCATTTAAAAAAGAATTAACCGAACAAAGGACTCTACCTAACGGTGGTTGTTTCTCATTCGTGTACGACCGAGTGCATTACCGTAGGGACATATCGAAGAAAAAGCCAAGATCTGTCCTCTTTTCTCTATAAAAGCCCGCTCCATCTCTTCTGGCCTCGTCTTCCACATTTACCCCGATCCCTCGAGTCGACTAGTCTCGTTTCGTTCGCTCCTGTCGCGGTCGTTGCTCGTTCTAAATCACAACTTTTCGCCGTACGAGCCACGCTACATGGAAATGCAAATGCGCGCCGTTAATCTCGGTAATAAATACGGGCGCCTGCTGCTTAAGTTCGCAGGCGCACTCTCTCGGTGCGCCACGCCGCCGGCGTACACGCGTCCTCCAACTTTTCACCACGTCTCCTCTTCTCTTTCCATTCGATTCGTTGTTGAAGCCACTCGTCTTATTCCTTCGGCGTCTTTATTTCCGATCGCGAAATGGAATGGACCAGCCACGAGTACCGATACGAACGAACTCGCGAACGCGATACACGCAATCGACCGATGGAGACCGCGAGTGCCACTTTACGATCTCGTTGCTCGAACCTTGGATTTACGGACGACTAGCTTACTCGCTCTCCCTTACTCCCTTTTCCCTTCCACGGGAATCGTCCTGGATTCTTGTACAGTTCGTTGATCTCACAACTACTTCACAAACGAAAGAATACTGAATATAATCCGATCAACTGCAGCGAAATGCATCTATGCGTTCAGTGTCTTTTATTATACAAGATATTTAGCGAAGGAAATCGCAAACTGAAATTTGGAAGTGACCTGTTCAACCCTTATCATATTTTCTAACACTTCGATTTCTTTACCCTTCTCTCTGTAACTGATCAACGAATAATCACAAGATTTCTGATACTACACGCTCACAGGCGTTTCAGTCAGAGCTTATTATATCACGAAGGACGTATAATTCGCAATAGGTTTTCTTATATCGTCGAAAGTACGGCAATAAAGGGGACGTCACGTTCCTGGTCGCGAGTGTAGACCGAAATCTGGTGGACGCGATACGTGACGACGACAAGGGAATCCTTTTCCTCTTTCTCGAATAAGAATGCAAAGGTTGATCGAACTGGTAGAAAGCTAAAAGCAGACTCCTTTGCTTTACTTTTCTTGCTCTCCTTCTCGTTTGCATCTTTTTCTTCCTTTCAAGCCTTTGTCGAGTTTTTCTGTGGCTTCTTTGCAAAACGCATCGAGGAAAGAAGGTCGGCTCGAGGTTCACGGTAAAGGTGCGGTTACGTGTCGAGTTTTTCCCTTCCGTTGTTCTCGATTACCCGTTCACGTTCAATGTCGGGATAAACCGGATGATTAACAGCGAGATTACGGTTTTGCCGTTCATGTGGCACGCGTCGTGTGCCCGAGTTGCCACGCTCGGCTCGATAACGCTCGCGTTACACGCCGGAAAACGAAGAAAGTCGCAAAATTTGTCGAACACGCAGCAGGTGCACAGCACGTGGCCGCATGAATCCACGAGGCTCGTAAAACGGTTATTAGGAAAGTTTAAAAGTCGCGAAACACCTGTTGAGCAACGGTGAGAGGCAAACGACGATGACTCGAAAGGTGATTCGAACATCGTGCGGAAAAATTGTATCGTGAGCTGCTCTTTAACCTTTTCATTGCTATTGGCACCTGTATGTGATTGGACTTCAATTGTACGAAATGGGAAATTGATCGTTTATTATACAGACTCTACCAGAAAGGGTTAATTTTTCAGTTCCGAAGACCGAAAGATAATCAAGTGACAAAATTTTCGTATACTAAACTCTGTTTTCGAGCTCCGTTTTAATCCATTACTTAAAACGAATCGACACTCAATGAAACATTTTTTTTTGCAAGCCTGAATTGGCGCTTCTGGCGCCTCTTATCTACCCTCCCGGTATCGAATTTCGTGTTTTTCTGAACTTCAGTCTGAAGTGTAAAAAAAGCGCAGGAGAAAAAAAGTAGATCTACCGGGCTCGGCATCCCTCGGTAAACTATTGTCCGGGCGCCCGAACATCGGTCAAACCGGTTTGTCGAGTTGCCAATTTTTTAGCCGCGACTTCGGCGTCCAGCTTGTAATCTTAAGATTTCACACGTTTTTCGAGCGGGAACCGGTTTGAAATCTTATGATGCCACTCGTGCCGACGCGTCAATGTAGATCCTATATTCCCGGAAATGAAGCGTGTGTAGAAACTGAATGAAGCGCGAGAAGAATGGGTACAAAGCATGAATCAAATCAACCAGCGAATGGAAACAAAAACGTTCGTAAGTGTTGCTGTTAATGAAGATAGAATAATAGGAGACGCGTGATATTTCCTTTTCAAATTTAAAATACCGCTGAAACTTTATTTTGTGCGCTCCGCGAGATAACAAATAATTACTTTGGAGGCCGCGTTTTATGAAGTCTACGACCTTCATGATTTTATATGTAAACAAAAACCTACTGATAAAATTGTATTCGAGCAGTTTCATAAAATTACAATTAAACCTAAATTTAAAGAAAGGGGGTGAACAAGAAACAAAATTGGATGAAGAGATACCGAACGAGCTTTTGGCTTCGCCATAACGGTCGTGTGGGATTTCTCTATAGATCCTCCGGGCAGCTGCTACACCGCTTCGGTATTCATTTTCCAGATTCGAGACTGAAATCGGAACACCCTGAAGATCGTACGTGTAACGCCAGAGGATCGGCCAAATGTTTCCTGAGGGTACGACGACAAGAGCAGCAAGAAAAAGGAGGAGTTGAAGCGGTACCATATGGTGGCTAAACGATCTATCGACAGACTGATACCCTAACAAGCGACACCTTGAAAACACCGTGAATCTTCGACATCCAGAAAAATCTATTATTAACCTCCTATAATCCATATCAGGGATTACTGTACGATATTCGGATTTAGTCTGAACAAAGTTCCCTTGTTTATGGCTTTAAGCTGGAACCCCAAGATGCTCCAGTTCCTTAAGCTCCTTAGGATCCATAACACTTTGACGACTTATGGTCGTTCATTGATTGCAATTGGCTTTCGTAATTTTTCATTTGAAATTAAATAAAATGGAATGAATAGGTGACACCGGATGTTAAAGTGTTAAAAATCCTATTTTTTCGAGGAAACGCTATCGGGCTTCCGCAGGGTATCATGGTAAATGATACAAGATGAAGACTTTGGTAGACAGACTTACCCTGACGGGAGCATGGAAGAGCGGAGCGGCGACGGTATGCGGATTAGCATGGTGGTGAGCGTGGTTATGATGGCCATGGTGATGGTGTCTGGTGTCAGGACCACCTCCTGCAGCCGCCTGTTCGGCCTGGACCGACATCGCCGCGCGGGCCTGTCGTTCCCGCTCCCGAAGCCGGTCCCGGTCCACGCTGAAAACCCAAAATTCCGTTTTGTTACTTCCCTTTGATAGATTATACCTAGTGCGAGATAATTGGGAGATCATCGATACGCTCTGAAAACTAATACCACCCACAAGTATTCGTTGCATACCAAGAGGTTGAATTATGACAACCACTTTACATACTGTGTTAATACTGTCCAGTATCGGATACCCCAAAATATAGTGATAGATATTGAATTAAATGAAAAATGAAAGAACTAGTCTCCTAAGAAACATTGATCGATAGATTTTTTGCAGCAATCTAACGCAATCTAACGCAATCGAGTCGCATTAAACATTGATTAGTTCAGTATCCGTGACATTGGCTGATCGAACGTACCATTTCAAGCTCGTGCTTTTTCAATACTCTGTCGCGTTTTTTATTCAGTTATTTAGATGCAGCCGTGACGATCGGTAACGTAACGAGCAGCTTTGTCTCCGAAAAGGAAATTCACGGAGGAGGAAATTTTCATAGCATCCGCGTGATTCACCAGAGAATAACTGGTACGTTTTAGGAAGTGAAGATCGACGAGGAGGAAAGGAAAGGAAAGGAAGGGAAGGAGGATAGACAAGGGCAAATAGAGACAAGAGAAGGGCAGCTGCAGGCTGCGCGAACACCTGTTTAGTCGCGTTTCCGGCGACGCCATGGATTGCGTACGAAACGAACGTACACCGCTGCAGATTATCGATTCGTTGGCAATCGTCAATTCGAAAACGACCTTCTCTTCTTTTACGCTACGGATCGAAACCCCTTCTTGTTCGCTCGTTTCTTACCCGCGCGAAGATTAGAATCTCGGTCGACGAATCGCTTTTCAATTCGATACAATTACGATTCGCTTCGAATCCAGACTATTCGTCGATTAAATGCCTGCTCGACGAATCTATTTTCATGCATAGAGCGAAATCGCATGGAAGAATCATTGGCGGAAAGTTCTATCCGTTTTCTAACTATTTGATTTTTCCAAGCTGAACGCTAGCAACGAACAATTATTACACGATTCTACGTTTTATAAGAAGTTTCAAAGCCGAAGAATCTCTAAAGGCAGAGATCTTGTGTAAATGAACGCTGGAAAACGCTTTATCATCGCGTTATATTGAATCAAAAAGTTCATTTAATTCTCTCGTTGAATCACTGCTAACGCTGACTACGAATTTAAATTACTCGAGTAATTACGACAAGATAAAAGATAGAGTCCCAAATACCATTAATACTTCAGCAGTAACATGAAAATTAAATGATTGTACTCTCAATTAATCATATCAAAGTATGCCGTACAACATGTGCTTCGTTTCCACTATGACAAGATGTTAACGACCTGCATTGAATTTCAACGAACTACTTAAAATAATTTCCTCGACGCGTTAATTTCTAACGGTTAGAAAACATTTATCTCGTGAAATAATAGCAGAGAGTCGAAAAGGGGGTGGTTATATTTTCATGTGCTAACAATTGTTCGGATCGAGCAATATCGAAGCAATCAATTCTTTCATCGAAACGTACACGATATCGAATGCAGCGGTTCTTTGTGTGTCAGTTTTTCACGTCGACCGGAAATATCGACGAGACAAAACGCGGGAGAAGATCGAACACGTTGATAGCGTGGAATCGTGCAAAATTCACGGCTTTCGACGCGAATGCGTGGAGAGAGGAGGCGAGATGAGGAGAGATGAGGAGAGACGAGGAGAATCCATGGGCCAGGATTCGTTCGATGGAGTCAGGGGCCATTGGCCGACAAGCCGGCGACGGGACGGATATTACCGGCGGCAAAGCATCTCGCCTCGTTCCTCCATGCACGTATATCTCCTCCCATTACGAGTTTAGAGATACGACTGATTTCCTGGTTACTAAAACGCACTACTACTCTCTCTCTCTCTCTCTCTCCTTCTTTCTTCTCTTATTACACGATACTTTCGCGAAACGAGCACAGCGTGGACACCAGCGTTCCATCGATTAGCAAAATTCAATAGAAACGCTTGCGAGCACGTGTAAAATGAATAATAAGCAACCAGGCGTTTAAATATTTTACACTTGTACTTAGTTAATGAAATTTAACTTTGAAAAAGGCTATAGATTTCAATTTTAATTGGAACCCATCAGTGGGTTATTTAACGATTAATTGCATCCGCGTATATTTGTTCGCGTAATTAAACATTCGCATAATTCAGATACCAATGTATCACGACCATTCGAATCCGAGAGATGAATAATCGTCGAGCACGATAATCGATTCGCGGGTTACCTGCTAGGAAAGTGGAAAATTTTCCTGATCCCTGGGAATCGATTTTCTCCGCAGGCTCCTATCTCTCCATCCTTCTGTCCGTCTTTGCCGTGCGTCGAGTTATAAATTAACGAAATCGGTAATTAACGAGCTCTCGACGCTTGGCGGTCGCGGTGCGGTGGCGACGAGGAAACGAACAAGATAGCGAGAGTGATTACGGTATTAAAGAAGGAGCAAAAAGGCCGTTGATTCGTTGGGAATTTGCGAACGTGCAATCTGGTATTTTAGCCTTCGTTGGCTTAAAATAAACGCGGTAACGTTTCTTTCTTCTATTCGAACATTCAACGAGCTTGTTACTCCGTCTAATGAAACAAAATCTTGGATAATTAACCTTCTCGTTCCGACACGATTCTGACAAAATATGCCAGTCACACGTCATCGATATCCTTGGTTTTTCAGGGATTTTCGCGTCACAGCGGTATTATGTGTACAGATGTTGATGATTAACGCGTCGCTGATGACGTAAATCGAAGTGGAACCGGTATCTCTGAACGTTCGAATGTCGCAAAAACAGGTGAAATCCGTTGGACTCGACCGATCGCTAATATCCGATAGAATTATTTACCGGAGTCATTGGAGTTTTCAGTTGATAAACGAGAAGAGGCTTTCGATCGGGCTAGTTTTTTACAAAACGAAAACGAGAATCGCTTTTCCCCATTTGCAATACTCATTCGTCATCGATGGCCTGCTGTTGTAGGATTTTTTAATTAAAAAAAAATACACACACGCTCGTGTAACCACTCCATCTTCGATTGGTCCAGATCGAACGTTGCAGTCGATGTATTTTTTCGACGAGTATTTCGGGAAGCTTGTTAATTTCTGTTGTTGGTGATTTTGAGAAATCGAAGCATGATAGATTTTCCTCGTTCTCAAAAAACGATGAAGGTTGTTGGTCCATTTGATATTCGTTCTTTACGTTGAACGCGAACTCCGCTCCATTTGATTCGTGTAAGAAGGGCGAGTATACTTGATAGTTGGTCATAAAACAGGGTCGCGATGTTTTATTGACCGAACAAGGAGACTTGTTCGCTTCCCTTCGATAACGTAATAATCTTTTATCGCGCGATTCAAGAGGATATAGGCCAAGCGGATAGCCTGGAATACCTTTTGACGGTTGGCTTGTTCTTTCCCGGGCGATCAGGTTTTTTTACCAACGCCGAGAGAAATCGATTCAATTGTGTCGCGGTTCGATGGACACTTCGAAAAACCTTTCTGACGGCTGATTTTTTTTTATTTGTGTAAAACAAATCGATACCGAATGGGTTAAATGAAGAGTGTTCAATGCGTGCGAAGCGGTTAGTTTTTAGAAACGTTCGCGGACGCGGTTGTGGAAATTTTTTAATTAAACAGAAAAACATTTGTCGTTTTTAAAAATTGTGAAATAGGTGGTTCAGAAGAAGCTTCGAGGAAGACGACAGTTTCTCGTCGCAAAACCATCTTCCCGTTGAATCACAATTGACGAATCCAATGACTCGGTTCCATTGACACTGACACACTGACATCATTTCGCGGTGCGACAACCTTCGAAAGCCGCGATTCATTTCTACGCTCGCACGTTAATCTCCTTGAACAGAACTTACCCGTGTTGCATCGGTTACTATAGTGTCTATGATATTCCGCCAATTCCACCAATTGCTGTTAAATAATAATCGTCACAATGTTAAAATTCCAAGATCAGAAGTGAACTAACAGCGGCACTATTTTGGGCGGGAAACTCAGAACTCAGACACGCGTGCACTCGTACAACAATTGTAAACGTGATAAAAGTGGCGGGAAAATCGCGCAAGGTAAAATTTGTTATTACGAATATTTGAATAAAAATGAGTATTCGTTATTTGCGTTTCACACAGTGGGAAATTACCATCTCGAAACATCGATACTCCGAAAGCGAACTTTATCGTCGCTTGGTCATTCCTTATCAAAGATTAAACCTATTATCAGTAGTTATCGTTCTTCTAATCTCGCTACAAAGTATGATGCTAGATCTCGATTCGTCTCGTGCGTTGTTCACATTATCAGAGTCAATAAACAAGCCAATAAATGGACTTGGTCAAAATGATTGACGCTTCCTGTAAAATCACTTTCTTATTACCCTTTTACTGCGGAATCTACTATAAAATGAAAGTTCTTCCGAGGACACTCGGCTTCCTCGAGCTTTCAACGTGTCAATATCCGATAAAGATATTCTACAGAGGTATCGATGAATCGTAACCGTTGTTTCGACCCCAATAAACCCGTCTTCGACGATACAAGTCGCTTTGACAAAGGAACGCGTGAGAAACGATTGTATTCAAGAGTGGAGTGGAGAAACGCGATTAACCATCGATTTATTAACCCTTTCAGCTGTGAATATCTTCGTAAAGTAGGGACACCGTGGACTGAATACCTCTTCACTTTCGATACGTACATTTGAGCCACGATTTAATACAAATTTGATACATACAGAAAACAAAAAAAAATACAGCAAAAAAACGAAATTCACGGAGTGCAAAATGTTAAAAATACAGCGAGAATCGTTGTGAAAGCGATATCTGGCGGCGCAAAAGTCCGATACCAAAAAAGTAAATCGAATATCAAAACGAGATATCCATTGTTCGTCTACGTCGTGGATTCGGTCGGTTCGTGATCGTGAAAGGGTTAACGCGTTGAAAAATCAGCGAAACGAGACTGATAATTTCGCAGAAATATCGAGGGCGATGTTGTTGGTTGTCGTTTGGTCGGTAAGATACGCAGCAGAGAACACGCGAACTCTGTTTTGCGGCGCAGAACGGCCAATGTTTTCGACACGAGATGATGTTTCTCTCGGGCCAGTGGACGGCCATTTTTAAAAGGAAACCAAGGCTCTTTGGTAGCAGCGCTCTCTGTCACTTACGTAATCCGAAGTTAGCGTGTGCCGCTACGCGCGTCGAAACAAACGATGGAAGAGGAGGCCGCGAGACGTGGAAACCGTCGAACGGACAGAGACGAAAGATTTCGCGCCGAAAAGGATGACGAATCGTGACAAAGTATCTCTCTCTCTTGGGTGAACCGTAACAATTTTGTTAGCCGACTCGTATACCTATGGAATAACCTGGCCCAATGTGACGTCACTGGAGAACGCTCCAAAGTAAAAAGGGAAAGATTTATCACGTTTTAGTCAACAAAAGCGAAAGAAAAGAGAACGCTGGTATAACACATCGCAGGTCTGTTAGAGAAATGACGTACTATTTGTTTTGATAAAAATGGCCCTTTCCTAGAGTATACCAATACTTTCTTGAACGACCGAAATCGGCTCCGAGTTATCTTGCGCCAATTTTCTTGCATCGGTATTTACCTAACGCAGACGAATCATCGATACACCGACACTGAATCGGCTACTCTGTTTATCGTTTCCGCGATTTTATGTTTGCTAAGCACCTTGGTTTTTTTCCGATTAAGCTGAACATTGAGGGTCCAAATTGGTAACGCGACCGGTGCGTTCGGCCATCGAAGGACGTCGAATGCAAACGACCGTCACGTTCTCGAGGTTAAAACAAACGACCACGACGAGAGAAGCTTAATTATTTTTCAGATAAATTCGTGGAGAATTATCAATAACAAGTTTCTACTACATTCCGCTTTGTTTGTCATGCAGATAATGCGTTACATTTCAGTATCTCTTTGTAAATAGATCTTATAGGTAGGAACATGAATCATACCTTGGCACGAGCGCGTTCCTTGATTCGAAACGATGCATCGTTGCTGTTGTTGTTGTTGCGATCGAATGGAGCATTTTTCACGAGGAATAATTAACTGGAAATCCGTGGATAGCGTGAACGAGAACAGAGACGACACTGTCGAGGGAAAATCGCGGTTAATAGCGATGGCAATAAGCGTTTAAACGAGAGAGAAAAATATGACGGCACGTGGTACATGACGAAATCGTGATTATCTTGCGACGAACGCTCTTGAACATGGCCGCTCGCCGTCGACAGACGGTTTTACGCGCGAGCATCTGTCGATAATTTTCTAGAATTAACGAGAACGCTGGCAAACCGCTCTCGTTCGGTCGCTCGACTCGGTTTGGTTGCACGGCGACGACGTGCCGTTTACCAAGCTCCGCGGCTCTCTGTATTTATATCGAGCGAAATCTAGTTTCGTCCGGTGTCGTCGGGCGAAAGTAAACAACGAGCACGACTATTCGTTTCGCGTATGCCCACCAACCGAATTCCCTGCGATCGAAAGAGATTGCCCGACAACGGTTTTCCGCTCGTGCGACCGACCTTCCGTCTAGCAAAATTTCCCCACGTGTACTCCGCTCACGAAACTCGTGTCATACTTTCTCCAAAAGTGCTATCCGGAAAAACATTAGCACGTACGCTGAGAAAGAAGGGAAAAAGAAGCCCGAGTTAACACGCGATCGAGCGTCGACGAGATCAATCTTTTCTTTTTCCGAGCTCACCATGGAATGTATCCGTGGTAGCGCGCGATCTATCGTCACGGCACGTCGCAACGAGAATTTACTTGGTCGTATAATCGAGCAAACAAAGAGGGAAAGCACGAAGAAAGAAAGAAAGAAGGGGAGGAGCGAGAATGATGTACTCACCGTCCGTTCAAGAAAGCACCAGTCGACTGATCGCGATATCCAAAAATAATCCTGACAGAAACTTGTCACTAGAACCGCGATCACCAGAATCACTAGAAATACCGAGAAACGATTGCGAGGAAACGACGAGTGGACAGGCCGCCAGTGGCGACGCTCGATTCGCGCGGAAAAACACTCTCATTCTTTCGTCGAACGCTGAAACGATTCCTGGGGGGCAGAGCGTGTCGAGATCGACGTGGTCGTTTTCGAGCGCACGAGAGGAGCGGCTAATCCAGAAGCGCGCGCTCCAACTCGTGGAACCAACACACTATGTATACAACTCTCACCAAACAAAGATAAAAGGCACGTACACTATTGTATTCGTCGTTAAAGCACCTTTTACCGGAACCGCCGTACCGAGTCGAAAGGAAACGGAAGAAAGCGATCTTCGATTACGGGAGCAAGAAATTCGAGCTGTACACAGAGGGGCTAGCCGTCACGTACTACACGAGCAACAACAAACTCTATGCTCGTCTCCTTGACGCGGTAACATTCTTGAATATTTACACACGCGGTTTCGAAAATTGGCCGAGGGTCACGACACTGGGTAATCCAATTTGTTTACATGGCCCGTGGTGCTCGAAGGCTGTATGTGCACAACCACGTCCGAGGCGAACGACAATTTACAAAACGGCGACGACGTAGCGCGACCGAGTGTGCACGAGACGATCGTCGACGAGAAACTGGCACCTTCCGGTCGAGACGAGGAGAGGGAGACAAAGTGGAAGCGAGACGGACCGACGAGGTACACACGTAAAGGGCACGTACAACTTGGCCTACGTGTTTGTACTTGTATGCGATTCTATGCGCACTTGTGTGTGTGCGCGCGCGCGCGCTCTCCCCGAGTACCAAGAGTGTAGGAAGGAGAGAACACGAGGAAGAGCGAGAGAGGAAGAAGGGAAATCGCGACACTAGCGACCACGGGGGCGACTCTCTTGCACACACGCTCTTTTGCCGCAAAAGCTCGCGCACTAAGAGCACCGGAATAAAAAAAAAAAAAAAGGACAGGTACGCATCGAGACTCTGTGTACGAACTTCTCCCTCCTCCATAGCTGTCATATTCCTTTCCTACCTCTTTCTCGCTCTTTCTGTTAAATTTTCCGTCTGTGTGCATCGTGTGCCATCATTCGGTATACGTGTGTCTGTGCAAGTGCATATGAGACAGCGAGGGAACGAGTTGAACGAAGAGAGGAGAGGATCGAGTGGTGAGAGGGAGAAAGAAAGAAGGAGAGAGCAAAGAGGGCGGTGAGAGGAGAAGCAAGAAGCAGAGAGTGAGACAGAGGAGTGGGAGATTATCAAAATGGCCGCGCGCGCAACTTACTCCACCTCTTACTCCTCCACCTCCGCCGCCTGCCTATTCCTACACTACTATTCCTCCACCTCCGCCGCCGCCACCGCCGCCACCTCCTCGTCGGTCGACCGACACGCCGCCTCGCGCGGAAACCGCCAGGCGCATTGCCGCACGATATAATAGCAATGGACTACCGTGACACTCGTAACGCTGTTCAAGTTCCTTACTGTTTGCGGACCTTGTTGACTGATGCGCGCAAAACGCTGACGGGAAAACTTAAACGGAGCGGGCGATAAAAAAAAATTATTGTTAAAGGTAACTGAATGAAAAGGAATTCGTAATCAAACGCGCGCACGTCATTCGCCAGTTTCGAAAATTCCTTTGTTCACTCCGTTCGAAACGATTAATTGGTTAAATGGCATCGTTGAATATTTGACCTTTCGAAATACAAAGTGGAAAAGCGAATCACTGTATCCTTAATAATCGTTATTATAAAGTGCCGTACCACCTATTTTCATCAGTCCATTTTCATATAAATTCATGACCCAGGTCAAGGTACGTATCGCATATAAATCTCTTTGACACACAAAACACGCGTTTCGCTAATTTTCGGACAAAGCCCGTTGCCGCAAGCCGAGGGAGGCTGAAGCCCAACAGCCAAGCCAGCTGCTTTTCGCAGGAAATTGGCATATTAATTTCCGATAGGTTTTACCAGACAAAAGCCCCAACAGCTTTTATGAGAATTTTTATCGTCTCGCTCCCAAATCTCCTTTTAAACACCCTTCTGTATAGGGTGCCTCGTTTAAACCGGTACTTCGCTCGGTTGCTCTATTGTTCCATGGATTAACAATTCGTGAGATATTTCAGACTCTGATTTCATTCTAAGCAAATTGTACCAAAAAATCAATCTATGTAAAAACAAATACCTATGCAAATAAATGACCTTCGAAACCATGCCCATTGATTTAATCTTGACACCCTGTACTACACCCCTATCCACGTAACCCACCCCCGTACAACTGGTGTGCATGCGGCGTTGGCAGCCACCGTTTAAAATAATACCACGGAACCGAGGGATTTTAAAATTAATTTAATCAGCCTCGATGACCGTTCACCTCCCACCCTGCTGTCGCCGCACCCTTCCTTCAGCCCGTGTAAATACCGTAATAATTGCTCGACCGCCTCTACTCGAAGTAATTAACGGAAAGAAGTCGAGGCGAACCTCCCCGTTGTATCTGGGTTATCGTGAAAACGCATCGAACGAATGAACTCGTTTTCGTTCCCCACGTTCCTCCGCGACGACTAGGCTACGCCATTCAAACCTACCTTCTGTCAATCACTCGGCTAAATTGCTGTTGTCGCTGAAATCCCCCAACGACACCACGAATCACCTTGCTGACAATCGAACTACCTAGAGTCCGGTAACTGGTTGCTTGGCTACCCTGACCTACGACACATCCGACACCGTTGTTTATCAAACAGACACTTGGACCATCATCACCGTTCGATCGGGCAAAAATTCCAAGGAGAAAAGCGCAACTACCCTTGTTTGTTTCTGCTCTTTTCTTTGTTTCTTCGACGACCATTCGATTTTCCATGTATCTTTCCACCGTAGCCGTTAATAATTCAACTACGACTTTACAAGTTTCTTTGCTCTACGTCATTCACCAACCGACTTGGTTGTTTCTATAAAATGCGTAGCTACGATTTCCGCGATGACTGATAAAGAAAAGGAATTTATGTATCACTGAAAGGAAGGAAGGTGGACATAGTCAGCGCTAAAGAAAGAAGATCCGCTATCGTCTCGAAAGTCCATGAAATTCGAGCAGATGCAACGCGACGAATCGTTGTCGCGGATGTCAGCGAAATCACGCTTCTCTAGAAAACGCAACCACGCGAAACGACGAAGCACAGCTCGTCGCCGACGATTTCGTGGAAATTAAGTTTACGGAATAATCGTGATTCCGTTGTACGGAGAAAGAGATAACGTCCGTTATGCAAAATGATATGAAAATTACCATGGTGATTTAATAAAATTAATACTGTAAATACTTTGATAGTCGAATATCAATGACTAAGAAGACGTGTTCATCGGAATAAATGGAGTACGCGAACGGGATGTTCGATAGAGTGTATCTACGGTGAAGCATCGTGTCAGAAATAGACGTAGCGAGCATGGTTAGCGAACTTGTGGGCTCTTTTCAAGAAATCACTTCTCTTATCCGCGTCACTTTCACTACGTACGGTCCATTACCGTTCCGCTTGATCCCTCAGGCGCGCTCCAACGATCGTCACATTTCTTTCCGGCCGTCTGCCTATCTCGGGGGAGAGATTCGGGATAATAATAGTCGTCGAAGCCTAGATGTTAGTCAGTGGATTATTTTTATCCCCGGCTCGCTGACGGGACGACTACGGATTTTCTTCGACGCCGCGAGCCGCGAGCCTCGACACATCTCTTCGACGTTCGCGCAATCAACGCGCGCGACCTTGAATTCACAACCAACTTGTTTGTTCGACGGATCTCGCAGAATATGTAGAAACGTAAAATGCCGTAAAATCGACAATCTCCGAGATTCGTGCAAAAAATAATCGGGAAGGAGCGATACGATACGACGCGGCGTAGCCATTGTTCTAGACGACTGTCATTAATCCTGTCTGCGTTGTGTAATAATCGCGAGTCGATTGCTGAAACTCGATGATTGATGAGTTTATTATAATACTTGTTTCGATGTTTTCGAAGAATATTTATGCTATTCCGACTCCATTAAAAGCTTACCCATCACCGATTTTCTAAGAAAACTTGGAAAAGGAATCTGTTAACAAAGATGCGGAGCATTCAGGGAAACTGGAGGATATTTTAATCCCACGTAGATGACAGAAACTCGGCGAGATCTCGACACCAACGCCTCTCTCCAATGATTCGTATAATTAGATCGCGAGTTTACCTCGACCCGTTCGAACAGCCAAGAAAGGCCATTAAGAGGAAACTAGGGAAAACGATTCGCACGAAAGAAAGCAGATAACAGAGTGACGTGGTATATAATTGCGACAAGTTCGCCAATTAGTAGAGATAGTCGAGGACAACGTTTTCGTAGCTCGAACGCAATTTACCGATCCGGTCGAAGCGAAAGAGAGTACATAGCTGCGCCAGGTTGCGTTCCATTGGCCCAGATAAGACCAGATGTCTCTTCTTCTCGGCCTCTTTGCTTTTCCAAACTCTCCATTCTACGAAGTCGCAAAGACCTTCCCACTTTGCAGTACCTCGAGCTAACGTGAAAATATTTTTCCCCCAAAACGGCTTTACGAATCGACAAATTTCGCGCGGGATTGAAGGCGACGTGGTTATCGGGGGATTCTGTATCCCCGACGAGCGGAGCGGCGACAGACAGGAAATGGTCCGACGCGAAAAAGAAAAAAAAAGGAGAAAAACTAGCTAGCATAGGCGGTAGTTCCCTTTGCCGTATGCCACCTCCGCCCTCCAGTTCTCACGAACGGGCTACCTTTCGTTCGCGTTAGTTATTACCTGGCATTACCCTATGCTTTTCCTTTGAACCGTGAATGCCGTTCCCTGAATTTCATCAAAGCCATGTCTCCCTCCTTTGAGTGTTGCCACGGTATCGTCGAAAGCCACTCCTCGCGGTTCGTCTACCTACCACCCTGTCTCACCCTCTTTCCGCGTCGATACTCGCCTACTTGTCGCGTGGCGAAATTTCCCGTTCGTTTGCGCAGATTTAAGCGATCAACCAACAAAAAAAGGGGGGAGTAAGAAAGTAAAAGGAAGTGACCCGCTTTCTGAAGCTGCAGATACTGTATAACGATGTGTACAAAGAGTCACGATGGGTACTCGGTATTCCCGCAAATTTTCGAGCGATTCAATTACTAAAGAACCTCGAATCACTTTGGACACTTGCGCGGAACTCGACGGTTCTTGAAACTCGTGGAAACTTTCAGAAATTCAACCCTTTTCGGTCGAGTGGCGAGATACATTCGTCCAAGGATTCTTTCCATTTTGATCAGTTCGCGAGTCGCACTTTGGTTCAAGTGTTAATTTTTTAATTTTTAAGCAGCTGGAAATTGTCCAGCGACTGCGAACGTCGACGTTAGGAGCGATAGGGTTAAACGCACTTACACGTGCCACGCAAACACCGCTTCTTCGCGCAGTTACTCGCGTGGTTACTCGGATTATCGTTCTACGAAACGGGCACCGTGCCAATTTTCAACCTACACACGCACGATCGTCGAGCAACGAAACGAGCACGTTCGGCACCGAGGAATTCGCTAATCGCGACTGCACACCACACTTGGACGTTATTATTTGTATTCCATATTTCCCAAGAATAGAAAAGATCGCAACTGAAAATACGAAATATCCAACGCATTTATTGAACTAAATGTTCTTCAATATCGAGGAAAAACTCAATTTCAAAAACACATCGTCTTCCAAACGGTTGCCTTCGTGAAAAGTGAATTTACGAAGCGGTAGAATGAGTAACATTTCACTCGAAGAAATATAGCCTTGTCCGATCCTTTTTTGACCGTCAAACGACCCCTGACGTAGAAGCAATGGGTAGCGGGACGAACTTGTAATAGGGTTTCAAAATCTAGGGTTGACTCAGAGGGTTTAACAGACCAGTTCGACAAAGATGGTGCGAATCGAGGCGTCTGAAAGTCTAGAAAAAAATCGTACACTCCTCTTAAAATTAAATCGAGATAAAATTGTAGTCGCAATTAACGGAATAGCTATTAACCGTGCCGATTGAAAGTCTTATTAACAGTGCAAACAGGTTTCGATGCGTGCGATCCGCTTCGCGCAAATCGAATTTCATTTTCGCGAGACGGCGCGGCGGCGCGGTCAAGCAGGCTATCACCCTGTGAAGTACCTAAATCGTTTTATACTACTCGTTTCTACTCTCCTTATTCCGAGTTATCTTCTTATTCGGAGTCGATCGAGAAAGCAAAGTGGCCGCGATAAGTTTTCTACGGCCAAACTGTTGCGCCTTTCGTCCCCCGTTTCGCGAAACGCGGCATTTCCGCTTCTTTCTTTCCTTCTGTTCCCCCTTTTACCACTTTTATCCCATTTCAGAAACACCCGTGTTCCCATTAGGCCGCTTTTACGACACTGTATCGACCTCGACACCGAATAGTTACGGATATGGAAGTTGCTCCCGAGATTCTCTCTTTCTGGGATATATCCAGAAATTGCGATCAAGGAAAACGAATAAAAGGGAAAAGAGCCGCGAATGGACTCGTCGCGTCGGTGAATTTATTAAAATATTTTATAAACTCATTTTATATGCCTAATTTCACTCGATACACCGATCGATCCAGCCACGGTAACTCGACGGTTAATCGAATTTTAATTGTCTCGAGCTTAATAATTTCCTCGTTGTCACGCGATATTCGTGTCGTATATCTTTCACGGTTAAAGTTCGAGGTCGTATGCTTTGAATCGTTTCCTTGACTGTTATGTTTTCGAGAATAGTCGAAACGGGATAGCTGTAATTACCGTTTACCCGTGTTTACCGGTTACATGTAATTGCAATTTACCTGTACACGGAACAATTATTTTATGGCGTTGTAATTAAACTGTTGTTTGCCCGGCTCGAGCAATAAAAGCCCTGTCCCGTGCGTTCACCGATCGCTCAGGCTCAGGTATACGTACCTTCGAATTCTATAACACGAACGATTATTTTACGACCGAAAACCATTTACCAAGGAAATCACTATATTACCTAACCAGTTTGTCTTGTCGCGTCTGTGTCAACCTCTGATTCACACGTTTCATTCTAATATTATTTTTTCAATGTGTCAAAATGTTTCAACTAATCAACACCGCGTGGGTAATTAAAGAGAAAAAAAGAGGAGACTATCTCGTTTCGCAATCATAAATGTTGAAAATTCAACTTTCACAGAGGAAAATATTATCGAGGCAGAACGATCGTTTGCGGCCAAGCAAATATGTTCGATAGCTGCACGTACAACGTTGTTATTCAAACAAAGGGACAGTTTTTTGATTCGATAAACATTTGTTCATCTGTGTTTTATTTTTTTGACCGCCACAAACGAGAAAGAAATATTCGTGAATGGAGGGAAAAACAATACGAATTTTCCTTTTTTTTTCCCCCTCTCACCCTTTTATCCGCTTCCCTGAAACAGGACACACGCTGCTGATAGAACACGTTCAGGATAACTGAACCATAGCCTAAGTATCAATCGCACTTCGAATTAAACAGCCGGTCCAATTAAAACATTATGCATCGCATCGCACGAGACGCCTGTGGCACGAAAGGATAACGAGACTTGTCGCATCACGGCTCTCACTCTCTCTCTTTCCGCGAGCTAGAGGGACAAAATTAGAGAGAAAAAAGGAAAAAATCCTCGTTGAATCGCGTCTCTTTTGGCTTTATTACGGCTCGTCCGTTGGAAAAGTCAAAGGAATCGTCAGACGACCGCTTCTAAATAATCATCCGGGTTTTTTTCGTTTGAAACAGACTTTCATCAAGCATCGATCTAATCGTTAATAATTTTAAAAAACGTCAATCGTTACTATTTGTTACTGTTATACAAATTTTGAGATAAAACATCGAGGACGAAGCAGATCGTACATCCTTGCTCGTTCGCCAAGGTTAAGCTGTCAGGGTCTTCCGCGATTTCTAAGGTTTCTCAGAGACACCTTATCCCAGTTCGTTTACCTCCTGACCAGAAGTACCGTTGCTCGTTGCTCGTTGCTGGTGCGGAGATGTCGAGTTAGGTATAATCGAGAATCGCGAAGGACGGGTCGAGAAGTCGGAATGAAAATCTCGTTACCCCGTTTCTCAGTGACTAGAAGAAAGGGTAAAGGGAAGAAGCTACGTCGTCGTCGTCGTCGTCGACGACGAACTAAAGGAGCTAAACCGTGGTCGTTGCACGCTTCAAATATTTCTCTGCCAATCTTCTCTGTCGATTAACAATTTACTTACCGCTCGCGGATGAATTGAAACGTTAAAAGGTTTCGAGAAATGAGAACGCGACGAATCGAAAGAAGATTCGTTACAAATATTTCGATAATTGTCATTGTAATACACTGGCATCTGACGAAATAATTATGGAGGTATCGAGCGAGGAACACGTCGAAACCGTCAATAACGGTGCATCGTTATTTCTCGCGTCGGGCGACGACAAATTTAAACCGCATTAATTAGCAGCTCGATCGATAATGACACAGGGTGCCACGATAATTATGCTCGTGACTCGAGTGTAGTAGCATACAAAAACCCTAAGAGGGAGAGAGGGAGAGGGAGAGAGACTATCGAGGAAGCAAGGGGGTTGTTGGACGATCAAATGGAGTAATATCGATTTCACGCGGACCCGATATTCGGTGGTGCTTGGAAAATGGTCGACCAACGATAAACCACCGACTGCAAGCCACCGCGTTGTTCCAACCCCCGCGACTTAAAGGTTACACGGTTGTTCGTCGTCGTATTGACCTTCAACCCCGAGAGCACAAGCCAGAGGCTACTGGAATTGACTTCTCTCTTAGAAATCCACCCACGTGTAACCAACCACCCACGAGCACAACTTACCTGCCCGTTTTGCTCCGCTTCTCGAGCTATCCAAAGAAGAAAAATAGCCAACGAAAAACGGAGAACGAGCAACATGATACCACGAAACCTTATGTTTTCGTTTATCAGAGAGGAAGATTTAGTAACCGCTTTTCACCTCGTTTTCACCCACGCGTTTTATCACGGCTGAATTTCTCTTCTTTTTTGCGGGATGAAGAGATAGAAAGGGGGGGGGGGATTAACTTCTAATCTTCGAGCAGGAGCGTTGGGAACGACCGACTACAATTACGGTGAAAGATTTTCTTTTCGAAGATGCAATGTTTACCGCGGCTCTTTTGCTACTTTCCCAAGCGTGGTATACGCTCGCGAATTTCGTGACAGTCTGCAATATCCTCGGGGATATGAAATTCCAATGAAAGGGGTCAACGAACGTGTTCTTCATCAAACTTTCAAAGGACGATCGCGGCTCGATGTAACGAACCGAACGTTCATCGATCGGTTCAAGAAGCCGAAGGAAAATCACGAGAGGAAAAAGTGTGTGTGCATTGGAGAACGACGCGATGCTAGGAAACTATAGACGTTCGGCAACCGGTTCGGATAAATAAAATATAATCGTCGTCGGTGTAACGCTTCGCGGAATCGATATGGGATAGAGGATAGAGAAACTACATCGCGTCTCTTCGAGCATTCGCAACATCATCCTTCGTCTGTTTTCCCTTTACTTGCATATGTACTTACCTACTCCTTGCAACCTCTTCGATTTTCCACATTTCTTTTCCCACACGGGAAAAATCGTCTACTCGCCACGATTCCATTATAGATTCACCGCGCACACGTGCAACCATCGTAAACCCTTCGCAGCCTTTGTTTATTGCAATTGCACCGTTTCACCGTGAAATACGGCTAAAAAATACCCTGTAGCTTACCGAAGAGAATCTCATCGTAGATCGCACGATCACGTTTCCAAGGATTTTAGACAATTTTTCACACCCACGTGCCGGTTACTCCTTCTTATCTTACACGAGGGACCGAATAAAACACATCTGAGACGCAAAGTTTAATCCTTTGACTATTCGTTAAAAAATACACTTGGTTTGACAGTGAAAGGTGCGCTGATTTCGAGGATCCAACGAAATGAAAGTGCTTCTGTCCTATCCTTTTGATCCGCCTATACAGTAATTACAAGCCAACTGCAAACTGAATAGCAGAATAAACGAGCGGATTAAAGAGCAAAGGGGTTAATTCGGCATCAACTTAGAATCTTCCCTTTGCTATTGTCTAGTTTACGAACCGACAGAATCAGAAATCACATGTCGGAATTAACATAGGGCGTTCAACTTAAGTCGCTGGATTGAGCATCTTGGTCGATGAGTAATTTGATTGTCATCCCGGTCGATAGAAATACCCTGTGGCGAGGTGTATCGGCCAGCGAGCGAGGTAATGGTAGCTTTGAGTCGCCGAAATTGCAAACGACCAAGACAACGGTCGGACAGTGGTGGCTGCCTTTATCAAAACGGCTTGTCAGCTACAGCCTTTATCGTGGAGTTATCAAGCCTCGAGAGACTTCAACAATGTAGGAAATCAAGATGAAAAGAGAACAAACGCGTTGAACTAGACAGAGGGTTTAAACTAGCGGAGTATGCGTAACCCAGCCAAGTAATGATGGATTTTATTCTATGAATCAATGTCTCCGAGACAACAGACCGTACTGACAACAAAAGGACCCCTGCTCCGATTGTACGCCGATTAATTAATAATACGCTGACATTACGCAAACGAGACCGGTTTAGATGCTTATTACTCAGCGACCAGATTGGGCACGTTCTAACCATTCGGAAATTCAACTGAAACTTAATCTTTACTAGAAATCGGTGATCCTTTCACAGTTAAACTATTTGAGACTTGTTTTTCAATATGTACGTAGTACCTAGTGAGTGTGTTATCGCTGGGAGCAAAACATAAACATATTATATCAGCCAGTTCGAAGTTTATCTTGTAAATCTATTCCTGGAAGGTGTCATTACAGTAAATCTACGCCCTGTAGCGTAATCGTCAACAAGGTATTAATCTATCATTTTTCCCCTTAGCAGATCTATATTATCGATCGGATGCAACACAGGTCCGTTACGATCAAACATATTAATTACCCGACTCGATTAGCCTATTAAATAGCTAGATGGTCGCGTATCAGGCATCGAGCCGATCCTGGTTTCACCGCTGGCGTATTCGCGTCGTTATCTTGGGTGCCATCGACAGCTTTCCATTTCGATCGTCCATAGAAACGTAATCGTACCCCGGCAATTTCACGATCGTTTACACCGGCTATTTACGACCCTCCCGCCGGACAATAAAGTCGTAGGTGTCGCTTGTCCCGCGAGAATTCGATAAGACTCGTCGCGACGCTCGATTATACATAATACGATAATCGATGCGATGTTTGCTTATTAAAACTTTATTCAAGTGGCGATAATTGTTATTTTTAAATTTCCATCACTATAATCACGACAAGCAACTGTGTTCCCCATTAGTAGCTAGAGGATGAGTTAACAATTGCTCCATGCGAAATAACTTGACGAGTTACGAAATTAGTCGTTAAACAAAAGTGGGTAAGAATCATGAGTACTTCCAGGAGATTGAATCAGATGTCGTAGTCGATAACGGGGAAATGTGCGGTAATGGTAGGCGATAACAGAAGAAGATCGACTCTAAACGCGTGCGGGACCGGTGCACCGGGTGAATAAGCAATAAAATCAAGAGTAGAACGATGCTCGTTTTCTGCATACTTTATGTCCCCAGCGCCAGACCAAGTAGACGTTTTGCCGGTATACTTCATGTGTTCCAAAGGTAAGCGTAACTTTCAGATCGGTCCCCGAACAATACACCGTTCCGATTCGATTCTCGATAATCTACTTCCAGCGAATTTTCTTTCTTAATCGCGGCTAACAAGTAACAATTGATTTCGAATTACTGAAACGGAGCCGGTCAGAGATTCAATTCAACCAACTTCTCCACGGTTAACGATCCTAATTAACCGTCTTCCTTGTTAACACGAATAAACTGACGTTTAATGGATTTCGGCGAAACTGAAACCTCGACGATTTAATGATATACGTAGCCGTAAGATAATGATCTCGATTCAACAAGTGTTGAGCTCAAACCACCGAATAAAAACCATCGTTAGCATTACATATCTGTAAACTTCCCCTCTCGTCTTAACCGAAAGAAGCCTACGTTGCAGCCTAGTGTACACCTGGTACCTATAGCCTGGTTTCTATAGCTAAGGGTAAGGGTAGAGGAGGACCCTTTCACAATTTGCTTTCGATTTTGGGAGAAGTCAGGAATAACCCAATGCCCGTCGTCTATACTCGCATGAAATTGTTTCCCTTGAAAATTTTCAAGAGACAATCCGGAACACCCTTCGACAAATCCAAGGTACGGTGACCCGTTTCAGAAATAGTTTTCCGAGACGAAAGTGTTCAAGAATTCAAGATTTCAAAGTTAGGGGAACAAGTTATTATCAAATGGTAGGTAAAAGTTAGCTGTACATGGAGGAGTCTAAAAAAAGGCTACAATTACGAGCAACCAAAGGCAATCGTGGGTTGCTAACGAATCGATGCTCGGAAATCCTCCCTCGGCCTTGACAGAGTCTCCGTTATCGTCCTTCCACGTTCTATTATTAATTTAGCTGTAAGGATATTCGTGTGGATAATCGTATACCACGGGAGACCGTTGATCGACTTGGTTTTGCTACGCATTACATACGAGCATCATTGGAGAAAGTAGCAGATGCTTATTTTATCGGTCGGCTGGAAAATTGTCGTGCAATTCAGGAAAACTTTATCGAGCAACAGTGGTATTACGTTCTATGAATTGTGGAAAGCTTGAAAATTAGACGAGGAAAAAGAGCCCTTTCATTATTAGAAAAATGATCCTTGAAAACTACTTTTTTCTCTCTCTTATACGATGTTTCCTCAACTATTGTAATCTTATAAGTAATTTAGCTTCTAGGGCAAAGAAATAAAACGTGTCGACACGTGTACCTATGTGATAATGTAATAATGTAATAACATGAAAAATGCAAATAAACGAACACAATCGGTTGCTTGCGAAATCACGCAGGACGCTGATAAGAACGGCGGGAGAAGCGGGACAGATTCCAAAGTTGACGAACTCTGAAACGTTTAATCTGTCCTCTTCGTCCGCTTGTTCCCTTCATAATTTAGCAACCTACGCAACTCGGTCTGATCGTCGACGACCAAGAACGGCAAGTATTTGGAACGTTCTCGACTTCGAGCCTCGAATTCCTCGCGTCGTGTGCTTCGTTCTCTCTGTGCACGATGCACGGACCAAGGCATCGCCGCCTCGAGTCCCATCGCGTTTCTTTCGTCTCGCCTTCCTGACTGATACTTGGCTAGCCACCGCGATTCCTGACACGATTCGATCGACTAACAGCAACCAGCGTAATCGTTTCTCTGACCCGAATCGAGCTAACAACCGTCTCTCAATTTTTTCAAGCATTCCAGTACAAGTTAAGAACTCTAGGTAAAACTCGGCGAAAGCGAAGCTTTATTTTCATAAAACTATGCAAAAGTAGTTAATAACGCGGCAACGGAGCAGAGCGAGAAACGTATCTACCGCCTCCACGCGGTTTCCAATAATAACGAACAGATAATTAAAGTAGGACCCGTAGGACGGTCCGCTAAAAATAGAGCCGCGTCGTCGGAAGATGGAATTGTCCGTGAATTTATCGGCCAACCCCTCCCACCACTAGTCCCGTCTGATATCGCGCGAAATTATTACGTTGTCGTCGTTTCGCGACAAGCACGTTGGCCGTTTTGCAAACGTTTCGCGTTTCGCGGCATGTTAATATCGATAACCGTAACGAACATCTAGCAGCGTCGAGATCGATAAACAAGGCGTCAATCTTCTGACTCATCCCCCTATAATCGCGTCATTTCACCACCGCGTCGTGTACCCGTACCCGCTTCTGCATTCACTGACGTAGCCGCGAATCGAAATCCCCCGACGAGCGGAAAATTCGCTAACACCTACACGCTACCGACCTAACCGACCTAACCCCTATTTAAGGCCGAGCTATACTACTGAGCGCGCGTTAAACGCGTCACTCGTTCGCAACGGACATCTTACTCTTATACGTATACATACATACCTACATGTATAATAGGAACATCGTTCTTTCGAAACATTAGCAGATATTGTAGCTTCGTAAAAACTTACCGTGGCTTCTTCATGGCTTGTCGATCGGCCTAACTCGGCGTGTCACGTGCTCAGTGTGTACGTCATTGGGAGTCGTCTCATGGTAATTCACGAATCACGTTCAGAGGGCACGAACAAAAACACTACCGACTACCGACAAATCGACGAACTCAAAGGGGGGTAGAGAGCAAAAATTCCCTAGATCCTTTTCGCGCGACTCACGCTACTCGTGGCTCGTGCCCCTCTCGCAGTGTGCACGCGTGCACGCGTGTATGTATTTAAGCTTCCACGCACTACTTTGCTCTCGCTCCTTGTCACATAATATTCTTTCTGTTTCGGTCTTGCTCCCGGAGCACGAAGGTACGTGCTATACGGTGTAGGGAACGCGAGAAGGAAAACTCTGGCAACGTCGCCCTGGCTCACTCACTCGCTCTTTTGCCTCTTCTTCTCTCTGTTACGTCGTCGTCGTCGTCGTCGTGCTCGTCGATGTACAACACCCCGTGCCGCCGCTCTACTCTTTTTCTCATTCTTCCCCGCTCATTCACCGACCGCCTGTCTTCTTTCAATTTCCAACACCGAAAGATAGCACGTACACGGCCACGCACACGCACGCAAATCGGGACGACACGACCACGGCGTGTGTACGGAACGTAACACACCGACAGAGCCACGCTTTCGACGTGTGAGTCGCGCGCACCGTGTTCAACTATCGAAAAAGATTCGATGTTCTCTCCGCTTTCGAATTACAACGTTATTCGCACGAAACGATATCTTCGAAGCCGAGCGACACGGTATTTCGTGCTTCTTTTCCTATCGATACGCATTCTCGTGTCAGAAACCCCTGGCTAAACGAACCGATGTATCACACCGTCACTCTATCCTTTTCTAACCTACAGCCCGTGCGTACAGTACGTCTCTGTCCAACGACAGACCGAACACAAGTGTTTCTCTCTCTCTCTCTTCTTCCCCGAAATGTTTTGTTTTCCCAATCGCGCGCACTGTATATCGAACACTCGTCGATTCGACACGGGATTATAGAGACGGACACGCGAGCAATTTTCACACGCGCGACGCTTCGCGCACTCTTAAATATTCCACCATGTTTCGATGTCACCTTCGGAGGTACTCTCACTTGCTGGCGGTGGCGGAAGCCATATTGCGATCGCTGTTCGTGACACCGCCGTAGCGCCAATCGGTAGATGGTCAGGGGTGGGGGGAATTACGCGCACGCCGATTGGTCGAGTGCACCTGTTCCGTTGTCGCCATCTGTCGACAGCTTTCCGTACTAAATTGTCTACCGTACTTATCGATGGATTGAAAACCACGCGAGTCGTTTTAGAATTTCAAACATCTTTCTCTGTCTCGCCCCCACAAACGAACGAACGAACGGACAGCCGGACAAACAGACAGACAGACAGACACACGCTTCGCACGAACATGTTCGTGCGATTTAAATTCCCACTGGTGCAATTTTACGTGACGACACGAACCGTGCCAGAAAATGTTACTGCACTCGGCGATAAATATTAATCATTTTCATTTCGAGCCCGTTACTCAATTATGCGAACATAACGATATACCCGCTATCGTATCGTACCAACGGATTCATTAACGTTAATTCATATAATTTACCGTTTTAAATGATTTATCGAGAGGGTCAAGGATTAATTTTAATTTCATGCGGATATTTTTTATCAAACGGTATCAGAATGAACGACTAGTTTTAATTGTTTGCATAAAATTTTGAAAATAAATTTCCTGTATAAATTAGGGTGGCTGGGTCAAAACGATTCTGTATCCGGTACGCGATGGATAAAACATTTCGTCGCCTAGATTCGCATCTCAAGCTAAAACTGGTTTAACGGAATTTGTTAGAACGTCGTTTATGTAATCTATACACGATTGCAGAATGCGTATTATCGCCTTCGGAAATAATGCTCGACGATAAGATTGCGTTCATTAATTTTCATGCAAATAGAAACGCTAAGCGGTGGTCCTATCGATAAATAACGAACGCGGCATCAAATTTTAACTACTTCGCTAACCGTACAGGAAATACTTTACAACCGCACAGAAGCAGGAAAACAGGAAACGCCTGGCACTGCGGTTATAATCCTGTCTCGCGACGGAAAGTGTGCACATGCGTCTATAGTCTATACATATCATTGTGTCTAAAACGTCAAAAACAATTACACCTTCTATCGAATCAACCGCTGGGAGCTTACGTAAAAGCTTATTAAAATTTGGAAGTTATCCTCGTTAGCGTGATTTCACGCTATGATAGCCTCTCTTTTCTCGTTTCCCTTCCTGTTGGGAGAACGAAAAGCAAGGAACAAGGAGATGATTATGCAAATGAAATCGATGAACGTCCGTAGCAAATTATTCATTTACAGGTCGACAGGATCGAGTTAATCGAAATATCTTGGCACATTGTGACACACCGCTGGGTTACTTCGATTAGACGAGAATACACGGGCTAAGTTGCTTCTAAATTTCTAGGGTGGTAGGGTAACCAAGTTGCCACGGATACGCCCTAGTAAAGACACGATAATTTCATCGTTTCCTCGACGCTTGCATAAAGCTACGAATCGATGATGCACGGAGTAAATCAAATCGATCCGGATGGATTTACGATCCACCGTAGTGAAACATCGACAAACTTTCCCTATTCATCTAGCCTATCGGCTCGGACCTGGCTGACACACATGCGCGAATGGATATGCAACAAGTCTATGCTACTTTGCTTCCTCTTATGTACAGCCAGGATAACTCGAAGAAGATCTAAAGTTTACGTGGAAAACTTCGAATTGATGAAACAATAATGAAACCTATGTGAAAGTACGATACAACAATGTGGAGTAGTCTTTATTTCTGTATAAAAATGCACGTAAAGGAGCGGAGAAGTGAAATTATAGATTGTACGAAGGTTACAGCTTTTAATAGATGTCTATTTCTGGATGAGGGCAGACCGACAATTAAAATTTCAAATGAAAATTTTATTTATCTCTTCATCTCGTTCGGTACCGAGATGAAGAGATATCGAAACCTACGCAGAAAGGGACGTGCAACAAGTCCTCGTCAATGGCCTCTTTCGGACGTTCCTCTTTCGACGTTGCCTACGTCACTGGTGACGCACGACTTCCGCTACGTCACGCGTTCGCGCCGCCCATCTCACCGTGTATCTCTTCTTTCATCGTCAGTGCCAACACTCACCTCGACGCACACGCCTCGATGAAAACGAAATTCCAATTTTCACCGCCCGACCAAGATTATCCCCTAACCCTCCCTTTGTTTCTTCATCCCCCTCGAGGGACATTCCCGACGAGTGGCTTCCCGTATCGATACCCTCCGCTTCCGATATCTGTTTCTGTCGTGATTGCGTAACGAATAAGAAGAACTCTACAAGTGTTTCGACGAAATTCAATCAATTATTTTCTTCGATTTCCTTTGCCTTTCCACGAAAAATATTCAATTCGTATTATACTCAAATTACATGAAATCAGTTTTGCAAAAGGTATCTTAAAACACTGGAAGGCTTTTCTTGTTAGGAAGTAATCTCTCTGCCGAGACACGTTCTTCGTGGTAGAAGAACTGCAGACTGGCTCGAACACCATCAGACATCGATCCATTATTGGGGCTGTCGCACGGTTGTTTCGATTTAAAGGGCTCCGAAGAAGAGGAGCCAGCGTAACTCGACCTCATCGAGGAAAGCTACCTGAATCGCTTTCGATTCTTACCTAGACTAGTTTGTTTTTTTTGGTTTGTTTTTCTACAAACGGGGAAAATCAGTTTCGACAGGGATTCACCTGCCATCCTCTATTCGATCCCGTGATATCGATAACCTTTGATCGAGTTACCTTCACTCCGGGGAGAGTGCAAACATTTGAGCCGAGCAAAGGATTATCTCGGTACGTTGACCCTTTATCGATTAACCTATCCAAAATCATGTCACATGGAATTAAATTAATATTGTACTTAACAAACACAAGCCTCTCGTGATTTTTCTCAAACGAGGGATACAGTCACAGAGGGGGTGCAAACGAGAGTTCCTTGCTAAACATCTTCCAACGAGCGTTTACGATGAAAAAGACAGAGCGTGAAATGGAAAGAACAGCGAGACCGAAACAGGACCAGAAAGAAAGAGAGAAAGGGTAAGGGGGGGAGGGTGAGATAGAGCGAGTCCCTCTCTATTGATTTCCTGCCGAGGGTGGGCCAACGAAGGGAGGATTAGGTATCGGCTCTCCGGTTGCTGTATTCTATCTCTCTCCTACCCTTTTCTCTTTTTCTTTCTCGCCACGATTCCGCGGTAATTCGGCGAGCACCTGTCCGAGACGAAGAGAGACGACTGGAGTAAAAGAGGAAACTGTCCAACTGAAAGAAGAAAGATAAAGATACAGAAAGAAGCAAGTCGAAAAAGGAAACAACTACTTTTATCTTTCTTTCTTTTCTTCTATCTCTATCTTCCAACCCTTGTGTGTCATCGGTTTTTCTCTGTCCCTTTCACACACATTGCTGACTTTGTGGTAGTAAACGGAGTTGCCGTAGAATGTAACGTGGTATACTGCGGAACGACGACGTGGTGGAATTGCAGGAGCTGTAGTGGCGACTGTTTGATAGTGTGCACTCACCGTGGTGGTAACGGAATGGTGACGCAAACACTCACAGTCGTAATGATAGCGACTAAGTTTGAGATAGCGACACAGTATACTCGGACAAGTTACACTATTGGTTCTCAACTAGAAGAGAATTTTAGATTTCAGGAGGACTGTCCCTAAGAGGGTCTTAAAGTATTCTTCTATTATAAAAAGTTTGGAAACACTAAGTTACTAGATGGACTAGGGGACCATACCCGTGAGAGAGTAGTAGTGGGGTAGTTACTCTAGTGGTAGTAATAAGAGGATAGTAGTAACGAAATGACAATCGTAATGATATCAGGAGTGATAGATATATCTGACGATGAGATAGGCGACACCGCATACATGGAAAGGTTATACGGTAAATTAGAGAGAGAAAAATGTGGGTGGTGCAAGCACATCTCCCACTCGAGCCACGTGGGGGTAGTAGGCAGTAGTAAGGTAGTAGTAGTACTAGTAGTAGTATAGCAGTGACGCTGACGAGGAGGCTGGTAGTGGTAGTAAACTTGCGTACAAGCGACGTGACGTCAGAAGCCGCGCAGCGTAACCCATGAACCCGCACTTCGTCCACCCCGTCCGCTCCTTCCCGCCTCCCTTAGCCACCCTAACCGCTAACCTCCCTCGCGCATTCAGATACCATCGATATTACTCCGGCACGCGTAACGAACAAATTAATGGAGCGACCTGGTCAAAGGGGCTACGCTGCGTGGCGCCAGCTAAACCGTGATTTCTTTCGGATTTACAGGATTTACAAGGTTTACAAGATTTACAAGATTTACTTGGCCCAATCTTCTCTGTATTTACACGCGCGATCTCTACGCGCCACTTGAATCAGATTATCGCGATCTCTTCGCTCGACTAAATCGTTGATATCGCGGTATCGTATCACGACTATTCATTATCCGATCCACGCAAGCCTTTGACCGATATCCTTAGTTATCGCTTCCATTTCCACTACAGCCGATTGTAATATTCAATAGTTGAAGCGGAAATTTTCTCGTTTAAATCAATATTTATCAAATAAACCGCGCGCCTTCTGTGGAGTTAATGAACCAAATCAATTGGCGCCAAGCTCTACGGGATATCAAAGCTTGCTGTAATTAATTTGCTTCACGATTACCTCGATAATACAATTTAAAAATTCTAATGTTAGAATACCACTGCATTTCAATTTTGAATATTAGTACTCACGTCAATCGGGTAACACCTACCACAAATTATTAAATATCGGTTTTCCATTTCATGCGAATGTAACCAAACGTTGTTAAAGGATCAAACAAATATTACATTTCATTTAGAATTAATAGGGTGTATTTATTTGCGTGGGTAACGCGCAAACCCCCTCGGCTACGCGTGCCAACGAGACGTTATCGATTCAATAAAACCCGAGCGAACAGTGCCACGCGATCTCTAACGCGATCCTGTGTTACACGATCACCTCGTTTAACGCGATTTATCGGTAAACACCGGAGAATTACACGACTGAATCGCGACCAAGAATCTTTTATCCGATAAAGTCCAGCTACATCAAACAATGAGTTTCAAAAAGTGGTGAGCAATTACTTCTTTAACGCAAACAAAAGTAGGCGCTGGTTGGTACGATTCATCCGAAGAATTCGACGCTTTAACGCTTCGATTCGAACGATCTGTTCATAAATCAACGATATCAGAGTTTATCGCGTAGGAAGGCAATTAAAGGAATTGCACGAGTGCCTAGGCCGGAACCACGGCCATGAATTTTTGAAGCGTACTCTTACGGTTTGCACGCTCGTTTCACGTTGTCGCGCTACTTTCCGTGCTCGCCACCAGATGGATCATTCGTTGTATCTACTTTCTCGCAAGTACTCGCCCCGTAATCCATCCAAAACTATACTTTGAAGCTCTGTTTCCGACGCATAAGCTACTTAAAATTACTATACTCTATACCAGTTTAACTTCTCTAACAATGTAAGTCGTAGGAGGATAAGAAGTCCCTCGTAAAGAGAAACTTCCGAAAGATCCTATCGATTTCCCGCTTAGAACGTGGACACGCACAGATGCACAAAACGAATCAAAAGGGACGATAATGCAACGACATCGGTGATACTGCACATTGATTTAGTAATGGTTGTGTGGAGCTCCCCTAGTTCGTTCAACGGTGACTCATAATTTCTTTGTCGTCGAACACGATTCAACGACAAAGAAACGCATTTACCCAAAGAAGAACGCATGGAAATTTATGCGATACCCTCTGAGCCTTCAAACGACGTTTATCATTGTTCCATCGTCGTTCTTTGGACAAGTGTGTTAACGAACTGATTTACCATGAAAAAAAAAATGACGAAAAATCCGATCCTGATCTATCATTCTCTTGTGAAAAAAAGTTACTCCGAATCAGAATTGTACCGTAATAATTGGGCGCATCCATCTTTTAAGAGATACAGGCTCGAGTATAGTGGGCGAGGGTTAAAAATCGAGGTTACGGCAGGAGCGTATCTCTCGAAGCATCGACGCCGAGGAGGACGAAAAGGAAAAAAAAAAAAAAGAAGCAATGTCTTTGTCGCGGTGAACGACAGGATGACCCCACGCATACGAGACATTCTGCCTCCCGATGAGTATGTGGGTCGAGAAATGCCGCACGCGCTAAATATATATCGGTGCATACACGCGGTTAACTTTTGCAGAGTACAGAAGCACAGTAGCGAACCAACGTTTCTCTTCTCCTCTCGACAGGTGCATTTGCCTTCTAACGAGGGAGAAGAAAAAAAGGAAATAGAAAAGAGAAAGAAAAAAAAGAGTATCAGTTCCGTGGAAACCCTGAAACCCTCGTGTTTCTACTCGAGAAGCGTCGACGAGGTTGGTAACACGAGTCTGCCGCAGAGAAATCGATTCGTCAATCTGTCGTGGTTGGAACCTTTGCTCCAAATGCTGGTGTACGCGTTATTTACGTGCCTTTCGAGAACCGCATTCGAATCTGCTGCATGCACCACTTCCACGAAACAATCGGATTTACAGACTTTTTCGGGAATATCCGGCTGGATGACCCTCGAAACCAGTTCGTCCCTCGTTCAGCCACGAGCTTTTAACCCTTCGAGGGTCCAAATGTGTCTCCTAGCCACAAACGTTATTTATAAATATCTCGGAAATTCGAAGCTTCGTTTATTTTATTATACAGATATCTTGAGTGGCTGCTGTCCAAAATACATCACGCGATTACACGCCCCGTCAATCTTTAATTACTAAACCCCCGAATGGTTAATTGAGAAGTTAACAGAGGGGAAAAAAGGAGCGAAAGAGAAGGACAAAGTAGGACGGATATGATCGCGATCAAGTGGAACGAGTAAGAGAAAAACGGTTCACGATGCGAGCCAGCGATCCTGGCTCCGGATTTAAATGAACGAACGAACGAAGCAAGATTGCGCGTGAAACGATATGCCTGGCGAACGGACCGACCGAACAACTCGAAAAGTCGCCGGTACTTTTAACGTTCGACGGTCCTTTCCCGTTTGTTTATGAGAGAATTTACCGACCGCTGGTAACTGACCTCGCGCAACTACACCATGGTCGAGGTTCTTGTAGAAATTGATACTTGTCATTAGACAACGGATGTTTATGTAATTAGAAAATGTTTTAAATCTTCGAAGTGTTAACGTTTATTTGAACATGTCTGAGATAAAATAAAATAAAATAAAATAAAACCTATCAACTCGTTGTAATTAATTAAGTTCTCTAAAATCGTTACGATGATTGAAAGCGTTAGAAGAATAGCGGTCTTAAAACGAGTCGATTAACAGATTGAAACGATGAAAGTTCCTCAAAATCTACACGAGTTTGAACGTGGTCGGGTTCAGGTAATCTCTTAGTATCCTTAGATCGTTTAATTCGTGGCCTCACGGAGGCAAGAGAGTTCGGCCGAGCAAGTCGGTTCATTGGCCAGACCACTTGTCGCCTTGAAGCCAATCTCCTCCTGTTCCATTCGCATTCCGTTCGTAACGCGACTTGCCGGGAACGATGATAATTCAATAACGCAGCCGCAATTTACGACAAACTGATTTTCTCTTCATTGTTTTATCATTCGCGTTACTGCGTCGTTCGCGAGCTCGCGCTTCGAAACCAAACACGCATCGTCAATAGCGTTGCCGAGCGGAAGACGAATTATACCAGACACGGTATAATCTATATTTTTACAGATTTACAAATACCTGTAATTGGATCAATTAGAGTTCGTCTTCGAGAGTCTTAAACCGTTATTCGAAACACTCTATACAGAGGACAGATTTGATTGTACATTAGCTAGAACGCTTCGCGAAACTTTCACTCGTCTAAGCGACGTAAACAAAGCACGACCCTGATTATCGTCAGTGATTCCGTCTAATCGTTTTATTTCAACCAAAGAAACGTTCGCGTTCTTTAGACCCGTTCGAAATAATAAGAAATTCTCTCTACAATGATATTAAAAAGGATGAAGACATTCATACACTGAAATCACTTGAAATAATAACGATGCCCCATTTTCGTATACCCTTGTTTCGTTGAAGCTTCTTCGTTAATTACACCTAAATATAGAAAGTAAGATGATTTACATAACACGGATTCCTTATCAAAGCGAAAGTATCAATTTTTATTGCCAACTTTCGATTTTAGACAGTAACGGAAGCAACTGTTCAAGAATCCGTGGATCCGCGTTAATCGTGCAACGTATTATGCACTGATTTCAATGAAATACACAGGAAGACTGGAACCGCTGTTCGCAGCATTTCTAGCAAGACGTCAATGGTATTTACAGTTTCTGCTGATTGCAGCATGAGACTGGCAAAAACACGCGTGGAGAGTAGTACAAGGGAGTGCAGTGGCAAAGGGGAGAAGATAGAATGGAAAAGGAGCACCGTGGAAGAGAGACGGAGGATAAAGAGAAGGGTGGAAGCATCCTGAGAACCTGGATCGATGCCGTGTTATCAAATCGCGTCCTTTCGCCTTTTGTCTCCCTTCTTTCCACTTTGCCAATTGTTTCGTCTCCGTTTTCGCCACTCTCCAACGGCAACCCTTTTCGACCTACCACTAGCCATTCGACACGCCACTTTCCTACTTGATCAACTTTTATTTGCTCTAACTTGTATATCAAACTCTCTGAATGAGTTTCCTTCATTGATCTACTTCCCTGAATGGAGATAAATAGTCGGAGGTTAATGCAGAATAGGAAACGTGAAATGTCCGCGTGTTGATTAGAAGAGAATGATCAATATTTATGAAGCCCTATGTCAATAAATTTTGCCAAAGGAAACTTTCAACTCAACAATATCGTCGTTTCGAGTGCCTTTGATAAGTACAGACTTTGTTCTTGCCGAATATTCCCCTCGTTCGACTTCAGGAAATGGTTTTATCAGTTTTGTTTTACAATACGCGGCTATCTATGTAAATATACACCGTCGATTAAACGTGACTATCTATTCAAGAACCGCAGGTGATTTCAAACGACTACACCAAAATGAAAAACTAGCTATTTCTTGAACAATTAACGGAACTGTCGTTGCGCTTCAATCAAATATGTCGAGTTCGAGTTACAAAAGGAAAGAAAATTCGACGATAAGAAGGTTGCACGAGTGGTTGACCGAAGATAAGATCGGCTTAACGAAAACGTGTCACTCGCTATCTGTTTGATAGGTGATTACGCTTCCGTTTCGCGTTTCAATCACGGGACACCGTGCTGATAATTCGCGTTGATCGATCGTGAATAGCCGAGAACGAGCATTATGCAATGGAACACGCGAAATGTACCAAGACAGGAGCAACAAATGCAACCTATACCGTACTTGACCCGGATCTTCGACCGCGAATCCAAGGACTTTTTCTAGCTAACATACAGGACGCTTCAAACTTTCAGCGAGGCAGATCGCAGAATGATAAACTTTTCGATTTACTTTAGTTTTGGAAAACGACGATATTTACAGATATATAAAAGGTGCGTTGCTTCGAAACGAACGATTCGTACACCTCAGCGATGGGAGAGACATAACGGAACCTTTCTACGCGTTACGGACGTCACTGAAGCCCGAATAACCGAATGCTTCGTCATTTACACCGGCGGAAACTCCTCGGTTAAAGCGTTATACACCGCCTGGGCCATAAATGGGCCATTAGCTATAAGGCTAGGTGTATAATTCTTTTCCCTCAAATCCTCTCTGTATCCGATGAACGAACGTTTTCATGTTCGGCGCGAGTTTCAATTTCGATCGAAACCACCGAAGCCGGTAATTGTGTTCTGGCGTTATTCAAGAGAAACAAATTACCGAAGGGAACGAGGGGGTCCGTTGGCTGGCAATCTAAACGTGTCGTCTCTATCGGTGAATCGTGAAATTGCGCGGATTTCATGCAGCCACGCGATTGCATTTAGAGATTCGTTCGCTAATTGCACAGCGAAGAAGCAGTCGTCGGAGAGGCACGATTATAATGGCGTAATCGCGACCAACCATTGGCCAAGGGACTATAATACAACGGGAGAAAACGAAGAATACGCAGAACGATGAAATAATAATGTTACCAGAGGACAAGTCGTAACGACTAATATACAAATATACCGTTGCAATAATTTACTTGGAGGAATACGTGTCCCAACGTAGGGAAGAGGAAAAATATTCAGTATAGATTAAGGAAGGCTGTATCGATCATAGATAACCTTTTCAATCGTCCTTTCAGTTGGTAGGTAGATCAATCATACGATCGCTGATACATCTTGATATTTGCATCGCCAGAAGGCAGCATAGAACACGGTGATTTTCTCACGACAGAAGAAACAGACTGATGAGACCTAACTGGAGAAAATTTTTCAATCGACCTGCTAGCCTCTCGTCAACGCCCCATTCAAAGGGTATCGTTTATTTTTCAACTTTTCCTTCAGAAATTCATCGAATGATAAATTGAAGAATCTCCCTTTTATACTTTGAAACCCGACTGCAAAACAGGATTCTCTTAGGGGAGGTATCATCCATCGTTTGCTTTTAATTCGTAGAAAACCTAACGTGAGCCTTCACACGTGTGTCTTTCGAGGCAAGATAAGTCCACGTTTCCCTTTTCGTATCTTCGAGAGCTGTTGTGAAGCGCAATGCTACCGTGTTGCATTAGGGGGCGTTCACACTCTGTCGATAACGGAGCATAGAACGAGGCCATGCACCTCGAACGTTCAAACTTTCACCGCGAACGAAACCGAGCCAACTCGCCAAAAGCGAGAATAATACCTTCGACGATCCAGGATTTCGCAAAAATTACAAATCGCAACGTAAGCGCGACCGTAACGAGCACGATAATGGAAACTATGTTTACCAACGATTTCCTCGTGAAAATCCTTTAGTTTCATATTTTTTTGTGTCTTCATGTTCTCTAACTGTTGCGTCAATTTCTTTTTTCTTTTTTTTTTTAATTGATCACGCGTGTATTTGTTGAATTGTATTGTATAGTCTATTGTGAACGGGACGGAGGATCGAGCCAGTTCTGCGTTAGAAATCTGCCGGTGAAAGTGTTAAGAGTACACAAGAGGCTTCTTTGCTTTGAACCAAATGCTTGCTGGAATGTCCGAGAACAAACGAGTCCTGGACGCTTGACCCTTTACGCGTTTCTGTATCTTTCGCTACCATCTTTCTTTTAATCAGAGTAACAAGAACAAATTCCCTTCTGTTCCAAAAATCAACCATTAAATCGTGATCGTTTTAAAATCCAATTATATTATTCTATTGGTATCTATTTTCACTAATTATACGGAAACATTGACACGACAAAGTGTGTCGTGCCTATCCATTGTACCACGAAATTCGAAAGATATTCATTAACGAATCCACTTCAACGAATCGCTCGAATCGGAGAAAGAAAAACAGACGGCGCGTTGTTATACATTTTTCTTCGAAGTTTCAACGTGGATTATCAATAATGTTGTTATCGTGGCTTCATTATCGAACGTTATCGAGCGGGCAAAGTCGAAGGATCCAGACCGTATTTCCATTCGAGAGAAGCCTCTCGCTCTTTTTCCGTGTTTTTTTTTTTTTTTTTTTAAGAAAAGAATTCGAATAGGATGTTTTGGCCCATTATTACGGGGCAACGACGTTGAGGAAACTTGACTACAAGTTAACTGGCGAAAGCGCTTCCATAGCCTTTCTCTTGGACGAATTATCAAGAGTGGTCAAGCGGCTTGTTTCTCTCGTTGGTCGTCGAGAGCCACGGGAAGAAGTCGCGATCATCGATTTCTTCTTTCAGAATTCACAAATTGTAATAATTGCTGATACTCGATTGGAATACAACAAATTTTCGTGAGCTTACGTAGCTGTGCGAAGGGTTGAAAAAGGGTCGGTATAAGCAATTTCCGTCGCGCTGCACACGCGTGTCGCGTATTAGAGCCGTGAAGTTCGTTTTAGCGAGGATAAGCAAAGGAGAGGCAAGAAAAGGAGGGTTGGAAAGGCGACCAGTGGCGCCGTGCTTCTTTTCTCATTATCTTAACCACAGGGTTCCGGTGGTATGCAACGGTTCTTGGTACACTAACCTGTTTTTCCCCTTCGTCTTATCTTTCTCGTTTAATAAATGCTCGTTACCGGACAGAAAACTGTGACGATCACGATACTCTATTCGTTTTCGAGCCTTTCAAAACGTCACACGTTAGACGTCAGAGCGTCTCAAATAAAACAGTCCACCTTTCATTTGCTCGAAATTCCCTTGAAACGTAACAATCTGTACCGACACGTGTTGACAAGCTTACGAAAGCTGAAAAGCAACACTCGAGCCAGTACGTGCCATGCATAATCTTATCTCTGCAAGTTACACTGTCAAGGCGAAACGTTTATTTGCTACACCTGCTCAATTGTTCATTTTTTTCTTCTTTTCTTTTTGTTTAAAAATTTTCATTACAAAGGTGACAAAGTTTATACAAATGCATACTTCGATTTTGTGGCTGTATAAAAAATAAAAAATCCTTCAGCGACCTTTTCACCCTATTTTCTAGCGGTTGTTTTCCACCTTTTCCCCCGGTGCTTTCTCATTATCTCCCTCGTATTCCACGCTCGTTCTACCTTCGATACCAACAACGACAACAGAAAGCAGTTATCGCTAGAACGTTCGCGACGCGAGAAACATATAACGTCGGCTCGCGCGATTGAACGCGTCGCGACAATTAATTCGATTACCATGAATCCATTTATTTTCATCGAGCTGGATCGAGACGAGTACTCGCTCGCGGACAGGTTCTGATGGACGTTTAATATTCTCTCCCCTGTAAATTTGCAAGCAACTCGAACGCTTGTTTCAAGTGAATCATACTCGAAGCTGTTGAAATAATAGTAACTTTTATAATCACGGATTTTTTAATCTAACGCTTGAATTTCTTTAATTGTAATATTTTGATAGAATTTGGTAAATATCCGCAATTTAACGATCACTAGTTCACCACTAGGAAGAGGGAAATTGAATGACAGCGAACGGAGTGGCGCAAAGGCCGTGTCCTTTCCGAGAGTTTCATGGGTGGCGCGATAATGAGAACAGAAGGGTGGTGCCATCCGACCTAACACTTTCCTCTCTCTCTCTCTATCTCGCGTGCCCTTTCAACCGGAAGTTCGTTCCGCGCTTCCGACGCTCTTCTCCGCTATACCTGAACCCCCCTTAGTTGGCCCACGCGCGGCAAATTGTCGAAACAAACGCAGCCGTGAAAACTCGTTAGATGTGTTGGAGAGAATGTACTCACGGTTGGCTTTAATTCCAGCAGGGACCATTACCGAGTTATGCACCCCGGGGCACAAGTATCGTCGATAATACGCGGCCACGTATGCAACAGCTACACTACGTTCCGCAAGTATCCGAACGCTTTTCTTCGTTTCTCAAACAATTTCATTCTTATTTACACGGTTTACAGTTTCATAATTCTACGAGAAGAGAGGAAGTACGTTTTATTAAAAAATTTACATTATTTAACGGGGCTTTTTCAAATTTGCCAAGTGCACGAATACTTCTGAACGATATTGTACATAGGTCCTCAACGTACGAGGAGTTTACTTATGACACTGGAAGGTAGCGTAAGAGGAACGCGCGAAACTTCTCTAATGAATCGACGCGATTTAACGAGGTCTCGCGATACGTTTTCCCTCGTAGAAAAATGGTACGTCACTGATGCTCGTTAAAAAGTTGTGAATCTTTAATCTCTTTTCCCTAATTGACCCGCTAGAAATCTTGAGATGTATGTACCTAGGATCGTTATGGAACCATTACCGCCACCAGGCACGCTATCATCAACGTTTAACCCATTTACACTGAACAATGTTAAGTGTTATCCGAGGAAATAAACTTATATACATATTTGTCACATACACCGATATCTCGTTTTTTATCTGCTATCAAGTTAAAGACCAATTAAGACGTATTTCTTTTAAACTCTTCCATTTTTTCACGACACCATCTCATCCACTGTTCTAGCAAAATCATGCAAATTGCTTAAGGCAACTTTCTCTTCCCCGTACAACTTACTACTCGACGATTTCAAAGCCACGGAATCGTCTATCCTGTTCTTCCTGAAGATTCAGTATACTCGAAGTAAAAGAAAAAAAATAGCGAACTATCTAATGCGCGTAAACAGAAAGTCTATTCCTCCGTGGAAGAAAGGGAAGAAATGATCGTAACACGAGTTACAAAATGAGGATAATTTTTGTACAGCTGACCTTGTCCCAGATTCGCCGAGTCCGAATTTCGAAAGTCCGATCAAACTGCTACATTGCTTCGTCAATCCGTGATTCCGTCGAATTTCCCCGCTGCAAGCGAGGTCAAGGACGATGATCTAATCGCAAAGCGTACTTGTTGCACGCTCGTTCGACTTGTGTTTCGCTTTCCCGAAGTCATATTGAAAGAAGCTAAACATCTGGTACAGTATTCAATGTATAGTGAAACAGTTCGGGTCCGTTCGATTCGATGGATAATGTTTTCTAGGTCGCTCGAAAATGAACGAAATCGCTTCGAAACGGTACTCTTGCTCGCGTCAGCATCTCGAAGCTTGTCGCGGCTTTTGCCTCGCTTAATCGGCCTTATTCGCAGCCGATGCGGAAACCACCGGCCCTCCTAACGATACCTATCACTTATTTAGGTCACTGTCAGCTGATACACTTCGTTACGCTTACACGCGAACCAACCTCGCGTCTTATCCCTGCGATTACTCCAATTTGATAAATCGTTGGAGTTACAATATTAAGAACCCGCACTCGGTGTCTATCTGTTGCACAACTATTCGATAGTTGGAGTTCGAATAGAAAGTGGCGGGCAGAACGCGTGTTACCTTTAAATAAGCTTTTGACTCGTAATCATTCTTATATCATTTTTTTTTACTAATTCCCATGAGTGTATCGTGCGGTGAAATAGTTCGCGTCGCCTGATCTCTCCCAGACAATCGGTGAACAGATGTAATGGAATTACGCAGGTACTGTTGGACGCGCGACACCGCGTACCTCGTCGTCATTAACTTGGCGAGCTAACGCACGAAATGTAGATACGCGCGTGTAAACCCGACACCGACGACGTGCCCGTCGACACGGAACCATTTAACCCGATCGGCGCACGTTCGATTCTTGAAAGATCCTTCTCGGCCCCGAGAACTGTTTCGCGGCGGTAATTCGATAGAACAAAAAAGAGAGATCGTTCAATTCTGCGAATCATGATCAGAAATATTTGTACTTGGTAACGTGAATTCTACCCGGGAAGACGTTACGGTGCGAATTAATCGAGCATATTACCGTCGAGCGTTAAATTAATATTGAAACGCGCTAGTGAAACGCTGACGCTGCGTTTCGCGCGACTAATAATAAGCCAGACGCTCGAGTACCAAAATTGATCACAGGCTCTTCTTTGGATAATAAAATATTTGTAAAAATAACTTAAAAATAGTGAATTATTTTCATTCGACTCTAGCGACACACAGTCTGTACGATCAAGATACGCAGTCGGTCGAGCAGAGCGGAGCCGGAGCGTATTTAAAAACAGAAGCGAACCAACAGACCGGTTAGACACCAAGGAGATCAACCCATTGGTCGAGTGATCGGGTAAAATGAATCTTTCATGTCACACTTTTCTCCGGTCATTATCAACCCGCTAAGGATTCTTACTATTTTTTTTTTTTTTTTCCAACAGGCAACGCGATCCAGATACTCTGGTTTGGCCAGTAAGCCGATCTATGGTGTCGCGAGCAGTCGCTTGAAAGTAGGATAAAATTCGAAAGAGAATCACGTAGACTCACCTCGATAAGGTGCCCTTGAGAAGAGGATTTCTGTCGTCATAGTATCCACCGGACGACGGCATCTTCAAGTAATCCAAGCAATGGGCACGTGGCACTTGGCACTGACACTACGGCACTGCATCACTGTCGCGTGATCTGTTAACTTTCCATTCACCGTAGCGACGATATGTACTTACTCGGTTTAGCTAAGTGCACGACGCATCGTTTTTCCACGCGAAATATACTCTAGCGCGATTTGAAAATATACCCGGCACTCGCGCTAAAAGCATATCACGAAATCGCTCGTTACATCGGCAACCGGATAACTAGCTTTCATAAGGTTACGTGGAAGAATCTCCTTGAGAACCGTCCGTCGAGATAACGGCCGGGCAACACTGTCAACAAGTTGTCGTTACGCCTAACCAAACGTCTACACTCTCTCGCCAATTATCCGGATAGGTTTCTCAATTTCTTCGATACGTTGATTTACATGTTCGACAAGGATCGTTACGCAATCAGCCGATGATCCTTTCGGTATGTTCTTCTAGGTTAACCTAAAGGCAGAAATTTTCGTTTAACGAACACCCTTCCGACGCGCGCCGTACCTCCCCTCGAACTGCTGGCGAGCTTCCTCGACACGTGCGAACTCTGTTGCCAAACATGGACGGCTATCAAACACAACCCCTCCACTTCGTCCACTTAACGATACGATCATCTACAACTCAAACCCGTCAAACTTTCGCGCGATATCATCGAGGAGGTTAACCGCCGCAAAAAACTTAATCGTTCAATTATTCGATACATTATTCGTTGCAATCGGAGGTTATTTTCCACTCGGACCGTCCAAGGATTCCCGCCAAAACTATAACTACGCTCGATTCACTCGGGTGAAAGTCCTTGCGGTGGATATTCGAACCATTGTAGTCGCTTGCATTTTTTTTCCACCAACATTCGAAACGCACGAAACTTAACAGACTGGATCGAACGATTCTGTACTTTTCACTTGGTTATTCAAAAACTAGAGTCGGTGTCGGCCATAACGATATCCACTATCCACGCGTGTATTCCAGCAAAGAAACGTTAAGATAAAGTGTCACAGTTGAAAGCGGAACGTACCAGGTGAGTCCATCGAGCACGTCGTTTATTTATAAACTAAGGGAACCCGGGAGAGAACGCAGGAGCGTCGGAGGCCAACGGCGTTGTCCCTCGCGTTTGGTTTACCGTTCGTAAACTACACTGTGCCCGTACTTCGAGGACCACGTGTTACTTGTCCGATCTCACGATTGGTCGTACGATTCCAAGATGGCGCGACTATTAACCTGTCAATGCAAATTCATAACACTGTGCATTTTTTCGACAATTTTTAAACGCTTTTACCCAAAAAAGGTTCATTACCATTGAAAAATAAATTATTTTATAAATTTATGAAGTTTCATTCTGTCATAACGATTTTAGAAACATTCAATTAGAATCGTTTGAAAATCAAATATGTACGATGTTTCGTTAACGGTGTACCGACGCGAAAACAAAGTGGCAGAAAGATAAACTATAATGTAAAAATAAAAAAATATGTTATTAAGTACGCAAAGAGTCATCCATTGCAACAGTATGTCATAAGCTATAATTATTCCTTTCTCCCACAGGTTTCCGACTCGTCTATGCACTTTCACTGTGCCTTCTACGACTCTCGAGTCAAATGCGTGCTAAAATTATTGATATAACAAAAAGTGAGATATCGTTTTAACAATTAATCGTACCTTTTTCTTCTACATTATTTTCTTCTAACAATTTATGATTTGATAATATTAATCAGAAGTTGTATATAACAAGTCCATGATCTGGTTTCTAATATTTCGTGAAATAATTATAAAGCGCAAGTCGAATATTAAATCGTAATAATCCACCAGATAAAAACACGAGAACAGCCTGTAATCCTTTTACGAACCGATGCGATGTACCGTTCTCGCTAGCGATCCAACTCGAAAGTATCCGGTATAACAAGGACAAATGACCTACTCGTCGATTTGCTAAGATTTTTGAATATCTAATACAATTTCTATCATTTTCCAAAAGCTAATTAGTATAAACTATTTTGATAATGATCCCCCCCTACCAAATATATTCTTTCCCTTCAAACAACCCCGACACATTTATGATTTTTGTCATTTCTTGAAAATGCTATTGTTAAAATTTTGTTCAACTGTGAACCAAGATGTTTTCGAAGATTGGGTAACGAGGCGAAAAGTCGAGGAGTAAAAGCGTTACGTGATTCAAGGACGTACAGCTAAGTGGGATCGTGATCCACTCGATAAGCAGCTGTAGGTGCAACGATCGTTCTACCCTTATAGACTGGCGTGTATTTATGCGGGGCGCTGATCGTGGTAGAAAAAAGCGCCCTCGTCAACTATCCGGCCTACCACGAAACAACAAAAAAAAAAGTAAAAAAAGAAGCCGAGAGACTCGAATGCTTGCTGGAAAATCGGTACCGTAAGCGTTCCACTTCTCTTTCGTTCTCTTTCTCTTTCTCTCCTTCTCTTTCCTAAAAGAAAACCGCTCCGGAATCCGCGTCTCGGAATGCGAGGCGACGAGACTCGGCTTAGCACGAACGCAACCTGTCCACGCTGTTTCCCCTACTCAGACCTGCTGCTGCCTGATCCTCCTAACTCTACATAACCCATCCCTACTCAATCTGAACGATGCAAACATGATTACACTCACACCAAGGAACATGCCATTGCTACTTCATACATAACTGCGTACCGTATGATGCGTCGCATCGTTTGCCAGCGTCTCGCCTGATCATTTATTCATTTACTACGCGCATACATTAGCGAATAACAAAAACCATTTGTTTATTGTTTCTCTAATTGAAATTAAGAAAAATTTGTTACGACCACGCTGTGGTATTATATTTCAAATTTCTTTCCCTTCCTTTTTATAATAAATCGATTATACATATAAAATTTGAGGCGGCCGCCGCTACGGTGGCCTCCGTGGAAGTCGACGTGTGAACCCCGTCGCTGCTCCGTGCGACCGTAGTCGTCCCAAACATTTATATTTTCACATAAGAGACATGCAATGGAAATTCAACCCGCGAATAGCGAAGCTGAATCTTTGCTAATGATTTTGGTTATAAATTCTACATGAAATTAAAAAAAAAAAAGAAAATGTGAAATTGATAGAAAAGTATTATTTAAAAAATTCCTACTTAAGACACGAAGATTCTGTTCAGCACAAATGGAATCTGTCCACACACTATTTCCTCTCTACCATCTCTGCCTCGCGTGTTTCCCCTTCACCTCCTTTTCTACACCGTTTTAACATGGTGTAAGTGTTCGCACACTAAGCTAATCACGGGTGTCTATATTTGTCGGATCTTCGTCGAAGATACGTGCGGATACTAACACTTTCCTGGCTATTGCTACGTGCAACACAGTTTCGCTTATTTATCCTACACAAGTGAACCCGATACGTGTAGATATAGCACGCATCTTATTTACCGAGCAGCCGACAGAGAAACAAAGAGAAGGAAAAGAAAGGAAGAAAGAGGAACAGAGAGATAGCGCTGCAGACACGACACGAGGGTTTTTTTTTAAAATTCGATGCACGTTCAAACCGGATGATCGACTTCAGCGATAATCAGAGCAAACGATACATTTGTAAACATTTGCAAAATTTTCGTTTATAACGAACAGTAATTTCGACCTTCGACAATGAATGGGTTAGATACTTACAAATATATCGTCGTGATTCCTCCGCCTTTTCGATTAAAATAAAACGAATTCTTTACGTCCGAAGTACGTACGAAGATATATCTGCGTCGTTAGCATACACTTCGCACTGATGGCTGCACGAAAACACGCGCGATTACAAGCACAATTTCTGGAATCTTTCGCTTCCGTGAGCCGTGTGACATACGTTGGTGAATACACGCGCGAGAAACATGCCCCTCCTCCTTTTTCGTTTCGCATTGCCGGGCATACAGGCCACGTTCTGTTTTCTTGTGCACACTCGCAAACACCACCGATCAGTCCCTAGGAATAAGGTCGTTCACAAGATCGTGCCAAGAAACGCTACCGAGAAAACGCTTGTTATTTGTGAACCATCGTTCTCGGTCGTGGTTCAAAGACGCTTGGTTCGTGGTTTAACTCATAACCGCGTCAACGATTATGCATTCAGCTACGATTACCAAAATAAGCATCATCGAAACCACGGATAAAAGTTTGGCATACGGTAAAATTTGAAACACGAAGCGTAACAGGCGCACGTTAAAACACGGAACACGATTTTCACGATTAACCACGGAAATCGAGCAACTCGGATTACATTCGTATTTCAATAATCCAAGTAAGGTGCTTTATCGTTTAGAAAGTAACGCTCTACATCGACGACCTTGTTCTTAGGATCTACCACATAGGCGTCAATCGTATCAAGCATCTATCAACATTCAAGAATCAAACGTGTAAAAGTTTCGCACGAAACGTGTAGAGGGAGCTGGCCGCAGTTGTCAACGGCGTACGGCGTACGTGAACAGAAGGCTGGTCGATATGGGGAGAAAGAAATACACTGGTAAAATGTCGATCGTCGAGTGGCACGATATCCATCGGATACGTACTGGATGGAACGATTAATCCTCCGGTTCGTCTTCTTTGTCGTAATCTCGGACGGCAAGACGGCACGACGGTACTATGACAGTTTACCTCACAGTAATGGCAGATGCGTTACGACGATCTGTCACGTGGTTAAGGGGTAAAAATGATCCGCACGTTTGCACGTGTACGCCTACTCGCGTTCGTATGCATACTTCTATACACGTGAATTACGCGGTCGAAATGTGTATTATCTGTGTTGGTACGCGAAATATACATATGTATACGTTGAATGGCGGCTGTGCAAAAACGTCACAACGAGACGGCGCGTGGACGGTCGCGGCTGAACTGATCGTGGGGGTCGAGCCACAGGTGTCATCAGACGACGGCTGCTCCACCCCTCTGCCCCCACTGTTGCTCCCACACCCGCCCTCGATCCCCACTCCCATTCGCTACTTTCACGCACACGTCCAGCCCTGACGAAGGAGACGCGTGCGCACACCAGCCGGCTTCCTCTGTAATCATGCAATATCATTTCGTCTACAGACGCGGCGCCTATGACCGCCTATAACCGCCTATGAACGAGGCACGTGCTTCGCATAGCTTCTTTTCAAACGATACCGACTATACTTTTTTTTTCTATTTTCTACATTGCTTCTCTTGCTTTCAACGCAATTACCAACATGTAATATCGCACGATGAACCACCTTTGTTTCAACACAGCATTTGTTTATTGATTGCCTTAAACACTATTATGTAACACTAGGGATCTGAAGATAACAGAAAGGGAAGCATAAAGTGTCTATTGATTATCTTCATCTATTGAAAAACAAAAGTTAATGATTAAATCAAAACATTCGTAATTCAAATAGATATTTATTCAAAAACCAGTGTATTTCGTGACAAAACATATAACGTCAATTATTGACGCAATGCTCATGAAGTATTCTCATTCGCTCAATCTCATTCACACGAATCCCTCCCTCTCTGTGATTTATACTCTTTATACTAACTATATGTATATTTATAATATATATATATATATATATATATATATATATAAATTTTTTTTCTTTACGTTAGCTGTATAATATTTAGTATTTTCTATTTCCATCATTCCTGTTTCATTTCGTATCATGTACAATTTATCATTGTAACGTTAAAATTCTATCCATAGTCTAATTACATATACAGTATGTGTGATATGGGCGCTTTCAGCCGCTGTATCTCTATGCGGTACGTACATTTCCCACGCACCTAAAATTTTCCCTCTAATAAGACGCGAGCAAATAACACGAGCTTTCATTTCGTAATAAAACAGAAAATCAGATTTCCGTTAAAAATAATCTATGGAATATATGCATCAATTCATTATTTAAAAAAAGAAACGGAAAAACGAAAATCAATCGATCGTTCGCTCGACCGTCACATCTTCGACGCTAAGCTACATCTAGAACAATATTTACCGATTCTCTAAGGGGGAAAAGTTTGCAAGTAACGTTTGTTTTCTTGCCGCCTTCTAGCGTGGAAGAAACACGCCGATTTTTCATTAAACGATAAAGGTAAAGTCGCATGATCGGACTTCGGAACAGATCGTTTTACTAAACCTTTCGATCGCCCTCGACTTCGTCACGTGTCGCTCGTGAGATCCGCACGACCGTCCTGGGAAACGGAAGTGCTACTCACTTACCCTCTGCCTCGTCCAAAAGATACTCTTATCTTTCTCGTAAAAAAAAAAAAGATCTGGTACACCGCGAAAGAGAGTTAAGCACGTTATTGTTGGAAATCGTTCGGAGAACCGCTGTTTCGAGAAACGTACATGTAAAGGAAAGTGTAAAGGAAATCCTGGTATTAGTATGTATTTTTATTTTGTGCAAATATAAAAAATTCTTTGTACGGTTGTAAAAATTTGTCAAAGTAAAACCGTACGCCTTGATTTTCGAGCGTGATACCAAATGGTAATTGATTAAGTTTTTCGGGGTGGGTTTTTTGTAACGTAAACAACTCGATAATACCATGTCAACATTTAATGCAAATCTACGTTTCACGAGCAAATGATTTATAATTATAATAGTAATTAATCAAGGGGAACACGTTTTGTCCGAATCATACATTATAATGTACGTAATATAATAATATTTTTACATTTCGTTTCTACTTGATTTCACTCTCGTAAATTTTATTAAAGGATAGAATAATTCCGCGCTGCTTTGGGCCGATTCGTTGATTAGCCACGTCTATGAAAGCAAATAGCAGAAAAGTCGCGCTAGGCGCGAAGTTATTAATCGCTAGTCAAAATTGAAAATCTATCAGAAGTATCCCAGGACGAATAATTCGATGGTATGAAATGACCGATACGTTATTCGTCGCTTCTCGTTATTTGTTGCCTGATAAACATGCCAGGATACGGTAAAGCATAATCTATGATGAAACAATTATTAAAAATATACAATTCTCTTATTGTGATAAAAGAAAAAAGAACCTAAAACGATGGCCATTTTCTTGCATTATCTAATTATTCTGTTCAGCGAACGCTTTTAAAATACCAAATTTTGTACAAAATCGAGAACCATGTCCCGTCAAATTATATAATTGCACCAATAAAGCGTAATAATCTATCATTATTTCTTTCTAACAATTGTCGTTCCCGCGCGCATCGCCCCGTTAATAATTTTAACGCGAATAGAAAAAAAAGAAACTGAATACGATTCTATACTGCATTACTGAAAGTGATTAAAAAAACTGAACAGAAATTATTTGAAAGCCTTGCTTCAAACAGTATCGTAAGGCACATTTTCGACACGACCCGAGTCTCTGAAATAATCTCAAGCGAGGGGTGCGTTTCAACGAGATCGAAGTCGGGAAGCGACTCGAGAGATCGACCCTGTTCGAAGACTTACGCTGTTTTGTCGAGAAAAGTAGTCGCCAAATGAAAAAAAAAAATTCATCCCCGTGTACATACGCAAAAAGGAGGCTCTTAATGAAAGATAAAAAAAGACACGTGTAAAAAACAAAAAGAGAACAATACAAGTATATACTTTATGTATACATATATATATATATATATAGATTCATCGCGTGTTTAATGTGCATAAAATTGATGCTGCTGCACACATTCAATATCGGTCAAGATTTGGTTTCATTCATCATGGTTTTACATTTAACAGAACTTAGTCTACTTTTCAACAAATGTGTTACGACACATTAAAATAAATGTCGTGTTTCGTGCGGCGTCTCGCGAGCAGTAGCGCTTTCTTTTTACTGCTCATCCGCCGACATACGGCGCACTACTCTTCTCTGGTAGCGACGGGAAACAACGTTAGATATTGCAATAAATATGGTATAGCAAAAGCTTGGACGATGCATGCTCCGTTAGAACCTGGCTCTGATGTAAACGGCGGAGGCATCGTGTTCACCGTAGCCAAGCCGTTTAGCGTGTTTGTAAACCTCGTTCGCTGCGGCGGCCAGCGGTAATGGTTGTTCCAATTGATCGCTCATACCTAAGGAGAGTCTTAAATCTTTCTGCATGTGCTGAAGCGGTAACTGCGTCGGAAAACCACCCTCGATGATGGCTAGAAAATTAAAGAAAAGATTATTTCAAAAGACACAGGAACAAAGTTCTTTTATGATACTCAAAAAGGTAGCTTCGACGTCAATTGTGAAAGACGGCACGAATTTATGAAACGACCTACTATTAACGTGTAAAAGCTCATTAAAATCTAAGGATATCGTTTCAGAAAGTCTCTTTGTCAGTGGTACTACTTAATCCGTAATTCCTTTTCTTTGAATAGCCAGCACAGTAGGCCTTTACCTTTTCCTTTGTCAAGAATCGCGGGACAGGCCAATGATGTCAGTTCTAGAACTTCCAGTACGTCCTTTTGTTGAAGACCGGCGCGATCCGCTAGAGCCATACTCTCTGCCAAACCGGCAAGAGTTACTCCGGCCATCAGTTGTAGGACGAGGTTCATTTTAGAAGCATTGCCAACTTCGCCCAGGTAAAAACTGTTTTTACCCATCGCCTCGAAACAAGACTGACACTCGTCGAAAAGAGTCCGGTCACCTGCCGCGAGGATCACTAGAGTACCCTCTTGTGCTTGCGTTTTGCTACCCTGTACTTGAGCCTCTAAGTAACGACCACCTTTTGCGGTGATTGCTTCGGCAATATCTTGCGATGTCTCCGCGTCTATACCGGTCATCTCCACGTACCCTTTCTCCGGGGATATTTCTGTGAGGACCCCACAGTTTCCAAACACCATCTACAAAATAATTCATATTTCCTTATGTTTATAAACGCTCTCTATTTTTGCATATTATAATTACAAAAATTGTTACTCACGTCTTTGGCAGCCTGAGGATCAGCCACACACGAGAATGTGATATCAGCAGCAAGAACCACATCGGACGGTGTTAAACCTTGTTCTGCTCCTGCTTTCACAAAATCTGCACACTAAACAAAAATAAATATAAAAAAAAACGTCAAGTTTTGCTTTTTATATCGTTAATATAAGAGATAAACAAAATATATACAAAGGATTGATACAAAAATATATAAATAATAATTTATAAATGTAGATTTGTTTAAATGATATACATTTTTTCTAATTTTTTGTTCTATTGATAAATTGTATTACGGTCAGAGTAAGTTTTTAGCATCTCAGCGACACCGCTCGGTGCAACGTGAAATTTCAAGGAAAAATCTAACGATCACGGTTCCGGTAGATGTCGCCACAACGAGCCACTCGCCATTTTCGACGCCATTCCTGTCACGTACCATCGTCTCAACGGCTTCGAAGCTAAACGTTCCCAGACTTGCTGCCACATCAGCAAACGACGCCATTGCATCATACAAAGATATTTTCCGCATACGGCCAAAACGGTGTATCTGTATCGTTTATTAAGATTCAAGGGGATTACAAAAACGTTTTAATTCTTTCTTCAGACCTATAACGAAACATTTTTTGATGAATATTATCTAGATATTTCTGGGATTTTCAATATGTCGACACCGATACGGATGAGGATCCCGTTAACGAAACAATAAAATGAATCATAGGAATGTACGGTTGCTTTTATTTGTTCTGGAACGTTAGATTTCAGTGTTACATCTAACCGAGACTTAGATAACGGGTCAAGAATGACGAAATCCATATTTATATTAGTAGTTGATTAAATTTCATGGGACACGCCTATCTGAGCACGATGGTGCCATTTTTATATACACGATGTTTAATGATTTTTCCACCTTCCCCTTCGCTATATCTATACAGCTCGTACTTTTTTAATAAATAATATTAAAATTTATAAGAACTACTATTTAATAAACGTATTATTCAAAGAGAATATACAGAAATGATATCTATGATACTGACAATTGCGTGCTAGCATGAACGTGGCGGCGAGTCAACAAGCAAGCCAGTTAAGTGTCGTCAACAAAGAAACAAAGGAGACAAATAGGTTACATTCTTTTTAAGTCAGTGAACAATGTATCTTGCTAGCAAGGCGAGCTCTTCAGTAAAATATAAAAAAGACAAGTGTTCGTGTTTACACGAAGGAAACGTAAATAGCTTCTGAAGACGTTGGAAACGCGAAAATAATAAAGTGGCAGAATGTTGTAACTTGAATATAAAGATTGATTTGCGTCTTCTATTGTCTCGTTGCACGTGCGCAAGGGTAATCGGCTAGGAAGTGTACATCGATCGTATTCCTGACCTGTATTATTTTGTACGTCCAATTTATTTTGGCAAGCATAGAAATCCGTTCGTTCGCGGTGAAATAAATTTCATTGTAAACGCACGGATGCTACGAAAAGCTAAACAACGGTAGGATTGAAATGAAAAAAATCAAGCTATCGGTTGAATCGATAACTCAACACTGTACACTAGGCTGAAATTTTCTACTTTGAACATCGTTGTCCCTTGATCGTGGATAAACTGTCTTATTGTACAATTGCGATCTCGTCAGAGATCTGATTTACAGACAGGACGGTCCATCGTGAGGAGACATTGAATAAACGCTAAATGGAAATGGAGAGACGTACGAGATTAATGGCCAAGTAATCTCTATTTTTCTTTTATAGACGCGGATACGACACAACACGTTTCCTTCAATTTTTCTTTCAGATTCTTCCAATTTGCTTTTCGGTGTAAATATGAAAAGATAAATCGGTAACCAGATAAATTTTGTGGAAATGCGAACGCGCGTGTTAGCGAATGACCTTGAACCAACATAACCGACTTGTGTGGCTTCCACGAGGGAAGAAATTCAACGGTTTCCAGGGACGAATGCAACCACATATACGACACAAGTGCACTCTAGCTGCATTCCATATGTGCTCCGTTCCAACGAATCGCAATGCTTTCAAATTATTACGTCCATTACATAGCTTTACGAGCTTATATAATTTTCGGAGAATCCACGGAACGTCTTTGTTTCCCGGAAGTTCGCCAAATTTATCGATCACCGTATTTGGTAATAATAAAACGCGTGATACCGTGCAGAGCCATGTACGTAGAGGAAATCATATTCGGTATTCCGTACCATGTGGGAGCATTTCAAACCTACACATAGTATTTCAAGTAAGCATGTGGGTGGAAGGTTATACACGCTGAACGCTGACGAGGGAACACCGCAAATCCTTACTCATCCATTTATATGAAACATTTTCAGTTTACAGAGGAGAGCTCCAATAGATTTCTAAATTCTCTTCGCGGCTAAAATTTCATCTCCCTCGCGATTCCAGATGCGCGAAATCAAACTGATAGTCAGCCTGGATGTTTCCTTTTTATCCGAGTGGCCTGTTTTCTCAAAAATAAACCGGGGCACTCGGCGGCCAGGGAAGCCTAGGTGTACACGTGTCAATCGAGAAGAGAGAAAGAGAGAGGTATAAACGGACGAGAGTACGAAACCGACATACCAGAATACAAGTTGCAGAAGTGGCGGATGTGGAATCGTATAAACGACGGCAGAAATGGGTTGGAGGGAATAACGGGGGGCTCTGGGTATATCGACCTTTGTGGCTCATAGTGAGCGCGCGGAAAGCACTTGTATAAAATTTCTAATAGCAATTGCCGACATATGCTGTGCACGACACATCGGGAAAGGAAGCAGCAACGAAAGGTATAGTTTGTCCGAAGGTGGAAAGAATTTATCCTGCAAGCTTGTAACGAGCAGGAATTTCCCAAGCGTCCTTACTCGGATTTTAATAAGCTTTTACATATTGATGGATCGAGTGATTACGAATCACTCTGTATGTATACATGGTACCGGGCAAAGACGATCAATAATTTAAAAGATTCTTAACACGTACATCTAGTTAGAACTTGCGAAGGTCTTTTGGGTAGTTATTGGCGAGAAATAGTCTGAAAAACATCTGGACTGATGTGACGTCAAGGAAACTAGCTTTGATAAGAGGCAATCTGCCTGTACAAATATTTTTCCGCAACATCAACAGATAGCAATGTTGCAATTGCGGCAATTTAAGGCAGCCTGCATTAATTTTCATATTATTATTAGCGCAACCGAGCGTGGAAACTTGACTTTGGCAATTAATTTGACCAAACTGCTGATGCGAAAGCTGGCAAAAAACGAGCACGTCGAGACGAGAGGACGAGGAAAGTACAGTGGAAGAAGGGTACATTTACCAAGGGAGTAATTAGAGACTCTTTTGCTTCTCTACAGCGGAAATTTTGCTGAAAGCTTTGCACCGGTAAAAATAACTTTACAAACTACATAAAATTAAAGAAAGCGATTGCAAGAAAGCTGAGTCTACCTTTACCGTTTCTAATCCATTATGTTCCGGTCGACGTTCAAGGACCAGATAGTAACGGACACAATCTTGAGTAAACAAAGAAAGTTGTCCCGAAAAGAATAATTTTCGATATCAAGATAGACAGCAAGATAAGATAGCGCTCGTAACAATAGCAAGTATTTAACTAATTACTGCGGTGAATCGAAGTAGCTTCCGATACCTCGATTATTGGAGACCGAACGACACCCGTTCATTCAGACCATCTCCGAGCGCATTGCACTTTGTATTTGTACGTCCCTGACAGTCTCCGGGTCTATATACGTCGCTCTAAAAATATTATACACACCAGAATACAATAGAAGCAAGTAGTACTTTTTATGTTTGTCATTTAAAATTTTCATTTCATATTTCAAATTTTTAATATTTCGCATCGAACGACTTTGAAATAAATATCGATGATAGCGAATCGAATCTGTAGCACCGGATATTTTCACGTTTATTTTGCTGAAAGCTTAGGTAAGCGTGTTTACTGAATCTCATCTTTCACCAATAATCTATCCAATACAAGTAACGATGTTTTCCTTTACTTCATTTATTTATTTGCCCTTCCGACTTCGTGCGTACTCCGGCGGCCAGACGGTGCAAAAGACGGGTCAAATTAACCTTTGAAAAATATGAGAATCATAGGGAACCGGTAAAGGCCAAGGGGACGAAAGCGACGAAGGACAAAAGCGAGCAAAGGCAAGGATCGGCGGGTGCGGGCCTGCGCCGTCTGACCGACACGTATAAATAAAGAGTCGGGTTAGATGCGGGGTTGCCGGATCTAGGTAATATTGATCCACTCGAACTCGCCACGCTCGGCAGCCGGGGGTCACGGAATGAAAGCCGGCAACCTCGCATCGTTCCCAGCTGATCGAGCTCTACTCGTGTCCTGCTCGACGCCCGACCCGTGTCTCTTCGTTCCTTAACATTCTTTCTCGCTTCTGTATTCACTCCTCTTCCCTCCTCTCTTTTCATTATAACTAGCAACCGCCACTTATCGCTCCGCCACGAATCGCGCGCAGGCCTTTCCTTTCTTCTTATATCGCCCGCTCTCGCCAACGTTCCGTTTTAACTTCAACACCAGGCGAATTCTTCCTTCCATTCGGTTAACTATACGTATACAAGCTCCGCGAACGATATTATGCAACAAAGAAAGGCTTGAACATCGAGCCAGAAAATACACGCGTTGCCACGAAAGCGTAACGTTTAGCGAATCTACACGTTCGACAGAGATTTCAGCAAAAAATCTCTACTATCTCTAGTAAAAGTTGAAATTTCATTTATTTATTAAATTGGAAAATTGACAAAATTAAATTCCACCACTGTTTTAGTATACTGGCGACGTATGATTTTATGCCAAATTTAGTACGGATAGCGACAGAATACAACACATTGTCCTTTAAAATTAGCTACCCTTCTTTCGTCGTTACTACCCGTTCGACGTTTTTAACTCCTCCCGTGAAAAGCGTCTACCAACGCTGTTATGTAATCGCGCTGAACCAAATTCGATGAGTCAGTTACCTATGCATATCTGGTGTCGCTCGATGATGGAAAAATATTATTCAGAAAATGTGTCGAGGATAATGCTGCGAATCTTTTAATTCCATTTTAGACTCGCAATTATCGAATTAGTTTTTTATCAACGCGTGTTTTCTCATTCAAGATAAACGCGATTTCTAAAAGCCCTGTTAATACTATCAACGTGCTTAGAGCGTTTCCTTTCAAAGGATTCCTTCCTTTGTTCTGTTTATCGACGCAATTACGTAACACCTGTTAGTCAATAATTCCGCCTTCATTTTTCATTCATGTTTTCTTTGCTTTGAATTATTGATATCGAACAATCAACGTCAGAGACGAATGTCGCGTTTGGCAAGAATATCTTGCTTTTTAATCGATTCGATATCTGTTCGATCTTCAAACTTCAAATTCGACACTTGAAATTTCTCTAAAAATTCACGCTTTCCATTAAGCTTACAACTATCGAGGCGTTCAATTTAAAAAAAAAAAAAAAAATAATCTATGGACTGAAAATTTATCCGGATATCGATTGGAGCCAGAAACTAAATGGTCCTACAGTTACAACTGTTTCCCTTGACCATGACCGACAAAATGAGAAGAAGAAACCCTTTCTCGACCTATCGAAGTTTAGCAATCAAGGTCAAATTCAATCTGGTTACGAGCATGCACGCAAATCAAGTTTCGAAACGAATTACGAAAACGATTTACAGGGCTACGCTCGAATTGCACAATCCTCGTTAATTGCAATTCGAACACAGCATAATTCAATCAATCGTTTGCCAAACTCGCTCTACGACTCGACAAAACAAATAAAAATGGGACGGTAAAAAAACATGTTGTTGCCAGCTTGGCTAATTAGACATTTTGGCTTCGCTAATTATTAATATTTTCAATTCAAATGAATTAAAATTAATATATTAAAATATCTCGTACTGTTATCTCAAATTGGACGATGGAAATTCCTAGTTCATGAAACGCGACGAGTTGAAAGAAAACTTGAAAAAAAAAAAAGGAAAAGAGAATGGAACATATGCAGACTGGGGCTTATCAAGCATATCCGCAAGCGTAACTGGAGAACATCATAGAACAGTAGTTTACGTTACACCAAACATTTACATCGTCCACACGAATACATCCTTACAATATAACGCCCAGCTTTCAAACACGTTATTAATAACGTTTTTACGTTGAAATTTATTAATAAGTCTAGCTAAATTACAGGGTTCTTTTCGCGTTGTAGAAAATTCTCTTCTATAGATTGCGTTCTTTTCGAAATTGAATAGAGTTAGTTACGGTTGTCAAAGCCAAAGTCTACCTGGCAATTGTGTACGTGGGCAGTTTGAACAAGTGATTTACAGGTGACCCAGGTTTTATTGCGATAATGAAATTGACGTTTTTCCGAGGAACAAGAGAGCACTGATATAGACTCGACAGTTATCGAACAGTCTGTTATTTAACTACCCATTGAAATAACCTTTTTTTATTCATTTTCCTGAAGATATACGTTTCGAATAATTTTTTTATCTATCGCCACAGATAACTTTAAGTACATATGTACAATCTACTTTCAAATCGAAGGAATCATCGTTCAGGCAGAAATGCAATTTACTGAAATACGTGTCTATTCGTAGCAAACTGAACTTTCTCACGTTCAGGTCAGAAAGTTTTACACGAACAGTCCGAAAACTCGTGTTAAATTGACGTTTCCGTTTAGCTGCTATACGCCATCGAATTCGAACGAATATCAGGGAAACGTGTATGATTATTCGTTTGAATTCAAGGTTACGGAAAAAAGCATTTTGATCCAAGAACACGTTGAATTCCTGGGGGAATATCAGCCACGGTAAAGATCTGAAAGACGCCCCTGTTTTATAAATAAAGCACCGTAATTTATAAAATGGTATCCATTTTTAATACGCATTCACCGTTCTCCTGCCGCAACGTTGAACTTTTCTGCACGTGTAACGAAACGTTCTGTCATTAGATTACTTTCGTGTCAGGCTAGAAATATCGATAATCGTATTTACTAGCAAGAAAATGATCAGTTTCAGTCGAACGATAATTAGCCCACGGACACGCTTTCCAACGTCCTTTGCGATCGCGAAAACATAATTACACCGGTGCATAGTCCGTTTTTTCATAAAATAAAATTTGAATAGCATCTCGTAATTTCTGATTACTCGAAAGCTAACGTCACGGTATCGCTATTTGATTACGACTTAACAAAGAATCTTAATGCGCCTCGGTGTCTGAAGCACTGGGCGCTATCCGAGGCCAAGAGAGGATCTTACGAACGATACCACGATAATCTGGGACAAGCTTAGTTTCTGATTTCCTTACGAAAGAAAAATTGGAAAGGTTTCATCGAGCGAAAGATACGATCGGGTTTGTTTACCGAGGCAGAAAGATGGCTGATAAAAATCAACTAATTAGCAGGTACATATATATATATATATATATATATATATATAAAAAAAGAAGCAGCAAAAATGCGTTGACGAGGCGTACGCGTGGGTACGTTGTACGCAAGGTTTGCAAAGAGTAAATAAGTAATAAATAAGCGGATGGAAGTGTCGGACGATTGCGACAGGATATCTTGTAGGAATCTTGGGCACGGTTAACGGTGGACAAAGAATCGGAATAGAGGGCTGTTCCCCTCTTATCGTCAGGGCGGTTCGGGTAGCCGAGCTGCAGGCAAGATCGGTTTTGCGTCGGCGCGGTTCCCAAGCTCGCAACGTTGCCGGCTTTTCGAGTTCGACGGCTACCACGAGGAGAAGCCAGACTCGGCTCGAACGGATCTCACAGTCGGTTTTTGTCTTTGACACGCGACGGACGACGCTGGTCGATGCACGAGTGTGTCATGTGACACGCGAGAAACAAGAGTAGAGAGAGAGAAATAGTAGTAACACCGTCTCTGTCGTCTGCAGCACGATTGACAGGGTCGTTTAACAACAAAGATAACTACGCATCGCACATCTAAAAAGAAAAAGAAAAAGGAAAGGGAAAATAGAGTGTGATTGTGTGCGTGCGTGCGTGATTGGATGCGTGTGTGTCCGTTTGTATGCGTTATATTCATTTTCTAATGCGTACTTGCGCGCGCGAGTGCTCCTCGTACCGGTTGTTACCGAGTGCAGCAGCCGTTCTATGCTGGCGGATTCCCTACCCGTCCAATTTCGGAACTTTGTAAGTCATGGTTTCATCAGAGCGCGCACAATTATGTTACCGGCTCGACACGGCAATAGCAGCAACACCACTGCCACCGCCACCACCGCCAACACCAACAATCTCAACAACTTCCTTGGCGAATCCATAAGACATTGGGTCAGATATTTTGCGAACGGTTAAAGAAGCCCGCTTCGCTTATCCAGCCCCGTGACACGTTTGCTTCGGCATTGTCCGTGTTCCTCTTTCGGTAGGTACAATATAACACACAAAGAAGACACGTATGCCGTCGAAGAAATTCGAACGGCGAGAAATAATTACCGCTTATTCGTATTTCCCTCTAACCGTCACAATTTCTACATTCGCACGATCTTTTTACGAAGCGGAAACTAAAAGGACGATAAGAGAAATGCGTACGTGTGATGATTCGTGATCGAGCAATACGAGTCATCATAGAAGAGAAGAGAATCAGTCGTTGCGGGTATCGCGAAGACACATCAGGACATGGGAGTTCTTGGTTGTATGCGTGGATATCGTCATATTACAGGTAATAGGAATGAGGAAACGGATTTCGACGTGGGACTCGTGGTGGTGGTTAATCGTTCTTCTGATTGTGGTACACGTTACGGATACGTCGTCGTCGGGCTCGGGGTCAACGTCGTTCAGAACATCAGCCTCGTTGAATTTGGAATGTGCCACGGGTTGCCAGTGCCTGGACGATGGAAGGAGCTTACTATGCCAGGAACGAAGTTTCCTGGGGCTCGGTTTGCCGAAACTGGCTACGAATGTTGTATTGAGAGACGTCCGGGCCGCTACCATACCCGTCGCTGCACTCGAAACTTCGACTCGTTTGAAGAGTCTCGTTTGGACATCGAGCGGGATCGAGCGGCTCGAATCCGGCGTGTTCCTCGCGACCACGTTACTCGAGCACCTCGATTTAGGTGACAATAGACTGACGGAATTGCCGTCGGATGTCTTCCATCCATTGCACCAACTACAGTACCTGAACCTCACCGGCAACCAGTTGAACGTCCTTCCGCGGGCGTTGTTTCAAGGCTTGGATCACCTCGAAGAGATTGGATTGTCGCGAAATCGACTGTCGGTACTTCCTTATCAGACGTTCGCCTCGACCAAGGCACTCGCTCGTTTGAACCTGTCCGGAAATCTGCTGGTCTCTCTGCCAGATCACAGTTTCAGACCGAACGCACAACTCGAGCAACTCGAACTATCCTCCAACAGGCTCACCAAGCTTCCACCCCGTCTGTTCTCTGGCCTCAACCGGTTGAAGATCTTAGATCTGGCCAACAACGAGATCGACACGATACCTCGTAGTCTCTTCGCCGATCTCGACTCGTTGCAACGGCTCGATCTATCCGGAAATCCTATCGGTCACATGAGCAGCGCGACCTTTCAAAGCTTATCGAATTTGCGATGGCTAAGCCTGAAGAATCTACCGTTCACGGTGCTTCCACAAGACATATGGCGACCTGTGAAACAGCTACGCACTCTGTTGCTATCCGGATCGAAGTTGGAGATCCTCCGTAACGATGATCTAAAAGGGTTGGACAAACTGGAGAGCCTGGAGGTGAACAAAAGCCCGTTGCGAGAGATATCTCGACGCACCCTTGATCGTACACCGGTGCTTCGTAAACTCGATCTAAGTGACAGCAATCTCACCTTCCTTCCCGCTAACGTGGCGCAGCTGGCGTTTTTAACCGAGCTGCAGCTGCAAGGGAACCCATGGGCCTGCGACTGTCGCATGTTCTGGTTCGTCAAGTGGGCCGAGAGCAAGGAACACCTTCGAACCGCCTTCCAAAGCGGTTTCAGATGCGGCGACGATATCGACGCAACCGCCGATATCCTTCAAACTCTTCGTTATTTGAAATGTACACCTCCGTATCTGACGTACGCTACGCCCACACAACAATATCTGTTGTTGAACTCGGTGCTCCTCGACTGCGAGTTCAACGGCAATCCTACGCCATCCTTAACATGGGTCACGCCGACACTTAAGGTACTGCATTGGAATCCTGATCCAGCTTTTCCCGACGCTTTTGTCGAACATCCTCCCGTACACGGATGGGAACAAAGTGTGCCGTTCGTTGACGATGGTCGCGTACGCATCCTTGAGAATGGATCTTTGTACATCACGGCGTTGCTCAGGCAGGATGTTGGACAATACAAGTGTTTCGCAGTCAATCCGATTGCCAATGCCACTACCTATATTAGTTTGCAGATGAATCCAATAACGTTACACAAAATCAAAATCATCAGCATCCTGGTAGGCGCTGCCTGTGCCACGGCCTTTCTTCTGTTAACCCTCCTCTTGCAGTTGGTCTATTGTATTCTTCTCAAGTAAGTATATCTCTTTTTCTTTCTATTTCTTCTTCTTCTTCTTCTTTTCTTTTTCTATGTATTTTTCTTGCACCTCCTGTATTCGACCAGATTGAAACAGGCGATTTTCATTGCACCGTCTGAACTAGTTTGTTTCGCTTGGTTTCAGATGCGGCTGTCTGAAGTGGTGTTTCTGCTGCAGACGAGTCGGTTCTACGCCCAGAGGGAAACAAATCTATCAGATGTTGGATAATATCGAGCAATACAAGAGCCAGCAACTCGAAAGGCTGCGTGAAAATTATACTCAACAAGTGCACAGGATAAAAGAAAACTGTGCCCAGCAAGTGGAATGGATTCGTGATAGTTACGAAGGTCAAATGAGGCACATTAGAGACATAAGAGACTATGGGACAACTCATCTTACGGCGCTAAGAGACCAATATTACGATCAGGTAATCAATCGGTTCTCGTTTCAGTGTGGTTGGAACTTTTGTCACCGGTGTTCGCCAAGTTCCATCAACCACGAGAAACCATTCGCGACGAACGATTTATAAATATTCACCGTGTTATTTTCTCTGGTTTGAAAACAGGTGAGAAAAGTAAGGGATTACTCGACCGGTCAGCTGAATTGGGTTCGAGAAAACTATGTCTTCCAACGTAACAAGATTAGAAAGTTCAGCGCTCATCAGGTTCTGAGACTTCGCGAGAGTTACAAGTATCAGCAGCAAACGTTGAACAAGGTCCTAGAAAATCTACCGAATCTCTATTTCGACAATTGTCGAAGCGGTTCCTGCGGGAAAAGCGACTCGATGGTGTTCAATGCGAAGGAGGAAGGCGGTACCTACTTCAAGGCGAAGATCAACGACCTGGTGATCGGTACGAGCACAGAGGATGTGAACAGCGAGTATTACACGCCTACGGAACTTTCCTCAGTTAGTCCGCACGGTGGTAACGCGTTGGAAGGAATCCATATAAATTATATCGAGGAAATGTGTTCATCGATTCGAATGGATCCGCTGTCGGCGAGCGACATCATTCCACCGAACGCGATCATTCTGCACAGTATCGAGGAGGATGGAAGTTCCTCGTCGGTTTACAAAGACGCAGACCACGCCAAGCCATTTTACAGAGGCTTCAGCGCCGAAGCGTTAGCCAAAGAGCCTAAAGGAAGTGCAGAAAGTCTTGGTCTTCTTGTACCTAGTAACAGTTTACCGGAACTACCACGTGAAACCAAACTTTAGAGACAAGGCTGTAAACGACAGCGTCGAAAGGGTACTAATCTCCACCACTTCTCGATCTTTCTCTCTCTCCCCCTTTATACAATACACAGCAGGAATACAATTAAGACGAGAATTGAACTGCCACCGGATCATTATGCGAGTAAAAGCAAAAATATAATATAGAAGTGCCTCTAACACCGGTAAGTGGGAATACACATTCGTGACGTGGTACCTTTATCTCTCGTGAAACTCTGTGTTTCTTTCTTTTATTTTTTTTTTTTTTCCTTCTTTTTCTTTGTTTGCTCAATAATCTATGGAAACGATGAGAGAAAGAAGATCGCCTACGAGAAACCAGGAGAGACATAGAACGTCTCTCCCTACCGGCATCGATGGAATCTGTCGATCGATCCTGTGTGCGTGTGTGTATTACTTCAAAGAGAATAAAATGAAAAGAAGAAAAGGTAAAAAAAAAAGTGGCGGACAGCTTCCAAGGACTTTGGTCGTGACCAGGTTAACGACCTTGCAACCTGTCCGCCCTTACGCTTCGCGCTTTTCATCGCGATAGTTATCATCCTCGACATCGATGATAATAACGAGATGGTTTTTCTTAAAAACGATTGCTGGAATGATACGCGAGATGTCGTAATGTTAACTGTCAACTGTTTTAACGAACGATAAGTCGCGTGGAAAAAAAAAAATGAAAAAGAACAGACACGAGTGAAGCGGGAATAAAAATGTGTCCGTTGGACGGTTTAGCTGAAATTGTCAATTTCATCGGAAATTAAAGAAAATGATTTTAATGAAATCATAATCCTCCGACTCTCGCGTCAATATTCTCCTGTAAATAAGTGTTTGCGAACGATTTGTGACCAGTTTACAGGCGTGTGATCACAATTTTTTTCTATGAAAAGACTGAATCGACGAACGCGTTTTGTCCGACGATATATCCATTGATCCGATGTCCGACGATAACTGATGTACCGTTTGCCGTACCATTTAGGTAAACTTTGTTATTTTCTTGTTCACTTTCGATTTCGAAAGATCCAAGTAGCCGGACATCCGGGCAAACGGTTACCCTTTCCAACATCTGCCGCTCATTTTAAACTCTTCCCTGTTCGATACAATGCAAATTGTCCGAAGTATGGAAATATACAGATTTGAAATTCTATCGAAGAGCAAAAAGTTAATGCGAGAACACCGTGTACTTAATAATCGTAACACCAGTCGATTCGAACAACGATCGCTTTCTGAAGATTTCGTCTAAAAGGAGAAGAATTAGCTGAGAAAATAATATCTAAGCGATATCTCTGAACTTATTATCCTTTTTTAATATCAAGCTCCAAATACTAAAGCCAGATTTGGTCTTCTTAATCGTTTTTATCTGTTCTTTATCAGTTCCGTTCATCGCGTCTTCCTAAGATAATTTTTTTAATCAACTTTCATTACACATATTTACAACTACTTTGCAAAAAAAAACAAGTTTTTTTATCGTAACTGTAAAAAGAAAATGTGCGAAATCCATTTGAAAGATTGGATAATACGTCAAAATGGCGCGCGGAGAGACCCTCTCCATCTATAGGCGTTAAATGAAGGAATATTCTAATCATGATAATCACGATCACGAAGGTACGATTATGACGATACAATTTGTCATTGTACAGTGCAAATGATCTAAGATGTTATCTTGAAACGAACTTTATTTATTTTATACGATAGAAACGTAAAAGAATTTCGATGAAAACAAAAATATATCAAACGCAACATTTAAATAAGCTTATTAGATAGTACAAATTTCACGTAGAAATGCGATACTTTCGCTATGTTTAATTATTGTATTTCAGGCTCAAATTGGAACAGGTGATCTGTACATTTATTTCTCCATACGGAGAATAGAATATGTCGATATTACACGTTATCTTTAAAGATCTCTACGTACTTTATCTCTAATAATTAAAGAAATGAAAAACTCCAAGTACGGAAAACAATGGACCCGTGTTGAAATTGTAGAGAATTTTTTTTCTTCTTTTTTTAATTGGGATTAGTTTACACGATGGGAACACCGTTAACGAACGAGATAAGAAATATAGTAATGAAACGGTAACGAGAGCATCGTGTAATTAGTTATACGGGTATATCCAGCTTGAACGGCATACATTTATCCTTTATGAATTATTTTTTAAGCTAAATCACTGTTATAATTATAAACGTTTCAAGATCATATTTTTTCTGTCCTTTGAATAAAATCATAGATTTGTACTGAATTTGCTGTAAGTTCTAGAACAAATTCAACGAATTAAACGATACGTGTCTCTGATCAATCCCTCCCGGAATACTCTGAGAGAGTATTAACGTGGAACAGTGGTTCTCAAATGTCGCGTTTGAACAACTGTTTCCGTTTAAAAAAGACAATTTAATATCTATAATAAAAGACATCTTACTAAGCTTTAGTAGTGTTTAGTGATGTTGGATACTTTTCAAACACATTTACTAACCGTGGTAGAATATTAAATAAACCAAATCATTATGGATTATTGAAACTCAGGTATGATTAGTATCTGATATATTGGTGTACCTTCGGTGGGTGCAACGCAGGTTTTCTTTGGTCAAAGATAAGAGTAAGGGGAGGAGCCTCCCACTACGTGGGAGAACCTAAAGAAATCCCAAGGAGAGCCTATGATAGAACCTCTTGTCCTCGCACGTACAGAACATGAACAAATAAGGCAAGCGATAGAACATTCCTTCCTTTACACTTCCTTTTTCACTGAAGAAGACTAAGCGACACGCAGTGATAAGAGTTACGAGAAAAATAATTAAATGTGATTAAAAAGCGCCAAAATGTTCTTTGAACACTATTGAAGCTTAGCCACATGCCCGTTTTAACCACAATCCTTCCTTTTGTTTATATTTGAAAAAAATAATTGATACCGTTTCTGATACATGGAACATTACGTTGCAAAGTGATAATATATTAAAACCGCGGGAGAATTCCCGGTTTTCTTTCTTTTCACATTTCTCCCTACTCTTAACATCCTTCTTTCGCAATCCCCACTCCCTATTCGGTGGTACGTTATATAGCGTCGAGGCGGCCAAGAAAGCTAAGCTAACAACGCGTGTACCGCGGTACTGCTGCCGTTATTTTTGGATCGTTTCACAGCGACTTCAAAGAGATAAAATTTTATCATCCCTCGAAAATGGGGACGCGACAGACACACCAGAAAACTGCAGTTACCATTTAAGAAACTTAAGAACGTTCAATTGTTACGTATTAAGACTTTTCATTGAAAACGCTAAGCTCAGAAAGGTTGCATAATAAGAATGGAAAATTCTACAATTTTACCATTACCAGTGATATTGATTTTATAAGATAAGAGGACGTGAAAGTGTCAAGAGTATTCAACGCGCGTTTGGCGATCGGCCGCGGATCTAGATGATGGTGTTACAGTATTGCGCATGCTTCACGTGATCCGATTACCGATTTCTTTCTAATTTATGCACTCGCGCGCGCTACATCGACGCGCTTTTAATTAGCGCGTCCGACGTTAATACGAAACTCTCCCTATATTCTATTTTGAAATCTCTGGCATGTTCATCGTTATCTTTCAAAAATTATTTATAATTTTTGTTACTTAGAAATTTCGATTTTTTAGTTATAAATTCATGATGACAGTCATTGGTGACTCCTCCACAGCAATGAACGTATTAAAATTTTATTGATACTGCATACATTATTACGAAATTTTACTTGTTATCTTCGAAGCGGTATTAATATATTTCGATTGGCAACGAGTATTAAGAGAAGTCATTTCTGCACTGCGTTTATATATTCAACGCAAGAAAATAATACGGAATGACGAAGACTTAATTTACTTTTAAAGAGTAGTCAAACGAAAAATCACATAGACGCTTAAGCGTTTACTTTCGATAACGCGGGCAGAAATTGTCTATGTCATTTTGAAATGATCTTTGGAACTGATTAGAAAAGGACTGACTATTACCGCTGTGTTTGGGTGCACGAATTTTGGTAGCCACAGATGTATTGTACTTTATCGGGAAATCGCTCGTTGAAGAGAAATAAAAAGGAAAATAGGCTGTGGAATACCATGAAAGGCATTCGTTCGAAAATATTATACATTATTGTGTAGCGAAACGGTAAATGTAAATCGCGTGTGCACTATATTTTATTATATTAGATATATTTAAATCACGTAATAGTTTTTCAATAATCAAAAAGTTCCTCTTACGATGGTACGAATCTGTGAACGATGTTTCGAATGCTTTTGGTAGTTTGTATTTTTCTGCATTTTTTTAAGTCTACTAGCAAATACGTTACGATCGCAAATAAAAAAACTTGTGAAACCATTTAATTTTGTAGAAAAATTCATACTTTTTAGAAGAAACTTAGACCTACCTTTATCTAATTTATAGAAACGAAATTAGTACTTCCACTTTTTTAAACGTTCCTAATTTCCTCTTTATTTTGTATCCATGAAACAAATCACGGAATCTACTTTAGTTTTTTTTATTATCATAGAATCTGTGATGAGAAACGTGAAAATTCTAACTTTTCCAACCGATACGTATCTCACTTTTTGCATCGCGTATCATGTGATAAATATGTGTAAGACAGCGAATCGTTCTCGTTTTTTGTCTCACAAGTGATTTACTTTTCTGTTGCCATCTCAATGTTTTCTTCGAATATAATTTAAAATATATATAACGTTTAAAAAAAAAAATGTCAAATTTACAACATAATCAATAAATGAAACTATTTATTACAAAAAGGGAGAAATATTTTTTCTATCGCTTTAAATTTCACCTTCGTGAAACTATTCAACAATTATTTTTTTTTATTGAAGGTAAACGAATACTTTGCTGAGGAAATGAAACGCGGTATTGTAGTTCCTGCTGACAGTGCAGTAATAAATTCATAATGAAGGCAGTCGCATCAATTCATTCAAAATATTTTATGTCGCGTTTATTTGTTTTGAGTAAATCAGATTTTACCCGAATTGAAACAATGAAGCAATACTATTGATTATTCTCTATCTTTGATTAATTTATTATGTTTAAACTAAAGCAAAAGGCAAATAAAATGGTGTTAATTAAACGGTGATTCTAGGAGAGGAAATATTATGCGACTTTCTTGATAAAGTATGAAGACGATTATTTTCCGCGATATAGTATTACCATATTATAATTGCATGTAAATATAGTATACCTTCGTATTACATCATAAGCAAATGAAGTGTACATACCTTCTCCTGTGTCCGATTCCATACAATTACACTGTGACCACTGTTGATCAGGTTTTTTACGATGCCGCTTCCCATAATACCCAAACCAAGGAACCCGAATTTCAAGGTCGACGGAAGGATGTTTTTCTCCTTAAGAGTTTGTGACAATGTTTCTACGTCCAAAGGTGGTGTTACCTGTCATATAAGGCAATAAGGTATTAACGATCAGATTTTCCGCTAATTTAAATGTATTCAAAAATGGAAAAATGTTGTAACGATTTTATGATTGACATTTTTAACTTTGTTGGAACTATAATTACCAATTTTATTACCAACTTATACTATTATCAATATAAATAACAAATACCTATCTGGTGGTAAAAGGTTAATGCCTATATGGGAAATTGTATTAGTCTATCAAAAATATGTGATTTCATTTGAATGATCAAAAGTAGAAACAGTTGTAGAATTTTAAATAAGTAACATTGATCTGGTAATTATGGATGGGAATTAAAAGAGGCATAATGTTATTGCTGTTTATTTATTTACATAGATAGGTAAATAGTTATAGAATGCAATGTCCTAAAAAAATTAATTCTCTATAACTTCTGCTGATATAAAAAATCGGACACTATCGTCGATAATGTTTACCAAAAATAACTGCATATGTACTATTGTTGTAAAATATGGATACATGAAGCATACTTACAGGTCTAGCAATATTGGCTGGCCTATTGAGAAGAGTTGATCCTGATTTTCTGGGAGGGGTTGAATGGTTCAACGCAGGACTAATACTTCCAACCCTATTACTATTACTTGTACTTGACTCTCTGCGTTGTTTTTTGGCTGGGCGACGAGCATCACTTCCACCAGTGTCTAATCTTTTAGTTTTTGGTGTTTCCTGAATTAATAATGTATCACATTTTACATTATGCATATATTACACGTGCATCCGACTTATTATATGGATTAAACCTAACCTTACGAGGTTTGGGTGTTTTTACTACATTCTTCTTCTCAGATATACTTTCTTCTTTAAGTCTGTCGAATAAAGAGTCTGGGTCTAAACCATCCTCAAACACCTAAAGCAGATATAATTACTATACCAAACCATGTATTACACTTAATAATATTATGTACACTGATATTTTCCTATTTTTCTAAGTGCTAAAACTATAAGATATTGATAAGACATATTTTAACATACTTTGATGTCAACATTATGCAAAATGTACATACAAAAATAATTTATATCTTAATTATGTAACTTACCTCTCCATTAGCAATAAACTCCTCTATTGCTTCTACTGCATCTTTAAATGCACCAGATTTACTAGATTTTACAAGGGTATCTTTATATTCTAGATATGGCTTTATATTAGATTCCTCTATCCATGCGCTATAAGAAACATTTTCATGAATTTTAAGGGTCATCATATATTGCAAAATAAAAGAGGCAACAAATTTTATTAAAACTTACTAATTGTTTGTTCCAAAGAAGAAAATACATTGAACTGGCCCCTTCTTAGTATTCGTTGGTTTCTTTAAGTCCTTTGAAGGATTAGACACCTTAAGATGTCATGGGGAAATTAGTATACATAATAAAAATGATAAAAACAAGCTATATAAATATCTTCCAAAATCTTAATATTTTATAAATCAGCATTTTTTTTTTAACTAAATACTTATACTACTGTTTAGGTATGATTTCAAAAATAATTTTCAAATAATGAATAATATAAAAAATAAGTACAAGTAATAAATAAAAAATATTACATCTATATTTACACATTATCAAATTTATTTACGGTGGAAAAAGAAATTATAATTACCGCGCAAATTAGATTTAACGAAATGATTTTTAAATCATTAATGAATCGATAATCAAATTTCGTTTCTTGTTGTTATAAAAAGGTATCACAAAAAGAAATAAATGATGCTTCGATATATACAATGTAAACATGCAAGTTTGGTTCATGTATGAACATCGTGGATGAAGTTATGAAATCCCAACAACATAATTTAGGTTATATTTTCGTAACCTGCGCGCCAATTTGAATTCGAAGGTCGGGTACGGCGGGAAATATGTAGGGAGTAGTAGTGGTATCAACATTGTATAAAATACATTAATTTGACAATAGTATGAGTAGTTAAAAAAATCTATCAGGATCCCAAGGCGTTCCCGCCAAATATGATGGCCGCGTTTGACTTCGTGGCGCGGACGGTCAAGCAAAGTGTAGTTACAGAACCGTTAGTAGCTAACTCCAACTTACCCGGCCAGGCCAAGGCGAAAATCCTTTCATCTTCGCCCTGAAATCCATAAAGACATCAATTAGTAATCACTGCTATATGCATTTCACTACTTTGATAATAAACATTCATTGATTAACACAAAATAAGTACACACCATACGAGATCACCTAGTTTGAATACCTCCGACATGATAACACCTTCCTTCCACTTTTACAATCGGTAAGCGACTGACTGACGAGTAGAGCGTCGTTTGTGCATGACGACGTGATCCAAATTACCCCCTCCAAAAGTCATGATTCAAATGAACATCTCTTTATCATTCATACTATCTTTTAACAAGGCATTTTCTGCAAATATATATTAATATATTATTTTATTGGAGTGTATTTCCTTTTCTATTAATAATAACGTTAAAATAATGTTAACTTCGAATCCGAGACTTCCGGTCAAAAGAAAGATTTCGATTCGCTATGCTCCCGTCCTACTGCCTGATTTTCAACGCTACGGTATCAGCGACCAATCAACATGCAAGTTTAAACTTGCATTTTTTAATATAAAATCTAGGATAAATGCATTAATCCAGATTAAAAATTGATAATATAACTGTTGAATTAATAAGAAAAATGTATATTAGTAAAGAAAAGGGAACGTTAATCATTTTAACAAAAGTAAATATAATAGACGTAAGCATTTCAACAAATCTATGGTAACGGCGATACAGCCCTGCCAGCTGTCAGCCATCGATTGTAAGAACTTTTGCTGCCTTACAAAGCAGCGTTACGTACAAAAACAGTATTTTTCGTTTCCCGCAGGAAGTCAAAATAATTTACTCACACTTCATACATATTTGACCAAGAATGGACAGTAATATACGGTACAATATGGTATGTTTCGAAAACGATGCAGAGCATGATAAATATGTTTTATGCGCGATGTTTTAAAAGCAATACTGAACAGTTCATTATCTGTCTTCAACTGCCAAAATGTCTTTCATTAAGTGAATACATTTGATATATTTTAAACAATATTGTTATATACTGTACTATGAACTGTGCATGACTATCGACACATACAAGTCGATAAAAACATTGTCATTAGTAATAGTCATTTGTTTCTTACAGGAAATTTAATATTCAAACTTGATTAATATATAAGCAGTCTTTACTTTTTTATATTTTTTTAATTTTCTTAATAATAAAGACTAATTAAGCAAAGTATATTTTAATTGTAACAAAAGTATAAGATATCTTCATATAATTCAAATTTCTAGTCAATGATAAATATTAGAGATGAGTAATAATGATTCAATTTTAGCCTTCACAAATGAACAGTGATTCAAATGGAGAACCATCATCTCAGAATGAAATATCGGCATTAACTGTAGCAGTACCAGTTGCAAGAACTGATGGGATTAATCATTCAGGAAGCATTGCTGCAGCTCAGACTTCACTTGAAAGTCGAATGGTATGATAAAAATTGTTGTACATTTTGAAGTTTTTAACATTAACAGAAGTGTAATTATAGGCTGATGGAGAAGAAATACCACCTCCAAAGGCAGACTTTTCAGCTCCTCCACCTTATGAAGTAGCTACAAAATTACCTAGTTATGAAGAAGTTCAACGTGAAAAAACATTACAAGGAGAACCCTATCCTCAAATACACATGGTGATTTGACATACTTGTATCTATAGGATATCATAGGATAATGTTTAATAACAATGCAATTATCATAGAAAATTAATATTACATAATAAAATAATGTTTTTGTAGCCTGGCAATATCAGAACACCACAACAACCTTTGACCATTCTGGCTATTGATACTGAAGCTGCAGAAGGAGATCCAGAAAGTGGTTTACTTGGTACTGATTTCATGTTCTTTACTGCATTTTTGGGTAAGTTAACTTATGTATTTAATTGTTTTGCATAATGTCTTGTATAATAAAACATTTGTCTGTTACAGTTGCATTTCTATTTAATTGGATTGGATTTTTGTTGTTGATGTGCTTCTGTCACACAATTGCATCTCGATATGGGGCATTATCCGGTTTTGGCTTATCTTTGACAAAATGGACATTGATTGTTAAACATTCCACTGATCTTGCATCACGCGAAAATTCATGGCTGTGGTGGTTGATAATGGGATTTGGTTTGTATTTTATCGTCTGTTGTTTTGCATATTCAATATTGCTACTTATATTAAGATATGATGTGTTTGTATTTCAGGTGTTTTAATTTGTGCACGAGCAATTGTTCAATATTTGAACATTAAACGCGGATGGAGATTATTACCTGGAAGTGCTCAGGAACGTTTACTCTTTTTTTATTAAGCTATTAAATCTGCACCTTTATCTAACTTGGCTTTAGAACAAACAGCATTTCTATTTGGGGTTGTATTTGTATAATATATAATCTACACCCTCTGAAAATATTACTTTATATTGGCTACATATTACTCTATTATTAGAAGAGAAGTTATTAAAACTATCGAGACTATTTGCCAAATTTGCTTATTATCGCGAAAAACGTGGCAGATTAAAAAACAGAATAAGATAACTTTTGCACATAACAGTTTTATGTGTTATTATCACATAGATGAAATAAAATTTTTATTGCTCAAATAATATGAACAATACTTTAATGTGAAATATCATTTATGCATTTGTTCATCTAAACATGAATTGCTTGATATGTGACATATGTAAGTTTATTACTTATAAAATTGGTGTTGCGAATACAAAAATTTATTAAAAATTAATCATGTAATCACTGTCCTAAAACAGATAATGAACTATGAAAGTTCTTATAGTGATATTGTGTAATACATTCTAGTGTTAGATAAGCTTTTAGAATTTTGATTATATACGATCTGTGTACTGATCATCTGAATTGCTTATTTGTATATTACTATGATTTATAGAGGAAATTCTTACTGAATTTAAAAATAGAAATTAATCATATAAAATATATGTATGTATGTGTGTGCATATATGTATATATATACACATACATAAATGTATAGAAACATTATTACAAAACTGTACGCATTATATGTTACACTGTCAAAAAACATCATTGTTATATACTTATTACAACAATATAAAAAGTTAATCTATGTCTCATATTTTTTATCCGTAACGAAGTAAATACATTGATTTTAACGTTATTTGTTCATTTGTTACTTTTATCATGTTCATAAAAATTACTTAGAAAGTTAAAGATATATAAATTAAAAGTTTTAAAAAATAAATTTAATAATTTTTATCTATATATAAAATATCATTAAACATGCAGTTTAGCAGGTCCCATGGTGTAATGGTTAGCACTCTGGACTCTGAATCCAGCGATCCGAGTTCAAATCTCGGTGGGACCTTTGTGTGTTTTTTTTTTATTGTTACAGGTCAAAATTAAACACCTTTTGCTAACAGATTACGTAATGTTTTCAGCTCATTTTGTAATAAAAAATTTGTTAAATACGTTGTTTAGAATTGTGATAAATAAATATGTTGAAAATTTATAAATTGAAGTGATGTGGTCGTGAGATGGCAGCATTATTTATATATATAGTATAACAGAGTGGTTAAGACAAAATTTAAAAATAATTTTTTTATATATGGATATATATTAAATAAAATATGGAAGATTCGTCAAAGGATACGGCCGATAGTTTACAAAATAATCCTATTATTTTTCTGGATATAGCAATTGAATCAGAAAAAGGTAATACATAAGTGTTGCAAGCATAAAAGCATATGACTCAACTTTTAACAGTGTTGTGTATTACTGTTCCTTTAAATTTCCTTTCATTAGAATATTAAAAATAATTTATATGGTACTGTAATACAGTTGGAAGAATTGTGATAGAACTTTTTAAAGATGTTGTACCTCGAACATCAGAGAATTTTCGTGCATTATGTACTGGAGAAAAAGGCATTGGAATCAATGGTAAAAAGTTACATTACAAAGGATCAATATTCCATAAAGGTATAATGAAGAACATTAATATTCCATATGTAGAAAATTATATACTTAATAACTAAAGTACACTGTATGGTTTAGTGTTACCACAGTTTATGATCCAAGGTGGAGATATAATAAATTTTGATGGAACAAGTGGAGAAAGTATATACGGTGCTCAGTTTGAGGATGAAAATTTTAAACTTTGTCACTCTTCAGGAGGACTCCTTAGCATGGTTAATGAAGGTTATCCAAACAGCAACAGTTCTCAGTTTATTATTACCATTTCAGCTAGCACTCATTTAGATGGAACCAATGTAGTATTTGGAAAAGTTTTGAAAGGAATGGGTGTAATATTAGAGATTTCTCAAGTTGAAACAATGAAAGATGCACCAGTTCGGGTACATATACAATTTACATTTATTTTCATTGTAAATATTGTTTATTAATAGATATTTAAATAATTTGGTCATAGAAAGTACATATAATGGATTGTGGTGAATTAAAACAAGGTCAGGACTGGGGACTAAATGAGAGTGACGGAACAGAAGATATTTTTACTCCATGGCCTGAAGATTGGGATTATTGTGCAGATATTAAAGGACTTGATGTAAATATTCATTTATAGAAATATATTTTTCTGTAAGAGTCAGTTTTCTAATGGATATTTATGATCATTTATAGTACAAGTATATGATACAGGTTATTATGAAGATAAAAGATTCGGGAAATCATTATTTTTTACAAAAACATTATGTAGATGCAGGCAGGAAATATAAGAAAGCATTACGCTACTACAAGTGGATGATGAGGGCTGTAGATGTGCCAGATCCTTCTGATCAGCTAATAGTGAATGTTAAAGTGACACTACTGCTTAATCTTGCTGCTGTTAAATTGAAAGAAAAAAACCATCGTGATGTTCTAAAATTGTGTACAGAGGTAAAATTTCATTACACATTCTACAAAAGGAGATTGGACTGATATTTAATAGTATTTTATATTTAGGTCTTACAGATAAATAAGAACAACAGTAAAGCATTATTTCGTAGAAGTCAAGCATATATGGGTTTAAATGAATATGATTTAGGTTTAGCAGATTTAAAACAAGCATTGTTGGAATCTCCTAATAACAAGGATATTTTACAAGAGATGGACAAGGTAAAGAATGTAATGAAAAAATATTTAGCTATTGAAAGAGCTTCTTGTCAAAGAATGTTTAAGTAAAAACAAATAATTTTATAATAAAGTTTGTAAATATAATGAAATTTTATATACATATTTTTTTAATTGAAATTAATATAAATTAAAATCATTTTTACATAAAATAGCGATTATATTTAATAAATACTGTAAGTTATTTACATACTATAATGTATTGCATACTTTTGTAAATATCATTTGGTAAGATTTCTAAAACTGTTTAAAAATCATTTTTTACACGGAAAAAAAGAGCATGAAATTTAAACACATAAATAAATCATATTTTTGTTCATATTTATTTTAATAGCATTCATTTTATTTAAGCATATTTATATTTTCTTGATAATAATTTCCATGTAAGATGCATAAAAGTAAATAAAAACGTAGCATATAACATTGGAATTGTGTGCCGAAAATACTATTCTTAATTTTATTATTTTAAACATATGATCTTAAACATATACTTATTTTATTAAAAGCTAAAAGGAACATATGAAGCATACTTGTATCACATTAAATACTCATTCTATGTAATAAATTTTATCTGTTTCCAATTTTTTTTATATTTAACTACTTTTTATCATATTTCGAAATTGTGTTTCCTAGTATAAAATATTCATGTACTAAGATAAACAGTACATATAGAAGTCAATTACATAAAATTAAAATATTATTATAAACAACTATGTACCGTATCATTTATTTATTGAACACTTATATCAAGTTCTTAACAATTCTGAGCGTCAAAATATCTTATATAATATCGCGATAAAGATGTATCACACAAAATAAATATTACTTTAATGAGAGCTCACATATTCAGATTCTTTCATTGCATTAGTATTCTAAAAGCAACAATTTATAATGATGTAAATACTTTAAATAAAAAAACTTAAAAGGTATACACATATGCAGAAAAGTCACTAAATGCAATTTTTTGTCATAATTGTATTTATCTCTTAATAACATTGTATATTTATGTAACAAGTTTTAGTTAGTATCTACAGTAATTAATGTAGAAGCATAAGCAGTGACTAGATTAAAAATTCTCATAATTAACTATCTTTGGGTCAATGCCAGTTTTCACTGAAGTGTACGCTTTTTAATAAATATAAGAATAAATACATAAAATCAATAATTATCTTTATAATATTATTCAGTACACTTTAAACGAAAATTAAGAAGGAATGCATACACATACTGAAGGTTTTTGTCCTTTTATAAATCACTTCAATCTGAGAATTTACGAGTATTAAAACTCGTAGTGTCAAATGTACAGTTCATCTGTACAGTAATATTTTTCTTACGATCTTTTAAAGAAGGAGCAAAGCTTTTTACGATATACAATGTTACTAATACACATTTTATACATCGATCAAATTTTCCGAAACCAGATATGTGGACGGACAAATTTCTGAATTGCTTCAATAACCACAGTATATAGTAAAACAATGTAATGACATGATTTTTTAAAAAATGTTACCGGTACCTGTTTTTCCGTGATAAATAATGTGAGATGTTTTTGAGTTCTAATGGAAGTATCTAATTTTTCTATCGTGAATCATGTAAAACATGCGACTAAAAGCACTTAAATGTTATTTAAGGCTACCATCTGAATTTATGTACAGAAAATACTTTTAGTTACAAACGTGTTAATTTTACTCGTGAACAGAAACACTATTCACTGGAATTTATATTAATTTTTCATTGTTTCAGTTCTCCTAACTTTGCGCCTTCATTTTTTTTATTATCGTTTTTAGATGTTCTCTCAGATTAATGTTGTTCATTTTCAATTTCTTCTCCACGATTTTCTTTTTCAAGATTTGTGCAACTTTCTGTTGTAATTTCTGTTTCAATTAAATTGTGCAATTCCTTATATAATGTTTCTTCACAAACTTCACCATTTAGAGCAGCATTATCAATTATGTCATATTCATCTTTCGTATCATGTTCTGTAATCTCCTTGAAATCAGGTTCTATAATTTCTTCACAACTTTTGAACATATCAGGATGTTCATTTGAATTCAATAGTTCAGGATTTTCATTCGAATTTAAAATGTCAGTATTAACTTCATCATCTGTCGTATCTGTAGACTGAGAGACTTTTTTTAACACACTGTCAATCAAATTAGATGCAAAACTTTTATTTTCATTTCCTTCATGAATAGTCTGATGAATTGGTAAAGTCTGCGGTCTATGTGGCCGTGCGTACGGAAATGTGTTTTCTTCGCCTGCTGGGGTATGAACAGCAGATATCTCAGTTTGAGTCGCGACACCGTTATCGACTAGATTTGGTTTAGATTGCATACTTGACATGCATCGTTTTATTTCTGACATAGAATCTTGTAATTGTTGCACCTAAACGCGTATCAGTTTCTTAAGGACTACTCAGTATATTAAGATTGTTAGGTTAGAGAAACATAAATGATATTTTACCTGAGTATGCAACAAATTACATGTTTGCGCTAAATTAGTTACAACATCTACGTTTTGTGCAATGTTTTCATTATCATTGCCTGCAGAATCTCGATTAGCAGCAGGCTGAAGACTAACAACTTTTTTCCATAATGCGTTAATTGCTTGCATTTGCAATAATTGTAGTTTATGTTCACTTTCTAAAGCAGTTCTAGTAGCTTCCATGTCAGTAGACAATTTCCTAGAAGAATAAATGTTGAAGCATACTACAAACAAAAAATACACTATTCTTATTTTATAACAATATAGAAACATACTGAATATATTTATTTGTTCTTATCATTTCAATAGTTTTCAGTATATTGGTTGCTTTTTTATTGAGATTTCTAGTATGATATCCTCTCCACATTCTTTGAATGCATATTGCTGCTTTCTCTGCTTCATCTTGATCTATTTTGGAAATAAAAAATTGTTATTTTTGAGAAAATAACTTCATCTATTTAAAGAAATTCTTACCTTTGTTACTATCTTCTTGTCTTCTTTGAATCGCTCTATGTCGAATACCGTCTAATTTTGCTTGACACATTTCACTATCTTCATCACTGCTCTGAGTAGCATTATCTGCATCTACATCTCCACTTTTTTTTACCATACTACTCTTTATTCTGTCATTTGCACTTTTTGGCCTTTGTATAGTTCTGCCTAAATTCGGTGAATTCTTTGTAGGTCGTTTTGCAGGCAATGTTTTACTTTGAACATAATTATTAATTTTCACGCTATGGGGACACTTAATACTACTACTTGTGATAATGGGTTTAGCAATATTTGGTTTTCCGATACTGCAGTTTGTTGCAGAATTACTTTTTACAAGTGCATTTGCTTTCACAGCGCTAAGATTCGTTTTTGCCATTGGATTTACTGTATTTATTATAGGAATAACTTTGCCATCTCCATCAGAAGTGGATTTACTAGGCACTGTAACTTGGCAAGGTGATGTTAATTTACTTGGTGGAGTTTTTGCTAGAACACGTGAAAGACCAGAAGGTGGGCGAAAATCTGGACTCATTAGAGATTCTGGAACTGGTACTAATTTCGTTGCGGCTTGAAGGGGGCTAGATGTTTCTGTAAAACGAATTTTTATGGATCCCTTAGAAACGAAATTTAATTATATTTGTGGCTCACCTTCTACATCTTGTGGAACAGAAGCGTTTAATGCTTTATTGTTTAAAGTACCGCTAAGCATATTTGGATCTAAACTCTGAGTCATTAATGACTCATGATCTTCATTTAACAAAGTGTGACATGAAGAAACCATAGCATCAGTGTGACAACTAGATACCATTCTATCTGGAGACCTTATTCTTAATGAATTTCTTGTTGTACCTAATTAAATATCAAAGATTTTATATATTTGTAGTTGATTTCATGTATCATCATGTACTGGATTATACTTATATTTGTTAGGATTAGCCTCACTAGCACAAGCATGCAAATGATATGTGATCAAAGGCTAGAAAACAATACAAGAATTGTGAACTATGTGAAATATATTTCCAAATCGTCAAATGCTAATTTGCTAACCAAATCTTCTAATCAGCATCATTATCATAACACTGCTTGTTTTCATTCTCCAAAGTCATTTGCGCTATAAGCTTAAAAACGCAATTACTTAAAAAACATACTACATACTAGGCACAAGAGGATATAAACATGTGTATTAATCCAAGAAAATTTCTTCGTAATATATCTCCTATGTTACTAAAATAATTTTTATTTTTGAATTCTTCTAAACTATAAATGAAATCGATCTTAGATTTTTACACACGTTTATTACGCAGTTATAGGCCATGTATGATAAATTCTCATTCTGACTTTGGATACCTTTACAAGGTGTATGGCACACACAGTACTTTGCTTCATAAAATTTTGGTGATTGTAAGCATTTATCTTCATAGTATGTCAACATTGGCGCAACTAGAGAAAACACATTACGTCTAAGAAATATAAGATGCATGACGACTGGAAAGTGTACATCACTACTAGTCCACTTGTACAATTATATGAGGAAAATTCGATGTCGTTTATCATACTTGCAGTAATGACCAAAGGTGAAGGATTAATCGAAACTCACTGGTACGTCTAGGAGAACTTGTCCTGTTATGACTAAGTCTACGCCTAGCGGCCGGAGAAGGACTCATTCCGACGCTACTTAAGCTGTGCACACTTCCAGTATCACTTTGTTGATTTAATTGTTGTTGATGATGTTGTGCTTTACTTAAAATCAGCCTAAGCTTCCTGTCAGTTTCATTTTCTAGGGATTCACCAGAAAGAGGGCAGACAGATGCTAAATATTGTGCAAGTAGTGCATGTTCACCGACCCGAAATTGTCTACCGCGTCCCTGAGAATACAACCACTCTGCCTTCAAGCTGAGTGGCCATTATTTTAAATAAATTTTGATTTTTTAAACCAATACAGTTCTATATTACATATATAAATGAAATACCTATAATATTGTCAAAGAAGACCCACCTTTCAATAGGATCAACAGGATAGCCATCAATTGATTTCAAGCTCATACACCAATTGATAACAAAAGGACGATAGTCAAAACCACTATAAGCTATTTGTTAAGAAGCTATAGCTGTAATTCTGCAGTTAGTACTAATATCTTTTTTTTTTATAACTAGCTTTCTAAAAGCACATTTTATTGATAAAAATTAACTCTAAGAATGTGATGACATTAAAAGTAACAATGATTCATCACATATTTTTTGCTATATTGTAAAAGATAGATTTTTAAAATATATTACTAATCTGCCTCTAACATCTAACTGAAGAGATGAACATAAATTATACAATTATGAAAAGGATACATACTGTTAACTGTCATACTAACACACGGATTATTAGCAATTGAAAAATTTACTAAATTTTTTAAATTAGCTAAATGTGACATTTCATTTAAATCAGTAATGTTATTATTAGCTAATGTAAATGTTTCTAGAGATGTGGGTAAATAGCGTTCACATTGTCTCAATGTTATTATGCGATTGTTATGTAAAAAAAGTTCCTAAAACAATAGTTAATATGATTATGATTTAAAACAAAATTATGGTTGCTTGTTAATATACAGATTTGAAATTAAATTATAGATATTACCTTCAAGTTCTGTAGATATGAAATGTCCGAAACATGGCTAATACTATTTTCAGACAAATCCAAATGCTCCAATTTAGTATTTGTGTGTAAATGTTCAATAGACTACAAAACACAAGATTACAAAAAATTAATAGTTCAATTATATCAACATAAAAAACTACATTAACTATACCTTTATATTGTTACCAGCTAGGCACAATGTTTGCAAATTTATCATATTCTTTATACCTTCTATAGTCAATATACCGTTATTTGCTAAATTAAGAGTTACAAGATTATGTAACTTTGATACTCCATACATACGCAACAACTGGTTCCTTACTATTGAGAGCTGAAATAATATATTTATATGTTTTTAAGTAAACATTAATTTGCTGTATTGAAACATGTTAGAATGTTAAAAGAAAACAATGTAAAATAGCAAATATAATATTAATAGAGTATCATAATGTATGCAAGAAAAGATTATAAGCTCTATTATATGAATACAAAATCATTACCTTAGTAATCCTGTGGTAAGAATCAAGATTATCGAGGCGTTGAAGTTCATTATCGTCTATGATCAATGTATTGATACTTGCATCTGACGGACAACGGGAAAGTTTCTTTAGACCTTGACCACTTAAATCGAGTGTGTCGCACACTAAAGATTCTAAATGAATAAAAAATTCCATTGTCATTAATGTTTAATGAAATTCGCGGATGTTTGCGTATAAAATGTGATAGAAAATGTCAAAACTGGCAAGTAAGAGGATCGCAATAAAATTGCTGTTGTTTTTACGTGTATACTAATTACATTACTGTAACAATAAGAAATTAAATTGTATCGGAAACATCTGGAACATTTGTATCAACATATTTTGCTTAGAAATGACATAATATAAATATAAAATTTTCACTAACCCGTTGAAGCCATGATGAACACAACAAACTGGTAGACGCTACGAAGATGTCGTCGTGATCAGGATACATATGTATATTTATATAGGATTTATCACAAAATAGGTACTAGATATTTGTAAAATATGTTATTTTATTCAAAATATTAGCTTAGTTTTACAATTCGTATGTGAAAGCAATAAAACAAGATACTCTTTCTAATAGTATATACATAATATTCATACAATAAAAGTACATAACATTAATGTTTTTCAAGTCTGTTAAAATATTCTGTAACTAAATACAATTTTTAAACATTAACATTAAATACTAAAATACTTGTGTGCATTATACAAATTTTTTCATTACGGTAGCAAGTATTTTCACATGCAATTTTAAAATTGCGCGTTCAGAAACTTATACCGCAGTTCACCAGAGTCCATAACTGCAAGAAGACCAGTTTTCGTTCTTCGCGCTTCTCTAGTGCGCATCTTCGCCCTGATTGGCGATACTTCCAAACGAAGTGGAAAGCGATTAGCCGAGAGCTCGCTGCGTTCCCCCACCATCTTCCAATCTGCGCGTCGCAGTTATGGACTCTGGTGAACTGCGGTATAATATGGCGATGAAAAAGTTTGAAATGTTTGAGATATTAGGTCCTGAATTTTGCCAGATTTATTAATTTATACCAAATCTTTATTACTTTTCTGGCTTAAATTTATACATAGTAGGTAAGGTTTTATTCAATATTATTCATTAATAATAAATTTTTAAATGGTTTCATAATAGTAAAGTCACGTGTTGAGTCATGTTGTGAAATTGTAAAAGGGTTTATATTAAGGGTTTATAATAATGAAACGTCATTTAATTAATATTTCTAATAAACAAAAATATCCTCTTTTAAATCGTAATCTTAAAAACAATTACTACAAGCAATGCACATGGAAAATTATTCACTCTAAAAGATGTGGTTCTGGTCTAACCTTAAAGAATATGCATAAATCTAATGAAGATTCAGAAAATGATGTTAACGAAGAAAATGATTCTAAAATTTCAAATTCGGTTTTACATGTTTCATACAATAAAAGTCAGGTTCATATAGAACAAAAGGATTTGTCTCATGTACCTACAAATTTTGAACAAAGTTTCTACAACAATGTATACCCTCTACATAAGAGCAAGAATAATAATTACGACGAGATGAATATTTTTGTAAAAAATAAAGTGGTACAAGAAGAAAATAGTAATGAAAATTTGGAAACTGGTGCTAATACAAGAATTAATGAAAATCTGAAAACTGATGTTAATACAAGGATTAATGAAATTAACATACAAATGCTTTCAAAATCATTGCACAAGCAAATATTCAAGTCTTCCTATAAGCAAGAAAAATTATCAGAGGAAGAAGTACAAGCTATAAAACATAATTTAAGTTTGTATGGAATAAATGTTGAAGATGCAACTAGATTACCAGAGGTAGACATTAAATTACCTGATTTAGAAGGAGATGATATAGAGCAACACTTTTATAATATTGCAGAGGCACAAATTAAACCTTACGTAAACATTATAGAGAAGATAATGAAAAATATTCCTAAAATGCCAACTGAGTGGGTGTTACATGAAGGATGGACCAGATATACTCCTAATGGAGTAGAATTTGTAGATTATCCATTAGAAGATGGTATTATTTTTGATGTGGAAGTTTGTATGAAAGAAGGACATTTACCAACACTTGCAACTGCAGTAACTAGTGAAGCATGGTATGGTTGGGTGTCAAAGTCATTAACAGATGGTACAAGTAGAAATTTTGAAGGTAAACAGTTTACCATGGATGAGCTTATTCCAATCGAAAGTACAGCTGAAGAACATGGGAAAAAATTGAGTACTTACCATAGAAAACCAAAAATTGTAGTAGGTCACAATGTATCATTTGATAGATGTAAGATTAAGGAACAGTATTGGTTGAAAAGTACAGGATTAAGGTTTATAGATACAATGTCTCTTCATATATCTGTAGGTGGAATCAATAGTTATCAAAGATCAATTTTGAATTCTAAAAAAGATACAGAAGAAAAATATAATTTGCTTATGCAAACTTCATTAAACAGTTTGGCAGAAGTTCACAAATTTTATTGTGGTAGTGAACTAAACAAGGAATTTAGAGATATATTTGTAGATGGGACTTTGGCAGAAATCAAACAAGACTTTAATACTCTGATGACTTATTGTGCAAATGATGTAATTGCTACTCACAAAGTATTGGTTCACTTATTTCCACTTTTTACAAGCAGATTTCCTCATCCTGTTACATTAGCAGGAATGTTAGAGCTTAGTACGGCATATCTACCCATAAATTCAAATTGGCAAAGGTACATAAATGAATCAGAATCTGTTTTTGAAGATTTAAACTATGAGACCAAGTTTATTCTTTCTAAAAGGGCTAATGCTGTTTGCGAATTAATGCACAATGATAAATATAAGGAAGATTTGTGGATGTGGAGTGAAGATTGGAGCACGCAGGAACTTAAAGTAAAGGGACAGTATTCAAAACTAAAGAAAAGTTGTAAAGTACAAAGTACAGCAAATGAAGAGATGAATTCTCAAAAGCACTTAACAAAGGCTGAAGAAGAGGAAGAAGAAGATCCTTTGGAGAAAGAATTTGCATATCTAAAAGAAACAAGAAAATTTTTTCCTGCAAAATTACCACATATGCCAGGGTATCCAGCATGGTACAGAGCACTTTGTTCTAAAAAAAGTGACGTAAATTGGTTGCCAGGTCCCCAGAATATAAGTACATCTAAGAAAATTGTCCCAAAACTTCTGAATCTGACATGGGAGCATTATCCTTTACATTATATTAAAGATAAAGGTTGGGGTATTTTAGTACCATATAGTAATGATTTAAATATCGAAACTGAAGTGCCTTTAAAACAACTGTTAAAACAGTGCTCTCTACCACAGATAGAAAATGATTCTGATGGAAACGAATATACGATGTCAAATCTCAATGAAGATGTTACAAATGAATTGCACAAAACTGAGTTCTGGCGCAACAAGAAAAAGAAGCCTCAAGTCGAATTGCAAAACATTTATAGAGGTAGTGCACTTTGGTGCAACGTGGATATAGATAATTGTTGTTACTTTCTGAAATTGCCACATAAAAACGGCGCAAATTATAACGTTGGTAATCCTCTTGCTAAAGATTTTCTGACCAAATTTTCTGAACATGTACTTGCTGGTTTGGACGCGAGTGCTGCAGATATATTAAAAAATTCTAGAATGGTATCTTACTGGAGGAACAACAGGGACAGAATTATGTCACAGTTTGCGGTATGGTTTGAAAATCATTATTTACCAGACAGTGTTAAAATTACAAAGAAATCAATGAATTACGGCGCAATTATACCGTTGTTAGTTGTTTGTGGAACCCTGACCAGGCGAGCCGTAGATGCTACATGGATAACTGCTTCCAACGCCCACACCGAACGTGTCGGTTCTGAATTACGAGCCATAATACAGGCTCCACCGGGATACAATATCGTTGGCGCAGACGTGGACAGTCAAGAACTATGGATTTCATCGATAATAGGAGACGCTCACTATAAGAAGATCCATGGAGCTACGCCCTTCGGTTGGATGACCCTGATGGGTACCAAGTCCAACGAAACAGATATGCACAGCGTCACTGCTAAAGCCGTTGGAATATCCAGGAGTCAGGCTAAGATCATTAACTACGCTAGGATCTATGGTTCTGGTCAAAAGTTTGCGGAAACACTTTTGAAACAGTTCAATCCTTGCATGACGAATGCGGAGGCTGCATCTAAATCTCGAAAAATGTTTACCATGACTAAAGGGAAGAAGATCTATCGGCTGAAGCCGGAATTCTTAAACGAACTACTCGACAAAGAGTATACGTTTTTTCAGGCGTATCAAACATCCCAAATGTACGGTAAAACTGTACTGGATATGTTTGAGAAACCTAAATGGGTAGGTGGTTCGGAGTCGGCCATGTTCAACAGGCTGGAGGAAATAGCAGGGAGCCCTTCTCCTGTTACCCCGTTCTTGGATTCTCGATTGACCCGTGCATTGGAGGGTCACACGAACAACGAGAAATATTTACCGACCAAAGTAAATTGGGTCGTTCAGAGTGGAGCAGTTGATTTCTTGCATTTAATGTTGGTCTCGATGAAGTGGCTGATGAAGGATAACATAAGGTTTTGTATGTCGTTCCACGACGAGGTGCGATACATGGTACAGTCTCGTTATAAATACAACGCCGCTCTTGCCATGCATGTAACTAATCTCTTAACAAGGTCTTTCTGCGCTTCGCGACTCGGCATGAAAGATCTCCCCATGTCGGTAGCGTTTTTCACTTCCGTGGAAGTAGACACCGTGTTGCGTAAAGAATCTGAAAATGATTGTATTACACCGTCCAATCCGCATGGTTTGAAAAATGGCTATGAAATTCCCATTGGGGAAAGTTTGGACGTTTGGGAGGCTATAGAAAAGTCGGGAGGAAATTTAAGATCAGGATATAAAAAGACCATCTGCAAGATTGTGTCCAAGCAAAAGAATAAGCCAAAGGAGGCATCAGTATCGGGTAAAATTTAATGACTTTTGATCCTTTGTGACAAAATGTTGAGGAGGAACATGTCACTGACTATAATGATCTTTATAGCAAGGATATTTGTTACAATAATTAATAATATTTATCTAAAATAACACGCGTCATTTACTTTAATATATTCCCAAAGATATTAGAAACGAGACATTGAAAATAGTATTATTTCTTTTTTTCTAAGTTTTAATTTACAGATAAAAAAAATGTCAAAAGCAACAAAACGTAAATATGTCGTTAAAGAAATCCAAGACTTGAGTGTTCCTACCGAATCGCAATCTATTGTGCGAATAATTGAATCGCGGGGTAATAATTTACACGAAGTCGAAGATGCTGCTAGGAATCAATACCTGGTGTCAATGCCGACGAAGTTTAGAAGAAATATTTGGGTGAAACGAGGCGACTTCGTGCTGGTAGAACCAATATCGGAAGGAGATAAAGTGAAGGCGGAAATCGTTAAGATTCTGACACGAGTACGTTCTTTTATTAGTTGTATTACCGAGTGTCTGTAAGTTAATTAACGTAACGCTGTCTTATTTATTAGGAGCATAAAAGATGGTATCGCGAACAGAATTGTTGGCCCCGTGAATTCGATGAAAGAATCAACTCCAAAGAAGCTGCCGAAGAACAAAACGAAGACGATCTTTTTGTAAATACTAATAGATTGTCGCACAATTTGAATAGGATAGGTAATAAGGGTGATACTAGTTCCGACGAATCTGATTCTAGTTAATACATTTTTATATTTTATTATAAGAAATAAAAATGTTTGTTTGAATACAAACGGAGGGGAAAAAATAAATAGGAGAGTTCAATTTTATCGCCGATTCATTTTAATTTGGTTATTATGATTCATATTTTAATAACATTTAGAAAGAAAGCAAACATGTAACAACAATGATAATGTCTTTCTGTTAAGAAGTTTATAAAGTTACTTTTGTGATTAATCGTTGAAGTGCGATCCAAAACTTTTTGACGAGTTACAAGTTTTGATTTATTGATTAGTATACACTTGTTAATAATGTTCAAAAGTGAAATATTTCATCGTAACAAAAGAGAAAAAGAGACAATTTCTTCATTTAACGGACTTGAACATTATCACGGCATTTATCGTTGCATTGTCTCTGATTAATCTTATCGGTTAGTATGATTTCTGCAATTCGATATACATCCCATCCTTTGTTGACCAGTTGCTACTACTACTGTGAAAAGCTGGTAATAAATTTCTCCTGTTTTTTTTATTTATTTATTTTAAGATTACTGTCCAGAATTAGATACTTTATTTTCTTAGTCGTGTTTATCGAGATTTTCGCAACATATACGAAGAATAGTGATAAAAAATCATTGTTAACGTCCTTGGAATCTTTATAAATTACACTTGTTCATTATACATTAAATCGTAAATGAAATTCGTTTTATGGAACCATGTTAATATAGATAAGAAAAAAATTCAGCGGTAAATATGTTTCTGCGTCATTTCTTCTGTGAAATGTATTTACCTGCAATTAGGGGAGAAAGGAATTCTTTGTTGTTTTAAGGATGACTGCTTCTTAAAAAATCCAAATTATTTTATGCTTCTGTAGTTAACGAAGCATTGTAAATAGTATCAATAAACGAAATTCTTTTGTAACTCGTTTAAAAATGTAAACAATTATTTATTCAGCGATGATTAGTAGAATATTGTACCGATAGTTTGAGCGAGTATGTTTCAAGCAAACGTACGTTTCTGAATCGCGAGCATTATATTGAATTAGCGAACTAAATTTGAAACGCAGTCTGGCAAGAAAGCCAGTAGCATGATAATCGAATGCACCAGAAACCTTAATACAATTGAATGACACGTTAGAACGATTGTTCGTCTTATCGGTGAAATCGGGAGATGAGGTTGTCGCGAGGACAGGTGCGCGCTGGTATCATTAAGAACGTTCAGTCATACTCTGCGATAGTGTCCTATCAACAACAAGCCGCTGATCTACCGTCTTCGAGACTATTTTCAATTTGATTACTGCGGTCTTTTTAAAATAAGTTGTAAATAAAAACCACGAAACAAATTGTATAGAAACGTGTCCGTATTATCGCTAGAAGTTGTGATATTTTGTGCGAGTTTCTTCGATGATATCAATCAGTTAACCGTTTGACGCATTTCTTTTGTTGTGCGTCGTGAAAGATAAGAGAAAAAAAAAAAATAAAGAAAGCATCTCGCATCCTTGAAAAGAAACGAGATGTCGAGATGATTCGTATTATCGGGAAAAAAAGAAATGTGGAACCGTGGCGGAAGTTTAATCAGAGACGCGAAACTACGCTCGAGCCTGTTAACGTATTCACGGACGCGTTGCGAATTCAATTTTCCTTGAAATGGCAAAATCGAGGAGCCATCCGCTAGGAGAATCCACGACCGTCTTCGGACGGAGTGAATCCTAATAAAAACGAGCAGTGTATGCGCGTTGTCTCGTTGACCCGGTCCGAAGCAATTTCCCGTGGAATTGGTGAAGTTACATCGGGATTCGTATTCGCTTCCCTGTGGCCCATTAACGGATCTACGCGGAATCGTCTGTTGGCTCGACGTGGGTCTATCGAGTTGTCGGCTTACAGAATGCTTTGTTTACCCGCGATAATTGCTTCCACCGAGTATACAAACTCTTAAAATAGATTATCGTCGGATTTGAAGTGTCCTTCCTGAACTGTATCACGTGCAAACACTTGTTTCGCGCGAATCCTTAAATGCACGACCATAGATTGCTATAATTACCCCTTCGAAGGAAGGATCTTTATTTTTCGTTCTCAACGAGGACAGTCATTATGAACGACACGTCAAGCGACGATACAAACGATTTGCATGATTTCTGGAAGGACTGGGATGTGAAGAATCTAACGGAGGCTGAGTACCTCACCAAAGTATTGGGGCCCAAGTATCTGCCCATGAGGATGGTGATACCCCTAACGATCACGTACGTTGTGATATTTGTAACTGGTATATTTGGAAATATTGCCACGTGCACTGTGATCGTTAGGAATGCCTCGATGCAGACTGCTACCAACTACTACTTGTTCAGTCTGGCCATATCCGATCTTACTCTACTTATACTCGGTGAGTCAAAGTCCTGTTTGCATTTTATAATACATATAAATGCTGAATAAACGCATTAATCAGCATAAAATGCGTAACGATTGATCCAGATTTCATCGGTTCAGCGTTCTCTTCTGATAACTAACAATAATTTATGAAAGAAAATAGAGATGATAAAGCTCGATGATCGTTTCAATAAAGATAAGCGGGTATTTTTGTACAAACGTCGATTTGCACCAGTCATTAATTAGTTAATTGAAACTGGTAATTGATTAAAGGGATGATATGGTATTGATAGCGTAAGGGAAAAATGATACGATTCAATTAAACCCTTTCATTGCTAAATATTTTTGAAAATCGAACGTGATCTAACGTAAATACCGAAGGAATATATTTCATTTCTACTTTCTTACATCGAGACTAGAAAGATAAAAGCTCTAAATTAATCTATGCCTTGTGTGTACATTAATGATCGTTATCTGTACAGTGGCTTCGTTTAGCGATCATAATTATTTTACTTTTTTTTTCAAGAATAAAAATCGCGCACGACCATTGAAATCTCTCTGAAATTAAGAGATTTCATACGATAAACACGATTTACGATTTGTATATATTTGAGCCTCGATTAAACGTCAAATCCATGAACAATCGTGTTTTTCTATTTACGTAAATTACTCGAGAGTGTATCTGGTTCGAACAGTCAAAATTCGAGATCAAGATAACGCGAGTCAATGATAAGAAGATCGTTTGTATATGTATGTACGATGGAATTTTAATGTTTCCTCAATTTGGTGTACGTGAAAACCCAAGTTATTGAATCTGGCGTTGAAAACGTTGTTATATAAGGGCTTTTTTCGGCAAACGTGAATGTATCCAATAATTATACAGAAAGATCAGAATTTATAATTATACTTGGAATTTTTGTTTTATTTACATCGTGTGAATTTCTTTTCTACGTAGATTTTCGGAATTGACGTCAAACTGTTATTATTTGAAAATCATTTGTTGACAGAATAATTGAACACAGATAAAAAATATAAAAGCAGATATCGCGCGTCGATTGTAATATATAAATTAATAAATGTATGAAGCTTATATCCCAACGTATAATTGAACCATTTCAGTTTGACAGTTATTATTATCAGTTATGACGATTATACGCGCATTAATATAGTTTTCTCTTTGTCGAGAGATTGAATTTTAGAAAATATCTTCAACGTGGGCTTCGTCATATTGCATCAAACGATTCAATTAACAAACGAGTGTTTATCTCGTTCCAACAGCGTAGCTGGCATTAATAGAAAATAAATTCCGGTTCGACGATTGCGTTTGTTATACTGGTAAATTTTCTCGTTAATTTAAACGATTGAAAGAGTTTCTGTGAAATCAATTTTACACAGGCAGCCATTGACGTAACCAGGATCTTCCTCTAGTTTTAAATAGAAAAGTTTCTACTCCTTTTTTCAATCGCACAATAAATATTCAAATTGTTCTGATACCTCGAGGTACAGTTTCTACTCATTGTAATGTCAACGTGACGTTCACGCGTTAATTATCTCGTAAGTTTAAGTCAGTCGTAAATCTACTTTCGGGAAAAATTAGTCTGCGTATCATGAGGATGCTTGTGTGCTTCTTCGTTGAATCTGACGTCAATTGCACAATCGTCACAGATATAACTGAACATAGATTTCACTTAACGTAATCATTCTTGTGCAAGAATGATCGTTATCAATTTTTCTTCGATTATTTTCAGGATTACCTAACGAACTGAGCCTCTTTTGGCAGCAATACCCATGGGCTTTGGGGGTGAGTCTTTGCAAAATCAGGGCATACGTGTCGGAAATGTAAGCAACGTATTTTCAGCTTTCAAGACAATATGTTTAGTTATTCTGGTCCATTCAACAAGAATTCTTTGATCCGAATTGTTGCCTCTGTTCCCTAGGTCATCTTACGTATCGGTTCTTACGATAGTGGCCTTCTCAATGGAAAGATATTTAGCCATTTGTCATCCGCTACGAGTCTACAGGATAAGTGGTCTCAAAAGACCGATACGTTTCATTTTGGCTGCATGGTCGATCGCATTGGTCTCAGCGATACCATTTGCGATCTACACGAAAGTGAATTTGGTCGAGTACCCACCAGGTTGTTAAACGTGGTTTTCTTACATTTATCCCTGTCAAACGAGGCTTATTAAGAAACATTAAAAAACTATGGAATATTGTTTAGGTTCTGGAAATTATTCAGCTGATTCGTCAATATGCGCGATGCTCCTGCCATACATGCCTGATTTTCCTCTCTACGAGTTGAGCACCATCATCTTCTTCTTGATACCGATGCTCGTTATTCTTGTGGTGTACACGAGGATGGGTCTGAAGATCAGGAATAGCACGAAAGCCACCCTGAGCTCGGTGGTGGAGGGCGGGATCCATGGAGATTCGAAACAGGCTCAGTCCAGGAAATCTGTCATCAGAATGTTGAGTAAGTGGTCGAATCTATATTATTTTATCGTTCACTGTAGTCCAATTGTCACGGAATCGTTGGAATTCCTTTTATTTACTCTACGAAACGTGTAGATCACAACAATTTGTGTTACAGGTGCCGTAGTCATTTTGTTCTTCGTATGTTGGGCTCCGTTTCACGCTCAACGACTGCTTTACGTTTACGCGCAGGAGTCCGATTACTATCCCGACCTAAACGAGTGGTTGTACATTCTCAGTGGATGTCTCTACTACTTCAGTACGACCGTGAACCCCATTTTATATAATTTAATGAGCATGAGGTACCGGCACGCGTTCATACAAACGATTTGCTGCAAAACGAAGAGCACAAAGAGAAAAAGCTGGACCACCAGACAGTCTCAGAAAAGTCATAGCAATTCAAATGGAAAAATACGCAATTCGAGCTTCAGGTGTTCCGTAAGGTATTATTATTACTGAAATGACACAAATGACGACAATGGTTTTCCAAGTGTCCATGACATTTGCATCATTTCTTTTTTCTAGGTACACTATCAGCCAAGCGAAAGAAATGTTTCGATTCACTGCCAGTCGAGATAACGTAGACAAAGATGGGAATATGAACGATAACGTCTCTCGTAAATCTTACGTATTAAAGAAGGAAGACCCGACGTCTAAACCACTTCTCGATCGAATACATCCCACTGTACAGGAACAGAAAAGCAATACAAGTTCCACGTGTAACACGAAAACTGGCAACTCCATGTCTACGGCTAGCAGTTCTTTATAATTCACACAAAAGTTTAGCGTTTAGAGATTACTGTAAATAATTGTGAGTTAATCCATTATTGCACCCATTATTTATTTCCTGACAGAACGTATTGTATAGTTGTATCGTTTAAGTTAATTTTTACTCGATTACGAAGGCTATTTAATTAAAAGTTTTAGCGATTTTTTTGTTTCATTGTTTTATATGCATATTTCATTTTCTTCTGCAAGTATTCGAGAAATTTTTGTTTCATTACATTTCATTTCTTTGTTACCTAAACATGGTTACATGTAAAGACTCCCTATGGAGACAAATAAAAAGGAACTTTTATCGCACGAAGTGCGAGCTGAATGGTTTTTGACATCCTTTTTATGATGGTAAAATGACTTTTAATGGTAAAATGACCATTTGCGAAATGCAAATGGTTTTGCATCCTTTGGAAAGATCTTATTGATTTTTTTGATTACTTTTAAAGAGATTTTCTCGAAACAGAATTCTATATATAAGTAATATGAACTTATTCATCTTGTTTCATTGCAGTTTTTCAATCTCCTTCTATTTTATGCTTCTTTCGTCAGAGTTTGCAAACAGGCATACTGTTTCAAAGGAGAGTCAATAAAATGAGTGCAATTAAAACGTAACTTTGCGATGTTCCGACGGGTCGTATTCAGAATTATTAAAAACTTTAGAAAAATCATGCTTCCAATCAAACTTTTCCAAGAATGTTGCATTGAAAAGTAAGTTTCTAATTGCTTTCTCTAAAGTTTCGAATACTGATTGACACTTGTAAGCTCGAACTTTGCCGCAATTTCTTCGATCATTATCATTACAAAGTTGAGATACTTTCATTATTCGAAGTTTGCTTGAAAGATAATTCGAGAAGCTTGCCACCTGCGAGGCAACGTGTGACGAAAGACTCGATGAATTATTTATTATTATCTCGATCCTCCTCAGTCGAGAAAAACTAACGAGTTAATGATTTATCGCAAGAAATTCCATAGTCACGGAAATGGAATTAATTACAGTGGTGGATTAACTTTTGACTGCTTCGTTAGGTAATTCATTTATCTTGGACAGTCAAGCTCCACACTGCCACTAATGACGAAACTGTGTTACAGCAAAGTGAGCGGAACTGGCTCATTGATATTCCATTCTTCTCACAATCAGTTGAATGGCAAGTCATATCAAAGAATTTTTACCTTTAGTTCCGATACAAACAGATGAACGAGATCGTAAACGAACCACTTCTCGGTTCGAGTTGTCAAAATGAAAAGTGTAACCTAAGTCATTCTACCATCATAAAAAGGATGTCAAAAACAATATCTCGAGAACGTAAAAATGATGGTGGTGGTTCTTTTAAATTATGCCTCGGAATTGATCGCTTTTATAGTGATTGAGTATTTCACTTCTACATATCAATGTCTTCTTCGACCGATATTCGCGCAATTAAATGGAGAGAAATCATTGCAATGGGTAATATCTATATTTTGATATAAGGATAATACTATTACTCTGATTCAGCCTCTAGCGTACGCCTTTCTATTGATTTTTCATCTTTCCTTTTTCAGACGCAACGTTTTCATATCATTTAAAAGTTTCTCCCGTAGACTGAATAAGGACAAAAACGAGGAAACGCAATGCTCTATAATGTCGATACACTGTGAGAAGACGCCAAAGGTAAAACTCGAGGTGTATGTAGAGAAAAAAAGATAAGAAACAGAGAAATTCACTTTGCATTCTATGTTTCCGTTTTTGTCCACGTTCATTTGAGTTAATACGAACTTGAGAATTTTCATTTTTGAAATACTATTGATAATTGATGAGTAGAGCCTTTCATAAACGAATGTTCGAACATGTTTACAGTTCTTCTGTTACATATTCATTCTTGGTACGGTGATTTTGATCCTGGACTCTCATGTACCGGCAGTGCACAACCGTGTAAGACCCGAGGTGGATCATCTGCTGCTTTGCCGTTTTTACCAGCTACATTTGCCGCAACAAGCGATCCAGATCTCTCGGCATCATCGTCCAGAAAATACGGAACGTATGTTACAGCAAGCCTTGACCCGTGAACCGAGAAAATATGTGCTACATTTCTTGCTCGCTGATGGGTCCAATGAAATTTCGAAAATCTTTCCCGAATAACCACGAAGACGGAGGACTGCAGCCATCGTTGCAGAGATTCTTTTATAACGAGGATATTATGCAAATGAATGCAAATCAGAGTTAGAGGGAGGGAAGCAGATTTGCGAATGATTACTTCGCAAAATAGGAATTCCGCAGATGGGAATCGAAAGTTTTCAATTGAACTGGTAAATATGTTTGCTCGATTTGTTGAAATTGAAATTCTTGTTTCTCGAAGAGAAACCATGAACCTTAAGAAATATTTCTATCAACAGTTTGATGGTAAAATTTAGAAAATGTCTAAAATGATACTTAAATTTCATCGTGGAGAAGGAGTTTCGTCTACTTTGAATTACAGAGGACATAAGTTTATAAGAAATTGAATAAGAAGTAAATGGAAGTTCCGATTAAAATCGAACTTAATTACGTGTTTTAGCGTGATTTAGGAGGGCTTTTACTCGACGAGGAGAAATAAGGCTTTAATAGCGATGATTCTGGAGCTCATAACGGCGTCATACTTGAATTTTTCTTCTAATAAGATCAAGTAACGTCAGATTTTTACCGCAAAATCATTTAAAAATGATTTTATGCAACGGTCTACTCGTTGAATCTTCAGGATACGTATGGGAGAAATAAAATGTAAATCCCAGAGGAATCCAATTCTTAGCACCCAAGTAAGAATTAAGGTACGTCATGATTTACCGTCCCCTTGGAAAGTTCAATTTGCCATGATATTAAAACCTCGTTTAATTTAAGTTGGCCCCAGATGCAAATACATTTAGAACACTATCTCGAGTGGTACATCTCCAGCGAAACTAATGTGGCTGTTTCACGCTATCTTTTTAATGCAATCACCCACGTATCTGATACATTTTGTAATTAAATTTATATTATTAATAAATACTCCGAGAAACACGATTTTACTGGTTCAGTTAGGAAGAGTTTGGAGGGGTTAAAGTCGAGGGTTGGATGCGTAGTGGATGGGCGCGTGGTGCGAAGGTGGAATAGCAGACCCACTCGAGAGACATCACTTGTCTACGGTCTGCGAACCAGTGCACTTTTAATACAACCCATTCATACCATCCCTGGAGTCGTTGCGATAACGTGACACTTCTGTCAATAATTTGACTTCTTCGAAACGTCATCAATTACACGAGAACATTAACGAATATATCATGAAGAAAAGAAAGTTCCACGAGGTGGAATGTTTCGTGTGACATGTTAATAAGAATTGATAGTGGTGGGTCTATAGAGCCCAAAGTGGAATCGTAAAATACATATAAGTATCAAGTGTAAAAACCTGACTATAATTTTTTAAGTATTACTAGACAATTAAATTAGGAAATAAAAAATGCTTGCTTTATTTTCAAAGTGAGAACGAACACTTGTGTGCCACAAGGAAATACTATTCATAAACAATGAATGTATCAGATGAATTGGAATACATATCGTTAATACGTGGTCCTAAGTACTTGTCTTGGAAACTGACTGTGCCTGTCACTCTGGCATACGTGATTATCTTTGTAACTGGTGTGATTGGCAATGTGGCCACATGTATCGTCATTATCAAGAACCCCAGCATGCAAACCGCAACCAATTGTTATCTGTTCAATTTGGCGGTATCGGATCTCTTACTCTTGGTCTTGGGTAAGTTGACACGTGATTTGGTTTTAATCATTACATGCTACTTTCTATGCAAAATTTTCATTTAAAGCTTCGAATGTTTTAATTTTCAAAAAATCAGCTTCTCCTTTCGATGCAACAAATAGCGATTGATAAGTTCATTCGGTAGATTTTATGCAGTGTTATCACTTGTACAGTAATATTTGCAGGATTATCACGTATCAAACGTTAATTGTCGGCTAATAGCTTATCCGGTCTTCGTCAGGATTAACGAAAGGGTTTCACGTAACTCGTTACGATCTTATTTGTATCCACACTGAGAACGTGATCTCGTTGAATGGATTTGTTTGCATCGCAAGTGGCCTCACAGTTAATTTATATCCACTGATTCCGCCCCTTTGTCTCAGACTCATTTCACTGTTTCCCTTTTGTTCATCATTTACTCTCGGGCTAACAAAGATTTTAATTTTTCTCTCGTTCAAAGTGGATCGAGTCGAGCATGCTTAAACGAAGTTTAGTAGAAGAAGTCCATGGGAAAAGAAATATTTATAGTTAAAGGAAATGCTGAAATTATTGAACGCTATTTACATTCTCTTTTGGTTCTGCGTTTGTATTATTCAATCAACTGCTACGAACACACTCATCTGTTCTCCTCCGAATAACAGATGTCTTGATTATTTATAAACATCGATCGATTGTTGGAGGAAATTGTACGAATAAATTCAAAAGAAACGTCGTTTATCCCGTCGTTGTTGTTTTATCAGGATTTTATTTACATAACAAATTGTTGTACATCAAAGGGAAAGTCTGGTACAATTTCATGACATAAAAGTGTCTCAAAATAGCACTTGTGATACATCAATTTAAAGCTTAAAGTTTGTAGAAAATAACTACATAAAGCCCTCATCAATATTCTTAATACAAAATGGCAGATTCTTTGTTGGAGCAAACAGTGGATCAAATACATTACAGCTGGTAATGTCTAATGTTCGAAAGAAAGAACCAGTCATTTTATCCGAAGAATGCTGATGGGAGCTTTATGTAGTCATTTTTATCAAATTTTACACTTGAAATTGATGTATCATAAGCGCTATTTCATAATACTTTTATGTCATGAAATCACGGTAGATTTCATACGTTTCCTCTTTGGTATACAACCATTGTAAGGTGAATCGCGTACTATCCAATAGAGGATTCTTACAATATGTATAAGGAATGATAAAATTCAGAATAAAATGGTTTCACTTTGAAATGTAAGACACGTAAAAGGCAAACGCAAAAGCGTGAAACCGAATGGTAAACGATTCAGGACTGATTTTTGTGCTTTCTATTATCCAGTGAATTTATTTTCGTTTCTATTCTGTTGTCCGCTTTCTGTTCACAAATTCCAGGCATTTTCTGTTCGATATACATATATATCACACAGCGTGCTCATTGTTACGTTTTCCATACTTAATACCGCGTACAATATATTTCATGTGATCGCGAGGCGCGAAGCAAATTTCCCATTATTTATGTCGTATCGCCGTATATCACTTTTCCATTACACTACCCTTATCTACGACGATCTCGATTTTCTATATATATACTATACATACACGGTAGTAATATCATAGCTATTACTACTGAAATTCTGTTCGCCATATGCTTGTTTATTTTTCTTTGGAAGAAAGGAATGTTCGATGCTTCGATCCGTCTTTCCTTTCCCAATAAAAAACTGCCATTTATTATACTATTATTGATATGTTTGTTTTCCTCCAGCACAAAGATGTATGACGCTATAAAAATGTTGATAAAAAATTGATTGATTATGTGAGTGATTCTTAAGTTTCGTGAACCGCGAATGAAGAAAGTACCGTGTTCCCTATTGCGGTTACGACAGATTGTGATACTTTCAATTTCTTCTTCTAGGTTTACCCAACGAATTGAGTGGGATTTGGGAACAATACCCTTGGAAATGGGGGTTGGTTATGTGCAAATTACGAGCATACATCTCGGAAACGTGAGTCGATGGAATATTTGTAAGAAGTTCGTCGAAAGGGAGTTTCATATTTTAAAAGGGTCGCATCGTTTCTTACTTGTTAAAGGTCCTCTTATGTATCGGTATTAACTATAGTGGCCTTCTCGATAGAAAGATACTTGGCAATCCATCATCCACTTCGTCAATACGGCGGTGGATTGAAACGATCCATACGATGTATCTTGTGTGCATGGTTGGTGGCTTTCGTTTTTGCTCTGCCATTCGTTTTTTACATGAACATCGATTACGTTGAATTTCCACCAAGTGAGTTTTCTACTTAAGCCTAAGTTTTCGTCATTTTATATCGACTTTAAATAATTGTGTATCCACACGAGTTGTATGAATCGTAATAAAAAATTCTACAATTGAAAATACATATGCAACGAGGAAAATCGAAAACTACGAATGCGAACATGAAACACGTGTCAGAATGTTTTTCCAATATGTTCGAGCGTAATTTAAAATGCTTCTCTTCTCGTGTCGGCATTCCTATGCATTCATACAATTCCAGATTTATCTTCCTTTTCCAAAATATCGATCAAACATTTATGTAGTCATTTTGATTAGACTCAAAGTTTCAAATTGATATACTATAAATGCTATTTCATTATGATCGTTTCCCTTTTTTACAGAATCCAAACGATATTCGGAAGAGTCGGCTATCTGCGTGATGCAAGATGATATACCTAAATTTCCTTTGTACGAGCTCAGCTGTATACTCTTCTTCCTTGTACCGATGGCGTTTATCGGAGTTCTTTACATGTTAATATGCTTACGAATACAGAGCGACAGCCTCGCGCAAAACGTGGAGGGATCGGTTCACGGGGAAACTAGGCAAGCTCAGTCACGGAAAACCATCACTCGAATGCTCAGTAAATGTTCAAATTTTAAGTAAACATCAGTTTCTTTTCTTTTCCTTCTGTTCCCTTCAAATTTCAATTTTACACGCGCACGTACGAGCTGCTTGTTCCTACGACAAAACATCGAGAAATCTTTGATTCAGTAGATGGTCCCTCGTAGATGATGTATTCTTCGAGGGCGTTTACACATGCTCATCAACGCGAAAGGGTTAATTGAAGAAAATGTAGGAAATCTTGGATCCATAGGTGCAGTGGTGATAGCATTCTTCATCTGTTGGGCCCCATTTCACATTCAGCGAATAATGTGCGTGTACGGGAACGATACTTACGACGATGTAAGCCGATGGTTGTTTCCACTCACTGGCTGTCTCTACTACTTTAGCGCAACAGTCAACCCTATCCTGTACAACGTGATGAGCGCAAAATACCGAAATGCTTTTAAGGAGACGTGCTGTTGTTCATCGAGCAATCCTATCACTAGGATCGGTCCTAGTAGCGTAAAGCATTCTAGCATGGTTTGTGCTGCTGGATCCAGGATCGAATCTCAGGTGTTTTCTATGAAGTAAGCTTTACCGTTTCTATGTCGCTTGCAAGCATTTCCTTCACCCTTGAATTTCTATCTAGTTCTTTCCATAATAAATGAGATAGTCCTCACCCTTGCATGAATTTCCATGTAATTTCAAAATTATCATTAATATTCTGACGCTTTCTATTGAACGCAGAGACATTGAGTCGAATCGTTTGAAGAACAATTTGCATATAGCAGTTCAATTAAATTCAGACAATGGAGCCAAAGAGAAGGGGATCGTCGCAAATGATCCAGCACAAAATAATAAAGATATCGATGAAATCAATGGTGAAAATTGTTTAAAAGAATCGAAGAAATTATCCTTTGTTATTCATACAAAAAATGGACGACCGATGTGTCAGATGTCCAATAATGAAAGTCTTTCGAAAGAGACACACATTTGATCGATGTTAGAAATAATAAAGACCAGGGGTCTTCTTGTACGTAATGAATTTCGTCGAACTATGTGCTTTAAGCTGCTATAAGATATTGACCTCCCTTACGAATGAAACAAGCTTCTAATTCCTGACCTAGCTTGTCAAGGGATAGGATTTACGTATCTAAAAGTTCTTGCTTGGCTTGGGATTCAATAAAAAACCTGGATGTTATCGTGGAATCAATCAAACCATATCCATGAGGAGGTACTCACTTCTCTGTTCAAATGTGTTACGGAAATGTTCGATGGAACGAAGTCAAACGCAAGGTACGTAAGATACTTTGCAAGTCAATTGAACCGTGAAGCAATTTTATGGAAATTCGAGGACCTATATGTTGGAATTGGTTTTCTAGCTGGAACGGGAATCACAAGAACCTTGTTACGAAACTCTGGCTGATATTTATGGTCAAGAAACAACGAAATGATCATAGAATGATTTCAAACAATTTGTTCTATTTAAACAATCTCCGAGATTTTTGTTAATTTTTTCAAAGCCCGAAAATTTGCATTGTTCCTGTTATAAAAAAATATGTATATATACTAGTGGAATTAATTCTGGACACTTAAATTTTTATTTAAATTTCGCATTTATTCAAGTTATCTTATCTTATATATGCCATAATGTCGGTATGCAAAGAGTATCACCCGTGCTTCGGGGTCCCTAACACCCCAAGATGATATTTTGTCGGTGCGCAGAAAGCGCCACCGCTGTATCGGGGTCCCTGACACCCCGGATGCCATAATGTCGTTATGCAAACTCAGGTAAGTATCCTACTATATTTTCTTTTAAGTTTTCAAGTATACCCAGGTCACAGGTAAGTAGAAATGAGTATAGGTATATTCTGATATTTCCTTCTTTCAATGTTTTATACTCTTTCTAGATCTAATCTTTCACTGTTATAAGTCATATCTATCACCATCTTGCAATTACCATTTCGCGATTTGTTTGGTTTTTAGGTCTTATTTTTCGCTAGATCCGGTCGTATCTACCGTTATCCTGAATTCCCTGTTTCACGATTTGTTCGTATTTAGGTTTTATATTTTGTTATTCGTTCTTATATTTCACTTATCGGTATTACCTATCGTCGGTATTACCTACTGTCGGTATAATTGTCGCGTACTTTATCAGCATCAACAATTGCTGATGCAATCCACGTAATTTTTCCGCAATAGCCACAGTTTCATTAATTTATATATGTATAAAGAACACTAATTTAATAGGTGATACTTCCCTATATTATATAGTGACTCACTCCGCATCCGATGTAATAGTCTATAGAAAGTCTATGGGTCGCACATTTTAGCCTCGGGGTCCCTGATAGCCCGGATGCCATAATGTCGGTATGAAGAGTGCTTCGGGGCCCCTGACAATCCGGATGCCATAATGTCGGTATGAAGAGTGCTTCGGGGTCCCTGACACCCCAGATGCCATAATGTCGGTATACAAAGCGTGTCACCGGTGCTTCGGGGCCCCTGACATCCCGGATGCCATAATGTCGGTATGAAGAGTGCTTCGAGGTCCCTGACATCCCAGATGCCATAATGTCGGTATGCAAAGCGTGTCACCGGTGCTTCGGGGCCCCTCACAACCCGGATGCCATAATGTCGGTATGAAGAGTGCTTCGGGGTCCCTGACACCCCTGATGCCATAATGTCGGTATGAAGAGTGTTTAGGGGTCCCTGACACCCCAGATGCCATAATGTCGGTATGCAAAGAGTAATTAACGTTTAAAAATTCGAGTAAAAAGCTCCTGAAACCTGCAATCCGCCCAGCACCGACAACTGAATGTCAGGTCAGCAGGGGAAGGTACAATCATAACCAAGAATCGAAGCCGAATGTTGCAGTACCGAGAAACAGAATAGTACGAGGTAAGTTTCTACTATTCAACGATTCTTGATCATAACTGTACCTTCCCCTGCTGACCTGACGTTCAGTCGTCGGTGCTGGGCGGATTGCAGGTTTCAGGCGGTTTTTACTCGAATATTTAAACGTTAATTACTGGAAAACAAAGCCGCAAACGTTATTTCGTTATTCTTGATTTTCGTCTTATTTTGATCCCTAGAATCACCCCTTAAAATTTTTCCCACCTGTTGTCGAACACCCTCTATATATAAGATTTATTTCTCTTTAAGGGCCTTGCGGAGACCACCCTTCCCAGTTATTGTTTATCCTATCCCTACTCTTTATGGACCAAGGTCTCCCTTTACAGTGATTTATTTCTTTTATTCTTTTCATGGACCTCGCAATGACTACTCCGAAATCACTGTATCCTCGTATCCTTTTTATCGCTGCATCCCTTACATCCCACATCTCTTGAAAATAAAGATATGTATAGTCTTGTTGGATCTGTAGTCATTGCAACTACCTTTACTCAAACTCATTATTCTATTACCTTCTGTTTATTACTATTAATCCAGTTTCTAATTATTTTTGTTAACTATCTGCTTACTTTTGTAATTTTGAAATAACGTATCAAATTTTTATATCATACTTACCTTCCATCTTTAAACCAATAACTCAAAGTTGAACACCAGTTACAATGACAGAGAAATGAAATTCCAGCCGTATGATTAACGTAAATGAGAACTCACGGGTTTTTTCGATAGTAAGAAGTGTATATTACTACAACATACTTGTGGGATATCGATTGCAACAATGATCGCATCCGAGAGAAAAAGGTGAGGGGGTTTGGATCGGTGGTTCGCTACTCTTCTACACGGCGGATACGTATACAATAAAGAAAAAACACACACATATTAGCTGTGACAATAATTTGTTCGCAATATCAGTACGTGTCGTGTAGTCGCATTCACCAGGATAGATTACAAGGATTCGTCTTTAGAAAATGAAAGAAAAACGGAAACTACGCTCCATCGAAAAGTGTAGTGAATCGTTATCGAATGCGAGGTGATCCAACTTCGAAGGATACCCCGTTTTCTCGTCTATAAAATTATCATAAAATATGTATACATATATAATATATATATATGGCAGTTAAACAATGTTTCGTTTCGTTGATCGTTTAAAAAATGAACAAAGGGACTGGAATGTTTCTTAATGTTTCTTCTTTACCCACTTTTTTTTTATGTTTTTGATTTTCGTTTGTTCCGCTTCGTTCGTCTTTTGTTTTAGTTAAAAAATTTGCATAAACGATTGGCAGACAGTCGTTGGCAATGTTCCGTTCGCTTAAAATGGAAGAAAGAAAAAATCGTGAAGTTCGCACCAGGCAAAGAACAATCGTCAAGTAACCTGAACGAGCATTCGGTTCGACACTTAACATTGAGTATTACGCAGGTAACTGGTTAACATTTATCTCAGTGTGTATACATCCATGCTAGCTTAGTATTTAATTGGTCAAGATACTGTTTACGCTGAAAGAACATACGTGTTACGTTTCTTCGGCTGTGATTTGCTTTTTCTTTCTCGCTGTTTGATTAGGGATTCGTGAACGACAATAACCGGAAGCTCGGTTGTTCCCCTATTCTTTTTTCATTGTAAATTTTCAAGGTTCTTTTGTACTATTTCGAATTGAGAAGTTGTAATGCGCTGATCGTAATGCAACCGCAGCGTTTCTTAAGTCAGGAATTTGGATCAATGTTGATTATGGATACTTGGCAATTCGCTGTCGTTGTTTTCTTCTTTGCAGTTCCATTACGATATCGCTATACTAGCAGAAGTAACGTATCTGAAATGTCAAGGTTCTGTAGAATGAAGGAAGAATTAGGCCAATTGAAGAAGCGAAATGCGAGTGGAAAGCTTCACGAATGTGTCTTGGCGAGAACAGGTGTATCCTCTTCTAGGGTAGCACGCTTGTCTCTGTCTGATCTCATTAATGCGTTAATTAGTGTACACATGAAATACATGATCGATACGTATATAAACAGTTCTCTTATCGTAGGCCTGTGCGAATACTTGCATTGCATTCAACGCGGAAAGAAATGAACGCCGAAAGGAAAGGTTCATAGTATGATAATTGTAAAAAACACCGTATTGACGTGGCGATATTTTTTTTTTCATTTTTTTTTCTATGCTTTCTTTTCTTTTCGATTTTGTTCTCTCTCGCAGTCTTACGGTTTCTTCGCACGTTTAATCTATATCTCGCTAACGCTATACAACCGATTCACCGATGCCATTTTCGTCCCGCTAATTCTCTAATGACTGAGTTTTTGGTCGACTGTACGATCAAGCGTTCGACTATTCTCTCCTCGTTTCCGAACTGTACAGAAAAGTCCGCGTTCGTGCGATTTCGGTTCGATTAAAGCTTTCGATCGTGTCGCAAACGCACTACAGATCGCGATGACGTTTTATAATGTCGTTCGTCGAATCCACGTGTAGGCCCTCGATTATTCGCATCATCGAACACACATCTTCGATCAGACTCTCGATGGCTGCGTCTGCAGTCCGTTCATCGCGCGATTCCAGAAATTCCGTTTGCGATTTCATTCACGACCTTATCGCCGAATGCCAAACTGTCCAAAATGCAAAACTGAAGTCTTTTAATCCGGCGCCCACAGTCGCCGAGTTAAATGAATAAACGTCATTCAACCCCTTGTCTTATGATTTCATGAGAGATATGAAAAAAAATTGAAATATTATGCATATCTTGCATTCAACTTCAAATTCAACTGTCACTCTACAAGACAAGGGGTTAACAATAGAATATAAAGTGCAGTCACAGTCACAGCGTACATATATGCGAGTTCGCACGAACGTAAATTAAAATAAAATGGAGAAGAAATGATAAATATCGAAAAAGACGAGCCAAAATCGTTACCCTCGCTGAACCAACGCACCCCTTTCCCTCTCGAGCAAACGAACAGCCGTAAACGCAGCCACTCTCGTTCCTATGATAAACCCGAACGCATCGAGTACAGAGGAATAACAATGAGAATCGTCACAATAAAAACGATGCTCTTTCCAAAGAATCAAACGAACAATAGAAAGAGAAAAATCAAAAGAAACGTGTGCGTCGTCGATTACGATTGTGTTATGCTGACTAGAGTCTAAATTATCCTTCTATACACACCTATCTCGTTATCCTCCGAATTAATTATGTATAATATTTATATATGTATAAACGATGCCGACGATCGATTTGTCATTTTGAAATCGATTCACATGCATCCCCACACCTTACACACTTATTTTTACTCTCTTTAATCATCCTCTCCCTCTCGCACTCTCTTCCCGTTTGTCCTCTTTTACATACTTAATAGGTACATCCAGAGTTTACGGTGCCTTATCGTAAAATACAGTACAGATTCGTGTTCAACGCCATTCGACGAGGTACCGCTGGTATGCAGATTTAGGGAAAAGAAAGTCCACTCTTACTTTTTTTTTTATTCTTCAGCATCGAAATTCGGTCGCAAGGAGGGACTGGAACGACGGTGCCCGTTCGAGTTGTCCAGCTATACTATCACACGGCTCAAATCTCCGGAACACCCTTGGAAACATTACGAAAATGTGATTACATATGTGCGCGTGTATGCATCACCCGTAACAATACCCCGAATGGCAGATTGAAACACGGTTTACATTTTTAATCGTCGTTCATATCATAAATATCTGAATATAATATATATATATATATATTTATATTTGCATTTATATTTATATATTTATATTTATATACTTTTTCTCTCTTTATGTATACGATGAGTTTTGTCGTGTGTGATTCTTTATCTCTTCCGTTCGCTTAAGCATTAACAACAGTCAGTTCGTTCGTAGTATATTAATTATCACGCTAAAGCCTAGCCGTTCGTCGTCGATTTTTCTTCTTCTTCTTTTTCTTCATTTTTATTTTTATTTATTTTCCTTGAAAACCTATGGTTGGTACGTTAGTGTCATTACGTGTACGTGTGTATGAGTATGAGAGGTGTGTATCTCGCGTCCAGACACGTCTTTGCACGGGTCAATAATTTGCGATTTAATTATCCCTAATTACACGCCTAAGATATTGTACATGATACAGACATCTCTTTTAGCTCGTTCTCGTCTCGTAGGGAGGGATTCGCTGGGTCAAATCGATCCAGAGGAATACAACTACTTTCGCGATGCCTTTTTCTCTGGCGATTACGAGAAGGAAGACATCGTTTTGTTTCGATCCAGCGCGAGTTTCTTGCATTTCTTTGCGATTCCATCGAGCGTAACACGATTCGACGATCAAGAGCCATACGTTTGCTCGATTTAGATTCCTCTGAAAATGGTCAAGACCGATAGAAATGATTCTAAATGGTCGTTGATCGTGTTCGTCGCTGTTGATGGACACTCCACTCGACGCTGGACATCGGCTCGGTTTCTCTGATTCGTCGGGAGACTAACATCAGACTCCAGACGGTTATGTTCGCTTCGTTATCATTGACTGACATTTTTTTAATACGTAACTCGCGACCATAGCAATGGCAAAAGTGGAAACGTATGTCTTCGATCGAATTCGTGTAACGAAAATGATACTCGGGTCAAGAGAACACCAAAGACCGAGAAATCGAATCTGCTATTTTAAAATTTCATTTACTTTTCTGCACGCTTTCGTCAACTTTCTCTTCTCTCTTCTTCGCCCCGTTTGTTATATTTCATAGTTTCGTTAGCGTGTCCAAAAATTAATAAGAAATACGTCTGTATTGGCTTTTTATCTTTTCGACACGCTAACTACGCCTACACGCCCTTAAATTTTAAATCAATGTCCCTCCGGGATTCTTTTTGGGAAATGATAGTCTTGAACAAGTACTTATTCAATTGATCAACCCGAAGGAAACATGATTTCTCTTTTTATTTTAAATATGTTACATCGACATCGAAGTTAAAAACCGATAACGAATTAAGATCGTCTTGTCGCGATTTACAGTTACACACATTTTTTATTTTTAACAAGGACACAGTTACATACATGCACACATACATATATATATATTTTTTTCAGATTTTTCAGATTTTTTAACAACATTTCCTATTCTTTGTTAATCGTCGATCGTAATTGGCAGTAAAGATTAAAAACGAAGACGTTCGTTGAAGGTATACGATAGAAAAGACGATGTAGATCGACAAAATCGCGGCAGTTCTCGTTTTCGTATCACTTAATCGGCGATTTAATATATATATAAGAACCTTATTAGATGAGAGCAGTCTTCGAGAATGTTGATAAAAGAAATGATCGCGCGACTAAGGAATTCGTGATTAGACGAAACGATGACGATGCTCTATTTTTTTTTCTTTTCATTTTTCCTGTTCTTATATATCACAATAAAAATTCGGTTAGATCACATGGTTTCGAACAGAGTCGTTTCGAAGCTGTTCGATCGTTGCTGATAAGAACCGATCGGAGCCCATCGGAATCATCGAGCACGCGGTGTTGCGATTGGAAAATGATGAATTATCGAACGATTCGGATTGTCGTCGCTGTACTTTGTGCCACGATTCGTTGGGCCGAAATTCTTCGGGAAATTCTCTAATATAGCTTGTGGTTCTTAATTAAACCTTACACTTGTATCTGGTTACCAATTACGATTACGATCGTTGGTTCAGCACGATTATAATCATTTCACGTGATCTGGATGATCATTTCGTTCGTTCGATCACACGAAAACAGTTTATTAGCCTCAATTCCCTGTGACATCGCATATTCTTAGCGGCGAGAAGAGAAGAAGAGAAGACTCGTTGATTATCATCAGCGTATCGATATTTATTATTCGATGATAGCGCGAGTTCGATCGGCCGGTCTTCGTCTGAACGATAGAAATGAAAGTAAGAAATACTTAAATCGAACCGGGAACGAATATAAACGATTCTTTGGTAAAGAAATGATCCAACTTATATAAAACGCGTATTATATGTATACATACATCTACATGTATAGTCGTATGTGAGGTTTCGTGTAGGTGTGTTGAAGATTTATGTAAGTGTGCACATAGGCGCGTGAATGTCGTGTATATACAAAAAACAAGGAGGTGTACACTTACACAATGAACAGCGTGAACGAAGGTCCGGAAATGGCGTGCGTTTGCGAATGGATTTTTGGCACCCAGCAACACCGGAAACAGGACCTCTGTTTCTCTTTTTCTTTTTTTTTTTTCACTATCTTATGTACGCGTACTCTCGTTCAGAAGAGCGTACGCGTACAGGTCTGCGCGACTAATTATTTACACTAAAGATGCTCGAGAGCCGTTTTCAGGCTGATCTTAGGTTCGAGTCGCCGTCCTTCCGTTTGTGCGAAGACGTGTCCAATCTGGAACTCCCTGCGCTTGGGCCTTTGCGGAAGAGAAAAGGTTCGTTAGTAAATATACTTGCGTACCTTGTGCCTACCTGCGCCTCACAACTCGATAGTATAGAAAATTATTCTAAACCCGTCGAAAGCACGCGTAGGTATCGCTTTGTTCGAAGAGAACCCTTGAAAATCATTGTTTGTTCTCCACCTGTTTGCTTAACACAGACTCGTCTCTCGCCGATGTATAGAGCAATATGATTATTTACGAACTTTTGAAAAAGGCTAATAATCCGTCTTAGGTAAAGAATAACGAGTAAACAAAGGAGAGAATGGTTTTAAGGATCGTTGATAAGGAGAAATACCGAAGTGTTATTCTTAGATTTTAGCTGATTAAAAATCTAAGAGAGACACTCGATGGAGTTTATCTTACGAAGGTGAGTACTTGAAGAAGAGGAAAGAACGAGGTACTCACAGAATCAGGATTACACTTCGGGCAGTGAGGAGCTCGATCGGTTACAGCGGCTCGGACCGGCTCGAGGAAACACTGCAACCGAAGATCGGCAGGCATCATTGAGGCAACATCTTGCAGCTCGTCTCCATACCTTCTGGTGGCACGCGCATGTTGCCGTTCGTTACGTATCCATTCGCATCAACGATCACAGAAACGCTGCCCGGATGATTGTGATAGCTGACGTTACGATGGGTCATTACGATATTCTTCTCGTGTTCGTTCCCAGCGTGACTGAACAAACAGCTTTCGCTGCTTCTGCTACTGCATGGCTCCATCGTGTGATCCACCCGGATTGGAATGGAATAATCAGACATGGAGTTCACCTCCACGGTCGCGTATTCCCTGATCATCGTCGGTTTCGGAGAATAATCCACCTGCATGTGTTGCATCGATGAAGTCGGTACATCGGTTGGATCTGTTATCGTCGACACGTGACCATTGGCCATCGAATATAGATCTGGTTCATCGTGACCTTTCGACGAGAGCGTGGTCTCCAGACATTGGTACAGCAACGCGTAATCCTCCTGTGGATGATGAATACAGTATATGAACGAGGCGAAGAGATTTGTCTTCTGAAAACGATGCGGTGAAACGTACCTTTGATCGAAAAACTCCAGGTCTCTTCATGTACAGCAACTTTGAGAACATATAAATATCAGCAGTCTTCTCGAAGTCAAGTTGCTTGTTCAGCGTTGTAAGGAGGACGAAAATTGCTGCCTCGACGCCACCGTACCTGTCCACCACCACGATAGGACCATTTTGATAGTCCCGATGCAAATCATGGATGAGGGTGACAAATGGTCTGGGATTGGTGTTGTGTGGCCAGAAGCCGGGTTGAGATCGGGGTCTTTGGACGATTAGAGGCCTCAATTCGTAATCGTCTTGTAGAGATCGGACCGCAACTTCTCGCAGGATCATACCGCTGGCGGTTTCTTTGATCCCATAGAATCGTACGCGGAAGGTTTCCGACTCCAAGACTTTATCCTCGGTGGGCCAAAATTCAGGGTACTCCTAAGAGTAAATACACGTTTCATAAAGCATTCTAACCATTTCCTCTTCAACAGATAAACGCGTGTCTTACTTACTTCGTTGTATTCTGTTAACATAACTACGGTCTGAGCGTTGTAATCCCACATCATCTGCCAGAATTCCATAATGGTATTTTCCATGGGGTGTTGGGTGATGATGAATTCACGATTGCAATGGAAACCAGCAATCCATGTGGCGTTGATATAGTCGCTTCCATCGGTTCCAGGCTTCGGTGTTAAGTGAACGCGAGCAGTTTCGATTGAAATCACGTCTTGATTGCGATTCTTATGGATGTTGTACGGCTTGATCGCAGACACCAGATTAAACTCTTTCGGTTTCCACGATGTCACCAACTGCAATCCAATTTTATCAGCAATCAGATTCGAACAGAAAGAAGATCAATGTGACGCTTTAAAAAAAATATTCATACCTTGTATTGTGCTTCAAGATTGTTCCACGCATCGGTATTGGTGTTGTTAGGATTTAGCATGTTTTGTACGTATTCCAGCAAGTTGTTCGCTTCGATATTGGTTTCGCCGCTTTCGATGGCCTCTTGTAAGGCGTGATGAATGAACACGTATTGTTCTTCGGTTTGTACCAAGAAATTTCGTTGCGTGCGAATGTGTTTCAAAAATCCAAACACATTCACTTCGTTTTTGCACTTGGCCTGCTTCAACATGGCATCGATGACGATGTAGGTACCAGTGCGTCCGACACCAGCGCTGAAGGATAAATAAATTTAAATTGATACGTCTGTATGTATATTTCACAATACGCTAAGATATCTGAAATTTTTCTGGCGCTGCACCTGCAATGAACAACGATGGGTCCCGCATCCGGTGGATTGGCATTGGAAGATTTTCGAATGAAGCTCAAAACTGGTAGAGGATGTTCCGGAACTCCATGATCTGGCCATCCGGTGTAATGATACTGCCAAATAATACGTTCACCCATGTTGATTCCGTTCTTACGCTTCTTGACCTATGAACACGAATTAGGCCTCCAATCAAGAAATCAATTGCTTAATACTGTGGCGAGAAGGGCACTGAAAATTGAACCCGAGTCTTTCAAATATTTCTATATTTTAATGGTCCTGACTAACCTTTAGGTGGCGAATTTGAAGGGTGCGAATGGTGTATGTTGCCATAACATCCTCCCTTAACAAAGTCACTTGAATATAGCCGTACGTCTCAGATCCTGTCTTAGGCCAGTACATATCACACTTTTTCTATCAAACAAACAAGATAGAATCAATGAATTCGAGCAATTGGATTTATGAGAGGAACAAAGATGGACATTAAATGTGCATAGACAGATAGCCTCGACTTACACGGCCACGTTCTACTAGGTTGGTGATCATCACGACGATTGACACCTTTTGCTCCCAAACCATGCGCCAGAATCCGTCGAAAGTCGGCGGCAATGGACCCTGTGTACCGATATACGCCCGTGTACGTTGCCAACCATCGATGTAATTCGCGTTTACGTAATCGTGACCCTTTTTCGGCGGTCCTCCACCACATGATAACAGCTGCACTCGAGTATGATCGTCTGTCAACGGAGATATCGAGCTAATTATTGAATTGTCAATCCTTTCGATACTAAATTAATACGAACCGCGTGAAAGTATTTAATTGCAACAATGTGCTTCGTTTATCTCACGAGTTACTCGATCATATTAAATTTCTGACGCGTTAATTACATTCCAGTGTCGCCTGGTTCGCTCGAGACGTTCAATTAAACCCTGAAATCTTCAGATCGACGTGTTACAGATCTCGATCGGCCAGGTGATCGCGCGTGTCTCTCCTCCTTTCATCCTTTGGCCCGTTGATGGGCATTAACGAGCAGTGCCTCGAAGCATCTGTGACCTCGTTGCCGAGCGTTCCCGGTCACTCACATTAAAAGCGAACGAGAGCAGCTTGTTAATCCGATAACATTGCGAATGTCCGAGACGAAGTGTTCGCAACGTTGCGAATATTAAAGCCTCCTTCTATCGTCTTATATTTCGCGGACTACGATTACCTTTATCTCAATGACTTTCGATAACTTATCTGTACATCAGACAAAAAGTATTCCCTTCGCGTCGGACGCGATCAAGTGGCACAGATTGCATCGAGGAAATGTATGCGCCCGATATGTCCGTTTAGTCCGGCTCGAATCTTTCCATACGACCTTTGTTCCATCGCGCAAGATAGCTGGACGTGAAAAGACACCCTTCGCGTCGGACAATAACGATCGGACGACAACCGGTCACACCTTTGTCTCGTCGATTGATCTATCAGCAAAACGAAGGAGGCGTGACGTTATTTAAATCGATTGAACGTCTAACCAAGTGTCTGCGACGCGTCGCGACGTCGCGTCGCCAGCGAGATTCTAACTCTGAAATTCTCAACAAGTCCCACTATATGTGTATATATCATTGTACGCGTAATGCAACGACGCGTGTTTCACGGATCAAACGAAAGTCGAGGGTAATTTCAGCTCTATTGGAGACCGTTTCCGACGCAGCCACCACCGACGTTGCGACGATTGCAGACTTCCGATACGCGCGCGATTACAATTGTCGTCGCATTGTGCCGTTCTGTCTCTGTCACGAAACCTATGACTTACCAGCATCATTGATTTACCCGCTCGATAACGAACGAAGCGGAAAAGGAGCGTTACATTTGGTTTTACCGAGCACGAATCTCTATGCCGGTGGGCCATCGAAAAAGAAACAGATACCACGTGGATCTGTCGAAAGTAACGCTTACGCGATTATATCTATAGAAAAGATTTCAATGAAATAACGCGACATTTTGCTTCTTTCATAAACGAAAGGCTAATTACTCACAGGCCAATATGTTCATATATCGATTCTTCGTTTTGTTCTCGACGTATTGAGAATTCTCCGCTGTGAATTTGCCACTCTCCGACTGGATAAACTCGTACTCCTTGCTGAATCCGATGTCCCCGTCAGCGTGCAAACTTGCGACGTGTTGAACGAACTTTTGAATAGCCACCGCTGTCCGTTCTCCGTCCTGTTCGCTGTTCTCCCATTCCTGAAGAGTCGGCACGTTGCGTGGTGGATAGTCGAGGAAGTAGTACGCCGTGTGGAAGCATTTCCTGAAAATTGGCCTCAGGCAAGGCCTGATGAGTTTCACCATAAGCATGCATTCGAAACGTAACGTAAAAAAGTGGAGGTAAACGGAACGGAAACGAGACACGACGATGTTTGTTGAATTTATTTGATCGATGAAGCGCCATGCTGTCTCGTAATTGAAAATCAAACGCTCAAATGTAAACTTTGCCTTACACGGATTCCGCAAATCGTGCGTTGGATAAAATGTTATAATTGAAAAAAAAAAGAAGAAAAAAATTAGACGTTCGTTGGCAATGAACGCGTTGAATAATCGATGATTCTCTAATTTTTCGAAACTCACAGCTCGATGAACTTCTTCATCCCGACAACGCGCTTTTCTCACTGTCCATTCTAAGTTGTAGAAGAAAGTTTCCACGATCGGTACCAAGAACGGAGGCTAGCGTTCCTCAGAATAGATCACCAGCGGACTGTACAGCCGTCCGTGACCCAGAAATATTCCTTCACGAATCGTTTGCTCGCGGGTCGGACGGTATCACGGTTGAATCGGCGTCCTTCAGCATCTTCGACGACGATCGAGGCGAAAATATGCGATTGCACCAAGCGGTTTGGCACACGAACCGAGCGTACTCCGAGCGAAACGTTGCTGTACGACTGGGAAACCTTACTTCGTCGTTGTTACTAGCCGTTATCGCGAACGATAAGGGGTCAACCGTACGACAGAGAAGGAGAAAGATTGTGGGAAGCAAGGTAAAGGAAGGAAAATTAAGGTGAGGAAAGACGGAGGGGAGAGAAGAGAGAACGGTGGATACGTGAACCAACTACAACGAGTGTTTGCCTTTCGTGATATTGTTTTCCTCTCCCATTAGCGATGATCGAGAGAGGACAGACTAAATAAATATCGTAAAATCAGCCGACGAACAAGTTGATTGCTCGATCGATGCACAGACGTGCTAACTTACGATGCTCGTAATACTACCGTCGTGGTGGAAATAGTTGTGCATGCTAAGACACGCGACAATATGGATTATAGAAAATACAAACCCTGAAATAGCATAATAGACTTGTCCTTGTCGGCGTTAAATCGATAGTTTCTCTACTCTAAAGTAGACAGAGAATAGACAATTGGCAATTTCTACTGTTACCAAAGAAGAAAAAAAATAAGAAAATGCTTTAATGTCTGGTTTGAAACTTCAAACACATCAAAGGGACATCGTATTTTCAAGAGAAAGCATTGAATTTCGTTTTTTTTTTTTTCTCTAAAGTTTCGTTTCGGTACCGATCGTTTAGTATCGTTTGACGCTTCGTCGATGAAACGCAGGGGAACAAAGGGACGGGTCACAACGATGCGAAACAATGTCATGCGAGGAAAAAAAAAAATGAAAGTCAAAGGGCAGATGTTTGATCCTCACTTCCATAAGATGAAGGACGTGATCATCAGCATCACTGCCACACAGGCGCAGATCATCCCAGCGATTACGCCGCTGCTAAGCTCTCTGGTGCTGTGTGGTAATAACGGTGGTGTCCTGTCGCAATCCTGAACGACCCGCACTTTCCGTGGAATGGAACCTTCTCCGTGTATGATCAGTCGATTGTCGATTGCGCTCCGCGTGCCTCCACGTACCACGATCTCGTACACGCTGTTCATCGTTAGGTTCGGTATGATCGTCTGCAAATCAACGGTGGTTCCTCTTTTCGAATATTCTTTCATTTATCTTTTCGAAGCTTACAGCGGGCAGCTTTTGATCGGCTTAATCGAGTCGATCGACATAAAGTAGTTTAACTAAACGGTTTACGCTAAGGTTTCGTTGTTCGACATTTTTATCATTCAAAATGGCTAATGCGCTACATAAAACAATGAAGTTACCGTTTCAGACATCAGTCAACTGCTTCTTTATATTATAATATTTATGCAGTTAACAATTACCTGCTATTAATTTTGAAACAATATACTTTCGTTCTTCTTTCTTTTTTTTCTTATCTTTATCAGTCCGCGAGTATTTTCACGATCTCCATCGCAAAGAAACTCTGTGAGTCATCTCGAAATTTTAATGTCGAATACAACGAGATAAGGGAGCTTGTACGTTTCGCGAGCTTCCGCTGTGTCTACAGACGATAGCCGGCATAACGCTTGCTAGTCCAAGGATATCTGCTGCCAGTCAAGCGTGTACTTACACTCGACAAACTTAGCGATCCACTATCGACATTCATCCGCAATAATCTTATCTACGACTTATCGTGTTGTCTCGATTAGACGATCGACGGAAAAAAGATTCGATCTACGAGTTGCGAAGCTCGAAAAAGACGAAACGTTTTGACCGTTCGTGTTCCACTCTAGTAATCTCTGGCGAAAAAAGTGGCGAACGGAGAAAGTGAAAATTACTGAGACCTACGGTTACGAATAGCCTCGCGAGAAAATGAAATGAAATAGGAAGGAAATTACGTACAGCGCTCTCCAGATGATTTTTCTCTGCGATCACTTCGATTTCCTCGTAACGTTTTCCGCTTTCGATTCGGTAATTGATGAAATAGTAGTCAATGGAGCCCCAGAAGATGTTCGGCCTGGCCCATTGGATGTAGACCGAGTCGTGGGTCGGACATGTCACGTTTAAAATCAATGGAGGACTGGGTCCTGCGATATCTGTCCGACGAATTATGTGATCAGACGGTTCACCCTCGTTTTTCCAGGTGTACGCTTTCACCCATATTTTGTATTCTGTATATGGTTCTGAAAGGAAATTGTCCATTCATTTTACGGCTGTATTAAAATAAAAGTACCGATTACCCTCGCGATAATCGTTGCGTTAACGTACACGAAATATCTTGGTTGTAAAAGATTAAGTGATCGAACAATTCTTTGAAATATTAAATTAGCGTTTTATTACGGGAAATATCGATATCAGTTTGTTATCTAACGATGCATTCATCTGCAGTTATCGAGCTGAAACATGTAACTCAGCCTATTGATAAGACTTCTGGCTTATCGGTGAAACGAATATGCTGACGTTATTTCAGCATTTGACGATAATTCCAGAAACAGATATTAACAGAGTCGTTTGTTTGATCGCGACTTAACTTCTAACGAGAACAAATCAACAAAATACCTTGAAATCTATTCTCTGTACTTACCCAATTCGTTTAAAACGAATTCGATGATCGACCCATCGTCTTCATCGGTTTTATACATCTGAACGTCGGTGTAATTGGAATGCATGTAGTAAATACGATAACCGGAAATGATTCCATTGGCGCTCTCCGGTTCGGCCCATGACAGTTCAATGGTGGTGGAGGTGATGCCATGAGACGAGAGATTCAATGGTTTTGTTGGTACTGGAAAAAAAAAAATGAAACAATAATTAGATTCAATATTCAATATTCGTAATTTGTCACTGTCGGTGATTCCTTTCGAAAAAATGTATTTCCAAATATTGCACGAGAATACAAAATTACTAGCCGGCTATTTTCCTCGGTTATTTTTAAAATTGCAGCCCTTGAAAGACTCCCTTTGACGAAACAGCTTGAAACGTCAATTTCCAGTACTCGGGGCGCAAGCACCGCTTAAAAACGCGCGATTCCGTAAATGATTTTTCGGTCGACGTACTCGGCACCTCTTTACTCTCTTTTTCGCCGACCGTTCATCATCTTCCAAGAAGGTGGCTTTCCAATTTCCCGTCCACAAAGACGAGAGCAAGCTTGCGACGTCCAAAGTCTGAATAATTAATTTCGCCTCGAGTGTCTTCTCAGACCCCTTCGCGCCGCGACGAGTAACTCTATAGACACCATTCACTTTTCGTACGAGCGACCGTAACCGCGGAGAACATCGAGCCTGAATTCTACCACGAGCTTCTAAACAATGAGAATAACAGAAATCGAACGAGCAACAGATCGCGTCTTCCTTTCACGGGGCTTTCATTTTAACGAAACGATTAGTTACAAGGGAAGAAACAAAAGTGCGACAAGTGCGAAACAATCTATCCTTTCTATGGCTTCGCGATTGAATTTCGTGGAATTTTAGCAACTCGCACAAGGGTTTCCATTGCCCGTCAACGAAATCGAATTCTCGAGTGACTATTTCGAATGAGAGATTCTAAAAATTTTCAACGTTGATCGGTTTTCGAGATTCATTTTATCTTCCAAGTCGAAGATAGTAAAAGTCTACACCTTTGGTCATAGAAGCGTTTAAAATGTACCGAGCCGTTCGAGGGATTGCGTTAACGCGCCTTCGTTGTGAAATCTCTTCACGCTCGTGTGAATCAGCCTTAAAGCGACACCAAGCACGCGTCCATTACCAATTAAACGTGAAAATTTGTTTGCGTCCATAAAAGAAAGATTTGATCAGATGAAATTTCCGTCGATCGGATTACAGAGATATCGATACGGATGAATTACGTGATCTAGTAGCTCGACTAATTGAACGCCGCGATCGAAACTTTCAATGCAATTACTTTCTTAAGCGTAATTTCATTTTAACAAGCGTACACGCTCCGTTTTCATTTCCAGCTTGAATTCCTCAATTGTACATGCGCGTACGATCGTAATACGATTATTTGCAATTTAAATGCACGGAATTGGAGCTCTTAAACAATTCTATGCATAATTTCGACTATGTAGATTTTGTATTATTTTAGATATCATTTATCCGGCATAAGAAAATCTTAGTTTAAAAGTTTGAGTGCTTAATTTTAATCGGTGCATCAGAGGTTTGGGCGATGACTGACTCGCCCCCCACCGAATTTCACACCTTTCGCGTTTGTCTGAAGCTTCTCTCGACAATTTTTTCCACGCTGCTTCATCGCAAAAGCTTGTCGCGACAATCAGCTTCCTTCTTTCGGGAATCTTTCTGCGTCGTGAGAAAAATGATGCCCGAGGGACGAGTTAGACATCATTCGTGTTCGCGTTTGGAAGGCGCCTACGAGCGAGGAGGAAACAACAATCAGGTGCAACCTTTAGAAAATTCACAGTCGGGTGACGTTGTATCGAGTACGAGACACGTACCGGTGGAAAAATGAATAAGCAAGGTCGAGAGGCGTGTAAATTGATCTGAGTCTCTTGCAAAGTAACGAAGAAAACAAGCAACCGACAATTACATCGATGACTCGCGCAGATTTCTCGTTCAAACTTTTCCGGGTTGAGCTCGCGACTATGGGAAATCGTAAACGTTTTCCCTCTCTCCCTTTCGTCGCCGATCAAACGTCTTTATTTGGTGGGATCTCCTGAAAATGTCACTTTCCTACGTGTTTCGCAATCACTTTCCACCTTTGGAGAACGGATGTTCCTTGATTTATCACGTTACAAGCTTGCTAAGATTTACAGTTGATACAAGAGAAATTGGAAAACGAAATTTCCAACTTTGTTACTCGTCGTTAATCTCGAATGGTGTTAAATAGACATTTAATATTCATCGTGATGTAAATGTTCGATCTACTTTACGATAATTTACCAGCCACTTTCTTTCGTACCTCTTTATACGATCTGACATTCGTGTTAGCACTTGAATAATGTCCACCGAGCGGAAAATTTAAATATAATACACACGCGAAATGGGTAGCTGTCAGGTAACGATTCGGTTAACTGTTCACTCGGAATCGTCTTGGTGTGAAAGAAAATGGCACGGTGAAACGAAAAGATGCTATCGTGATTGTCACGAAACGATCTATATACAAACTGGCTCGCTGTTATTACTAGTCGAGCGTAAATACCAGAGCTATATTTGATCTTTTCAGAATTCAATCTTACCATACTCTAGAACAATGTTATTCTCGTTTTATTGTCGCTGTGGCAATCAATCGAATACATAGTGCAATATTTAAATAAAAAATATAATGGCTAGTATTTTACCACTTTATTCGACACGTTTTACGATGTACCTTGCTTAGAAATTTTATCTCCAATTATCCGGATAATTGTATAGACAGTTGTACGATAGTGCATAGAAGAGAAATAGGCGAAAGTCGCTTTATTAGGATCGGCTTGCTATGAGCAACGGTACCGAAGTGAAAGGAGTTCTTTGATAAGAAAACCAGTAATCACTGGCTGCCTGTTTCGGGTATTGCACCAGTCTCGTTTCCGGGACTGCAAGTTTATGAACTTGAAATGCACGAGGGCGAGTTTTTCGACCGACCATTGGTCTTATCCAAGCTAGCCATGCACCGCTGCGATTTTGTCCTCGGACTCGATGTCGAAACAAAAACGTTGGTAATTTAACGTGTTCCGTGATGTTTGACTCACCGGTGATTCACTTCGTCGTTAAGTGTTTTGTTCGAAGGATATTCGTATTCAAAGAAATCTGAATTAACGTAGAAATCGAAGCTTGAACGTTAACGTTTTATTACTCTAAAGCGTCGTTTGATTATAATTTGCGGATTAATTATACTCGAGGTATTCAAAATTTCGCAAGGATATCGCTGTTTGTTAGTTTAAGTAATTAAAAATTCACGTGGAATAATAAACGAATTAGAAGTCGTCCATCCATTTTCGGCATGGAAATTAGGAACGCGACCTTGGCATCCGCCTCCATCCTTTCGTAAAAATAGAACGTGTCTGGATGCCTCGAAAACGGCCAACGTGCTTCGACTTCCAAAAATAAAGGAAAAAAGAAAAGAGAAGTCTAAATACGATACCAACGAATTTCCATAATTTTATAGTTGACTGGCGCCACGAGATTCTACCCTCGAACGACACAGCCAGGTCAATCATTAAATACAGTCAAGATTTTTTTTGTTTTTATTAGAGTGTGATGCAAAGGTAGAAACTAGCTAAAGAAAAGCGTAGCCAGCCGCGGGTTCAGTCGCGGCGGGCGGAAATGCGATTCGCTTCCTGGCTGAGGGAGCAGGATCGAGTAACGATTTCCCAAGAGCCGGTGGCGCTTCCTCTCCCGTCGTACAACTAGTTTCGTGGCCATGCTTTGGAACCTGATCGCGAGCAGGACTAGAAGAAACGTAACGCGCTGTTTTCATGCCTTTATGACAACCTACACACCCGCGAATCCGTGCTCAACCACTTACGTAACTGGTGGTCTTGCGCGGACGCAACAAGCTGCGTTTCAGGAGAACCAGACCAGCAACGCGAGAAGGTGCGCGAGAAGAAGAAGGAGAAGGTAGATCGGGAACGAGATAAAACGAACCTGTGCACCGCGTTAGGTGGACAGGCGAAGTGGATTCCGCGAGAGAAATGTAATACACGAGCTGCACCTTGTTCCTCGAATCGAGACGGAAAAGGAAACGAGTCTCAGTCGGCTTGATTGCACGCGACTGGAAAATCTTAACCAAGAACTCGACGTTCTTGTAGGAAAATTCTTTTTTCATCAGCGAAGTATAGATAGAGGGGAATGGGATCAAGGGATTGATATCTAATAAAGGATTTGAACTCACGAACGCTTCCAATCAGTGTACATCGGATCTCATCTCTAATAAATACCTCGAGTACGTCAAGACGAGATGCTAATATCCCTTCGATCGTCTTCGTTATTTATTATGCTTGAGAATCGTACCGTGAAGCATTCGATTCGCAGAACGATGATGGGTTCACGATGGATCGATCATTTTCCTCTTTTTTCCGGGGGAATATTAAATTTACCGGTCTCGCTTGTATCGCCGGTACCGGTACCGATAAATTCCCTGCCGTTAATCGTATCCATAAATTTCTCCCGCTCCGAAAGCCGATGGATGAGACGAGGACCGATCGGTGGGGAGTTCATTAAAAACTCACTGATAATAAAGCATCCTACGGAGATATTTTATTCGTCCAAGCATTACTCTGTCCCCGTTTATTTATCGTTGCCAGGGACGAGAGCTGCAGGATCAGAAATGTTGGCAATTAATTCGATAAATTGCGAGCACTTTTTATACCCTTGTTTTTTTTTCGCACGATCACCGACGTCTGTAACCTCGGGGCTACTTTTCATACTTCCTGCTTATAAATCTCGCATAATTACGACGGTAAATTTTAACGAAGAATCATGGAAATTCTATGACGTACGATCGACGTAACGATGACGAAGAACACCGAGTGACTAGCGTCGACAAATAACGACGTTCGACGCAGGAATTCGATGATTTACCTCGGTAAATTTCGCTGTCGTTCTCCGTAGAGGACACGGGCAGCGTGTAGGTGGTCGTCTCGTAAGTCGACTCTTCCGTCTGAGCGATCGAATCCGCGGACGCGAAGAGTATCCGCAGCATGACAGCCACTGCGGCCACGAGTTGAGCGGCACTGACTATCCTGGCCCACGACATTTTCGTTTTGCAGCTGCAGCTGTGAAGCTCGCCGTGGTCTGGCCTGGTGCTGCACCGCACGGCGTGGTTCGCTCGCTCCTTCACCGGGCTATTTCACGAATTCGTCCATCCTCGTTACTCTTCCCGGCGTTCTCATCGCGATTGCTTTTACCCTGGGAACGGCACTACACGCGACATACACAGACGCAGACGCGATACGCGACAGGACGACGGTCTCTCGAGTCTTCGGGAATGTCCATATCTCCCTTCTACGAAAGTTACATCGTGGACCCGTGGTCCACGGGCGAGAAGTTCATTTTGCGCCGTCTCATCGCACCTTTACCATTCGTTTAACACACCGGACGAAGCAATTGATCCTGGCTGGGTCGTTTCGTTGGAAAATTCAGACGGGTTCGATGCCCAGCAACTGGACGGATCAGATTGGTCCGTACCACCTTGGACGCCTGAAGGAACGAATAGGAAAATTGTCGAGGGTATATCGGGCAGCAAGGATCGAAGCTAACGATTGCATTCGCGCTGCATCCTCGCGGTCCGTGATACGCCTCACGTTCATGCAACGTGATCGGAATATTAACGTGGCTCGAGATCGAACGGCTAGCCCAATTTGGTCTCCTCCCGGCTGACCACCTCCCTCTGTCCCTCTTCGACCGTTCTTCCCACCGTCAGAAAGGAGATTCACCAACGAGAGTGGATGAAACGAAAAAAAGTAAAAAGAGACGAACTCGGGTGTTAGACGGTCGGTGTTCTCGCTCCCGTTGTCCTAATTGCCTCGTCGACCGCCTCAATTAGTTGGAATTATGACCTCGATTGTTTCTCGTCGGGCATATACGAACGCTGGCCAGCTACAGAGCCGGTAGCAACAGCGGAGACGACTCGACTGGCGCGGCGGCAGCAACGAGCGCATCAGCTCCGCTGCTCGCCCGGTCGCGCAGCAATAATTACACGGCCCCTCTGCAACGTTTTAAAACGGCTTCCCTTTATATTTTTAGTACGTTAAGACCAAGAGAGGGAGCTTACGCCTTCATGGAACTGTCGAGGATCCAGAGAAGACGCTAGTTTTACGCTTTCGCAGAAAGGGTTGTCGAAAATTATGCCCTACCTCTTGGAGGACCATTGAAAGAAGAAGAGCTGTACCGTGTACATAGATCGATTAGATATAAACTGGGTTTATCTCTGATAGCAATCAATCGATATTTGTAGAAGATCGAACGCTATTTCCACCAGGAATAGAATCTTATCTAGGAAGAAGTAGGATCATTTAAGACAAAGACGAATCGTTTGTCTTCGATTTGTTCGAGCGTGTGGCAAAACGAACGACCACTCGCAATTATGACTCACTACGATTGCGATATTAACCGCAAGTTAAACGAGAACCGGCCGCAACGGCGCTGCACGCGTGCACGGGCAACGCGCGAGCCTTGACATTTATACATACGTCACGGAGAAACTCTATGTTCATCCTGGTTCGAGCGGAAAGTTGGACCGAAGGAAACGCACGCGTCGACGAGTTTCGACAGGTGTACCGTGGAAAAACATTTCCGCCGATCGCAGATGAAAATTCGAGTTCTCGCAATAATGGATGAGTCACTCGCGTGCCTAGCCTCGAAGCGTACACCTATGCAGCCTCGCATCGTTATGGTCACCGCTTCAAAGTACACTGTAAACCCTCTCCAACCGAACAACCGCCAATTGAATACCAATTAACTTTTCTTTCTGAAATTATTGAAAATGCTTGAAAACTCGAGGCGACCATTATCAGCGAAACATTTTTACGGTTTTCGAGTAAACGTATGACTGCCATGATTTATAGAAGATCCTAAAAACAGTGTTTACACTACAGCCGGGACAAGGTTGCGAAGAAGATACCACGCGTTTCTTCCAAACGCTCTAACCATAACTAGAACGTGTACGCGTTTGAATCTTTTTTTTTTTTCATTGTTCATATATTTGTTCTTTAAACGGTTTCCACTTTGAAATACCTGCATAACCGTGAAATAATACGGCGCAAACCGTTCCATTGGACGACCGGAAGAAGATATGCATTCTGTTTTCAATTTCAATATCCTTCGCGATAAGAAGGATCCAATTTCAGGAATGGTCAATGGAAAACACGTAACTCGGCCCACCACGAATCGACCTGTATTTATATAGCGTAGGTGCATTTGCATAGGTCGCTCGCACCGGTGACACGGTATCGTGTGGGATCGTTCGGAACGATCAACGAAGAGACACGAATCGATTCGTTTCACGAGACCGGGCGGACAGAGATTGAACAGCGAAGGGTGTAGCCCTTTCGACAACGATCGTACGTACTCGTTATACCTGTCACCGCTCCAAAAATCGAGCCGACCCTCTTCTTCGATCGAACTCCGAAATTCTCACGAAACAGACCGGTTGACCATCGGATTTTGTCTTACTTTCTACATTAACGAAGGACCATACGAATAGACCGTGCAACGAATAGAGTATATTTGAGAGTATCCGCTGGGGGAATAATTATCAAAGTGGATGACATTGACACGTATTTCGAGCAACGTCCACGAGAAGCCGTTTCTCGTTTACGCAGTCAAGATTCTATTGATATTCATAAAAGCGAAAGCAACGCAAGTATTTTTATACCGTTCGGTGTCAACGCACCACGGAGAAAACACGAAACCACTGGTATGAACGCAAAAGAGCAACGTTCCAGGATACCTGGAGAAATATACCAGCGATATCGGGGTATAAAATTCGATCGTCAAGAGGGAGAGGACACGTCTGTGGGGGCCAATCGAATGCACCGTTCCAAGCGTCGTTTTGGCATCGTGCGAAGAACCCTTCACGCCATATCGACCCTTCAACCTCGAGCCACGATTCCGCCCACGTCGAACCCGGTCCGTAACCCGTGTACCGGGCTCGATCGTTTCACCGATTTTTTCCTCTCTCTTTTTTCTAAATCGAAAGATCGAGCCGGTACAGCGGAGGGAATCACTGAAAACTTTCTCACACTTAAGCGTCACTGGCACTGAAGAAGCGTCGTTCGCGCGACGAATCAAACGCCATTTCGTAGAGGAACTGGATACCGTACCGGAACGGTACGAGCCACGATCTTTTGACGAAGGGAACGGAACGGAAAGATACTGGTGATCGTGTTCCTCGAACGACGGAACGGAGCCGAGTCGCCGCCTCTGGAAACGTAGCGATCCTGCGAAAGCGACAAAACGCACTGCCCTCCGCGAGGAACACGAACACTGCCGCGCATACGACTTGCTCCCACGACTACCACCGTCCACGCACACACAGTCGAGTAACTCGCGTAAACCGTGACTCTGTCAGCCTCTCTACGCTCCCAGTCTGACTTGCTTCCAGTCGGCAAGAGAACAGACGGACAGCCACAGAGAGAGAGGGAGAGAAACTCACGATCCACCGACAGACACAATTCTCATTTTTCCCCTGTGTTCGTGACGCGTACGTATGTGCAGTTGGAGCGGGAGGGTAGATGCACGAGGAGACGCACACCAGTTTCAATAAGCCGGCATACACGTGCGCCACGGACTGTCTGAGAGATGAATAAAGAAGGGAAAAGGTATCGAGAATGGGATAGAAAGAGAGAGAGTGACGAGAGAAGGGATGTAGAGAAGGCGCGACTGTGTGGGTTATTGGCGTTGAGCTCGCAAACGCCGTTTCCCTTCGGCTGTTCTCTCGCTTATCGCCTTTTCTTCACGCCCGTAGACGAGTGGAGACTTTGTCGTTTCCCGTCCGCCACGTACCACGACGACACTCTTGTTCCTCGAGGAGGCACCGCACGTCGGAGTGAAAAATCGTGGAAAATCGATCGTGGGACGAAGAGGCGCGCCGGTGGCGACGACCGAAACGGAGTGGCAACCTCCTCTTCGTACCTATCCCTCTCTCTACAGGCTGCTCCAAACAATTCAGACAAGCTCTGCCTTTAAAATGTTTTCACACGGAAAAACAATTAAATCCAACGAGCTGATGTATACTCTGAAAATGAGTTTATGCACTTTTGTGCATCGGTGCATCAGGAAAATGCAATTGCACCCTTCGCAGCTTAATGGAATTTTGTTGTATCATAAACGTGCAACCAATAGCAAATTTCAAAGTCCAATATCTCTTCAATAGTATCGATGTTACAGCTTGTCCCAGTTGCATGGAACGCTCTGTATACCTCTCTCTTTCTTTCCCTCCGCTCTCTTAGCTACCGCATCGTCCTATCTCTCTTTGTTCACGGTTTATCCACCAACGCTTCCGACCATCTCTATTCGCTGCATTGTTCCCCTCTTTCTCTTTATTCTTTTTACCCCTTCCACCCTCGCGTTGCTTTCCTTTCTTTCGATCGCAAACCGTTGTTGTTGTCACTGTTTCTCATCGTTGTCCGTTCTATCCTCGTCGCTCGTCCATTCTTCGCACCTTGTCCATGCTCGCCGTGATCCCTGCCCTGTGTCAACGTATGGATTTTCAGGGTGGGAAAATTCGCGTCGCTCGCTGACAATTCGCGAACGAGATCTGACGTATGGCTATGCGGCCGCGTAGACGAGGCTCCGAAACGAAAGATCACTGAAATACGTACAAACGGCCATGAAAATCTCGACCATACCTTCCCTCGGAAACGAAACGACGACGACACACAAGCAGCACCCGCTCATGGACGAGGAGAAGAGCAGCTGGAAACCTGCTGGCGACCAGGCCTTTCAGGGACGTACAGTTCGATCTTCGTACCACGTGGTCGTAACTGTCATTGTCAGGAACGTGGCTCGAATACGAAGCGTTCCGTCTTCTTTCGACGGCTGATAAGAATCTCTTTAAGCGATTTCGGAGCGGCGTTATTAGCGTTTCATTGTAATTACGATTTCGTATACTCTGCTTCATTTTTCAGACGCGTCGATAACAGGTCGAAGGGTATCAAGGGCTTTTCCACGGGGTATAGAGTTTCTCGTCGATAGTACGCATAATAGCGAATTGCAAAGAAGAAAGAGATGACAGGGTCGTGATAAAACGTTTGATAGATAAGAGCGGATACGACGACGGTTGACGCTGATAAGCCTCGTCGAAGAAATGCTCGACGGTATTACGCTTTATTAGTGTACAGCGGAGACACACTTGTCCGCGATAAATTCGCACAAAGAGGGCCAAGAGTTGAAATGTGTCCCGAAGTAGCGCATCCACGTAGAGGAGCAAAGTTGAAGTTCGTACGGAAATCAGGGACGTAGTTAGAGACAGATGAACCATCAGAAATTGCGAAAAGAGACTCGCTCGTGACCGGAATAGCAGTGATTTGCATACAATTTCTGAAGCGTCGCGTTCACTTTTATTGTACCTCGAGACTGTCGCATCGTCGTCGACGTACGATGAATTTAAATGATGTCGTTTACCGCGTCCAATGATCGAAAGATTGTATGCCTCGAGAATATTACGTTAATTCGTATCGCGTCTGTGTTTCGCGCAATTTATTCGGAGTCGCGTGACAGCAAACAATTAAGGAAAAACATGTTGTCTCCGAGGATTTGATTGAATTATTCAAACGTTGTTGAAACGGCTTTTAAAGTGTCGTAAAGTAAAACGTATGTCTTCTCGTTTCCTGTGATACAGCTTCGTTTTTATGTGGCAAGAAAAAGATTTGAAAAATATGTTATGATTTTGATACGAGATTCATAAAACACGCGTCGCGAGTTGATCAATTCTTATCGCGCGGTCGTAAAGAAAAACTGGATGACATCTAGCGAAAGTTCAATCAAATTTAACGACCGTCTCGTTTACATGCCACTCAGAACTTTTATCTCTTATTGGTAACTTTTCTTTTTACGTGGCTCTATTTTTTTATATAGTTTTTGCAAACGATCTCGTCGAAATTGATCCACTCAGACTTTTCGTTCAACTTTTGATGACCGATGGTAATTCTGTATTCTCGGAGGGATCTTCCTTTACGGATTTAGTCAAAGTAGGGATTCTCAAAGTTCCGTTTATCGACTGAAGGTAAGTACGGAATACAACAAAGTGTTCTGTTTTATCGATGGATAAATGGCGGAAAGTTTTGAAAATTTTGTGAAGAAAGAAAAAAATAAGGTTCACTCACCTCCTTCGTCGGTCATTACAGAAACTGTCGTCGCGGGACCATGTCCAGCCGGATTGAACACTTCCAGCGAGACTAAATACTGTGTGTACGTTTCTAAATTATGTATCTTGTGATTCTGTAACAAGAAAAAGGGCGCACAAATTTTATCACGGATTAATAAATATGTCATGTCGTACGGAGTATGCCAGAAATAAAGGTGGTATTAAAACGTCTTATGTAACTTACTTCAACGGCCGGATTACGTATGTATATGTGCTTTTCTTCCATGTGGGGTTTTACTCGAGGCTTATAACGGATTCGATAACCCAGAAATTCGCCTTGAATGGTGTCTGGACTGGGCGCCTTCCATGCCAAATAAATGGACGATGCTGAAGTGTTGTAAGCGCTGGTAATTATTGGCTTTCCTTTCGGCGCTGAAACAAGAAATAATACGCACATTCGTCAAAATATTTCGAAGCAAACAGAGAGCTGCAAAAATACCGCTCTTCAGATTGAATATTTACCATTCAACGATTTCCTGTTATTTGCCTTCCAAGCTTGAATTGTTATTTTAAAAAGATATTTCCAATAACGTTTTTTGATATTCTAGCTGAGTTTCAATGACCAACATCCCCTATATAGCTAGTTATTTTTACAATCAAAGTAAAATTTTTATCGTAGTCGATGTATTAAATTTTATTTTTCATCTAGAACATTGGCAGGTGTAATTTCTTATAGATTACAAATTGATAAAGGCAATTGTTTTTACAGATGTTACTTTCCTCGCTCGCTTTATCAAATAGAAAAACAAAAGTCACTGTTTCCGATTGATTGATGTGTGACAAACAAAATACAAGTGCGAAAAAATATGGAAACGAGTGGATTAATAGGAGATACCATCGAAATTTCATCTGTATCAAGGAAAAAAGAAACATATTTCCATTGATTGTTTGACAATCCGTTCGCAATAAATATCGCTACGATCGCATTTATTTCCCACCCTTTTGACTCGTTCCCGGTGAATAAAGCTCGAGCCGGAAACGCTTAATCGCGTTTCCCATTATTTCCTCGATCCAGGTACAACCGTTTCAATAGACTCGATCGTAATATTTTCGACAATTGATAGCTTTCGATTCGTTTCAAACACGTACCTGCTTAATTTAATATTTTTCACACGATCGAGTTTCGCCTGAACGATCGACATGCAAATCATTGTAATTTGATCTCCTTAATTGAACGTTCCAATTGTTTAACTCCCTAATTTTGTAGTTTCCAGTACTTCTAGCAATATATATACATATATATATATAGTATATGTTCGGAGAACACGACGTCCGTGTCATACGCATTGTCCGAAACAATTAGCGTCCACGAAACTTGATAATATAAAGACACTAATATTCCCGCTTACGGAAACTTCGTAAAGTCGCCGCGAAGGTACGCAAAATTGTTACAGAAATAATTTGCAAGACCCTTAATGCGCGTCACGTGTCACTCGACGAGAAACTAGTAGACGGAAACTTCCGGTAGCTCGTTAACGTCCGCAGAAACCGGGATGACCGCCGCGAAAGTAAAGCGTTCGAGCGCAATGTCCCGCGCGAAAGTCGACGGGATAATTAATGTACCGAATACAGTGGCTGAAGCTCTTCATAGACGTTTCTATGAATAATTATCAGTGAGGATTAACCATTTAATTCAATGACAAATTACTTGCACGAGTCGCGTTTTATTTCTTAAAGTAGTCTAATTAATTTTGAAATAAACCACGTACCTGAATGTGATCTATTATCATAATCGATGACAAGCGCCCTGGAAGGTATTAAACCGTCGTTTCATGGAAACATTAATTACGAACGCAGGCATTCTGAGAGAGCGAATATAGAGCCGCGTGGTAACGCAGGAGAATTCACGATTATTTTCCAGCACTTAATTTAGACGGCGGGTAAACTTTCTAAAGCGCGGTTCCCTTACTTTCTATTTACGCGCAAACTGCACGGAAAGCCCGGGTAATTTTTCCGGATAGACTAGCCGCCGGTGTCTGTTTTTATTTCGATGTCCCTCTGTCGTGCAATTATTCATAAGCCTCTGGACAATGTTCCGTTTCACCGCCTCGCGCGAATATTAATTAAGCAACCGTGAACTCTCGCTCGTGGTGTTATTTTTTAACGGATCTCGTTTTCGCCATTCTGCCTTTATTATATTCGTCTTGGACCTGCATTCAGAACTGAAGATGCTTTTAATGTTGGACGATAAATAGAGGAGACACTTAACTTTAGAATCTCTTGAAATTGAAAAATTGTTGGGACAATTGAAAAAACAATTTCGACTTCCTTTAATTCTATTTTTTTTTCTAGAACTCGGTCAAAATTAGCGCAAGAGTGAAAAATTGTTAAAATAATTGTGTGAAAAACTGGTATTCACTTCATGTAATTTGGTAAATAAATCATTTTAATCATTTTAGTTATCTAAATAACTGGGAAAGTTATTTAGATAATTTATTTAACTTCTTTTCTCAGTTATTTATTAATTTATATAATATTCAATAACTATTTGATCTTTGATAAATGATAAACATAATATCCATAAAAATCAAACTTAATTTAAAACGCAGCAACGCAATATACAAGCTGAATCGACACGGTGTATTCCCGTGGTGCATCGATGCAATAAAAATGCCGCCACTTTACGAATCATCTTTTCTCGCAGCTCGATCTTTGGCAAAACGACGAGGGAAAAGAAGCCAGAGAAATTTCCACGATCCCTTATCGGCTGTAAAGGGAAGTAAAATTGACGTTCCGCGGTAACGTAGCCCCCTTTCTCGGTTGAACTTCATAATTCAGAAAGTTCGATTACCAGCTAGTGGGCCAGGATGTTACCGAAATTAGCCCGCGACCAGCCACGAATTCTCCAATTTTCCAGCCCCGAAACGGGGATACAAACTTGCACCCTCGCGTATACGCCGACCCACCACTGTCCCGATGGCTAATTGGTGGCTCTGTTACGCCATATATTTATGGGGGACAGGCGAACGAGCTGCGGAAACAGGAACGAGTCGGGTTGCTACGTATTGGTCCGAGGTTAAAGGGGTAGGAGAAGTTTCGTTGGTGCCCTATTGATCTGGGACAGGCAGAGAGGAAAGAGAAGTGGCAGGGAGGACGAGGAATAGAAACGTAAAGGGAGATAGAAAGGGCCAACGTTTCATTTGACCCACCTACGATTCCCGTATACTGCCAGAAACGTATCGCAACATCCTCCCCACAGATATGCACGAATTAGTATGGTGAATTTGAATATCGGCCACGATAAACCGTGCCAACGAACCTGCACTAAACATATATTCACGTTTGTCGCCGGTGTTAACATATTATCGGGTCATCGGTCGCGCATAAATGGCACAATATCCCCTCGTAAAGTCACCACCTCTATTTACGTTTTTTTCTTAGAAACTTGGAGTACCTCGCAGCCACCCCGGATGGTTGTAAACCGTGAGGCTCGTAAATTTGCTGCTAAAATGTGCAACTTTGCCCGCCTTTTAAACTTAAAGTGTTCGACGAGTTGTTTATCTGTTTTTGAAAACTGTACGTTTAATTCCGTTCACGTTAAAAATCACGGTAGAAAATAATCAGAATAGTTGTTGGGAACATTTCAGAACGGTCGAGTACCGGTACACCGAAGCTAATTAGAGGCTGAAATTTTTTCGCAATTTTTATCCACCTGTTTATCCTTTTTTCCATCGAGCGATTTAAATGTTCGAGTTTGATGCTCTAAATCATCGTCAGATGTTTGATTCGATATGTAGAATACCCGAAAGCACTTGTAACGCTGTTGCGAGTTTGAAGGATGGAAGAGGAAAATGATTGTGAGAGATAGAGATTTTCATAGTATCTCATTAACGACTGCAAAGGGGTGGAACGTTTACCAGTTGCAAAATGAATGATTTTCTGAAGTAGCATTTATTTGCTCACGGAGATTGAAGCTAGTTGGCTGACAGAGATCAAAGAAACTTTGAGCAACCTAATGGTTATTAAAAAGAGAAACATATAAATACGGTTATCTCGAGTCTCGAAGAAAAACCAAGTTAAACAACTTGTTTCTCAATAACGTTATCGCTTTATCTTGTTTTGTGATTGTCAAGCTACACCTTCCTCGTTATTTCTTTATTTACATTTCATCGATTACTGACGAACACACTATTCATATTGACAATGTTAACCGTAAATATAACTGTTAATTGCCCGTAATTAACCTCATTGTTGTAATAATCTGATTATTGTTATTATCGATGAGAAAGTTTCTCATCCTTCTTTTACATTCATTTCTATATCGTATTTAATTGTCAATTTATTTGATCATTTGGAAAATATAACGTATTCCTGTGTCATTGAGATATTTTGTGTAGATAAAACGTATTATTTTATTAATTTACCTTCCTGTTCATGTGCTTCGATTAATTGACTGGTCGAAATTAATTTTATTCCTCTCTGAACGTGATAGCCAGCAGCCATCCACGATTATTAACTTTCGAATAAAGAAATTTTCGGTAAATCGATCTATCAGTTTAATTACTCGATAATTTTTCATCGATAAAGCGGTAATCATTTTTATAAAAAAAAAAAAAAAAAATATGACAGGTTCAGAAATAATTCATACTTTCACTGATTTAGCTCTAAAATTTTTACGTCTATTCCGTTGCTTTTATATATTACATACTAAATCGCTCTTTCGTAATTTAAACCTTTAATTTGAATTTCAATCATAACTTCCAAATGAAAGTTATGCAAAATATTTCCCTTTTATTCGTCTGTTTTCAGCGTGGAACTTCGGCATACTCGACCGTTTAATCCTCAAAAGACAGAGCTGGGTGAATCGTGCTCCGAATTTTTTACCGAAGAACTTTTATATACCGTAAAAAAAAAATTACAAATTTTGGAGATTAGAGTAAAGGAGAGTCTAAAATAGAATTCAAATTGCATAATGAAACGGTCGCGAGACAAGGAGTTAAAAGGAAAATTATTTATTCATAACTCAATCGATATCCAATCAGCAACTTCATTATACCCGCATTATTCACGCGTTTCGCCTCTGTAAATGCAACATCATCGGTTCCTGGAAAGTTCATTCGTCGCCAAAAGGAGATGCTGTCATGGTTGACGTATTACTCGTCGCTATCGAGCAAAGGTTTGTCATCTCGCTTCGAATTCCACAAGGACTTCATCGATCTTCAGATACAATGTCACATCGGTCGTTGCGGTTTAAGCATACGAAACGAGCAATCGAATTATTGACTCGTACTACTGAAACGTAGCTGAGGCGCTTCAGCGTTGAGCGCAAGTAGTACAAGTCTGTCAATAGTCAGACACGCTCGCGCGCCGACAATACTCGGTGAAAAAAATGTTCAACAATGATTTCTATAGTAACAAGTTGATTATTAAATGTTTTTCCAGTTGTTATAAAATATTTTTTCCCCTAATTATAATTCTATTCCGTCCTTCCTTTTGTATTGTTTCCGTTGATCTAATGAAGAGGCAAACAATTTCGTCGAGCAGTATATTTTTATTCGCGGTACAATTTCAAACGATTCACTTCTATTTTTTTCATGATGGAAATTTCAGTGAGTCAATGTTTTGCTTGATCACGTGATGTTATTGTTGACAGTTACCGTGCAACCAACGTTTAAACGTCGTTTCCGATTCCGAGTATCGGAAAACACAATGGAAGAAATATAGAGAAAAACGACAGGAAATCCGAGGCAAGCAATATTGCGAAACGAATATAATCGCATTGGATGCAACAATTTGTAATATCTCTATTAACTCTTGTTTGCTGTCATATAAAATAACGAATAATCCACAGTTTAGTTTCCATCAGCAGATATCCAAATTCCAATTACATATTTGTATTCCGAGATAATAATGGATTTTTCTAAATCTTACTCAACATATGAAATACGAGAGTAACGAAGTCAATATTTGCAACAGTTGTTATTTCAAATAAAACCATATAATATTGTTGAAAACAAATGGAACGGAATACCGTTTTAAATAAAATTTGTCTGGATTCGGGTTTTTCCAATTAAATTACATCACGTTGTTTCAAGGAATTGTCCAATCCTACCTTACAACCATAACTAATACTGCCCCGGACACAGTGGGAAACCGATGTTCCATGTTATTTAGATTAGTTATTGACACGAATCGCGGTGGTCACGCAATCGTCGATGGGACCGAGTCTTGATAACTGGATAATTATTCCTATCTCACGTGCAACTACCATAATGAACTGGCCACTAACTCGTGTGCACGCGAGTTTACGTATTTAATAGCACCGATTCAGGGTGGATCCCTTCGGCAACGATCGTCATGCGATTACGTTCTGATTCGTGTACCGAAAACACTGGATCATATATATAGTTGATGTTCATTTTCGCCCGCATTTGCAGTGTCGACAAACAGGAACCGATTTTTTGCACGTTAAACTTGTTTTCCAATGATTTGAAACGATGTTACACGGATATTTGCTCGTTTAATTACACAGGAAGTAAAATTAATGGTACTTTAATAGTTGGATAATCTATTTCAAATTGTTGAGTTAACTTTTCTCGCCAACTAAAGGACGATCCGTGTAACAAACTCTATGTATATTAAACTAAAAGCATACCTTCTTAGCCGTCTATCAAATATTCAGTTTGGTAAATGTGGCATGGTTGATCCGATCCGAGGGACGTTCGATAGCTAACACGGTAATTGCCAGAGCGATACGCATGGGAATCGAGAAGGGGTGAATAGAAGCATCGGCGTCTTTGTCAGCGTCGTCGTGGACGTTGTTTCGACGTAAAGTTTGCCGAGCGTCGTGGGTATACAGCACGGCCAAACCCGGCGGCGTTGACAGAATTTATAGGGCTCAGCTTGCACGCGGCTTGCTCAACCTATTTTCCAAGCTGGACGAGCAAGCAAGACAAACGAACCGGCCAAGAACAGGCGAAACAGTGGAAGGAAGGGAAGGGTAAGCTGGACCGCTCGAGTTAAGCGTTGCATGTACACTGCTCCTTCCGGTGCTGCAATTAGCGCCTCTTTAGTTGGCTGAACCGTCTCGCGACGATGCCAGCCCACGGAAAGCTGACCCCGCTAAGGCCATTCTTCTCGCTTTACCCGACTCTTCTTACGGATTTTCTCTCCTCCGGATTCGGAACGTTTGCTTTCGCGGCTATGAAGATTGCCCCGAAGGGACTCGTTCCAACCCTTTCCCTGAATTTTATGTCTGTTATTCGTTCCCCCTGGTGTTTTCGAACATTGCCGCTCAATATCTCTTAAGAAGTTATAGTCTCTCGCTCCGTTTTTTTTCTCGCCTTAATTTGAAAACGTGCCCGTGAATCAATCTCAGTTAAGTAGTCCCAAGTCGAGGAATTAACTTGATAATCATGGAAAATTCGAGGGATCGAATTGCTGAATTTATCAATTTTTAAATTCAACTTGGCGTTTTGCGCTGAATTATAACAGACACGTTTAAACGAATTTGATAAATGAAAACTTACGTTCGCGTAGAGTGAAGATGTAGTAGGACTGCTTGCTGGGTTTGCTTCGTCCCATCGCGTTCACTGCTGACACACGGAAACTGTAGACGGTGAACGGGCGCAGATTCTCGATCGTGTAGTATGTATCGTTGTTAGGCGTTACGATTTCCTCTGTTGCGTTCCAAGGCCCCTCTTCTTTGATCCTGAAAACAATTACAGTTTGTTAGTTATACATAGCGTTAATATTTAACCAATAAATTTCGTGATTGTTCAAATTAAAAAACAAATCGTAAATTTCGATAACGGTGGTTTTCGTTACCGTTCATATGGTAGACGTATGCTGTCGAAACAACGGAACGATGCAAGTTTCACGTTTCACAGTTAATTGGAATCAGTAACAATGGTTCGCCAATAAGCGACTGACTACTGCGTTTAGACGTTAATGATATCGATGGATGACCGATCGATTCCGACGTATCGTGCCGCAATCGGATACTGATTAATTAATGCTCGACGTCCCGTCGTTTCGGCAAACAATAACGTTTTATAGGGATGCTGGCTAAATTCCGTCGACGGAAACATGGTTCGACGTAGAGTAATGAGTGGTCGAAGACGCAACACGCTCGCCCTGCCGCGAGATTTTACCCTGCTGCAAATTATCCCAGGCCCTTTTACCCCTAATTAATACAGGTTATTAATCGTGCGAGCCATGGGATTCGGAAACTTCTACCTACAGCTGTGCTTCGCGTAATTGCTGCAGTTTGCGGTCGGTTGATACACTTTTTGACCCGGGTTTAGATCGTTTAATCAGTTCACTAAAAACGGCTATGTGTAATAAAACGATCGTTTAGAATAATCTCCTTCCGTTAATTACCTTTTGTAAATAATCAAGTTTTAATGCCATGTAAAATTTGATAAAATTAAATTCAGAATATCGGTCAGTAATGACAGTGAACAGTGAAGAATAAATTACCAGTACTTTTTCTCTTGTTTTGTTTCGTTCTGTTCAATATACGGAGCAGCCCATTTATCACGACCACCTTGAATACATCCGTCGCTGTTGGAGGTACGAGAAAATGTCATACGACAAGTTATATGGTTCGAAGGGACATATGATGCTGTAAAAAAGTTATATCCAATGTTGGTTACAAGGTCGTTCTATAGTCATTCATCAACTCTTCTTATAATAAAATAATACTCACAACAAATGAATACAATTGAAATTAAATTAATAATTACTCCAACGAAAATATAAACCACCGCGATATTTTTTATATTTGAATCTGTTTTCAAATAACGTCGCGGTGAATTTTGTATAACAGTATTTCCATTTTTCATCTGTTTTTCTCTCATTTCACGCCGAAACTTGGTCCAACCAACGAGCGTGTTGAAATTACAGAATTTTTAAAGCAATCTACGGTTACGTCCGTTTTTGGTTTTCCATTTCAAACTTGAAACGTTAACAAGAATTTCCAGGCGGCATGAAACACTTCAATCCCTGTATTTTCGGAGTACTAGATCGGAAATTACATTTTGCCGCTGCTTAACGTGTAACTGGATGTATCGTTTCAATTCAGGATCTGTAGGAATAGGAACTGAGACCGCACCGCGTTTGTATCAGAAACATGATCGTTGAACACCAACTAGGTACGAACGTATCGGTTTTACCTGGTATTTACACTTTCGGTAATTCGACGAATCGTTTATCAAACATTCCCAATGAATACGTAAATTAACGTAATGATTAACGTATAGGGAAATGAACATTTGAATTTTCATGTTGCAACATATTTTACGAGATTACTTGGAAGTTCCATTTTTATATAGTTTTAACGTCCCATGGAAATTATGTTTCAAAGCTTTATCTCCGTTTTCTACAATTGAAAATGTCGAATCGACGCGGGGGAAAAAATTCTCTCCTAAAAAATTATTTTCATCGTGTCGCGTCGTGTCGCGCGCGTTTCACTACCGGCGGGTAAAATAAAACCGATAACTTGTTTCCAATTAACGTCGCTTGCTGACCGTTTATTCGACTCCTCGATTTGCTTATCGTTTGTACAAGCGGATCATTTCAATTTTGGTCACGCTCGAACACGACGCGTTCATTGGCGAGAGGATTTTTTTATCCCAACTCGCTGGTAATCGATATCGTTGTTCGCACCGTTTTAAATTCACCTCGAACCTACTGGTTTCGCGAATTGCTCTACTTGTTATTAGATTACTGTTACTGTATCGATTTCGAATCTATCGTTGTCTGGATAGAGGAAAATGAATGGATCAGCTGGGGACATTTTGATACATCTTTCGTTTTAAAATGAACTGCACGGAACAAAAGTGGAGAACATCATTTATCGTCCTGTATGTCAATTATTTTAATACACAGAAAAAGAAAAATGAAGTTAAAATGGGAAAATAGTGTAAATATATATGATACATTTCTTTAGGTATTGGAACAAGTTCTCATCTTTTAACTATGTCTTTTGTATAGTGCGAATGAATTTACCATGAGTAATCTATACTTTCCTTAACTCTAAGTACACTGCTATTGAAATAGTTTGGTACACCTGTATAAGTGTACAGTTGTAGTAAGTTCGGAATACACATCAATGACTTGTGGTATTCGTGAACATTGTTAACTATGAATAGGTATAAATGAGCCCGAAGTGCTTAAAAGCGTTCAACTGCAAGTTAACACTCCATAGACAGACAGCCATCTTGCAAATGTGTTCACGGTTTGAAGTTTACCTTCGAAATCTTCAGGTTCGTTGTCCCTTGGGAATGGAAAAAAAAATTTCGCCTCAAAAACGACAGTCGACGTTCAGTTTCACGTTACAAACTTGGAGGAAAAGTTTCGCCCTCGAAGGGACAGGACGTTCCGAGTCAACGTATCAGAAATTTTGATTCGTCTCGTTCCCTCAGCGTGACCCCGTTCAAATAAATCGTTCTCTCTAACTTTTCGATCAACGAATCTCGCTGGAAAGGGAACTGTCGCCGAAAGAAACAGAGGGCATTCGTCTTCGAGAAGAAGATTCACGTTCGCGTAAAGACGTGACAATTTCTTCCCACCTCGACCATGACCAGACGAATTAAATTGGAGATGCTCCCCTCGATAGAGTTTGAAATTACACCAAATATGCATTATTTCTGCAATAATGCAAATATTGATGACATTCCAACTATCGAAGATTCAATTGGTCCAAAGTCTAACAAACTTTGACTGGTATCATTTTTTTCTATTGAATTTTACACGCAATTTAGCTTTCAACCCCCGCATGTAACAAGTTAAAATAATCTTACATCTATCTGCTGTATCGGTTTCAGAGTATCCGTTACCCGAGGATTAATACTTTTCCTTTGCTATAGTGCTTTCAGCTTTGTCCATCCACTCTCTTCATTGAACATTTCACTCTGTGCAGCCGTGGTCGCGTGTACAGAAATGTTGAGCCACCCTCGCGACGGTGAAACTAGGCACCGTGACCGTGCTTCGAGGTTGATTATCAAAACGACGAAGCCGGTGAAAGCAGCCTCTGCAACCTGTTTGATTCCATCGCGCGGAGAGCTCTCTTTTTCTCTACCCTCTCGTAGGTTCACGATATTGCGTCGGCTCGACGATACAGAAACCTTTTATTGAACCACGTCGATATTAAAACTGACCGACATGTGCCTGCTTCTAATACCCCGATTGAATTGTGCACGGAGTGCAACAAACGTGAATTATTGTTGCGGATTCCAAGCGAGCATTCGAAATACCGTGTCGTATGATACGTTGGCGAATGAAATGAATTTCGACCTCGTGAATCGGCAAGATATTGTGAGATCTCCGGTTTCGTTGAAAGTTTCCTTCAGATTTCAGAGAATTCCTACTGTTGTTGTTCCAATACATCCGATCGCTTTTTAATTTTTCATCCTTCTCAGACGTTGCCATGAAATTGTAAACGTTGGGAAGAATGTGACGCTGTTGAATGCACGCAGACAACAGTGAAAGATAGAAGTAGATCATGTGTCGGTAGAAATCGAATGAAAATTCAATCTCTTCGCTTAAATTTTAATTATCAATAACTATTTGAGGGAACGGACGAAAAGTAACGAGGGAATAATCACTATACACAATGTGTTTCATCGTCCACTCGTACGAGTTATAACAAAATCATCGATCGATCCACCCCTACTACATATTTTTGTCTGCTCGTTCCCGGGGCGGAGCTTAATACTCGCCGTTATTAAATCATTCTACGGACGAAACGATCCATAAAAATAAAACTCTCTATATCGAGATACAACGAACGCGGTTACGAGCACTACATCATCATTGACAACCGTCTTGTAAAAATAAACTGCCACGCGAGCGACACCCCGTTATTCATCGAACGAGTTGACGCCATTCGTATGTTATCTTGTCATTCTCCTACTATTTTCTAATAAAACAGAAACATTTTACATTTATTACCTGTCAAATAAATTAATCCTCCAACTATAGAACGAGCGGATTAATAATAAATTATCTATTAATCGCCTAGTATCGTAATTAAAATTTAAATGAAACGTTAGTTAGTCAGAAAAACTGTGTACCTTTGTTACTTTGTTACCAAAAAATCTGGTAAATTCGAAACAATTAAGTAAGCCGGAAACCGGCCAGCATGTCGTAAACGTATTCCACTTGCCGAAGTTCGGTTAACGAGCAAATCACGTTACACGTGATATCGCGTTCTGAGAACACTATCTACGGAGGTTAGCCGTGCTACATTAGTCCGGGCCGTGCAATTAATTAAGTTACAAGCGGTTTAATGGGGGATCTAGTTATCTCTTTGATTGCCTGCTCCTTCGTCCGCCACCGAATTTCTCTGCCGCACTTATTTCCGGCTTTTGCTCCTCAGACCGGTCTCTCGGTATCCACTGGATTCTCTCCGTGAAACAAAGAGATCGCATCGAGGAACTGGCTCGTCGTCCACGGGATGGAGAGTTCCATAAATGATCTCAATTATATTCTTAGTTAACCGAATTAATGGATCCCTAACCCTTCCTCTCCCTTCGACCGTAATTCCGGCTAGCGAAGCTCAGCAAACGTTTGCTCTTGCACGCCTTAAACGCTTTGGTATTCGCCTCCTGTCCGTTCGCATTTTCGCCAAGAGTGACAGACGCTGCCACGTAGCCAAACGAACCGGGAACGTGTCAGTTTGTAAACCCGTTGAAAGCACGTTCGACACGACACAACATGAGCCCCGATAAATAAACGCTTTATTAAATCGCCCGTATAAGCGTTGTTTTCGCCAGACGCATTCACTCTTGCATTTTACGCGAACCGGCTGGCCCAACGACGCAGAATATTATTTCGACTAAACGGACGGCGACGAGGCACACAAGGGAATCGTTTAAAAACATGGCATCTCGTTAATTACATCGTACGCGTTGTATTAAAATCGCTAGCCGGCCCACGCGAACAAAACGGAGAAATATCACGAGGTGAACGTTGCACGCTACATACCATCAGCTTTTTCCCTTCCTACATCACACCGATGTCCCTGTTTGCTCTTTTCGCGTTTCACGCTTTTTCCCCCCTTTATTCCACCGTTCGCTAATTAAATACGTTTTACCTTAATACCACGATAACAAGGGTCGTTTTTACCTGGTATTTTAGGGTCGACGCGACCTCGACGTGTTCTATTGTTGACGCAAGAATTATCCGCGTTCGAAGGGGAAACAGCAGCACGGAATCTCTCCGTACGAGTTCAATCCGGGTCGTCACGATGCCTGTCAGGGATTTGTGGATCTTGTCGGCGGCTACGTGGTAAACGTACAGAGAGATAGCACCAACGGTCTGCTCCTCTCTGCGTGTATCCACTGCGACACACCACCGACACTGTTTATGCTCGGTCGGGAATAGTAAATTGAAGCCGTATTATCTGCCACCGCCCGCATATCGCGTTCCTACCGTTCGTTCGAACGAATCGGCCGAACGTCAATGATAATCCTGCGGTACGTTCTAATTTCGAGTGATGAACGCGACACGTTTGTCCCTGTCTAGGAGCGAGTGAGTTTGTTACAATCGCTTTACAATTGGCTACCAACAATTTCCTGTTCGTTACACAGCGCGGCGACATACAATCCCGTCCATAAGTCATGGAACGCTGACTTCAGAATTAGGGAGATGACACGTTTTTAGGTGAAACATTTTTAAAAATTCGCGTTTAGATATTACTGTTGCATCGTTGCAATTACGGTGCGCGATATTTTAACCGTAAATTCTCGAAACGCATTGAATATTTTCAAATATTTGCCGCGGCGGTCGGTGCACGTGGTTCACCTCAAAGCCCTCCAGGGACGGATATTTTCCAACGTAACAGAATTTACCGAAAGAGGGTGGAAACGGTGGCGCGATATAGCGGTAGCTGTAGGATAAATTCGCCGCTGATCCGAGCAATTATTTTTACGCCGAACGAGCCCTGTTTTTCTCCGCAAAAAAACAGGCCGAGCCTTCGTTGGAAAATAACGTTAGGCGTTTCCTGTTACCCTCGACCTGGAATCGTTGACCCGTGTTCTAACCGTCCTCACAAAGATACTACGCCCCTTTAAATTTTGTTTGCTCATTTTGGCAAATAAAATCTCATTAGACGCGTCGTTGCTTCGCGCGTAAAGGAAGCACGAATTAATATTAAGATTCTTCACGACTGTATTCGTCATCAATTGTTGCGTCTGTGTCCACAAACGCGAATAAATGTTTCGTTTCTGTCAGTTATCCGTCAGTTTGAAATAATTGCACGGAAAAAAAAACGGAAAATGGGTGAAAAATCGATCGGAGAGTCGAATGAAAAGCATGGATCGAGGCGGTTGTGGTGTTTCGTGTTAAACAAACTCTGGGTTTCGTTATCGAATACCGACTGCAACACGTTAACGAGAATCGTTGCGGATAACCGAGGCCTTCGTTTCGTTCATCATCTCCGCGCCTCAGGCTATGTTTCACCCTTTTGGAAAGTTGTTTCGACAGCTGTTGTTCCTCCGCGGAAACAATTTCGCTCGTCGACGACGAAGCAGTTCAACCCTTCGTTTTTGCGCGTTTACCGCCAGCCTGGATTACTTAGGCCATGAATAATTCCAAGTTCTATGGTGTTAATGAGCTTCAGAAACGCGACAGTTACATTACTTTTTAAGGAATAACGACAGGAATTCAGTTTCAGCCAAGATATTTTTATGAAATATTTAACTCACTGACTGAATATTATAATAAAGGGATTTATATGAAATCATAAACGTCTCTTCGAACGTTAAAACGAATAATGCTTTCCGCAGAATATACGAAATACTTACTAAATAAAAGAATTCAATTATCTGACTTTCCAGAATTACCTCGGCTAAAAAGATAGCAGAATCCACGATATTTATGCTTCAACAAGCCTTCAAAAATCCCAGCTTGAATACATCATCCGGGCTTTGGAGTTGAAATTTCACCGAAATTTTTTCCTTCGTGATGTCGATAAATGTATTCCGCTTGAAAAAGGAGAGGAAAAATTTATGAATTCGTACTCGGAGGGAAACTGGTTCGTATCAAAACCTCGGCCAGCGGCCAGAATGAAGCAAGGTTTTGCTCGGCAAAACAGGGAGGAAATAGCCATTACTTGCAGCTCGTTACGACGCGACGCGTGGCTCGTTGTTCGTGGCTGATTCTGAAGTGAACATTACGTCGCATCAGCCTCTGACCGTGGTACGTGCCATAACTGCACCGTGCACCGGCATCTCGACAAGCTCTATCTCGATCTCTGTTTCGCATCCGCTCTAATAACGTATGGTAACGCTTGGCCAGCTAGAAACTCGGGCGTGAACTTGCACGGACAAAACGAGCAGGTTGTTCGCGCGAGTTACACGGGCAATCGCGTGATTTACGCTCGTCGCTCGGCGATACGTCAACGAACGACAGCGACGATGCGTAGCGACACGTTTTTCCTGTCCTATCGCTTCGTGCCAAGCTGAAAAATGCCCGTCGTTCAACGTCGAACCGTGCAACGTCCGGTCGATGACGCGTTTCGTTTCCGGTTACTATCGACTTCTTTCGTAGCATCAATTAACGTCGAATCGAAGTGGCTGATTTTTTGAATCGTTAAAATCGTCGAAACGATGCTCGAAATTTCCTAGCATTCGTTTAACGCAATTGTTGCCAGCATTGTTCGCCATGAAAATTCGTCTCTTTGCTTTCGGGGGTGTTTGTAACTTGTCACGAGAGGCGAAATAATGAAACGAAAATGAAAAAACAAGCTGTTGCAAAGTATTCTTTTTGTCGCGTATGAAAAGCACCACGTTCGAGGTGAAAATAATTATTTAATATTTAACGTGGAACCGTGGAGATATATACGCGTTTGTCGCTTACAATATGTCGTTTGTATTTTTAATACTTTGTAATACCTTGCTGTATTATATATACATCCATGTATAAAGAGCTTTAAAATGCAAAGGAATAATCATTAGCCAACATTAAATCACGCAATTTATTAAATCTCTTATTAAAATAAATGAGACCGTGGAAAAGATTACCGTGTTGACCACGATGGACATTAAATTATGTATTTAATTCGTTAAAGAACTTTTCGCTTATTTTCTATTCAGATTGGATTCTCAGATTTCGAAGGCGAATTCAATCTTCTTGATTGTATTCCTTTATAGGGCTATCTTTATTCCAGGTTGTTTCGTCTAGTTTCGAAAACGTCTAAGAGTGTCACGGAGAAATAGTACACGATTATAGGTAGCGAAGAATAGCATCCCAATTCCCTTACAGAATTACCTGAAGTGTATAAGAGAGGTGTCAGGTGTGTCTGGTCGGACAATTTGGTCACGAACCTATCATTCGGCTCTTATTCAATCTCATGGCTCGTGCCTGAATAAATCGACGTCATTTTCTCGCGAATCGCCGGCTCTACGTCTACGTCTTCCTTTCTTCCTATTTCAAGGGCTTCGCCCTTTTCCACCCTTCTTTCTAGCCCCGTTTCACCCCAGTGTTCGCTCGAGTTCAACCTGGAAAATGCAGTCGATTCGATTCGAGGTGGCTTTCAAGAGTGGAAGTAGCTCTCTTGAAGATATATTAAGGACCTTCGATGGAAATTGCTCCAACTCCTTCTTTTAAAATGCCTGAAATGATCTGGCCGAACATCAAAGCTGATATAGCGAGTGCAACTAGCTGACGATAGGGATCAAATAAGAAAGAATACCGATTCGCGATGCGTTTTAAGAGCGAGCCTAATGTTCGATGGAAATGGTAAAAAGGATTCGTCAATTAACATTGTTGAATCGGAAAATTCGTATCAAATTGAATTATTCTTTTTTCACCTTTTCTTTTTTCCTTCGGGACACTGTAACGTCATCCAAAGTGTAGTGAAACAACGAGGAGGAGTAATAGAATTACAAAGGGGGTGAACGGCTTTGAAGGGGTCAGGCTCGAGCGTTACGCCGCAATTTCACGTTTGCACCGTGCCGTGAAAGTTAATTGGCAGAACCGCTGTCGCACGGTAGCCGCGATTTTGACGCTTTATGGTCGGGAGGGTGAAAAATATTGGCGTTTCGACAGAACGGCCGGATCGACGGAAAATAAACACCGTCGCTGGCCGCAATACCTCGTTATTTAATTGTTTCGCATCAAACTGTTAGTTGTTGCCGAGTTATCGCACGTTTCATTTACTCTACCCAGTTTATCTTCCTTAGACAACCATCATCTGTCTGATCGAATACCAAAAATATTCAAACATAATAATTTAATGAAAAATAAATCGCGCCACGTCTAGGGTGGATAATTTCATCGACGAATTAATTCTCGGCTACCTCGATCGGAATTGCGAGAAAGTATAAGGGGACAAACGAGATCGATCGTTCGGAAGATCGACTCGATAACGGCATCGAAGCATTTGGCAGAGGCTCTGTGGCGATATTTAACAAGCAAGGGAGCAAGGGATGCCCGGTACAATTACTCCTTGATGACTCGCAGCTGAGAATGCAGCTGCCAGTTCATCCGGAAGTCGTTTCTCGGGATTTCGCGCCTTCGAAGGTGTAACTGCGGGGCAAATGGAGCGGCAAAGCCGTGGGGAGAAAAGAGGGAATGGACGCGACGATGCTTCGAAACGGTGCCGGCAAAAAATACGATGATAATCGAACGGTAATTCGTTAGAATGACACTTTTGCGTCAAGAATTAACGATTGCGATAGTCGTTGGTAAAAGTTATTGCATTTCGACAAGAAGCAATGAAAAGATAATCGTCTTCAAAGCGAAGTGTTTTAGCGTAACAAATGATAATTTTTTGAAAGCAGATAAAAGGTAAACAGGGAAATGATTCGTAGGCGGCGAACAAAATCGAGCGAATGCCGGCATATATGTAAATAGTTTATCCATGGTTTGTTAGATACGTAATACTCTTTGGGTAAAATTTCCATATGAATATTGCGTATTAATGCAGCTCCGTTCATATGTTAATATGCTTTTCCAGTGAGCCGCGATAACGTGCAAATTAACGTCGAACGAAAAAAAATCTTCTATTTACATCGACCGAACACGCGCGTCCTCGATATTTCCGCTACGGGCCCCTGTAATTAACATTTGTCCAACGGGAATCGCGGTGTCGAGATAACGTTGTTCCGTGATTGATTTGTGATAATGTCCATTTGTCACGATTTCGATTATGTTAATATTAAGGATGGACACGAAGATATCAATGATAATACCCGGGTTAATTTGTAACCTGGATATTAGGTACCATTTTAAATATTGGAAATTGTTCGAATCCTCAAGGGAAGTGTTTGATTAATTTCGCTATCAAATTGTAATTCATCAATTTTGTACTTTGAAAGATCGGTGCTCGGCGCCCGGCTGGTCAATCAATTTCGAACTCATTTCATTAAGAGAATCATCAGGCAGGGAAGCCGCGTTCAGCTCTTTTGAACAGGGTTCGTCCAACTTCTTAGATCGCTAACTGTGGAAAAAGCTCGTCGACGGAAGGTTAATTAAACTAATGCTAAAGTATACAAGAGAACCAGCCGAAGGGAGATATTCAGAGTTTCTGATCTCGGTCCATGGCCTTCCAATTGAATTTCCTTCCAAGAAATACATCGCCGAAAGAGCGGAGGGAAAGTTTCGTTCGCGGGATGATCTTTCCTCGATTGATCGTCGATTATCGAAGATCAAAAATGACTGGTTGTGAATTTACGAGCAGCTGGTGTACACGAACCCCCCGGTGCGTATTTATCGCATCGATGGATGGATTAATGACGATTAAACGGCTGTCAGCTAACCTGTTCGCTAGCAGTGAATAATTTCGCCCACGTAGCTTTGCCGGGAATTAAACGGAGTCGCGAACGTTCTCGTATAATCCGGGGATGTTAAAATACAAGGTATTTCGATACACGGATCTCGTTTTACATTAATAGCGGGCATAAGGCAGCGAAAACCCCGCTGAAATTTTGGTGTTATGTTTGGAGAGTTTCTGTTTGTTAACATATACAATCGATGCGTCGTTTCAATTTTCATCAATATTATAATTAATCGGATCTCATGTTTCACACGACGCTGATAGTATGTCGTTCGGATAGTTGTTTTATTATCGACGAAAGAGAAATAAAGGGTAGATCGAGTTTCTATATTCTTCCTCCACAGATACGCATTAATTGGCCCGGGTTAATTTCTAAGTAATTAAGAAAGCTCGCGTTGCGCCAGCAATTCGTAGAAGTACATTTGGCGAGTGTCCAAACAGAAGAAACGTCGAAAGAGTAAGTGCGATCATAAACGTGTCAACTGGTAAAAACAACAATGAAGACAATGTCGGCCAAAGATGCGACGTAATTGAATTATCGAGCTGGATAAGTGCGACTGGTTGTCGAAAAACACGGACCTCGGTTCGGCGTTAATTAAAATAAAACAATTCCGTGAATTTTATATCAAAGTGAGAAAGCTTCTATCAGTAGCTGTGATGAAACTTTTGCTCCACCACTGAAACTGTACCATATAGTTTGTTCCATTTTGGATCGTTGAAAATTCGATTGATCAGCGATGGTTGCCATCCTAGTCCGTCTGACCAGTCGCCGACCTATTCTACTTGCACGCTCAGCCTCGATCCTACTCTACTCTCGTCTGATTAGACAATACTCTATTCTACTTGGTTCACCACGTGCCGACCTACTTTACTTGTCTGACCAAATACCGTTCTGTTCTACTTGTCATTGCAGATAAGATCAATCGATGAGAAGAGAAGGAAATTCACGTTGCAAACAAAATTATTTGTTCGGAACGAAATTAAACAAATTTTCGAATTTCGTATTCACAGGTCATCGAAGTATTTTTTAGACGTTTTGTTTGAACAAACTACCAGTTTCGCTGGCGAAACTCTTAGAAACTCGTTCTTATCGAGCGTTAAAACGGATTCAACATCGCGAACGCCGCAGCAAATTCAAAACAGCCATTACTTTACGACTTTTCTCTTGCCACTTGGTCCGTAGTCGTACCAGCAGCACGATGAAAGTGCGTAATCCAGAGGGGTTAAGTGTGCTCGATAGACCGTTAAAAGCAACGACTGTGTTTGCGAGGCGTGCTGTGTCCCAGAAGTTACGCTCCAACTTCCATAATGCGAAATTCAAGCGAGGAAAAGGAACGATCCTCGTGCCGGTTATGCTTGATCTTATGTTCTTTCCATCCTTTATAAGGAAAAATATCGAAATCTAGTCTTTATCATATACGTGCTTACAATTCGTTACTCTATAATTTCTAGGTGTCACTCTTAATAAATGAGCAAACACGGAGGATCGAATGGAGGAAACAACTGCTCTTCGTAATTGAGAAGCAGCACGGAGGTGTCTCGACGAGCTTTATAGGGAGATCGGTGTTAATTATTCCAATGTGTACTAATTGCTGATTCGGTGGATTATCTGGTTATCTACTGGTGCACTTTATCTCTCTCTTTCTCCATTCGCTTCTACCACATTCGCTCCCCAATTCCTCCCTTTCTCTGTGCTTAATGGCTTACGCGAATTGACCTGCTACGGCTTGAGGTTTCATGGAGATTTTCATGGAGGCAGATCGAACTCCGATCATCGATAATCGTTCCTATTTTTATTAACAAACGTTTCATTTCGTTCGTTGTATCATTAGAGTTGGGAATTAAAAGTATCTTGGAAAATTCCATCGTTATTTCCGTGTTTTCGTCGTTAATGAATCCACGATTTTTTAATGCGAGCATATTCGTCGCGTAAATATATCCGTAACATTGGTGCGAAACGAGCATGGAAGATTACAAGGCGAAAAGTAGGGGATAATGGCAGTCGAAATTACCTGGCTGCTGGCACGGTTAGTTAGTAATAATTAGGGCGTTAGAAATAATTAATAAGAATGCGACCAAGTTAACCGGACGAAAAGGGGATTCTTCTATTACGTAAAATCCTATTACCGCGGTTGGCCTGATTAAAAAATTAGCCCGCTTTGATAGCGTTCTATCCTACGGTAGTCGCCCCCGTTTACCTACGCTAGATGCTATTTTAACGAAAGAACGGTATTTACAACGAATTAATCGCTAATTAATTTCCGTACCAGATACACGGTACGCGGAACCACTGACTGAACCGTGCTACTATATTTTAATTAACTTACGCGGAGGCTTTCCGTGAGATTGCTAGACCCGTGATCACATCGCAGAAATAAGGAAACAAGGGTGGGAAGGAAAAAATTGGCTCGGTCATTGAAAAAATAAAATTTAAATCGACGCGATTCCAACGTCGACCGTTATACCTGTAGTTTAAAAGGTTTTAAGTATCCGAAGGCTTATAATATCAGACCAGACCACCGGATCCAAGAAGATTCGCTATGGACTAATCTTCCTGAATTTATGGACCTGCCCGATAATGTTCCCGCCTTCCTTTTACCTTAATTCTAACCCCAGCCTGCTCATTTCGCTGCCACGAATTCCACCAGCAGTTTTCCCATTTCCACCCACTTCCTTCTTTTTTTCCATCCTTTTCGTTTCCTTTCCCTTTTTCATTTCTTGGCCGATGAACAATAGAATTTAACGTGACCACCGCTACTCCACCCCCCAGTCTAATAAATTCAAACAGAATTACACGTCGACTCTGTGTACCGACTTCTTGCAATTTTTCTTGCTTTTTATGTATGCCTCTTCCTTCCTTCCTTCCTTCCTTCCTTTTTCTGTTTTTGTTCTGCGACGAATGAATCCGGATAGATATGTATTTTCGAAATTATATTCTAATTGATCGCAGTTTGTTTATTCGTATCGACCATACGGTTTACTTTGGAGATTAATGTCATTGCATTGAAATTTGTCAAATTACCATCGTATTGTATATTCATTAGCTATGCCTTCTCTAAATATTGTATCATATTATCAGTAATCCTAGCTGTGGAACATTCTGATTGAAATCCATAAACGAACAATGTACGAGTTTCACTCTGATACATTGTTTGCTGTAATTAACAATCAGCCATTTTACACCGGAAAGATTAATGAATGGTGTATCTAATCATATTCATCAAAGTTCGAGCTCTAAATTAATGCAGCACGAGTGTTATTTTGGGACACTTTCCTGTCATGAAATCATGCCAGACTTTCTACATTTCGATGACACCTTTTGACTTTATATATTCCACACAAATTCCTATCATCTTTTTTTCCTTTTTTTTTTTTTTCTATTCGATAGACGAACCATGGCTAGGAATCCGACCGTGACGATTGAATCGCGGATTCGCAATTGCGAATCGGTGAAACGAAAATTTTGCACGGGACACGGATCTTTTCGCGATCGATCAAAAATCGTTCTCTCTTCGCGGATCGCGCCAATTTCCCCGAACGATTTAGCATTCGATTTCCGGCCTTCTTTTTTTTTTTTCTCCCCCCGTGCCACGGATCGTTCTCGAAAGGATCTTCCGGGGAAATTCGCGACCACGATCGATAAAATCCCGGACAGCGGCCATTTATATTTATGGGAGACAGCAGGGTCGCGCTAGCTGTAACATTATTCGGCGCGATAGGAAGCGCGGGGCGAACAACGCGGCTCGTTAAAAATTGAATCTATTTGCCCGTTCGAGCTTGAAATTCAAATTCGACGAGGAACAGCCTCCGCCTGCTGGATAGACCTTCCGAGTCTATAATCGATATACACGCGTCGATGTATTCGATGCCAGCCAACGAGTCGACGACCGTCTCACAGTCAACGGTTGAAGGTAAAAAATTAACCCGCAAGAATTAGGAAGAATGCATTTGTTGTAGTCGAAGATTGCAATTGAAATACAAAACGTGTTGCGTTTCCACGCCATTTCCACGAATAATCGCAAAGAAAATGAGAGACATAGGAGAGTGAAATATTATACCGAGACGCACGGAAATAGGAAGAAACTGGTGAAGATGAAGAAATAGTCGGAGGAGAATTTTCAAGGTCGAATAATAAGGTTGTAGGGACGAGACGATTGTTAAGATAGAACGCGTTACCGTCTGGTTGACATATTTGCTCGAGAGTTTTTCATTACTTTTAATTCCATCTTGCGCTGATTACGCCGGGAATACTTAAGCACTGCACGGTATTTTTTAATTACGGCTGATGCACCCTCGTCGACCAGCCAGCCGGCGTTTCATCGATCGTCCCTCGGGGGTCTGGCTACCGCCACGGATATTGCAAAACCCTGAAGAAACCGCGAAAATCTTCATCGTGACCGCTATCACGGATCTACCTGAGAGAGAAGAAAATTAATTTCCCTAGAAACCCCGCATAAATTCACATACGTTTTCAAACGGCAGTAATTTTAATAAGACGCTTCGCGTTAATCGAATTAAATAATTATAAAGGAAAATCATTATTTTTTCCTCTTGGCTTTTTATGGAACATCGTATCCGATTAAAATCTCGTGGAAATCGATTCGAGTGAATCGAAGGAGGTAGCCAAGCGTTACATCTAAGCTGTACGAGTACCAATTCATTTTCTTCGACAGGAAATATTACAAAAGCTCGAAGAAATCTCTCGGAATGTCTGTCTGGAAGCCGTTTCCTCGAAGCTACTCGAGACAGAGGGGTAGATTAATTTCGAGAGCAAGACCTGTCCGGCGCAGCGGAGATATACCCGGTGGGCGCATTCTGATCGGTCGCTCAATGGAGTCCTCGCGCGGTTTATCTTCGGTTTCGAAGGACAACCGCGACGTTGACAATTAATCGCTCGGTCGAACAATGGAAAGTAACCCGACGGTTTAATCTACGCCTCGAACGAATTAATCGCAAAGGACAGCCGGCACAGGGAGCGCTTCCGGTTGCTAGGCGACTAGATGTAGCGGTTCCCTGAACGCGGAAAGCCCTGGCTTGCCCCGTTCTCTTCGCCCGGCTAAGAGCTGTCTAATTCTAAGCCGCCTAATCTGAACGCCACTTCTGACTTGTCCCTGGTGATTAAACGTTCCAGGTGTTTCCTCGCGTCTCGTTTTTGCCCTGACCGTAACCCCCGATCGATCACCTGGCCCGCGAGAAAAACTCCAAGAATGAACATCCGCCGGTGTGCACGAACGCCGCTGACGTATCGTTCAACGTCCACCGGAAACGCGACTTTCCAACGCTGCCACGTACTGGCCGTCGTAAATCTGCGGCTACTTTTTTCCCCTGTCGGTCAAACGAACCAGAATTTCGTCTCGGACAGCGCAGATTTTACGTCGGGCAAATCTTACCAACTGTTTATTTTATTCTTTTTAAACGCGATACAGTTGGTACAAGAATTTGCTGACCGACGTTAAAATCGTGTTCTTGATCTCGTCACGTAGACCGGAAACATCGATCAGTGGGATAGATCAAAGGGGAAAATCAGGTTTCGGCGGTGCCTCGTTAAAAACGTATAATTCAACGAGAGGAAACCAAGGGAGCGTAAATTTCGTAGGTACTTCGGGAAGAGCGATAGCGAGCCTGTGTCAAGGAAACGGCGAACGTGAATAAAAAAGGAACAAGTGGAAAAGCCAACGGAGGATGTGGACCGCGGAAAATGATTCGGACCGAAAATGATGAGGATGCAAGGAAAGAAACGAAAGATGAGAATTCGGTGGTCCGCGTTTTCACGGATTACTTCCAGCACATATTTTCAGGTTAATGACAATTATTATCCGGACCGGACATGCGACCGTGTCTGGTAACGGCGGTTCTACCAGATAATTGCATTATTTATACGTTACAGGACTAGTATGAGAGTAATTCGGTTGGTATCTTCTCATGGAAAATCCTGGCGCCCGTGAAACTTGGAAATATTCCGTGAAATGTTTAGGGAATAGTGACGGACACTCGATAGTCTCCTCTGTAAATTCTCGAGTAATTTAATCAGCTTCTTGTTTACTCCAAGTCGAACGTTCGTTAAACTCTTGGATAGCTTTGAGAAACTTAATGTTCTTAATTGGTCTAATAAAGTGATACCCTTGAAACTGTTGAAAATCATTATTCCCTGTATAATTTAATCGCGTCGAAGATTTCAAAGGATTAAAATTTTAAAAACGATGCACCGTTTGTACGTTAATAAAGAAATAAAGATTCCAAATTTCTGTGCTATAACTCATCCACCCTCCCGCAATATTTTCCAGCGAACAATTATACTTCTTTCGAGTGGTGAAAAGTAGAAATTCCCTGGTGCGGAAAATATTCGTCGTGTAACCCTTGAAAGGTGGTCGGGGCGAGTTCAATTTTCGGGGTCGCAAATCCAGCCTGTCGGTCCGCGGATTCTAATCTCTGGTCGGACGAAAGAGGAAACGGAAGAGGGGAGGAAAGGAAAATGTCGGTGAAAACTCGGCTGATCGTGGACTCCTGGGGTGAGCCGGCTGACGAATCTTTATTGCAGCCTCGTTGAAATTCGAGACGATCGTCGACGTCGATACCGTCTTACGTGGATATAGAGGTGCCTTACGGTGATTATCCCTGACTGGTTAAGCTCCGTGGCGGGAACCTCTCCAGGGGATTATCTCTCTGTCTCGACCTCTGTACACCCTTCAGCCGCTGTCGATATTTCAAAGGTCTTATCTTCTCCTTCGGGATATCCATTGGAATCGTGCGCGGCTCCGTGCAACTCGCTTATCTATTGTCGGATTAATTAGGTCACATTACACCGGTGGATGCCGTCGATACCTTTGCGTATCTACCAAATGTTTCACACCTTAATTATTCACCTGTCTCACGCGTAGACGACGATTTCATTTTCACGGAAAATATTAGTGTCGTATTAACAACGTTCATTTTTATCCATCGAGAGAAGAAACTAAACTTAATCCGTCTGTATTTCACTAAGTTTGGTTACTAACAAACGAGGGGTAGTATCGCGCGATCCTCTAATCAGTAGTAGCTTATCGACACTTTTCAATATGCACGCGAGCCAATCCGTAGCCGGTTGAAATAAAGATTTAATTCGATCGCCGATAATTAGTTATTTAGCATTCCAACGGGTCACTAATAACTGGATTCCAGGCTAGAAAGCCGGCAAATTAGCGACTCGTCCAAAATCCGTAATTACCGGATGCAGTAATGTTCGCGGAAAGCAGGATTTCAAATACGCTACGGCTACAAATCTGTGAATTACGGTATAGCGAACGCGTGCGTGGAACCGGGATGCCCTTTCCGCGTCAAAATTTCTCTGTTAGAAGGATGATCCTGCACCGCGCGCAACGTTTCCCATAACTTTCCAAATAGAACGTTGTTTCAAAGCGAAACTTCGTTCCTTCCGTACAACAGAGCAGAGATAATGGGACGAAGGAGAAATAGAGGGAAAAGCAAGAAGAGAATTGGAGACCGGATTTAAAACGTGAAATCTGGGAAAGCGTCGTTAAGCCCCGGGATTAATCTATCCATAAAGGCTCGCCGCGAGCAGACGCGTTACCAGCCCGTAATGCAGATATGCAAACGAGCTCGTGGCTACGTTTATCGCGAGTTTATCGATTTTCACCACGTGTTTAGTGCCGATTGTTGGTAATAAAGTCGCGAGATCGATACCGGGAAAAGCGACTTTACCCAGTCAATTCGGTTTGATAAACAGTTGTTTCATTTTCCATCCGTTTGTGATAAATACCGAAGACTTCTGTTAGGTTTGCGAGACTTCCAACTGCGACTGGAACATAGAAATTTTTCTCTTCGTCGATTCGCTTCTCGCACTATGCTTCCCTGTAAATACCAAGGATCCTTTCGGAGAGTCGGCGACGCACGGAATTATCATCAGTTCAGAGAAGAACCGTTTTCCATGGTGCATTGAATTCTGGTCCTGTTATCAGTAACCAGTGACTGTTATTTGTCGAGTAATAGAAACATTGATATATTCGTCGAATTCACAGAGTCCACGATAAGATTTATATCGTCATCGATGCTGTCGACACGATCCTTCGATTCTTTTCCTCCGACGACACGTGATTCTCTTTTTTCTTCTTTTCATCCCTCGATGCTCGAATAAAAGTGGCCAACACACAATTCGAGGCGAGGCGCAACCGTGTCATATTTCATGCGGGGCTCGATTCAGCCGGCAGCGTGGCCAGAAGAATTTATTAAATCGCCAAATTTATACCCTTTATACGACGAATTTTTCAACCGACTGGTAAGATTACATTTTCACCGGGCGCGGAATTGATTTCCGCGAGGGCCAGAAAATGGGGTTGTACGGTTTAAACAGAGTAGCCAGAGCGGGGCATCGATAAAGTAGGCATTTAAACGCGTCGAATAAATCGTGCCTGGTCCAATAAATCTTCCGACGTCAGCCTTGCTCGATCGCTTCGCATTTCGAGCGATCCGCGCGTGCACGCTTTCGCGCTCACCCTTCTCTTCTTCCGGTCTCTAGCCAACCTAAGACCGGCTCGTTTCCTTTTTACCCCACGTCCGCGCGAATATATTCCACATCCCTGTGGCTGCCTCTCATCTTCATTCTTCCCTTTCTTCTTCTTCTCCTTTTTTTTTTTTTTCTTATTTCCGTCGACCGTGAAATTGCTTGTCCTACGCGACGCTCGCTCCCTCGTCGCCTTCTTCCCTCCATTCTTCCCGTTCGTCGGTGTTTTAAATCATCTCGAAAGGCGTCGAGACGCGTGCAAGAAGAGGGACACCGTGCGTAATTAAAAGTTCCCGTTTACCCTGCAGTCGAGAAACTGGAAGACGGACGAGAAGGAGACCTCGGTGTCGGAATATAAATCCTCGTATTAATAAATTTATAAGCAGTTCAACAACTTCCCGGAACAATGAGCCGGTTCTTCATTTAAATGTCTTCCTTTCGATGGATCCAGCGTTCATTCGTACTCAACGAAGACGGAAATCCTTCAATTGCATCGCGTTTCTGAACGAACCTTTCAAGCGTAAGTGCTTATTAATTGATTGATATTCTAATTTCGAAATAGATCCTCGAAATAGCCTTTATTGACATCATTAGGAAGAGAAGCATTTACCAAATTCGAGGAGTGTAGCTTGTTAGCAAAATGACGTCAGATATTTCATCGCCATCTTATTGCACTTCGAATGAAAAGTGAGCCGCTGCAATCGCAATCAGCCAATGCGTGTATGAAATTTTAGTAGGTGTGTAGGTTTGTCTTCTCTTTGGTAGGTAATGGGCCTCCGGAGGATCCAGCCAATCAGTATCTTTATAATTAAGTTTTCTCTGTAATCTTCGCGATGGCCGAATAACCGGCACAGCTCGAATTCCTCGCCATAAACATGGCAATAGCACAATTTCTGGAATTAAGTCGACTGACCGAGGCTAGGTATCGTGTAAGCAATGGTACGCTGATGGAAGCGGCAAATCTCCCAGGGATTTCCGACAAGGATCAGGACGTTCGGTTGTTTCCCTTTCTTCTTTTCCCCTCCTTTTCTTTGCATTTGGCTTTATCCGTGCACGCCACCCCTTCATCCACGTCCCGATACGTCTTACTTCTCCAAAGGAAATCCTTCTCCCGAAAGCACAGGGTATTTTCGATAATCGCGGTGTTTCTTCGAGCCTGCCAGATCGGTGTCGTCCTACGGAATTACTCGGGAAATTCCGTTTGCGAATATTGAATACCGTGACTCTGCTAGTGATTAAATAATTACTGATTTGGAGCGTACTTTTCAACGCGCGATACTTAAACAATCGAATATCGCGAACGAGAATTCGGGATCCATTGAACGAGTCAGAAGCACTCGACGAGATTTTCGTTGAAAAGATAGGTAGCGTCAGTGAAAATTTGTCGATGTTACTTTCATAAGTGTCATCTGTGTCTCCATTGTTCCCGGTTGCATTGATCCGACCACAGTGAAACGGGTCAATGGTTTTTCGTACAATGCTCCATCGTTACGTTTCAACGGGACAAAATTAATGAGAAGCTTTCGATACAATTGATCGACGAGCTAGCTATTTAATGAGCGACAAAGGAATCGAAAACGACCCTTCTCGCCGCGATTCAGTTGTGTGTCACGTAAGTGACGTTAATTCGTTATTCAAACAAGCCCGTGAAGAGGAACGAGGTTACTCGGATGCCGCGATGAGGAAAATTATATTCGCTAAATTGAAGGAATTCTTCATGGGATCCGGTGTTTAAGGCAGCGTCAGCTGCGAAACCAGGTTAAACAGGGAGTGAAAGAAATGAGGAAAGTCAGACGAGAGGGACGTAGACACGAAATTTACGATGATTTTAGTCTGACCAATCTCGTCACGTACCTTATACTATCTTTAAATATAGTTTACGAGCTGAAAATTAAAAGGAACGAATGTTGAAAGGCACAATTGTCTTTTACGCTTATGAAGTCTGATTTGATTTGATGATACAAGAGTACCCACTGCAATAAAATAACACTCATGGCATACCAATTTGAAATTCGAAATTAAATGGATATAACGTTTCATCAATATTTTCGATGCGAATTGATTGGTTTATCGCTGAAACAAACAATGAATCAATAAATTTGAGCTTAATATTCTCCATTAGCGAGTACTCGGTTTCCAAACGTTATTATAGTACTTCATAGATACAATTCTGCTATATACAGATTATCCCAAAACAGGGTCGCGTAAATATTTGAGTAAATATTAAAAGTACCTTGTTTTGTTTTAAACAAGATATTATCGATTGTTTAGTAAAGAGATGAAAGTATCGTCTGGTGAAACAATTATCGAGCAAGTCGATAGCGAGTGAAGCGGATTTCTTGTCTCTCAGAAGCAAGGTGTTTATCGTCCAAGGTACGTCTTTTTGCGGAGAACGGACAAAGCAGCCTGATAACACGACCCTATTTCCAGAGACAAGTGAATCGAGCTTAAATGCTCTGTATAGCTAGCGAAAACAAACACGAGTTCTTCAATCACGGGCACAAAGGACGCTCCACATGTACTCCTAATCGAATATCGCGAGCGGAGTTCGACTCCGAACGAGCTTAAGTGTAATCGATGTCTTCCATCGAGTGCTGTTTCCTCTCGTTCGAACATGGACCTGTTTCGTGACTTCGTTAAGCTACAACAAACTTCCTACGACGATTTCGCAAACGAACGAATTCAACGGGATACGAGTAAAAAGACTGTACACCCACACGAACGTATTTTGGAGATACTTGTGAGAGTATAAAAAGCGAAGAGAATTAAACTTTTCAAATATATATCGTTTCATTTCACAATTGCTGAGAAATATTGTGATTCGCTGCCTTATTCTTTGCTTGAATTAATCAATGATTATCAACTCCGAAAACCATTTGTAACATACGTAAGAAATATCGTTATTCGCTCGATCCGTGAGATACTCGTCCCCCTCCTTAGAAGTCTAAGGAACTCGTTTCAGTTTGTAATCGTCGCAGCAGCTCGGGAACAGCAGGACTTTCTCCAGCCATCCCGGGGGACATCGAATTTTTAATTCGACCCACGAAACTTACGGGACGAGCCGTTTATCGTTCGCGAAAGTTTCGACGTCGGCGGGCTTGTTCGTTGCTCGAGAATCGTCGGAACACGGCATTGTGAAGAGTTCCTCGTCAAAACGGTGCCTTGATTTCCTCGAAGATTAATAATCCACCGACGAAATGACTGCGCGGAGCCGTCCGTACCGTTCGAACCTCGGCTAAGATGGTGGGCTCGCCGGGACGGTGAGCAGAGAATGGAAGTTTGTTCGAACTTTATTATAAAACTAATATTTTCCAAGTTCTATGAGGTATTACGATAGTTTTCTGAAAGGGCCTGCCAGTAAAGCGGCGAGGCGAAATGGTTCGCGGGCGAAACTTCAATATTCGGCGACCATAACGACACCGGCTGATATATTATTTCCTATAACTTCTCCTCTTCCTCTCTCGCGCCTTCGCGGCTTTGTCTGGCTGACCCGCGGGGCGAGAATAAGAAGATCGAGAAAGAAACTTGATTAAGAATTCCGGCTCTTCCGAGATCCTTCAATTTATACCCGACACGTGGCTTTTAATTGACGTTTAATGCTTTATTTATCAGAAGCTTGCAATTAATAAACTTTTCATGATTATTCACTCGTCTATAATTCAGTCGGATACGATTGGCAGTTTCATTTATGGAATCACTGTGTCGTTGAAATAAATCTAATACAGTCATTTGATAATAAAGTTAATTTTCGAATAACGCTCGAGAGAAATGGAAAAAAGTATCAATAAGGAAACGATGGGAATTGCAATTTCCGCGGAACGAGAGCATTTAAAACGGCACCGAAAGCGGATTTAATGGAAATCTCATTAGAAGACTGATTTACGAGCCAATGTAATTTAAAACTATTTATGAAGCTTTACCACGATACCAGCGGGCATTACGCTAAAGCTGTAAAGGAAATGGGGGGGTGGAAAAAAAAGAACGAGAGATAAAAATTGAAGATCTACTTTCTACGCCACGGAGGAGCTTCCATTGTTTTCTTTCCTCAAAGACTCAAACTAATTTTCTTTTTCTCTCAACCCCTTCTGCAATCGTACCCCTTTCATCGTCTTCATTTCTTCCCTTTCCTTTTTCTTCCTCTTCTTGTTCTTGCTTTTTACACCTGAATTTGCTCGGTTCATTTCACGACGCGGGGTAAAATAAGAAAAGTTGAACAGTAAGCTGGCTGAAACGAGCGAACCTTAACACGTTGATTGTCACGGTGAAAATAGGCGCGCATAATAAGACGGATTGAAACTCTAATTATAATTTAATATAATAATGCACAATAGCAGAAGTAAGAATTCACGGTTGACAAGATTTTCATTACCTTCGTTATTCTTACCAACGCGTCACGATAATTGCAGCCACGTTCTGAATAAAACGGAAGCTCGTGCCGCAAATTGAATTAAAGCAAGGTTATTTACAACGGGTAGCGAGAGTGATCGCGATTTACGTTCGGTTAAAAGTTATGGTAACGACCGACCACTCTTCTCGCAGTTGGCACGACAAAAGCCATCGACAAAACCGAATGAGTTACTAACGGAGAACAATCGACGGAGACAGTGCGATAGAGAGAGAGAGCGAGAGCGAGGGGAAGAGGAAAAGGTAAATAGAGAACGGCGAGTAGAAAAGAGAAAGAATTTTTCTACCACATCGACTTGCTTTCGCGCCTTTTCCTCCACCTCTGTGTAACGTTCGCGAGTGGTCATTCGATATACGTGCCACTCGGAAATGTCGATAGCGAATTTCTCCGCTGGAAAATCGGAAGGAACTCGTGAGAGTAAGGTGCGAGTTGCAGTAGGTGGAACAAGAAAAAGAGGGTTAGCAGGGAGAAAAGCGTAAGGGGTAAACGAAAGAAACGGACAGAGCTAAAGAAAGGGGAGAAGATAACAGGTCTCTGGAGAAGCGAGGGAGAACAAAGGGTGCTTATCGACACCGCACTTCTTATCCCTAGTAACTCCTTTTATTTTATCCGTTTCCCGTTCCTCCAGCTAAAGCCTCGAACTCGTAGCTTGTATCTGAAAGATAATCAGACCGGGACGTACTCGAGTGCAGCCGGCTATTTAACTTACCCCTTCTTTCGCGCATCCTCATTACCTTCGAACTAGAGGTAGTTGTAGCCTTGAATTTCGTTTGTTGCATTTTGCCAACGTATGGCTGAGACAGTGGGAAAGAAAAAATAAGACGAAGAAGTTTGTCGAGGAACGAGCTGAATCAAGATCCTCTGCTTTTGGCAGATTAATTTTCCGGGACTCGATCCAAAGCACGGCGTCGAATTTTCATCACAATACCGGGGTGTAATTGAAAACGGGCTTACACCGAGCGGAAAAGGGTAAAGTCAATATTTAAAGAACTTACCGAGTTTCGATGACGTAGTGCGAGATCGGATTGTTATGAGAATTAGCGCTCGGTGCCCAGGATAAATTCACGGACCTCGATGTAAGGTTTGTTAAGAGAGGCCTTTCCGGTGGATCAGGAACATCTGAAAGCAAATTTCCAAGTTTTAATCCTAGTTCAAACGAACTTAACGTTCTGTTTAATTATTTGCACTGAAGACGCTTTGTGGTACGTTGAAATTGTTTCCCGCTAGCTAATCAGAGATACAAACAGTAGTTCTCCATTTTTTATTTAATTCGTTACACCTTTTTCTTAATAATAATGATTTTAAGAGGAAAAAATGAGTGTCAAGGCGTGAAAGTTACGCCTTAAACTTTCATTTCGTGTATATTTCTCTCTAATAAGAAAATCACCTGGAGCGTTTTTGATTATAAAAACTTGAACCTCTTAGCCGCGATTACGTTAAAGTTTCTGAAGATGTATAAAACCGTCAGGGAAGCTTTAAAAAAGTTTCAAAGAACAAAGTACAAAGGCTAAAGGTGTTACAATTACACCATCATGGTTCTTGGAACAAACAGAAACAAGGAATACGAATAACCATCCGATCCCATTCTATATAATTTCGTAAAGAATAAAGAATTCTGGTTCGTTCGGATTACAACGTATCACGTTGCTTCGAAAAATGACCGTCTGCGATCTACCACGAAGAAGGGAGGTTTCGAAGGTGTTCAAAAACGACACACCGATCACGCCCGTCGCAACGACCACATCGGATAAGAGTGAACCGTTTAATATGCACCGCCACGCCACCGCGGAGATATAACATTGTGCGCACGTTGCATAAGATCATAAATGAGAAGAGGGACCAGCAACCCTCCAGAATGGAGCCGTCATCCTCCTGTGACCTCTGCACCAACACCGGTTCTTCTCGTTACACATACACCGTTCCATCGGAGTTCTAACATTTTGTAGAAGCAAGGAGAAGCTGCTTGGTACCGAGCAATTAATCGTCTATTGTGAACGTAGCCTGTTGCAACCAGCCTCGGTGCAATTTTATTCTCTCCTACCGTGTTTAATTCGTCCAAACTTCGTTAGGCGAGTTGAAATTGTCTCTAATTCGCATATCGCGCTATAAAGAGGAGTAAATATTTCCCGACCACTTGTCGTTTCTTTCCCCCGAACCGTATGACACGACGATGAAAGGAAAAAGTGTCGAACGACGGGAATAAAGCGTATTGTCGTTCGCTTAACGAACCCGACGAGCTGCCAAGAGGGAGAAAAATAATCGTTGGCCGGCAGGAACGGGTGATCGGGTTCGTTTGTGCAGTCTTATCGAGCGGAACGATGGAAACGCGAACGGGGCGTGATCGAATCCTCTCAGACTTATTGGCTGACCTCGCGAGCCTGTCAGGACCCTCCACATCCGCTTTTGTCTGCTCGAAACATCGAGCTGGCCAAACAGCAGCGCGCAAGTTTAAACGAAACGAGAGAAACGAGGATTTCGCAGTTCTCATTTGAATCGACCAGTTGTTCGGTTAAAAGCGTGCAAATATTTGAAAAGTTTCAATTACGCCCATTCAGCGACCTGTAATGCGATAAAAGTTTAAAGCCATTTTTGTTTCCTGTTATCTATAAATTGAAAATACTGATGGATTTGAATATTAACCCTTTGTCTGCTATGGACGCACATATGCGTCCGATGAAAACTATCTACGCCCATAGATTATTCCTTGTATATACTAATCATAATTAAATAAAAGTTATCAACGCATATTATTAATTACACACCATATGTTATCACATTATGATAATACGACAAAACAGTGAAAAAGAAAAACAAATGAAAAAATAAACTGAGAAATGAAATGGAATAAAAAGAAAAGTAATAAGTGTAATTGTTTTGATTCTTATTTCGTACACACAGAACGTTCAAGCCTAAAATCCTCAGCAGTCAAAGGGTTAAAAGCTTCGATTGAAAAATTGATCGATCCTATTCGTGATAATTGGTTTTTTTAATGAGTTTCATTATAACTGTCCATTTTCAGGGGTGGCTGTTAACGTGTTCGTTTAAAGCAAGGTAACTTGGGTAGTAAATTTCGCAAAGGATAGAGAAAAAACAGTTTGGCACGAGCAAAGAAACCCTCGAAACTGTTTCCCCAGCCTTTGTCCAAGCGAGGTAACAACAATTTTTCTCAATTAGAGCCGACCATGTTACTGAAACCAGGACGAAATGCGTCTTCTGCACGGTAACGAGCATCCGCGGACGCTTGATACCGGAAGTTATATAGGTTACGCCGCATACCGACGTAACTGCACACAGAGGGACACCGCTGCGCCTGTCCTTTGCTATACGCGGAATATAAATTCCAGCGAGGCCGTTTACCGAAATTTACGGGCGTCGTTTTAAGAACTGTTTTGCCATGCTCAACCATATGGCTCCCACGTAAATATATCTCCTTTCGTTTCGTCGTTAGACCTCGACATTTAACCATTAACTCCCTCTGTTTCCATACCATTCTGCATCTTTTCCTTGAATCTTACCCTAACGTTGTAGTTAACGACGAGATAATCGAGAGAATTCAATCGGAGTAAAAAGTTGAACAAACTATCAACGTTACAAATCGTAAACACACATTAGAGTGTGTTTGTATAGAGGTATCTTGTTCGATACCGAATCTTACACGCATCAATCCAACCCCTAAACACTGGTATTCTTCTCCTCGTATCGCATTTTTCCTCGAGGAAATACTTGATCGGATGAAGTACACTATACCGCAAGCATTCAATCGAACCTTATTGAAACCGAGTCTCCATTACATTCTACGTTTCCATACCGTATATTTGCTAGATAATGTTTACCCGTGTCCTCTCTATATCCCTTCCCCTTAATGTTCATATTTATTCGAGAAAATCGCAATGCAATTACACGAATCACGTTTTGAATCTTCTATGACCTGGTTCTATTGATGATAATTGGTATTCCAAACGCTATCAACGGTACCAAAAATTCGTCCGGAAAGTCGGCGACGCACGGTACATAATTAAATACCTGGCGATTATTAATCTTTCTTAAGATGAAATGTTTTTATTCATTCGGCAATAAATCCTTACATATTTTTACGAGTGGTTTGAAGTTTACACTACTTGAAATTTTGTGAGAGATGTCAGTACACGGTGTTTCGAATCGATTTCTCGGCTCGTAAAGGAAGAAAGCGAAGAAGAAGCATTGTTTCCCGTCGTGAAACGAGCGGAGGATAAACTTTAAAGGATAAACTGTCTCCTATGGTTTCATCCACCCGACACCGCGTTGGGAAATATTGGAAATACAAACAGTTGCTTCGGATAAGACGTTGCTAGCCCGAAGCAGTAATGCGAAATAAAAGATTTAAAGAGATGCCCCCATTATCCACAAAATATGAAGTTATCGTCGGATTTAGACAAGCATACAAAAGTCGTTCCGATAAAGATAAGCAGGTAAAAAAGAATCTTTGAAAATTCGAAGAAAACAGAACGGATGCTGCCGATTTTGAATATCATGAATGGAAAATCTTTGATAATTTTTGATATATTAGAGTTTAACTGACTGTTGAACGCAGCAGTTCGCGAATCCTATTAAACTGCTCAGAGAAACCGCCGCGAGTAATACTGTTTTCATTAAGAGACTTTGAATATTCATTTCCAGAAAACTTGATAAACGTGTCCCGAATAAACGGGGCAAACTTACTGGCAAAAGGTTAACGACAACCAGACATCCACTGTTTTTGCATCTTTCTCCCGTGCACCGTAATTTCCCTTCTGTCTGACTATACGCTGACGTTTTTCCCTTGTGCCGTCCCAGGATTATCGTTAGAAGAGGGACATGCGCAAAGTGAAAAATCGCAAACACAGCCGAGGAAATTGGCCGGTGGTCCATTCTTGCCCGTTGTTTCCATCGGGATATCGATTCGATTCACCGGGATTTGCGTGGATCTTTCGTGGACGAGCAGCTTGGAACCCAGGTGTCGAGCGGCTACAAGTAATAGAAGCTAGTTTCCACCAAGTGCGTTCAGCAACGCTTTCGAAGGCGAAAGGATTTTCTCTCATCCTTCCTCATCCATCCTGCTACCATTTTTTTTTCTCACGTCTGTGTGTGCTCCATCTCTCGTGAGCCGAAACACTGTCGAACCTCGTTGAAAATGTAATTTTCCGAGGGCCATGTTAAATTTTCCGCGTGTAATTTGCGAATTCCACAATTTCATCCAAAATTATAAAGCTATGTTCCATAAAAGAATTTTAAATAACGAAGAATTTAGGTGCTCTGTTTTTCCGTGATTCCTGCAAAAGTTCACAAAGAAATTCACACAATGGTAAAATCAATCCCAAGCCCACACAATCTCAGAACAAATTCTGGCCGAAAACAAAAGCCACATACAATAAAGCTTTGTTCCACATTTCCTGTTCGTTTCGGGCGTACAGAGTCACTCGTTAGCGTAGCCTATATATTGGAAGTACCGGGAACCCGTTCGAAAAACGATGTTACCAAAAAAATACGTGTACAAAAAATCCGTTGACCGGTTGCACGTGGAGTATAAAGGTACCGGTACGCGGTAATTTCACGGTGCTGTTTTTGATGGGATGTATTCCGTGTCCGAGACGAGCACCGCCATAGCTGGACAAGCAAACCAGCCGGCCTTTCCGTTTTACATTTTATCTGGTTGTCCAGGGAGCTGAAATGGTCGAGGTTGGCTAGTTAGGAGCCAGCCACCAAGTGAAACTCGTATTTCTGCTCTACTCGCAAAAATTCAAACTGAAAACCGGCCGTTCACCCTTTTACCGACCACCCTCTTCAACGCTTCTTTTCGAGGGATTTCTCGTGTAAAATACCGAGGTCGAGGTCGAGTCGAGTACCAACGAAATTTCCAGTAATATCGCGGTCACTTCCGGCCCGCACTTTACGTCCCCATTCGCCGGAATTCTCCCGCAGTTAGAATATTAACTCTCTGCATTTGAGGATTTTTTTTTCTACTACAGGGTAATGGTAATTGTAGTTCAAGGGAATGAAATTGATATTTATGAAACAAGTGACTAAATCGTCGCGACGATAAAGATTCTTGTGTTTTTAACGAAATCGTACGCCAACATCGCACGTTTCATTTGAAACAGTAAAATACGTCTGGGAAAGGTGATGAGAAGCGAGTCGGAAGGAAATGGAGGTTCAAGGCACTCGCGAAGAATGCAATATCTGCGTAGCAGTGGGCAAATATCCGGTCTACGTGGGGAGAGATATAAAGAGATATAATATTGATGGAGCGATAGCGCGAGGTGATACAGAACCGAGAAGATCGCTCGATCGCTGAGTCTAAAGGTTTCCAAACATTTCAAAAATCTCTTTTAGAGGATTTCGCGCGACGATATAAGAATACCCAATGAGAAAGATAATATTAATATCGGTTTTAATTTATCTTTCGAATACTTACTATAATTATAGTATTGTCTTTGGTGGTACCAGGAATTTTAATAAGAGAACTAAAAAAAAAGGTTCACTATTTTGATATTAGGAAAACTTTGTCGTCGTTACGCTTAAAATATTCCATAAACCGCCAACAAAGAATTCATTCGCTTTTTTCATACAAAAGTCGGACAATTCAAACCGGAATTAATAAGAACGCGAGCGGTCTGTTCCACCGAATCCAGCGAATTTTCCACGTTCGAAGGGAACTGACGAGCACAAAGGTACAAAAGGAACAAAGCAAGTTGTGAAACGCAGTCTGGGCAAGAAGTTACTTAAAGCTTGGTTCCCGCTGTTTCCCAGCATCGACGCACCCTTCGACAAGTTTCGTATTGACAAGCGCGATCTCATATACGCGTAATATTTGTTCACCTGTCCGTGAGTCTTGTTTGTCCTAGCTGCGACGTCTCGTTCTTGCGTCATGTTTGCACGTATATGATTTTGTCGCTCTATTTACGAGGTTGCTAAAGCTCGACGCTAGGCGTGTTTAACGTGCACGTCGGCGTTGATGTTTCATTTACACGAGCACGTGATTCAAGCTTCCGATGTCTCGAAAAAAATGGAAAAAAGCTGCTTTGTTTTTTGATTACTTTGCGGATAGATGAAACAGGGATGTAACGAGCTTTGGATCATATTATGACTTCCGGAGTGTGAATTTAACAATTTATCATTACCGAAGAATTCGAAGAATTGCACGGTAATGATAAAAGAAGAAACGCGTCGCCTGTATCGCAAGTTGTTTGTCAGCTCGGTGTCGGGACGTAGCCGTCGCAAGTAGACGGAATTACCGATAGGATCCTGTAATCCTTCGTAAAAATACACGCTGACGGGTTTTACAGAGGGGTCGAGGTTGGAATAAGACGAGGACCGAGAAAGGCAGGAGAAGGGACGAGGGTGACCTGCAAAAATATGAGAAGTTGTTTGGGCATGGTCTCGCGGGCAAATATTTTACTTGCGTCTCCGGGATGCTTTAAACACGCGGGCTAAAGTACAGAGACAAATGTTGCCGCGAATAATCCATTTGTTTAGAGCGACGTAATACTTGCGAGCGTGGGGCAAAAAAGCTTAGACGAAATAATATAATGGTGGTGCACGGTGACGATAACGAACGACGAACTGAAAGAACTTGCCTCAACCACCCGACAGCCTGAGTGTGCAAGAAACGAATACAATGTGCAACGAAACTAGCTTGTTCGAACCGCAAAGCAAGTTTGCTTCCGATCAAGTACACTCTTGGCGAGCAAAGTTTTTGTCATTAAATTCAGCGTTCACCGCGATTACCAGGATAAAATATTCTAAGAAACATAAAGTAGACACTAATCTATCATCGCGGTAATTTAAAGAAAAGAAAGTTTCGAGCAGTTTGGTTCATTAGTCTGTTCAAGAAAAGATGGCAGATTAAAGGATCTTTGCGCTTAACGCTCTGCCTTACGATTTGCATACGGGAATACCTTTAGCAAAGCTTCTTTGCTTGGAAAAGTATATAAGAGTCTTCTGAGATAAGAGAAGATGTAACGTATTAGATCCTTGAGACTTTCATGACCGAGTTTTCCCGTGCTTATTGGTAAAAGGAAGTTCAATATATAAGTCGTGTCCAACAGGATAAGTATCCCGACGTGTCTTGACGTTTTAATGAAGATGATTCCAATGTCGAAACGCTTATCCTGTTGAACGCAGCTTACATCCGGAAGTCTTTCCAGAAGAATTGTAACGCGGAAACTAAGAAAACGGATACGAAATTACGATACTGTAGAATTTTCTTGCTTAAGGGATAAAACATAAATGCACTGGCTTGAAATTCGCTAACAGTTAAGAAATTTTAATCGCAGATATCATTAACGATAATTAAACACTTTAAAGAGGAGGGGTCGACAGTGATGAAAGTATCGCGACGAGATAAGCAACGGTCTTCCCCGAAAACGAACTTTACTCTGGTTCTCGACCAAACGATGCGCAATTTTTCACCATGCTACCGTGATTAAAGATTCAACGTCGTTCAAACGTCCTTTGTAACCGGCTCGTTCTATCCAGCTTCCAGCCAACGAAGACAGAGAAGCCCGTCGCGCTATTTATTTTCGGATCCGCTCGGCAAACAGCAACGCGCCCATTCGTTTCGTCCTCCCGTAAATGAAGCTTATGGTAAAGCTCGATTCGTAGGCAGAATGATAAAAACCGCGAAAGAGCAGCGAAATTTTGTACCCATTCAACCTTCCTCTTCCTCCCGCGAGTCCTCCAATTGCTCTCCCGGTTATTCCCTAACGCGATTTCGTACAGTACGGACTTTTGCGCGCGTTTCAAGTGTCTCAATTAAATAAAAGAAAGAACATCTCATGATATGTGTTATAAGAACGCGTTTGAGCAAAGTTTGCCGATTTATAAAAAAAGGGGTTATTATAATAATACGAGAGATGGTAAAACAATCGCGAGATTTTTGTGGAAATGTTCATGATACTCGCTTCTCGTTCGAGGATTGCGGCAGTTGGGCTATCGTTATTACAAAAAGCAGAACAAAAAGTGAATTCACAAAAGGTCCACGATATTAAAACGTTCCGAGAAAAGGGTTTAATTAGAATTTACTACGAACGTAGCTCGGGAACTGCGTACGGGTTTTAATCGCAGCGCAGGGGGTTGTTGACGTTATTGTAAAATGTTTGCTACCGATACCGGTGTTTTGACTCGGAAGAGACAGCCAGATGATTTTTATTGAAACCTCAATTCGCGTTCCCCTTGTTTCCCAGATTCGTTACAAATTACCCTCTCGAAATGTTAGATATCTTATCGTTACTCCCGCAGCGATCGCGATTGAAAGAAGCCGGGGACGAATCAATGGCAGTGAAATCGTGCGTTAAGCAAAGCGATGATAACGAAGCGGAGGGGGTTCAGAAATTTGCCAGCAGATACGGCTGGGCGAGATTGCCAGCTGGAAATACGAGCGGATACGAATTAGCATCTACAAGCGGGGACAGAGAGTTCCGAAAATTCGGTTGGGCGGAACTGGCTGACGTTTCATTACGACATAAATGTCCGCGTCCATATCTGAGATAGTCCTGCACCGTGTTCCCCCGCTGTGCACACGACGTCGTCCTCCTTCTCTTCGCCCTTTATCCTCCTCTGGTTTCACGTCTTCGTGGCGGTGGTCGTAGTCATCGTAGCCGCACTCCCGCCAGCGGGGAAACAATTACTCCGAGACAAAAGATAACGCGTAACTCGGCGTGGAAATTTGCCAAAAGTGTCAAGTCTACTCGTAGCTACCGTGCTCCTTCGTGGCCTATCGGGCTGCCATTCGTCCTCTGCTCGTTCGCCTAACACGCTTGCGGGAACACCAAGATTCGCCTCTTGCCGACGAAACTTTGGCGTCGGGACGCGTCGCGTCGCGGCAAACTGTCGTGACGACCGTTATCGTTAGGATTTATTTGGCAGGAAATTGAACGCGACCGATGATACAGGCTCGATGGGGTTAAACGTTTCGATATGCAATCAACGTTCCCTGTTTCTCTCTTAATTTGCCCTTCGTTTCTTATCCGGTTAATGAGTCGATGAATATCTCTTCGTGCTCAATTATCAATTTTTTTTTTTTTTTTTTTTTTTGTACAAAGTGAATAAAAATCAGTGTAACAATGCGGCTATTAAAATATCGTGCACAGCCTACCTTTGAATTGCTTTTGATAAAATGGGCTTTTAACAGGCAGGAAATGTGGACATTTTGAATTTGAAATTCTGAATTGTTAGCAAACGCGCACAAAGGGACTGGAAAGGAAAGGACAGCTCAATTTTCGTGTCATCAAAAACAATTAACGGATAGTAACGATCGGTGCTTTCCAGCATATTTTCCGTGAAATTCCTGTGTTCCCAGTGTGGCAATAAACGCGACATCTTTCTTCCCGCGCAGAGAGTGGACACGTCGCGTACATGTAACAGCGATAACGGTGCAATCAATTTTGATTTGTAGGACGTAATATCATGTCGGCCAAGTAATCTGGCCAACGTTTTCCAGCGAAATGTCCGAAACGTATACGTCGGACCGGGATAGCTTCAATTTTAACTACCGGTGATAATGAAAAAAACATACGGTGGCTCGCGTGAAAGCAATAGCTATACGCGATAATATCAAGCATTACTCTTTAATTTTGTACCAGCGACAGTTATATAATTTCCATTACTACGAAAAGTTCACGTCATTAGCGAGCCATAAACCCTTTTGCAGGCTTCTGATGGAGTAATAATTCCTCGTGGCAACCGACGGTGCTTTTAGAACACCGCTTATCCGACTTAACGAACACCTATAGGCGATGCCCATTCACTAGTTGTTGATGTTCTACATCAATGATGTCTACCGGAACCTTTAGGAAGCTTTCAGGAAGCCAAACGTTCACGATGTACACTTGCTTTAGGGCGCTCCAGTCTATAAGTACCCTTTGAATTCGGCAACTTGTCTATAAAGGGTATACATCAATACGTGAACGCGTAACTTTAGCGATGGACATCGTTCATTAGTCACGAATCGTAATCTCTCTCTCTATCGACATTATGAAAGTTTCAGGCGTGTATTTCTTCTTTATCTCGAAGACGCGTGTGCTAAAAAGATCGCGTTGAGCGACGATTTTTCATGCAAAATGCCAGAACGTGCAACGAACCAGATGCGCCGGTACAAAAGCACTTTCATGCAGACGGACGTGGTCCGCAGGAGCGAGGCAACGTGTTCGATTCAAGGCGGCAACACTTCGTAAGTAACCGAAGGAAAAGGAGATGCCGTGAGAAGATGTATAGAGGAAGCGGAAGTAGTCGTAAAATTTATACGAAAGATAATGTATATCAAGATGTTTCCAGGCGTTCTCGCCAAACGGAGACAGAAGTGGCTTATTTCTGGTGTCGGGCACCTCGACCGGCTAAAGAATGTCCCGCGTTTGATTTATACCACGCCACGGAAGTTGCGGATGCACAAACATCTCTTCTGCTTCGCACCGGATTGTTCCCTGCGAGTTTCACGTTGGTTACTTTCCGTTGGTCGGGCGCGAACCAGTGAATCCTTCTCGACAAGCCACCTTGGCAACGATTTATGACGGAATTTCACTGTTCGCGCATGCGATCGCCCGGTCAGAAATGTTTCTTCGTCAAGCAAGAAGAGCGAAGTATGATTTTCGATGCGCGTCGAACGAACCGGACGCGCTTAAGGCTGCTTATCCATAAATTATTGCCGAAAATCAACGTGTCAACGGGCCGTGACGCATCGCGTGGTAACGATCGATTTTTCGCGATGACACAAAAGGCTTCGACGTCATCGGATAGCGGAGGGGAGGGAGACTCAATATCCATGCTGCCAGAAAAATGTCGCTCGACTATTTCACAAAAGAAACCCGATGCCAGGAAACCATTACTCTCGGACAATCCTTGCTACGTCCGACTCGCTTCCTCTCAAAATTGGATGTTCCTTCAGGACGAAGACTCCGCGTGGACGTATCAGGGATACGCTTTCGACCGGGCCAGGTTTTATTATCGAATTTTCAAGACGGCAATCAGCCTGCCTTCTCGTGCACGCCGCCGCGGAAAATAATCGTGATTCGTCCGTAACTATGTCACGATATTGAATTCATTCTACCGCGGACGGTGTATACCGATCATTTGTAATTTCTAAAATTGAATTCTTCGTGTCGTTTCGCATGGCGATGAAAATTTTCCAAATCATTTTTACTAGAAATTTTGTTCGCTTTGCGAGAAAAATAGATGCTATTTAAAAAAAGGTAACAACGAAACGAGTCTCCCATTCATAATTCAAGCTTCAATTTCATACGTTTCTCCTCGCCTTGTCCCGTGTCTCAAAAGCAACTGTCGTTTTCTCTTCGAAACAAGCCAGCCATTTCCCTCGAAATTCAGAGAGGAAACCTCTTTCCAGCGTGCTAGTGTACCGACTCGGCGCACCCGTGCACACGCATCTACATACGTAATGAAGACGCAAAAGGTCTTACAATTTCGTGATATTAAATATGCTTACGAATTCAACTTTTGCATTATACCGCGCAATGTTAACAACGCAAGGGAGCGGACACCTGGTGTTACCTTATCCGAGGGACACGATAACGAAAACATTGGAACCGGTCGGAACAACAAGCCGTTTCAAGCCCTGGGTAATCAGACCCTACCAATAAACCGTTTCGACGCTCAAATACACCTACTTTGCCAATTACCTGGTGCAGCTACTTCGCCAATTACAACAACCAGCTAGCCGATTCCCTGTCTCTGCAAAACGCCATCACGCGTGACCATGTTACTCGCTCGCCAACTAATGAACGCTTCTAGTTTGTGAACGTATCCACGCTAAGCAAGTAACGAATCCTCCCCCACTGCCGCACAATTATTCGCTACACATTAGAGACGGACACTTGGAGCGAATTGAAATTTTCTTGAAACACTGTTATCCGCTTAATTCTATCATTCATGTAGAAATTTGCAAAATAAAGTATAGAATTTACCTATTCCTCCATTGTTTATTTTGTGTTTTAAATGAACAAATTTCCCTTTCCTTTTCATTTTTCTTTTTCTTTTTTTCGTTTGGAATGACATAATAGCATCGAGAAAAGCTGCACACGCGTTTTGCAAGCGTGATCCCGCAATCAATAGCTCGTGATTAAGCGTTTAAGCGCAGCCACTTTTTTTAGCAGACTAACGTGGCCGCTGTTTAGCCTTTTCCCCCGGTCAAGGATTTAATTAGCCGCTTAAAACGATCCGCCAAAAGCGAGACTGGTCTGACGCACGGTTCAACGAGTTCTCTTTATTTTCCATCCAACTCCGCAATCCTGCCACCAGTTTCAAACGTCGTTTTCGCTTTAAAAAACATTCATAGCGATCCGTTGAAAAGCTCGACGGATCACAAGTCCCAGAATATTTTTTCTTTACCCAACGTAGCTTCAACAAAATCTGACAGAAACAGTCGAAGCGATGGCGATAAAAATTTGTCAGGTAGACTGTTAAGCTTGTTGGATATTGCTGAACTCTTGTCAGCGGTGACAAAATGGTGTCACCGGCAGCAAATGAGCCGTTTTTTTTCTCGGATCGATGATAGTCCTCGGCTGGGATTACAGGCCGTAGAGAAAGGCGAACGACGTCGGAGAAGGTAAAGGGCTGGAATTTTCAGGCGTCAGGCTTGCCGGCTAAATTTATGGCTGGGTCACAGCTTGGATCGCCATGAACAGAGCTCACCCTCCTTTATCCGAGCTTGTTATCGTTCTGAACCTTTTGCCCTTGTAGGAATTGCATACGTGTGCCCTTTGCGTACCTACACCTACACATCTACCCTTCGGTTCGTTTCTAGACACACGGACGCTCGGTACGTGTGTTCTGCGACCACATACAATAGCGGAAAATTTAATTTTGATAATAAGTGCCTCGTATCTTCGCGAAGAAACGCGCGTTCCACCTCGAGCTAAGCTGAAACCGGCTTCGTAATCGACCAAAGGAATCGTACATCGTACGAGAATGTAATAATGGTTCTATGAGAAAAAGAAAAAATGTTTCCCATGATATTGAGTTAGAGAAAGGATTGCCAAGTTCGAAGGATCTTCGAGACTTTGATTATCGTGCCGAAGTTATTGACACTATTGTTATTTCTATTATCTAGAATTTCAAATATCGAAAATCTTTTGTCGTACAAGTAAATCCATCCCTATAGAAATTCAAAGTTTCCATAGGTGCGACGCGATAGTCAACCTGTTCAGACGCAATTTCACCTCAAAGACGCTTAACTTGTTCGTTTTACGGTTTGCTTCTGTACACGAAAGCGCGGGCTTGTATCGCGAAGCAAGATCGATGTTTGGAGGAGTGTATTGTTTGTCGAAAATCGAGCGGTCGTAAATCACGCCGTTTACACGCAACCAACTACTCGACTTTGATGAAACTTCCTGAACGTTAACTCTCACCTTCGGTTCGCACGGAAGTTTGACTACACTCGTAGAAACGTTGTTTATTCGCATTGCGTTGGAAATACTTTTGGCGTCCCGGTATATGTAATAAATCTCCACCGATCTCGTGTAGCTGCTTCAACGTTCTACTTCAAAGTGTAAGCCTCTTCTTTCGCTTGAACGCGACGCGAATCTACTTAAGGAGGATTTATTTCTCAAGTGACGCCGAGCAGTTTCACACTGTACATTCCTTTTACACGATATTTTGCTCTTATTAAATTCCTACGCACATTTATCGGATCATCGGATAAATTCGGTTCTCTTATCCCCTTAGGAAAGAGGAATTTTCTATAACCAACTCACAATTCCTTCATCCAGCCGGCAATCAAATGGAAAACACGTGCACGCGGTTTTATCGTCATAGAATTCTATCTATCCGTCAGATACTCGCGTTTCTCGGGTGCTCTACTTTTTCTTTTTATTCTTTTTTTTTTTTCTTAGTCGTGGTGGCTTGGCGGATCAAAGGCACGTCTTTTGAGGTGAGGCCAAATTGAGTTTTAACGCTACGAGGAGCCGGCAAAAAGGAGGCGCAAAGGAAGGACGAGCGATCGGAGAAAAGGCAGGAGATTGAATAGAGAATGCACCGGATGTCCTAGGTGCATACGGGCAAGGAACGCGATCCAGTCGCCGATTTATTGGACTATCATTTATTCGGAACAGGCGCATCGATGCCCGCCGAACTTCTCGCGTACGCCATTTTCAGATAACACGCCACGGTATGTACGCAATTCTGCGATCATCCAATTTCACGGTGGATGCAATTTTTTGCTTGCTTGTGAACCAAAATGTACCACGAAATAACTGTCAGCTGTCTGTTAATTCATTAGTTGGAATTCGCTTCGTTTCATTCAGTATCGCAAAAGTTGGTAAATAAGATGAATACTAAGGCGAGCCAACTATTTTCAATTTTCCACCAACCGTCTCGAGCCGCGATACCGTTTCAAAGTTGATTTTCCGTCGGAATTTGTTTTCGTAATGCAATTTTTTCGTTTCCCCTGCGTTGCTTTTCTTCGTTTCAAAGTGGCCGGTCGATTTCATTCCGCCTTTGTGGCCGCCCGATTTAACTGCCTGTTTCCGAGATTTAAATGGAAAAAGCCAGCTCTTTCTCTTCCTCGTTTAGCGTGTTTTTCACCTCTTTTCACATATGTATGTGCGTGCGTACAAACTCGCTGGAATATGCATGATGTTTCGATGGAACGATCCTCGCTAGAAAACCGAGTTCGAATCGAGTTTGCATTTTTTTCCTTACGCATCACCTCGTCGATTTGCAACGTGAAAATAATGTCCAGCCGAGCGGCAATCGGTTCGATCGTTAATTAGCTGTTACACAGTCGTTTCGCTTCTCGTTTCGATACATTCTTCCTCGAGAATCGTGAGATTTTCAACGTTTTCATTCGCCTGGCACTCGGCAACCGTACGATTTTTTTTCTCCTCGATTTTGTTACACGATTCATCGTCGAACGATTTAATTCCCTATTTCGATGATCAATTGCTCGAAGCGATCGAGAACGCGTATCCCGTGGTGCACAGGGGAACGCAGAGAAGCTCGTTCGAATCTGTGAATTGTCAAACGGATGCATTACGATTTTATGACGCGCAGAATTTTAATCTAGACGAGCCGCGCGATGTTCGAAGCACTCGCGATTAAAATTGACTCGGACCGTGAAAAATCACCGGGAAACTAACTTTCCACCAATTGCACCGACGACCGTGTTGAATCGAAACGGACGATGAAACGTTTCCCAAGTTCAATGGATCGATCAAACTTTCACACGGATCAAGAGATTTTTTTCGTCATTTATTCAATTCTCGCTGGTGTGCCATACCATTTCGCAAACCATTAACAATCCATGAAATGGTGTGATGCAACTAAGAAATGCAAGTGCATCACTGTTGGAACTGTGTCAAGTGTTAATAATTAAACCTTCGACACCTCTGATTACGCTCGGCCACTTTAACTGTGACAGCATATTAAAGAACCCAATTTCCTTGCATTTCCAACGTGATATAATTCCCAAGTTAGCTCTCAACTTGACACGTATAATACCAAAGTAAATCGTGGAGAATTACATTTATCATTTTTAAAAACATTTCTCCAGAAGCAGTAGCTTTTCTTCCTGCTTCCGTTCGTCTTCCGCGCGTGCCAGAGTCGCTACATCTCACGGTTCCATTAAAGATACCGGCTTGCTTTAATTGTTCCTTATAAGTCAGACGAATGTAATTTTTCCCGTAGGAGAAAGAAGAAACATTGTCCATTGTGGATGCTAAAGGTCGGCGCGATTGTAGATGCGTGGGAAGGAAGAATAAAGAGGAGAGGAAGAAGAATCGACGCAAGTGAGAAAAGAGGGTGGAGGAAGATAAAACAAAACGGAGGACGAGGAAGAAAATATAGAGAAGCAAGGAGGGTGGAATAGAAGGATAGAGTCGGAAGAAAGATGAAGAGACAGCAGTTTAAGTTACCGGGGGGGGGTGTTAGTGAAAAGGCGGACATTAAGGCGTCAGACCACGTCTTGTATGCATCCCCAGGGTCGCAGATGAGGTATCGTCAAAAAAAGGAGGGTGGCACCTGTAAATCAGTGTAATCGGTGACCCGTCCTGGGAGTACATTAGAATAATTTATGGTTGCACCCCAGCCAAGACGTAAAAAGACATCGGTGTTACCTGCTACCGTTTCACTCGTCCCCTTTCTTCCCTTTATTTTCCGACGAAAGATAAGAAGCAAATGCTAGCAATTCGAAGATTAATAATTAATTCAAGTATAAATTGTATTTATCTTATTTTTGAGCATGTAAATTAAAGGAGCGACCCTAGATGCTACCTAAAGGTTAGGTCTGTCCCAGAGACGGATCCCAAGTGAAATTAAAAACGTTATAAAAATCTTCGTCGGTGTCGCTATTTGTTAGCTTTATCTCTAACGAGGTTTTTGCTCCGAATCTCTGTTCGTGATGCGACCAACGTGGGTCATTAGAATTCCGTGAACGTAGGAAGAGACTTAGAAAAATAGAGGGGAAAATAGCTGGACAGACTGCGATGGTCTGTTTCATAGGTTGATGGTTGAATGGAACGATGGCGCTCCAACTTCGTTTTACGAGCATCGAGCTATCAACCCATTTGTATAATAAGTTCTCCAAAGAAGGTGTCGGACCGTATAAAGTGTCGATTCACTTGGTCGAGGTTTAAACCCGTTAGCGGATAGAGTTTCGAGGTGAAATTGCCAAGAAGGCGTGGAGAATGCAAGTGACACTCGAGTTCCATATACTATCGTGGATGGTGGTCGACCGGAAGTCGATCGTAACACATCAAAGCCTGACAACTGAAACTTGGGCGGAACTTAGCATTTGCGGCAACACTTTAGAACAGATACAGAGAGTGTTCCTTTTGTTCCTGTTCGATTTTCAGCATGATAAAAGTTAACAACATGGAAAAAAAATTGTTCCCTCTTCTAATTCGCGAGCTAATCCTTCTATATTTAAACAAATATCGCTGCATCGCAATCCATCCGAATTCTATTATCGAACCAATGAAATTATTTTTATTCAATCCCGAAGTATCAGGAATATATTTACATTTCAACGATTGAAATAGAGCAAACAGTGCGTCCATGCTGATAAAATGAAATCACAAAATTCTCTGTTCACGTCGCTGTATATGTGATTTAATAACTCTGATTGTTGAATAGATATTTATCAATCTGTAATTGAAAAAGACCAATTCATACTCAAAAATATTCTTCCGAAGGAGTCGAAATCACGAAATCAACGCGAAACATTTATTCATTGATCTTTGTCGTATTTCCTCTCGGCTCCTAATGAAAATTGTACGCGTTCAAGTTCCCCAGTCGTCACTAACATTATACTGACTCTGTGTTTACAGAAATACCGACAAATAACTCCGAGCGAATTTCCAGGATCGATATTTGAATGGTTCACGATATTTGAACAAAATTCCGTTCGATTCGAATAATCGTTTCGTCGTGTAATACTAAAAAAGTCCACAGTTTATCTGGTTGGGTCGTGAATGACATAAAGTGAGGTCGCGATGCCTGGAGCACGTGTACGTACACGGAATTTCGTGGGAATGAAATTCATGTCGGTGGTGTGAAACAACAGGCGTTCTCGCGAGGAATTTTCCAACGTCCAGGCTCCCTACAGGCGACGTAGCTTCTCACAAGGGAGTTTCATACGTTTCCTCTTAACTCGTTTGCTATCCCGCCGTTCCAGAACTACCTCTTATCTACGGGAATGCCTTCTTCAACTGTTATTTCTTCTTAGAAGATAGCAGCACGTTAACTCGTGCATGCACACCACTGTGCAATTAATTGTTTAGAAGATAAGAAGCAAAATTTCGTTTCTTCGGCGAGCGACGTTGATTCAAGGTGTTAATTATGTAATAGAACTCAGTCATTAGACGTGACCATTATTTTCGTGTAATAAATTAGAATACCTTTTGGCCCCTGTCCACTTGCAAATAAATCTTCAGATAAATAAATATATTTAGCACGTCTGTGGAAAATACATTTATGAAAAATTCAATTAATCAAAACATGAACTACTTAAGTGACAGTCTGACAAGATTTGCAGCAAATAGGACAATTCGATACCGTTGTCAGACTAACGTTTCGTCTAATATTTACTTTTTTCAGCTGGTCGATCGCGAAGAAGCTCCCCGGATAATTCAAAGGCAACTAATTCAATTTCAAGCGATCAATCGAACGTCACCGGATGTCGAATCAGAGTTTGTGAATCGTAATCGTTCGCTCGTATTAACCTGTCTCGACGAATTGATCGTTCCCTCAACTCCAGGGCATCCGTCGCTCGACGTGAAGCCGAATTCCTGGTGGTGCCGTATTGACACGTCGTAACTGGCGTGTTTTGTCAGCCGAAAGATCGCGTGTTTGCTCGCGCCGCGAACATTTCCAGCGGGTCGATGATTCCGCGCGGCGCGGCGTTCAGCGAGACGAGGCTTGAAACGAAGCGGCAGACAGCTACGGTTTTCGGTGCTCTGCAACCAGAACTCGTCCCGTTGACGAAGATAGCCGAAATCTGATTACCTGTTGGACGATTCACCGCACCTCGATATTTCGGGATGAAAGGTTCCGTTACCGATTGGAATTTTGAGAGAGCGGCATCACGAATATCTCGAAGAATTTTCGTTGAATATCAATATTTTTGTATAGTTACAAGTTTTATAATTAATCGATCACGAGTGGTCACTCGTTCTATTTACAAGATGGATGTCATACGAGTAAAGGAGCGAGGAAGATTACAGAGAACAGCCAACGGGAAGACCTTGTACGGCAATTTATATTGTACCAGATGGGTACCTGCAGCACGGGATTTAAACCTAGATCCTTTTTCTTCCAACAATTGCCAGTGGAAATTGCAAAGTAGATAAAGCGGATTCGCTCGAGTGTAAGCGTACTCCTATATCTTTCATTTTTTCTATTTTCAAAGAGCTCGCTACGACTGCTAATCGTGCATTCGCGATAGAGCCATTACCGAAGAGAATAATTGGAAAGTTGGTAACCAGAGTCGGTTTAAACATAATGAATCCTTTCTGTCCGTTTGAAAACTATGTCGATGAAATCTCGACAAATCAAAGACCGTTTGAACGACGTTAGATCGGGGACATATGCCGCAAACTCCATCGGTTTAAATCCGATTAAAACCGATCCCTCAGTGTTGCCGAGAATCGTCGTTAAACTTGATTACATAGCAGTTCGGCAGGAACATAATTATCCGGGCCGAGTGAAGAGGGGTTTAATGCAAGTTTAAAATATCCCTGTTAGCTCTCGGTGGCTCGCGGTTCATCGGAGGTCCCCGTAAGCTGACATGCCCGCTTCAAAACTTCGTTTCCCATCGTTGAAACTTTCTGTAACCCAGCCAGTCGGTAACGAGGTATCGAGTTTGCTGATGAACGTTGCTATCGCGTTACACCCTCGCGTCCGGAGACAATCAGATTATCGTGCTAACGCCAGCCATCCACCGATGGATCAACCTGGACTTCGAGCGGAACGCGACTGTTGCACCTGTTGGTCGACTTTCACGTGCCGTCGCATAAAACGCTTTCAGCATTTGCAAGCTACTCTTAAAAGCGTCGACCATCGGGATAAGAAATGTTGCAAGCGTCAGAGCTTTCAAATATTCTATAGCTGGTACGTTTGCGTGCGGTTGTAACAATAAACTTTCTTACATTTTCTACCCACACTTTCTGGGGTTCTTTCATAGACACTTGACTTGAAAATTGATTAATTCAGAAAATGCTCGAATGTAATTATTTTTGATTCGTTAAATTTCTGAAGAGTGAACGTCATCAACGTCCGGTGTTATTCAAGGGTTGCGAACTCTTCCGTTGACCCGATAAAACCACTGACCCATCGAACAGGCTGGTTCGCCGTAAATCGTACGAGTTGTTCGATCGAAAATCGGCCGTTTAGCCAATTGTACTCGAAAAAGTATCGAAACCACTGAGCAGCTACAAGTCTGTTGAAGAAGCGGGCAAATATGGCGCGAAACGCGAAGCAGCCACGATATCGAGGGTACTGTCGAGGCTCGAAGGGTGCTTGCGTTGTGTCGCAAACACTGTGTTAACAGGGCTTGGCGACGCTATAGAGACCGGCCCCGGAAAGAGTGGAGGAAGCGTCTGAAGCCATTTGCAGAGTTCGCAATCTTGATTGATGCGTCTCCGGCCTTCCTCTACCAACGAACGGGGGCTAAAGTGTTTTCCAGCGAAGAGGCGCCAACGACACCCTCAGACCAACCCCTTTTGCTCGAGCACGGTCAACCGTTCTTCAAAGCGTTCGCCGTTCGAATATCGCCGATAAAACCACCGAGGGTACGGGGCTAGTTGAACGAGTCAAGTCGAGCAATGGATCGTTTTGCGACCCACGATCCGATAAATATCGAACGTCTTGCTGCTGCACGATCTCGCGAACTGTTCGCTTGAGTTTCGTCCTAGCCGTGAACTTGATTAACCGTGCCATTAAACAGTGACCAATTATCGGTTTACTCCCGGACACGGTTAATTATCACGACAGCCTGATGAATTGTTTCGCGATAGAAACGAGAAGTATGAATTGAAACGGAGAACGAGATAATGAAAACGCTAGCTCCGCAGCATGAATGTTTTTAGAATTAAATCGATAGTGTAGAAACACGAGTGCATAACAGTGTCAGAATTAATTATTTAGAGCAAAGTTTATCCAAAGATTTGCAACTGAAATTTCAATATGCATTCTATTTTTACCAGTGGATCGTATTGATTCATTGTTTCCATTTGGACATCATTCACGTTGACGTACAAATGTTTGCATATCATACAAAGGGAGAAAATTATTCCGAATTTCACAATTTAACTTTGAATCGTTTGATTCGAAGAGGTTCATTATACCGTTCGAAAACAGCAGGTAATTTTCTTTTGGCAGGAATAATTAACTTTTTAGATCCATGGTAATTCAACCAGAATAATATCGTTGCTACCTTAAAATCGATTCGGTCCGTTGGCCGTTTTATGGAACGCCGTTCGCTACGGCAGTGCATATTTCGCCTAAGAGCTTTCACATCTCGCATGCCCCATCCATTTTCCTCTGGCTGCCTAGTCACGACTAAACCAGGCAGAGTTCAAGTTTCAACTTCCAGTCGATGCGAGACGCTTTCCTTCTCAGTTTTATAGAGACCAGGTATACTCTCGATCAACCCTCCGCAGAGTCTGCTTTTTCCTCGCTCGGTTCGTTTCCTTTTTTCTTTCCATCCCCCGGAATCGATCTTCCGTGAGAGAGTCGCGGGGCCAGCTGTGACACATTTGTTACGGTTTTAGAAGCAGGATTAGGAGAGATACGGTTCCGGGAAACGAGACATCGAGGGATAACCACTTTATCCAATTGTAACTTAAGTAACTTACATCAGATGAAATTCTCTCGAAATTTTAACGTCCTGAAAAAGCATGTCACAATTTCTGAAAGAAGTTTAACTTATAATGTGTCTAAGAACTGTTAGAAGAAAATTGCTATTTATTCGATGCATACAGAGGGGCGGAGAATCGAACGGACCAAGGCAAAAAGACGAAGCTTGCCGACATAACCATTTGGCCAGCTCGAAATCCATTATCGGCAAAACTATGAAGTTATCGCGCCGCTACTTGCCAACTACAAGCCGCAGCGGACGAAAATGTAGGCCGTTTCGGGTTCAAGGTGCTCCTCGTGAACGCGAGTCTCCAGACGATCGTTATCGAAGCGAAAGAATCCGAGATACTCCCGGAAACTGTGCCGAGTGGTAGCCATTACGATATTAGGATCGGAGAAGAACGATCTACGAACAGTTTGGATCCTTCCAAAGCGATATAGGAAATGTAGAATTTCCTTACAACGAAACGGTAGATTCTGTTTCCTTCGAGTGAAAGAAAATAAGTACAGAGAAGTGTAGGAAAGTTCGAGGGGTGTCAGGCAAATTTCTCGACCGTTTTGCGGTAACAAATCTACCGTTGCTCATCCATCTTGCTTCGACGAAGTCTTTACGGTCGTGCCATTTCCTCGATACCGGTCACATACGCGTGGACGATACACCGAAACGGTGCAAACTCCTCCGAAAGCGATTTCGTTTCGTAGATCCGTTCGGAAAGTTCGAACCGCGCGTTACGATCCGTCATCAGTCCCTATACTCTTGAAAAATTCACCGTTCACGCACCGTTGAATTTCAGAACGCAAGCACGCTCTCGTGAACTTGCGTTGTTCGCACGATCGCACCGTTCGTTCTTCTTTTTCAAATTGCTATTGCAGTTTCGAGAGAACGATCCGGCGCCAGTGAGTTGAAATTTCTTCGTCTTGAGATTTAAATCCCACCCTCTTCACAACTCGGATTTTTCTCCAGAGTTATTCATCGCCTGCTCCTCGTTTCATTGTTAACGGAGGGATTCGAAATTTCACGCTCAATTGAAAATTAAGGATCTTTGATTAATTGTCGATAACGAATTAATTATTCTTTAATTTAGAATAGAATGATATGGAATTTATAAATTGTACTATTAATTACTCATCAGATTTGATTTTGTTCAAGGATTTAACAGGTGCAACGACGACTCGTCCTGTATTTCGACATAAATCGATACCCGAAAGCTTCGTTTCCTCTATCGATTTCCATACATGTTTCATCTACTGTCGTTTCTGTTTTACAACATCGTTCCTGAGTTCTGTTTCAATCTTCACTCGCTATTGTACCTCTACCATGTAATATGCCATTACCGCTTTCAGCCGACGACGTTATTCTAGCTCGGAGTTTTACGCTCGATCATAATGGGGTCTAGGTAATTTGAAAATTTTCCGTCATAGTTGAAAACCAACGGAGGTAATGTTGTAATGTATAATTTGTTCGTTGCTTGCATGTACGCTTGAAAAACCAGCATCAATGGTAATTGTCTCGATACATGGAACGATAAGCTTGTATCAAGATCTAATTTCGGAATACACGGTCTCGAATATAGGCAAATAAAGGCAATTTGTATCATTAGAGGTTACAAATTTGTTGCTTGCAAAGTAGCATTCTATTTCAATGTCTAGATTAAGAACTTTTAAAAACTTGGTAAAAGTTTCAAGGTCTCTTTCCTCAGAAAAATTTGTAAAATTTTCCGCTTTAAATCTACCCTCGTCCCGACGAATTATAAAAAGTTTAAATTTATTTAACAAGGGTACGAACACTCGTTAGGATTTAATTTATAATTGCTTCTATCAATCGTCTACTTCATACGACTTTGTACCTCAAACAATAGAGAACAGTGAAAAAGATCTCTGACCAATTAATTCCTTTTTCAATTTCATGTTTGAAATTAGGTTTCAATACGATTGCCAGATTTCGAAGTTACACCGGGTATCGATGCTGGCAATGAGCAAACGGAAACCGAATCGCTAAGAGTGATACCTAATTGAATCTCGTCGCGATGTTTATAGAGCGGAAGGTCGATATTGGAAATGGCCCTGGGGGAATAATAGGCAGCGAGTTTGACATATAATTGGGTTAATCGATAGCAATTGCCGACAAAGCCACGTACACCTTATAGACGCATCCGTTTTCCAAGTTCTCGCCCAATGAAATTCCGTTTGGACGTTTGTTGCCACCCCAGGGCAGAACCTCGAATTATTTCTATTGTACGTGGTTGCAGAGAGATACTGATAACGCGACTATCATAACTAAACTGTGGATATTTATGCATTTGGAAAATATGCAACACGAATTTTACTCATTCCCTTTCGGGAATGTTAAACTGCACTATGCAAAATGTTGAAACAGCATTAAGTCATCTACAATGCTTCAGTTGCAAATTTCGAAAAATGTATAATTAGCAAATCTTAATGGTTCGGGGCTGAACGGCAACGTTGAATCGATCTATCCATCAGGTAGTTTGTTGCGCACGATTCGAGCAGCTCATTCAGCTGGTAGGGACGTTTGGAACTGTAGGGTCGGTTACCTATGCCATTTGGGAGCCGTTGTTGTTGCACCGCGCTTGAAACAACTACGAAGTCGGTTTGGAACTTGGATCCCCCAAGTGTTTCGCGATCTACCTCGGTGAACCCATAAATCGCGGCTGGAGCGTGCATTACTGCGTTCTAGTTTGTCTATCCTCGACCCCTCCCTATTCAACCCTTGTTCTCAGCCCGCAGCGTTTTCTTGTAACCGTGTTAATTTATTCGAGACAAGCAGCTTTTAAATCTACGCGTAACGAGTTAACATTTTGATTTTAAAAGCACGGAACTTTGTTCTTACACCATCTTCGTAACTTTCGTTACATCCAAACTTGGTACAATTACAGGAGGTCCCAAGGGTAATCATTTTTGAACATCATAACGCGAATGTTTTCTTATTAACCCATTTGCTACCACGATCCCCAAATGGGGGATTTGAATATATATATATATATTTTATCACTTGCAATAGGATTATATTAAATAAAATGTTAAATAAAAATATCAAAAATAAAAATTTGGCAGTTAATGGGTTAAGAACGAAACGCGAATACCGCACGCTATTATTTTATTACCATTCGATGCGGTGGTGTAAATACGAGTTAGATTCCCGCCTTTCGGAAATAATACTGCTGTTTGTCAAACTATTGGCATCGCGAGTCGAGCCGATTGGAAACGTAACTTCTCTATTTGATTTCCAATTATTCCACGCGACTACGCGTTGTCACTGTATACCGCTTGTCCACGGGATACCGTATTTCACGATATCCGGTGGCACATAATTTCCGATTAATGGATACGTCGACTCGCGTATTCGACTCCCGAACGTCGATATCAAGCTACGAATTTAATTACCAGAGAATCACCGAACGAGAGGTAATCAAATTTCAAAAAAGCAAATTTTAACTTTCCTTTGAATGTTCCAATGAATCGATCACTAGAAGGAGAGGATCATAGGATGGTACATCTGTGTGTCTCGTTATTAATCGCAACGAACCGTTCGAGCAATCGTTCCGGACCATTTACCTGTGCAGAGGGCAGTTTTTCTCCAGAGACCCGCAATCGCGCGATAATCTACGCTGACACGAATCGTGCCTGTCCGACTGTCATTAACGTCGACAGAATCGAGCCGGCAAATTATTCACGCACGACACCTTTTGACAGCTCTAACACTCTGTTGCCGTTGGTGGATACGTGTGTCGCTCTTGCCACCCTAGCCTATCTTCGACGATCTTGAAATTCAACGTCGCGAGACCGTCACCGTTTGCGATTGATCGTGGAGAGAAAAAAAAAATACGCTGTCACGTGTTATCAAGCTGACGGAACAACATTCCTATGTTTCCTCTGGGGAGAGGAATAAAAATAAAAAGATATTCGGTTTTTAACAGCGAGAATGCATTTTGGAAAAAGGTTTGGATTTTAATTAATGAAAGTCCACTCGGATGCAGTTGCATCCTAATCCTTCCAATTTCTTTCTCAGGATCGTTATCAATCTTTGGAAAGGACGCGGCACGAGTTAGGCAACGTCTGCAGCATTAACGACAAATTACCGACGTTTCGTGCACTGACCCGGCCGGCTTCGACAAATGAGAAAGTTTCGAGGGAAACAGGTTTCCCAGAAACGAGGCGAGATATCTCCTTTTCCTTCTAATGCCAGTCCAAACTTTCGCTCTGCTGGCGAGCAGGCTAAAGTTTTCCGCGTATCCCCTGATGGCCCGGAAGTTAAGACCGGTAGGACTCTATCAGTCGGTCGGTCCTCGCTCGATCCTGAAATTCTTATTAATGTTTCAGCCGAGCCGTAAGGCAGTCGCGCGTCGACGGTACATTAACGAATACGCGCGTCCTTTCCAACGTTTTCTTCGCTCCTGTCGTTAATCTTCCTTTTACAGAGTATCGGGTATCGAGTTTAACCGAATTTTCCCCAACTTCTCGCTTAATACACCTCGCCGGCGCAGTTTAATCTATTTTCTCGAACGCTGGCTTAGGAAAAAGACGATCCGAGGGAGAAGTCAAGAAGGAAAATTAATGCGATCCTATTTCGATTTTTCAACCTCGCTTCTCACTGCTCTGTCCTATTCCACGTTACATTGCTCCGACTGGTTTAATTAAGAACAGTTTCCTGCCTGTCCTTCCACTCGTCAACCATCTCTGATCTTAGAGTCACTCTACAGAAAGTAATCGGCTTGCGAGGTGTCAAACGATCCTCATGCCAGTATCGACCAATTATTTCTGTTCAGTAGCTGGAATCGCAAACAGTTACCGGAAGAAGACTAACAGGGGAAATAAATATGACAATTACTTTGAAAAGGAGAAGCTTCTGCCAGCTTCTCGTTAGAGCGCGTAATTGATCTCGTTAATGGGATGATTGAGTTCTTTTGGCTTTATTTCAACAAGAGAGGATTTTATATTTCGTTTCACGATATCGAAGTGAAATAACCATTTTTCATGAAAGACAGGTGATAAATATTCATTTGAGGTATCTTGCAAATAAATAAATAGGGTGGCAGTTGTCGTATATCATAAAAAGAGTGTATAATATATAAATGACGTATACGATTGGAGTGTGTAATGATACTCTGAATCTCTTCCCTGGTATTTTTAAACAATCATAAGAGAAGCATGATCTTCTAGAATTAGACACCGAGTGACAAATAATTTGATTTCCTGACAAATCATTTAATTTTAGGACGTCATGAAATTGTCAGCCCTCCATTTGATGCATTTACTCTGCCTTGATCAAGGTATCACTGCGACTAATAAGTCTAATGCTTGTAGAATCGTGCAAAATATATGCCCCTTCTGACAGTTTGGCAGATTCGAAAATAGTCACGAACTAATCTTCAACTCTCATCCTGAAATAGGTGATTAAATTTCCCAATTCTCATAGGCGGCGTGGATTTCTCTTTTGGGAAGGTAATTTCGGTTGCCGAGCTCCTTAGTCTACTGGCAAAGGTGAAACGCCTAACCTCCTATTCTTGAATGGTAATCGCGGATTCGCCTTTAATGCCCCCTTCCACCAGCCTATAAGAAAGGAAATTCGCGTTCACCCTCCGGGCTCTCCTCTTAACGACGAATCGTTTCCCTTCCCTTAACCTTCGACTATCTAAGCTTCCAGCAAGTTAATTAAATAAGTCGTTGCCTCTGTTACCAGCAATCTCGAAGCATTTTCAACCGTACAATCCTTGTTGTAGCCAGCTTTCAAACGGACAGAAAGGGGTTACTAATGAATGAAACCTATAGACGAAATTAGCGAAAAATGTATCCAAGAAAGGATAATCAAAATCCAATACGAGTTTAATGGATGAAAATTGAATTGTCGTTACGAAAAAGGTAATTCAAGCAAGAACTGATTCAAATTCATTGACGGGATTCTAACTGAAATTACAATCGCTCGGAATGGGTCACAAAATTCGATGTTATTTATAACATGTATATATCTGTTCCAATGAGAGCAACGATCGCAGTGGTTACAATAATCGCGTACAAATGAAATTATTGCCGCATCCTGACGTTAATTACCGTAAATGGATGGAATTCCAGGTCGGTAACGCGTTTAACGGGCGGCAGACGTGGTTAAAACCGGCCGAGCGAATTTTGACCACGAAAGTTCGTAACTGCATCGAACAAGTTAATTACCGATAATGAGCAGACGAAACGGTATCTTGCAATTACGACGAAATAAAGACGAGGCGATCGATGCCACGGTTGTTACCACGTTCCAAAGCGATCCTTCTTTCCCCAGGTTCCACCTCTCTGGAACAGGAAATTGAGAAACGAAGAATTCCGATTGTCATATTGATCGAGAATAATTTTTCCATTTGTAGCCAGCGCAAGTAGCGACGGCAGGGTTGATATAAATTCTGATTTTAAGAGAGAATCTTTGCCGAAGAAGAATTAATTTTTCAACAGCATCTACGAGCTTTAAAACACGGTGGTTAAGGGTGGTTGAAATAATTAAATGAAAATAATCGTCTTTCGACGAAGGGAAGATTTAACTTGAAAATTACGGTTCAGAAATCGAGTCGTCGCAGGATGACGAATCGCTTTCGCGATGTCGTGAATCTTCCATCGCCATTAGCGTCCCTATAAACGCCTCGTTTCCATTCGAATCAAGATTCAAGATACCTGGGTCGCGGTTAGATCGATGTTCATTCGTGGTAATTTCTACGAACGTATCATTCTTACACTTTGTACAGTATTCGAAACAACGGACATTTCGTGTAATTTATTTACCGTCGAATAATCGTCAGGAAACATTCGACGACACACATTAAGATCGATCCCTGTTCTGATACATTCGCGTAGACTGCAATGTAATATCGCACCGTTGAAAACGTATCTTTATACGAGGAAGGGGGTGAGAAGTGTAAACCGTGAAAAATGTTCCAAGAGGATACAACGCGTTTGTTTTTCCACGAAACGTATAAATTATTAAAAGGACAAATGACGAGGTATGAAGGGAGACGGTGATTAGGGATGATCAGATAAAAATAGTGACGTCTGTTTGCTTCGAAATTCTTGGAAGCTTCGCTGATGGTCGGTTCGATCGCACGAAACAGCAGGAAGTCGATGACAATCACGGATTCCTCGTCGATTCGATTTGTTTGACGTAGGAATTATTAATTAAACCATACCTCTTCACAGCTGAACATTTTTTTAATAACAGTAGTTTATTGTGTCTATTTGATAACATAAACGTATCGGAAAATAGCACTCTTTGATTAATATCGATTTTAATAAAGGTACGATGGTTAAATATTTTGCGAATAAAAGCCACCATTACGTTTGCAACAGACAAATACAAAATTCTATGAATTTCAGCTTTCATCATTGTTAATAATCTCGAAACCGATATGTTCTTGTCGAATATTATTGCAAGGTATAAAGCACAACATCCGGTTGTGATTTCGTTAGGTTTGATTACTTCCACATATTTCGTTTTTAATTATTCTACGAAACAAATAGAACCGTAGTATCCGCTAATATTTTCATCTCCCTCTTCAAATCATCAACCCACCACTTTTAATGAACATATTAATCTTTCAATGCAACAAATTGCATCGTGTTCGTTCGATCTGTAACGTCGTTAAATCGGTGTTTCAAACAAAAGAAAATAATATCTGTGTTACGAGATGTATGGAAAAAGTACATTAAACTACATGAAACTTCGTTTAACGGGGATATTATGTAAAATATAATTAAAGAAAAAAGGGAAGAAAAGAAAGATTTAAAGAATGCGAACAGTTATGGTTAGCAGGAAAATATAATGCATCGAGGAATTGCATTGACCTATTTATTCTGAACGACGCTAAATTTCATTAGAAAATTCCGGTGATGTAGTTCTTGCGAATCTTACAAGAATTAGAAGATATTCGAAGGACCCCGTTCTCGAGAAATAAATCAATTTCGCGAAGAATGCTTCTAAACGGGTTAGTTTCTTGCTCGCTTCGTGTTCGAACATCAGCAATCCCAATGTTCCCGTATCCATTGTTGTTCCATAATGCTTATTGTCTGTCAGATTACGCGACAACAGGGATAATGAACTGGAGCTTGTATCTGTGCCCGTAACATGCCCGTGTACTGTACGTACAAACGTCTGCCTGCAACGTCGGTACGCGAGCTTCGAAAGACAAGATAATTAACGTGGCCCAACTGCGTTCAACATCCACCTTATTCCAGCTAGAAGGATATAACGAAGAACGGAATCGTTGTCTTGCTGTCGGATGATAGTCTTTCGCATTTCTGTCGCGACAGCGCTACCTACTTTAAAGTACATTAGCTCTTTTGTTACCGAGGATAATTACGATCATTCGTTGATGGCTTAACGCTGAAGCCTCGATGCTGATACTTCATCACAACATCCGAAATTCGAAACAACTGTGTAATAAGTTTTTCGTTCTTTCGCGAACGCTATTTGCTTTAGCCATCCAAGCTGGGTAACGCACATTAGACTCATTATCGCGTCGTGAAAAGGCGTTCAATTCCAGCTGGCTGCGCGGCTCCTCTCGCGATTCTAAGCTGCTGCGAATTTCGCGATCATAGCGGCTCAACTCGGTTCGTGACTCGCTCGAAGGCGTTCGTTCGCGGCTGCTCGAAAACAATCGAGCGAGGACCCTCGACAACTAGGTGAGCTCAGTGTACCGGAAATTTCAACCCTTTCCATCGGGCTGGCGTGGCGTGGCGCGGTGGATCGTCGCCTATGCCGCGCCGCCAGTATAATTCACCCTGTGAGCATTCGGATAAGCGTCCGAGGCTGAACGCCGTGGTTCGCGGTATTAAATCATCGTAAGACGTTCATGCGCGTCGAAACGGGTATCGTAGAAATCGCGTGCAACGCTATACCGGCTCCTCCGCGTGAAACGATCGGTTGTCTCGTAACGTCGAAATTTATTTCCCGTCAGACATTATTCAGTTTACGCCCGGTCGGACACGGCTCCATTCGTTGCGATGGAATAAACAGTCGAAACGATATACAGCACCGTTTCTTCGAAATTTTCGAATTATTCGAAGAGCGTCTCTCGAACTGTGCTTCATGAGCTGTGGAAAAATACCGATGAAAGGAGTGTTCTATTCAATTTTTGATGGGATAAATTGTAGCTTGCGATTGCGAGTAACTATGCACATGCCGCCGCTATGGGAAACTCTAGCAACATACTCGGTTTCAGGTGTTCGATCGAAGATTAAACAGGAACCCAGTGTTCCATTACCACCGATTGCTGGTGATAGCAATCTGGTTAGACATAATCGGGAATCCATGTTCTAATCTAGTCCCTGACGAATTCCTGATATGTATGTATTCAGAAGCGGTAGGCAGATGATCGATTGAGAAAGGGCTGTGAAACAGCAGTTGCTTTCGAATTAATCTTGCAGGTTCGTTCGATCCACAGACACTTTTATCACGTTGGTCAGCATAAGATTCGTCAAAGCGACAAAGAGAAAGACGACGCTGCTAAACTAACAGGTTTCGAAGCTTTGTTTCGCTTGTTCTGCGTTTCGAACGAAACAAGTGACCAAGCTTTCGGTTATCGACCGCATGGAGAACTAGTAAATGGTATCCAGCGAGAGGACAGTACAACGTTGCTACATCAAAGGTATCTGCCGTTACATAGTCGGACTACAAAGAGATCCTTTACGTCCGTTGAAATTGAGAAACGCAAAAGCTCGCACTCTCGGAGAGAAGAAACGAAGACACCTACCGATCCTTGGTCCAACATTTAGACATTGTATCCACGGGTTTGTTCGTTCATCTGTACTGTTGGATCGTAAATAGAGGCGAGAGAGGTTCACGGATTCAACGACAAGCGTTGCTGTTCCTCTCCTTTGAGAGGGTCGTCTTCTTCTATGCAAATCAAAGCGACTGAATCTTCGATTCCAGCTTCATTCGATTCTCCCTCTATCCCTGTTGCATTCTTAATCTTGTACGGTTTTGAGTTTCGTTGGGCGTGATTTGCATCGCCTCGCGAAATTACAAGGCCCGGATTCAAACACCTGATTGCCTTTGGCTCCATCGGATAACGGAACATTCCGTGTTAATCAAGTCCTTAGCGCAACAACAACCTCCTTATTGGCTGAAGTACAGGGGCACGTCGATTAACAGAAACGTTGATTATCCCAATATCGTTTACCAGCAAAAGATTTGTTAATTTACGTATTTTATTAATACCAGGCGACGATATTATAGAAAATTAAGTGAAAATTAGGGAGAGAAAAAAGCGCTTCTTCTCGGGATCGTCTGTCAGACTCGTCAGTGGGGCTGACGACAGACGATCTCTGCCCCAGACGCTTATAATCCCGCTTTTCGGAAATCGCATGCCGAGGGACCGCCAGCGAGAAGAACAGACCCAATCCCGCAGCCACCTGGCGGTCGCCGACCCGAGCTAAGGCCGTCCAGGGAGACTCATCGCCTTCCCTTTCCGCTAAACGTCTACAATTAATTGATTTCCTCTCACGAAACGGTTCATTCCCGCCGATAAGAGGGCTATCTGTCATTCGAATCTGCAAAGCCTAGATGAAAAGCAGGGAAATCAATTGAAGACACCAAGGGAAATAGAATATCCGTGCAACGTGTCGCAAGCGGCAGCTGCGAGGAACACATCGAAGCTGGGACGCGGGGAACGTATTGAAAGAAGATCCTTTCTTTATTCCGATGCCTTGTCAGCGTCTGCTGAGAACAGAGGCATAGCCGACGAAGGAACTGTTCCGAAGCGCGTGTAAGCGTATTCCCAAAGAGACAAAGCTAGCGGATCGATGGAACGCGCGAGGATCGGCTCTAACACGTGCCCTAAGACCGTGTATTTTGACAGGAGGCCATAAATTCGCGTTGCATCTCGCGAACAGTATCTGAACGCGCACACGCCGGTACACTTATACCAGCGTGCTCGTGTAGGCCGACTCTATGAATATATGCATGCGCACGGTATCCACGTGGTCGTATTGAATTCGACGGGATAGAACAGTTCTGGCCCCGACGTTTCAGCTCGAATCTTCGATGCATTCCGCTCGGCTAACATTTATTCTATTTTCATCGCATCTTTGTTTCAAGCCCCTGTTAGCATAAAGGTGAAATTCGGTGAATCTCGTGATATCCTTATTGACAAACTCATAACTGTTATCAGGAATATCGCAGATCGACTGTTTCCCACTTCTCCTAATGATAGATGAATCAGGACACGTCGATTCGTCTAATTACCTTTGGTAGGGATATTGCTTGAAAATGTATATTAAATACCCCGAACCAGGATCGGTGAAGGCAATCGTTTAAGTTTGAGCGCCTAAGAAACCCGCAAAAAGAAAATAAATACTTTTTGACCATCAACGACTTATATGATTTTCCCCAAGAATATCCCAACACCCTTTTCTTCCTCTTCCTTTTTTTTTCTTTCTCACCGTGCACGACGCGACAAATGCTTTTCGATCCGTTTGAAAAGTCTTTGGAAAATCGAGCAATTGGTGACTGACAATCAGACTGTTGATCAACCGGTGAAAGTCTAATTGCTTTGAAAAGGTAAGTTGAAAAGTGGTTGATTGTTCTGTTCCCGATGGAGAACTTGTCGACCTGAGTTTCAATTCTTCAGAAGGCGTTAATCAAACAGACCCTGTCGTGACGGCTGAGTGCTTTGAGGGATGTTTGATTAAGGGGTTCGATTTGGCGGATATTTTCAAGCTTTCGCAGAGGTAAACGCTGTTTCATCCGCTTCAAAAGGATGCCTTATTTGTTTTCATGTCAAATTAAAACATTAAGAATTCAAGGTAACACGACTCATCAGTGAATCACAGTTAGGGCGGTTCGTATCCTTAAAAACTTATGAATGATTGAAAGAGTGATGAATGAATTACAATAAATCTTTTTATAGAGAATTAAGTAATTAATACAGAAGCTACGATCAAAGTGCGACTGTGCATAATTAAGCAAAAAATAAGCGGGTCAGCGTTCGTTGAACGAGGGAGAGTGGTCTAAAAATTCATCAAGGCGTACCATGAACCCGCAGAACGACGCATCGACGGTTATTTATTCATTTGGCCGCTTTATGCGGGCGAAATTAAATGTAAATTCGGCCTGGATGCAGGGGTATTTGGTTCGTCGTCGAAATTCAATAATGCAGCAAGTTCGTAGGTATACGATTTAGGTTAGCGAACGATGCATTTCCAGCTTTTCAACGCGTCGAATCTGGCGTAAAAGAAGAACACCTGGACGAAATTGCTTCCTATTCCTAGCCGAGAACGAGAAGCTCTCAGATGCATGCCTGATCTCGAAGAAAAAAGACGCGATAATCTAATAGAATGGAGGATAAGAGTATCCAGTGACAAAAGAGATCCTCCTCCTTCTAAATACACCGTCTCAGCGATGGTGTCCTTAAACGACCACGATGAAAAGTAATAGCGGTTGCTCGTGAAACGACAGGAATCGTCACCGTTGGAAGATAATCTAAAGGCTTTCAGGCCTTTCTCTACCCGACGAAGAGCATACGTTTTTACTCGACAGAAAGGATCTCGTCCAGCGTGACACTTTCAGCCGAGGAAACGCAGCCTCTCTGTTTCAATTTTCCTTCTAAACGCGAGAAGCGAATGAAATTGGTCGCAGACGCGAGAAACGAGCACAGCATCACGAATTTGATTCCCTTTCGCTTCGGAATGGATCTTGTTAAAGCGTCAACGGAAGGTACGTTCCTTCTGCGAAACATGAAAAGTCGACGATGAATTTTTCTTACGATGATTTAAACGTAAACGAATGAACACGAGTATCAGAGAATCTGTGCAACGCACGAATATGCGTAATCGTGAAAGGTTGTATAACGAAACAGCGAAAGGGAACATCGATCGCAATGGATTAATCGACGGTGGAAGGAGCCTCACCGTTCCACAGACTTTCGTAATCTGTTTCATATCGAATAATCTACTTACGCGATGCGGATTCCCCGGCCACGTCGTTCTAAACCACGATTTATGGTAGCAAAGCGTTGCCTGTGCTAACGGCGTCGCTCGTTCGACCGATTAATCGTCGTCGCCAGGTGAAACCCCAAAGGCCGCCGCGTTGCGCCGCGCCAGCAACCGTTTCCCTTTTAACGAAATTAGCGCGATTTCTGTTGCGATTATTCGCGTTCACGCCTACCAACGCGTTATACGCCTCGTATATTTCAAGACCAATGATGTCGCGATTCCGGATTCAGTTTATTTTCAGGATGGTATCTTCTGACTTTCGATATTCTTTTACCTGTCTAAAGTTTATGTTTCTGAGCCAACTAATTTATAAATGTATGCTGCTAGAATCGCGGAGATCGAGTTCCGCAATTTCCATAAGCAAGTACCTATAAGCCATGGGGGACGGTAACTTGACACGTCGTCGTTTAACGTGCCAGTTATCGACCTCATGGTTCACGTACATTTCGATGCAGCTCGTGTGCTTGTAATGCGCTCTCAACACGGTCTGTTTGATACCGACTACCATTCGAACAGAATATTCCGTTTGCCACAATTCTCAGCTGGTCGAAAGCAGTGGTTACCCCCGTCCACTTTACGCTTAAACGCGTTGCAATAAGAATTTTTCTGGGAGAAAAGAATAATTTACTTTGATTCGAGTCAACAGCAACATTAACGTAAACTTAGACGACATTTTTAATTAAAATCTCATTCGGTCCGAAAGTCGGCATCCACCCTGGTTTTCATTTAAAAAGTTGGCGGACGAAACGCATATTTTGTCGAGATGCACGAACTCTCAATTTTTTATTCTCTCCATCTGTTCTCGAGCGAATATTTGGCAGCCCCTCGTTCGTTATAATTTCCCAATATACCTCTGATCCAAGCTAAAACAAGCTCCACGGGATACCTTTCAGAGGAATATGAATTTTTATGGGAACACGATCAGCTGGTAAATCTACTTTGACCAAACAACATTTTTTTGTTTTACCTTCAACCCGATGATTCTCAAATATTTTCTATCTATAATAATGTACATGTATTTCCCAGGTGAAAACGAACAAAAACGGACAATAAACGTTATAGTTGGCGCATTTACGTGGCTGATACTCGTTACATCGAATTTTCGTATCAATAATTACAAGCTCCGCCCGTGGTGCCTCGGATAATACACGAATAACAACGTTAATATTCCATCATATTGCCATAACGAATACAGAAAACCGGTATAACGATATTGGCGATGCAATTATTTCCGGGCTGAGACATTACTCTCTCATTACGATTCGCGGGCGGAACGATTAAAAAATCGTCCATTTCATTGCAATTAGTTTCGCGTGTAATCCAAAGCGATAGCGTGCCGTTCCGCGAATCGGAATGATTCGTCTCGTTTTCGTGGTCGTGAGAGTGGGATCAACGAAACGCAGAGTAGGTCGAGAACAGGAAGAAACGAAGCAGGGAGTATCACGAAGGAAGAGGATCTTAGAGAACGAAGCGGATGCATGCAACGTCTTCGTTAGCTGTGCAACAACGGATGATAATTAATGCAAATTAACGTCGGTGGCGGCTAAAAGGGGTACCGAATCGTAAATTATGAAGACTCGACCAGACGCTTATATTTTCGACACTGTTCCACCCTTGCAACGAACGATAACCGAATGGCTACTCACAGTTCATTAAATTTTCGCCCGGTTCACCGGAAGCCTGAATGCCGAGGCGTTTCCTTCTCTGTCCTAATAAATTTCGTTCGTTTATCCGTTCACGGAAGCGCGTAGGATGCTTATTAAAACGCGTTGGCTGAAAATTGCATAAACACCTGCTTCATCCTTTCCATTTGTGCTTTTGTATTCGTTACATTATGTAGACGGTTTGAAATTCTACAACTTCCGTAATTGAAAATTTTGAAAAGGTATTTCTTCGTGTAATTTTCAAGCGGAAAGTAAGTGTAGAAGAAAGGCTAAGAAAATCCTTGTTCGCGGACCCGGAAGAAATACAGAACCGTCTTATCTTTAGGCAACGTCGGTAGCGGGTCGATTCGAATTTTCTTCGGAACGGAACGATATCGATAAGGTCCGCGGGATTCAATTCCAGGAATGCGTGAGCTTACAGTTGGAAACAAAGATGAGTTTTCCAGCGTCAGCCAACCGAGGCGGACGTCGAAAAGTTGCCAAGTCCCGCGCGTCGAATCGTTCGGGATTTCAAACTTTTATCGAGCACCGATTGCTGTCCCGCAGACAATTTTGCCCTCGCCCATCCCCACCACCATCTGTCTATTTTTCTACCAGACTTTAAGAGGCTATTCAACGTCCTGAGAAGCTGAGAATCGGGAAAGAAACGATCGAAACGAATTGCCAACTCCCCAAATCGAATATCCTCTTCGAACTCGCTTATTTTTCATTTTCGAACTTGTAAATACGATCGTGAGAAGAAATCACAAAGTTCACCGCGAAATCGAGAGTCAACGGACCCGGGACTAGGTGGAACGAAATTCGCAGCTCTTTCTGTCGCCTCGACCAGGATAATTCTCTGTCTCTGTTTCGACGGGATCGTTGAGGTTTCCTAAACCTTTGCGCGACGAAAGACGACTTGATTCTGGTGTCTTTAGATAAACGGCTGCACGGCTGCCGGAAATCTACAGTCGGTGTAAACAGCGCTGAACTTGCGAAACGGAGAGACAGACAGACAGGGCGGGACGATGAGAAGGGATGCTTATAATTCTCTGATTTGAAAACAGGGCGTCGCGCCAACCGGCTAAAACTTCCAAAAGCAAAACTGAAACAGATTGTGCCTTGCCTGGCTGTAAATCCATACTCGGAAAAAGGTCCATATAGAAAATACTGTCGTAATTGCGTGCCGGATTAAAAGAGCGCAGCTACGCGTTCGTATTCAATTTCGAAAGAGAAACAAAAAGCGATAAATTCCAGCGGCTGCTTTGGAAATAGAGCTTGAAAGCCTCGAATAAAATCGTCGCTCGCAGCTCGACGTTTAGCGAGATGCATTTCTCTGTCTATCAGAAAATTGGAAATTTAAATTACAAAATTAATAGAAGGAATATTAATGCTATCTACTTTGAATATTCTTTTAACGAGCAATACGCGAAATGTAAGAAGATATTGGCACGAAGTCTCAGGCGGAAATGGATCAGGAGGAGGGTGGTACGCGATACCGTGCGTCGATGAAGCCGACACGTCTGTCTAACAGGAATCTTGGAAGGCGTGGTCGTCGTTCACCTGTCTACCGTTTGGATACGAAATGAATCAAAGAGCTTTGACGCCCTTCGGAAACATGAATAATGCAAGGCAGAGGTCCAATTTATAACTCGCGCCGCGGCGTAATATGTGTTAGCCCGTGTTACGTGGAACGCGGCATAGGGGCGTGTGATATGTGGCTCGACAAAGAAGCCTGGAATATTTCAACGGGCAACAGGGCTCTCCGAGTACTCGTCTCGCATCTGCTTAATTGAATGGATGTCGCAGGTCGGATTGCAACCAATCCCTGTAGTTTAGCACGTTTTTATTACATTCTCCAATAAATTAAAAAAAATGTCTTCTCCTCGATATTTCATATTACTTCTTCCATTCATCTCGCAATTCATTAAAAGATTCAAGATGCCTCCGATTATGACGTTGCTTTGTCCGCGATTCGATACCTTTCATGATCATTGTAATTGGGATAATTAGAAGCGGCAGGTTATCAAGATAATTGTATTCCTCCTAACTAACCCCGTTTGGATATCATGGTAAACGTTGCTTCCCGATTTCTCAGGACCCTACCGGGATTAGTTTCATTGTTCCACTGCTGAACGTTGTCTTATTATGGAGATTGGAGTTCAACTTTTAACTGTTTGACAAGGAAAAATTCTTTCAAAAGTTGATTCTTTATCAGACATCTCGATCACGATTTAATTGCATTGTCGACGATGGTTCTCTGTCCAATTCCAACCAACACATGTAAATTAATAATACCGTCAGGTCAACATGGCTACATTATGCATACTACGCAAATGTCATGTATACCATGAAGAGAAGGCAACTGACCGGACGGGTGATAACCAACCACCATTCACGTTAACTGTTCGACCATGGGTTTTGATGTTTAGATTAGGAAGCTGCCAGAGGAATAATTACAGAAATGCAAGACAACCGACATCGTTGTTGGCCGTCTGACATTTTAAACATTCAACGCGTACGAACGACAGAACACCATAGACGTTTACAATTCATAATTACAAATAACTTATAAATCAATGGAATTATCTAGCTTCACTGCTAATCGGACACGGATTAGAAGTGGAAGCGAAGAAAATCTAGAAAGTGATTGAACGAAACGAAACACGCGTAAGGAAGATTATTACTCTGAATGAATGGTTGGTGGGCGAACGGCCGCGGGAATACGTGAAAACAAGGTAAAGCCATGGCGAAAGACAAGATTAAAGCCGGCTACGCACGATAGAAAGAGAAGCAGATGGGCAGAGTCGTGTACAAACCGCGGTCGAACACATGTGAACTTATCAGCTGCGAGCAGGTGCTATCGCGGTGCAACATTAATGAGCTGCATTCTATCTGTTCTATTGCGTGCACGGCGCCAGTGCATCTGGCCAATCGTTCACCTCCCTATTTATGCAGCTACGATCGTCTGGTCCGCTCTCGTTTCACCTAGACCGCTCCCTTCTCGTTGCTTTTGTCCGTCCGTTGACGCTCCGATTGTCCCCGCCTTTTAATTACGAAGCTTATCGACCGGCCGGTAACGAAATGAAACCATTAGCGTATTGCAAGCGGCCAGCACCGATCCGTCAGCGCGCTGGCACGCTGGAAAATTCAGGTCAAGCCTGGACGAAGTAGTTGCGCCAAGGATTTCCCTGGGAATTTCCACGAGGACCAGAGTTTCTTCGAGTTACGGGGGCTAATTAGTGATACCAGGATTTGCTGGTTCCTCGTCGAGCAATCGAGGACGATTAACGACCCGATCTCCGGAGAGTACAAAAGTTTCTTCGCTCTTGTGTGAACACTCCTTGATTGATAGCAGAGCTAATAGTTTTTCTTCTTCTTTTTTTTTTTTTGAGAAATGATACCCTCAAACTTCTACTTCTGTAGTTTCAAACTTGTGCTTCAAGAGAATTATTTAATCCGATCGATGGTGGGAATATTGTAACCAATTAAATACATGGATTTAATCAACTCGTTGATCGTTACCGTGGAACTTGTCAATTATTTATTCTTAATTGGGCTAACAGTGTACCATGCTAAATTGACAAATTAAACTACTGTGCTTTCGGTAAAGCATTATTAAGCACGATGTGGATATTTAATTAGGATAATTTTTTGGAAATGACAGGGCGTGTTTAAAGGAGCAATAGCCTGAACAATCGTATCGAAGAGAATCAGGTCTCGAAATAGTCGCATCCATCATTATCTAAATCCGGACAGGGCATTTGCTTTGGAACGACGCGTCGTCTAAACTGTCCCCAGGCGGTTCTCTACCAAAACGCGAGCGTATCCATCTGGAACGTCGACGGCTGTCCAGCGCCCGTCGCTGCAGGTGTCGTCGCGTAATGCGTCGCGACGTCGATGCACATCGTACGCCACGTGTGGCATCGTCGTCGTGAATTCGTCAGAAGTTGTGCTCGGTCCTTGCGGACTGCAACGTTGATCGAGCCAACCCCTGGACGCGCCGTCCGATCCCCGAGGACAGCCGCTAACGCGGAAGTTACCGCTCGAAAGCGGTCATTTTCGTCGTGGTTGGAACCGGCCACTGGCGTAATAGATACGAAAAGGCAAACTTGCAAACGACGGGAATAAAGTTGCCGGCTGTCCCAACGGCACGACAGACCGACCGATAAATTCGAAACGCGAATATTAGTCCCACTAGGGGGTATACGTTTCGGATGTTGCTCTAACTTTCTGATGCGAAGCACTTACGTTAAATGATACGTTACCAGGTACCTCACTTGATACGAATTCTAACCCTTTTCGTTAGGAAGGAAATACATTTGAAAAGTGTTTGAATCTACAAAACCATGAAGTATATTCCTAATCAAATTTTAAGTTGAAATAGAATTTCTTTCAGTTCTTCTCTATGAGATTACCATTCGTAGGTATATGTACATATTTTCTTTTCAAGGTACCTTCTCGAACTTATACCTCATGCACGGGGTAAAAGTTGAACGTTACCAGGCTTCTGTTCGTGTAGCTCGTTTGCGGTTGGTCACGAGTTTCAAGAAAGTTTCGATGTTTTCCGCGGTAGTAATGCAGTTTAAACAAATCGCCCGAGGATGCGTCGTGATGCGTTATTCCGTTTCGCGGAAAGTTCCCGGGATTTTTCATTTCATTTAAAATCTATCTGCACTGAAAACAGAGGACACGTTAACACGTCACTAGAAATATATTTTGTTCATACAGTATCTCTCTGCTACCATTTCAACTAAGTAATGAAATATTTCAGTTCGCGGAATCGAAAGCATCATTTTTATAATCTTTACGTTTGTTAGGATTAAGCGTCATAATCATTTGTCCTTCCACGTATATGGTAGTGGACGCTCGTAGAAATCATGGTTCTGATCGTAGTTAAATCCGCAGGAATAGGCAAACGGTTGTTACGCAACGAGCAAACGACCGCTTACGCTTTGTCAAACAGCAATGTAGGATTTTCCTTGAGTGCATTAGCAGAAACACGTCGTACACACGAGGCTGATCTTCGCGGCACGAGAATCTATGCTAATTTCATAGCATTTCGTGGATGCTAAGCTAGAGGGTTATTAGCTCGTTATTGGCCCATCCCCATTGCTATTGGTTATACTACTAGATTATAACAGTGCTCGCCGTTATTGGATTTCCAACTCTGATACGAATGTGTAGACGTTACAATTGCATACGCGTATATCCTGTATCCAGTGCAATTACGAACCTACATTGATTCGTCATTAAGATTCTAAATCATTTTTTACGATCATCATGTGATCGCAATCGAACGCAAAGGCTCAAATCTGTTAGAAGATCGAAAATAAGAAATAAGGAGGCAGCGTCGATCGATATTTGGAATTCAAATTCCTTTCAGGAGTCGCGCGTTGTGCGTCAAAATTCGGAGATCGTACTCGATGCATGGTTCAATAGGAGCCATCCTGCTGCCTCCTTCAGCAGCTTTCGGCCGAGATACCGCCCCCGCTCGCCTTTCAAATATCGCCGAGAGACATTTTCTCCGCCGTCACGTATATCCCGCAGTATGCCGGATACTTGAAGAGCGGTCGCGAGCTCAAGCACGACGGCCATCCCGAAGGAAATATATTACACGTTTCCCACTTAAAAAGCAAATTTGATATTCCGGCCGGCTCGATCCGGGAATATCAATAACCGAGCTTGGCAAACACGATTCGCTTAAGAAGCTCCCCGGTGGCGGACGTTCTCCGAAGCTTCAACACGCCAGTCTCCCGTGTAACTTCATTTCATCCGAGTATCGATTCACCACTTGTTTCGTTGACGTGAAATCGGTAATTGGAAGGAGTTAGTTTCAATTTCCAATCCTCCGGGGACAAAGGCTAACCAACGTCTCTAAACTCGAAATACCGATGGAAATGGAATATGCAGAATATTCGAAATGGAAGAATCAGTGCGTTTAAGGAATCGACTTAAAATTAACGACATCATGTGTAAAATCGTAGAAGGGTAAAAGGAACGAAATCGAGCGGAGCACTGATCGATTGTTATCCGTGTTCAAGAGTTCCTAACCGGTGGCAAGCTTCTGTCGTACAAGCTGCAGGATTGTTTCCCAGGGTGTAACGATCCCCTAAGAGTAATTTCCGAGTTGCTGCAGTCGACTCAGCACGAGACGACAAGCCGAAGAAGAGTCTGATCGAAAGAGAAGGAGGATCGAGTAGCCATCGCCTTTCGCGCTGTAAATTTTCAAATATTTTCCCGGCCAAAGTAAATCAGCAAAGTACACGGAGGCGCGGCGTATGCAGAAACGCAGCGTATGATTCCTCCCGATCTTCGTTCGGTTATTTTTGTTCAAACCAAAGGAATCGATAGTTTGCGCTCGTTAATTTCGACGCTCAGCTCAGAGTCGATGATTATTAAACGGACAAATGGAAGAACAACAGTCAGCCAGGAAGTTCTCGACTCGATTTCAGCGTAGCGACTCGAATCGATCAAGCGGATGGAAATTAAGGAAAGCAGCGAAATGCTTCGGAGATCTATACCTGTCCGTCCGTTCTCGAGAGTTTGTTCTTAGAATTTCATCGCGAGCTTTTGATTCTCCTGAATGTTGATTGTCAGCGGCAAAGGACGATCGTGATCGGACTTTCCCCTCGCGTAATTCCATTCCATCGCGGAGAAAAATACTCGACAAATTGAATCGTTCGAACAGAACTCGATACCGGATATTTTCCTTGCCGAACGAATACCTTTAGTCGATAAGCAATCTAGCGAATCGATGAATATTCTTCGTTTTAAAAAATTCATCTAATCGAAGGAAGTTTCTATTCTTTCCTCGAGGATGACTCATCACCGTTCTAGATCGATCGAGCGTAATTGGCGAATTGTGAATAATTCATAATCCGACAGGGGTGTAATAAAATAATATCGCATCTCATTAGGGCGAGTCGACGCGACGGGGAAGATCAATCGGTCAGATTCACGCGTTTTCTACGGGGCAGATGGCTGGTCCGAGCGATCACGGTTCGTCAAACCCAGTCGAACCGTTTACGGCCGCAAAACACGGGGCTGCACGCAGTGGACTGCACACGACACACTATTGTCCGCTGTATTATATTCTCCGCGAACGATCCGGAACAGGATTTCTCGCGTCGCTCGCCATTGCTCCCGTGTCAACAAAATTGTAAATAACGCGGCTGACTCTTATTCTTCATTGATATTTACCCCTTAAAAATATGAAAGTTCGGCATCTTGAAGATCAGCGAAATATTCCTATAACGGACAGGAAATATAGAAATCCAGAACCGGAGGACATCGATATCTAAAATTATATCGGCGCGCATAGATAATCACCGATCCTCGATGCTGTACAAAAGAACCGAACCAGCATTCGCTATCTATCGATGCAAACTTACGAGATACGCGATAAAGTGGAAAACAGTAACAGCAAAAAAGGTTGTATATCGGAGAAGGGGTTGGGTAGAAAAGTAGCGGCATGTTGACCTCTTCGATATTCTATTCGCGTATCGGAGTTGATTCCACGATTCACGACGATCACGTTCCCGAACACTGGCCGGGTAAATAAAAACGCGTCCCGCTATGATTTCTAGCTCAAATTGTCTACCCTCTCCACCCCCGGCCGGCGGCGATATTTATCGTAGTTCTGGAATAAGAGACAGGATAAACGGGCCACCGATAAGACGGTGAATTAAAACGGTTCGTCGATTGTGCATCGAACGAAGATGCAACTGCAGGACGATATTGTGAAGCACGGAATAATCCAGAGAGATGGGTGGACTGCGTTGGGCGGTGGGTTGTAGCCGATAGGATATCGATAGGTCGGCTTAACCAATCGCGAAGCGACGTAACACGGGGCCGGAAAACTTTAACCCATCGCGACAGACACTTAGTTTGGCTTTAACTGCTAATTGATCAGAAAATCCAATTGCTGATCCTGATACATTATATTCCGCTCTCGTCGCGTAGATCAAAGCATCGTGCACCACTTCCCGGCACGAAGTTTCTCTATTAAGCTACCCACGGCTTTCAACTTGTTCCAGGCTCTAGGAAATTTGTCCACGTCCACCGACGGTCACCACGTAGACCGTTCAAAAACTTCTGCCACGTGTCTCTCGTGCTTTCTAACCGAGCATCGTGCTCGATCGTTCGTTCCGAGAGGCGAACTCTGCCTCGTCGCGTGTTAATTTGATATTCATTAAGCCGTGGTCTCCTCAGCAAGATCGTATTATCGTTGGAACCACGGGATTTATAGATAACGTGTATGCGCTTGGAAAGGAATACGCAAATTTGTTTCTTACCGCGATGGTCTATCTTGTTCGGCTTTGTTCTTAATACGGTTAACGTGCTTTCACGTTTCTAATTTAGAAAATTATTATCTCTTTTGCGCGATGTTAATAAGATAAGCTGGGAGCATACGTTTGAAGATAAACCTTTCTCATTTTTATAAATTTGTACGTGTATAAGTGCACTTTGTTTCTATTAAAGAAAACTGTTTCAAAAACTACTGAGTATTTATTTAAATCCCCAACATCGTATAGAATTCTCTTCCACTTTTCGAATGAAATAAATGAGATTTCTTTATCTCAGTGATCAGCTGACAATATGTTAAATAATTGAGACGAATGTAGACACGTGTCTCGTTTAGTTTCTTATTGTTCCCCTTTGCTGTTCGACACTGTCTCCTGTAATTTAGTATTCATAACACCAACCCAGTCCAATTTTCGAGGGGTTTAGCTTACTTTTCCTGTCCGTCTGTTCCCATTGGAAAGAATCGACCAGGAGACGTCGGTCGGTCGAAATTCATCCCTACGAAACGTCACAATTCGCGACAATTTTCAACGTATTCTTCGTGTCTGAAAACGAACAGGATCTTCGGCTAACAATTTATTACTACCCCTAACGCGATCAGAGAAGGTGCTACCGTCTACACAACCCCTTCGTAATGATTCATAATTTTGTATTCTAACGCGTTATACACGCAACATGCTCGCTCGTAGATCTTTCTTACGAATCGTGTTCCCAGGCGTTGCCATCGTGGACTAAGGTTGAAAATAGGATAAATCGTTGATAAATTACCGAGGGGGGGTGGTAAAGTGGCCGGTCGACGTTCACATCGACGCTTATCGACGCTTGGGGATCGGCTAATTACGAGCAATTAATCATTGGCAGCTGCTCATTGATGGCTCGAAACTACCCCCACCGGTTTGCTTCGATCGCCCCTTTTTCCGGAACAGCATCGTTCTAGCTGCTCGCATTGTCGATTGATTTTTATACGGCTGGTAATTATTGGTCGGGTCTGTGTCCCGATTCGATATCCGATCCTCCAACGGCGCGTCAAATTGATTGGAATATGATTCGGAATGTTTTTTATTAGCTCGCGGCATCCGGAATTAAACCGTTCGACGCAGAAAACCGATGCATCCGGTGACGTTGTTTTTTACATACGAGTTAATCGAAAATTACTGGGCCAAAAGAACAATTTGCAAACCGTTCCTGATATCAAGATAAATATCAAGCAATCGATCGATCACGATAAATAAATTCGTTAAATCGGCTATAAATAAACTACTCCTTTTAACGCCACCATTTGATATAACAGTCCCGGGCAAACGGAAGTCAAAATCTAACAGAGACGAATAATCGTCCATCGAACTTATCCAAAGTGAAATACCTGGAAAGAAGTCGAGCGGAATCGTGTTTACAATCTGACGCTCTATTCCGTCGCCTGCAAGAATTTCTAGAAAACGTTCGATAACGTTTCTCAACAAGAAAGAGAGCAGTTTCCGATGCAAAAAGGAGCGTGAGCATCGAATATCAGAAGCAAAGAGACTCGATCTCTCCGTTCGTATTTCTGCTTCTCCGTATGTAGTTTTATCGGGGACGAACGACTTTAGGGTTAATATTTTTCGAGGAATGAACGATTTGTTCTGGAAAAAGCAAACGTTTCGAAGGGCAAGCGTCTATCCAACATTTTGACCCGGCTTTTTGTACCCTTGTCAAAGATAAATGTTCGAAATTAAAAGCGAGCGAGTCGCGCACAAAGGGAGTCTTAAGAGAATCTATGCTCGCGCTACTCTCTTCGGGGTAAGTCGTTATTGACGTTACTCGTTGCCTCTCTGTAGCATTCTCGTTGGTAACTTCTCTCTTGGGCAAATGACACGAGAGCAAAATGCTCCCTTGGAAATGCAGAATAATTTACAGTGAAGCGCTACCGGTTCGTAACTGTTCTTAATAAATAAAAATCGAGTGAAATTAAACGAAAAAATACGTCGAAGAATGACACTTTCAGAATTCCATCTCGTTGCACGAAATTAAATCGGAGAAATATCGTATCGTGATTTAGTTTTATTTAACGGTTTCGTCACTCGTTTTCAACGCTGGCTGCGCTGTTTATTCGTTTCTAGATAAACTGCTTGTATATACGATAACAGCGGTGAATCGCGATTGGCCGCAGTTCATTATTGAGCAGTTTATATCGATTTGTCGTCAAAGGTTCGTCGTATCGTTTTTGCCGCGTATACAACAGCCCCGAATTTATTAGTTTGGGTTGGTGGTTTTATTAGCTGCTTTGTACCGATCACATTTTCCGGCAATAGAATCACGAGTCGAATTTCGTTACTTACAGGGAAAAGCTGTCTTACCTCCTCCATTTATTCTAATTAAAGTTCGACACGTTGTTCATAAGGAAACGAAAGGAGAATTTATTTCGCCGTCCGCGTCGGAAGTGTCGCGACAAGAAAAGCTCGTTTCTTCTTTCCTACATAATAAATTTTCTCGGGCACGATACCCGGGGCGGTAAAGCTCCGGCAATATTTCACTATGTCGAGGACAACGCGTGAGCTCAAAGGGTTAGAAGAACAGAAACCGTCTCGTGGCTCGTTTCATTATGCCGGTAGAAGGGCCGGAGCTCGCCAGCGAGATCTTGGCCGTGGATAAAACTAGCGGACACGGATTACCAACCAGGACAAAAACGATGATTCGTCATATCCTCGCGGTCTGTCTAGTACCGCGTGCATTCGTCTTGGGTGACCCGTGTGTCTACCACCCTCCCCTTGTTGTTCGCATCCCTTTCATCGAATAATGCATCCGGACGCAACAACGCGATATCTGATTTTGGCAAGGGTCGGCATACTGCGGCTGGCACCGTGCCACCGTTCTATCAACGTAATTATTTTTATGCCATACCTTACAATCCTGCTCTTCTACTGCTTCCTACCCCGCCATGGACATCCGCACACATTTTACTATTTCACTTTGACGACACTTTTCTTCACGCACATTTATCCACGAACCACTTTATTTAATATCCAAGACAATATAACCGAATGTTGCGAAACGAACCGTAGAGAATCGTACGCTCCCGACGAGTGTTTGGAACCTACTGATCGTAGAAGCGCGCTCGAGATAATCCGATTACGCTCAGCTAGTCAATAATACATATACGTGTGAAACTCGTTTGATGTTATTTCGACGACCTTAACGCTTTCTCGCTTTCTCCGCGTCTTTCCTGATGTGTTGCTTTTATATGCTCGTATTTTCCACAGCTTAAGGACTATAGAATATGAATGGAGTTTTCAAACGATACGTTAGATCTAATCTTCAATACTCAATACACAGATTAGCAGGAGTAAATTTAATGCTTCTCCGCGTCTTTCCTGATATGTTGCTTTTATATGCTCGTATTTTCTACAGCTTAAGGACTATAGAAAATGAATGGAGTTTTCAAACGATACGTTAGAATTTTCAATAATCAATACGCAGATTAGCAGGAGTAAATTTCAATACACGAAGACGACCACCATGGTCCTGTTAAACCTTCCATGAAATAATACTGTCCTTTGGTGCGAGCTAGTTAGAGGGTCCATTAGCGATTGATCTTTCTCTGAGAATACTATCTACGTTTCGATCACGAATGTGTGTAGCGTTAAGGCAATAACACAGTCCAGGATGGATCATCGATTTCAGCAGACAATTTCATCCATCTGTTAGACTCACCGGCTACAAACGCATGGTTTTGAAACAAACGGGGAGAGATAGATCCAGCAACGTATCCAATTCGCGATCTCGGACATACGCGACAGCTTAAACCTGTATAATTACTCGGACTGTCGAGTTAATAGCCGACGAGACTTTACGATACGATCTTCCGTCGTCGAGATAACTCGTGTCCTCCATACAGTAACTGCTGGTAATTCACGGGACGTCGGGATAGATGCAGGAACAGGTGTCGCTGATCTTAACCGATTGCATCGTGGTGCGAGTTTCTTTGAAACAACGTACCGTTGGAGAGATTTCCAACGAAGAAACACGCTCGATCTCGTTGAATTTAATACCCAGGACTGAAGCAACGTTTCGCAATGTAACGTATACGCGGCTTTGTAACAAATCTGTCTGTTCAATCACGATGACCACCGCGACAGATAGGTTGCGGAACAGACACCTCTGTGCCGGATTATCGTTCACGACTGCTGCTTGTACGGTGAAAACAAGATCTGTACGTGGGTAGGGAAATGTCTATTATACGATTACGGTTTGTACCTCCTTTGATTAACGTACATTGATTAAAATTTGATTCAGTCTTCCGGCACATTGTGTGGATAGTTTAAAGAAAATGTTACTATTACGAAGTACGAAGTATATAAAACTTATCGTTAACGTTCATACAGCATCTCCGATAGAGTTTCCTTTCGTTGGAAAATTATTACAAAGGCTATTCGATCGGGATCGTAGCTTTACCTCCATCTGTTACGTAAAAGGAACCAACGAATAAATTTATCGGCTGTCCGAGCCAAGATTTCGGAAAACACTAGTCGCCTGGCCCGTGCCAAAAAAGGAGAAATATTCCTACGACCAAGAGACATTCGTCTTCTCGAGAAAATAGAATCCCATCCAGGAATGTATCACCTACATCATAGATACAATGGTTCGCAAAAATATATTCCATGTCTGTCGTTCGTCGCATCTGTTCCCGAGCGATTGTTCAATAAAATTTTAGAAATTCGACATTTTTTTAACTTTTCAATAATCCACTGATGTGTGTTCGATGAAAGGTGATAATTGAACAGTATTCAACCGAACGATGAAAAAAAGCGTGATTAAAAGTTACATCGATGGAACGAGTTATTATTAATACGTTATTCGCGCTTCATCGATACTTGGTAAACTGGTTTCAGGCAAAACTCGATCCTTAATTAATGACCGATTTAACAAGCCGACCGGGAGAGAAAGTTTGAGTAAATTAATGCTAGTTAACTTCGACGTTTTGCTCCGCTTACACCATCCCGGTAATCCGTGCAAGAACGCTTGGTGTTGTTTATATTTGAAAGTGGATATTAAACACTGCAAAACTTGCTGCTTTCTTTGCCCCTATTACTTCTATCGATTACCGGAAATTCAGGATTTAATAGTTTAGCTTTTGCTTCTTTCCGCGATGTTATAAACTTAATTTAGCGGAATAATCGAAAATTACCGAATGAGAAAAACATTGTGCCACCTAAACGAAAGAGCAAAGAGAAAATTTGGCAAAAGGAAGAATAGAAAAAGATGAGACTCGGTAATTTGTCCGTATTTCTGACGTTCAAGACAGCGTTCCGGTTCGTTTGCAAGAATTATGGAATTGAATCGGCTGCCACCGTGGGAACTAAGTAAATTTCCCGCCATTTCTCCCGGCCGTTTATGCCGAGTAAATTTGCCATTTGTTTCTCTTCCATTCCGAGCATCCTCCGGCCGGAAGCGCGAGAATCGTAATAGAATCCAAGAAAACAAGAGAGGGTGAAGAAGAGAAGACTGCTGGCCAGCCCCGTTACCGTGGTTATCGACTTCACGAGAAGATTTAACTCGGAGAAACGGAGTCGCAACCGTTCTGAGTTATTAAGAGCATTCGCCGCGGTTAATTAATGTTACGCGGACCTGAGTCCGAAAACCGGCGAGCGAACTGCAATTAAGACCGTCGGGATTATTCCGAACGTTTTACCCGCTGGCTCTTGCGACATACCCCGTAGAAAATATCTCGGCAAGGAATGCGGCCCGTGGAAAAATATTACTGTAAAAACTTACTTTCCTCTCCGTCGGAACCCGCTCGTTTTCTCTACGACCTTTCCGGAAGTTACAAACTTCGCAGCTTGTTCCAAGAATTTCTCAGATTTAGATATAAAAGTATTCGATCAATTTCCGGACCACCATTCAAATTGGTATCTTTCACTTTGAAGAATCGAACGACGGACACGTCGAAACACGAGGTTACGTCATGGCAGAAACAACAAACGTGGGTCCACCGCGAGACATCAGGCTGACCACGCTGTGTTCATCAGAGGGCGTCGATTAGCAGGGACGCATTGGTTCGATTTACGTCAGCGGCGTTATTGAATTTATGCCTGTCAAAGGTGGACGGGGAAGAGGCTGGAAATGCGCATAGGCCCGTATACAGTATTCGAGCTTGAGCATGCACCGCACCGCATGACGGATTGCGCTGTCCCGTTCGTCGTTCAACTGGAACGAGATTTTTGACGGCTGTCGCATCGCGTTTTCGACGACATCGTTTGCCTCGCTGAATCCGATGATCATCGTTCTCTAGTAGCTTCATCGTCGCGTTGCATCGCTCGCGTAATTGCGATACAAAAATAAAAAAATAAAATAAAAATACAAAAAATGATGTTAGATTATCATCTTGTAGAAAAAGTTTCGGGAAGTAAATAGAATTTCCGGTGAAACCAAGTTAATCTCGAAGTTGGACTCCAACACACCTTGCTGGAAAGCTAATATCCAGCGAAATCGATGGACAGATAACCAGAGCAGCGTTGTTTCTTTTTGTTTCATTCTCACCGTTGAAAATAAGGTTTTACTCTCTCGAAGCGGAAGGTCAGTAAATTTATCGGTCGTGTTACTCCTGGATCCGTTTCGTAGTTCGCCACCGGCTATACCGTTGCTAGCCGTGTTAGAAGCTTTAGATCTATCGGCTGGTCCGCTCTGGGGGATGCTAACCTGTCCAAGGGATGCTCTTCCCTTGTATCAGCCTTCTACCACCGTTACCCGTTCCTCCTGCCTCCTGTTATCTTCCTTTTTCTCCTTCTGCAGTTACGTATCGGATTATATCTCTCCTTCGACGAACTGCACGTCTGCCACTAGCGAAGATATAGTTAGATCGTGCTCGAACCGAGCTCCACCACCTTTGGGAATTCGGCTAGTAGGCCAGGCTACGGAATCCCCAAATTAGAATCAATTTTTTACACTCTTACGATGGTTATACTTGGAAACGTCGCACGAATTCGACGCACATTTTTTTTATTTTCACTATCTGATTTAGTTCGCTTCGATGCTTTCATCAAACTTCCACAGAGTTTCTTCTCGCTTGTATTCTCTTGATTCTGCTTAGACGTCCCTAAGGGGATCAAGATCACGTCTTACCTCGAAACGATGAGGCTCGACGAGAGAAATACGTCGATAGCAGTTTAATCGTCTTTAGGGAATTTTACGAACACGCGAAGCGACATGGATTGAAAGGAAGCGAAACGTCACGGTGGTTAAGCTGCGAAAGAGAGTCCAGCCCTTGAACTGTCTCGACGATAGAAAAAGAATTCGTAAAAAAGAATGGAATTATTTGAAAGAAAAATCAATCGCTACTTCTCTTTGTCCGTTACAACCTTCCACCTACGAACATATTGTTCTTAGAAGTGGCGGAAATCCAGCGTCTACATCGATACCTTGCTAACCTACTTCTACTTGACAAAGCGGATATAATGCAACGACAGGAAGAACGAAGGTTCAACCCTTCGCTAGAGTCTCATCCATTTCCCCGGAACTGACATTTCTATCGGAACGTGGTTTCTCCTTAAGAACTTTTTCGAAGAACACCGACGCGTCTATAAAGTCTTACTTAAACCCTCCCTTACACCCTTGTCTGTTCCACCCTCTTGTCTTCTATATCTCGGTACAACGATATCACGCGTATTTTTCTATTTACGTTTCACAATTTACGAGGGAACAGAGAATATTCACCGAAACACACTGTTTCCTCTTTCACTCTCCTTTCTCTTATCATTCCTCTTCGCTATTCCACGTTTTTCGTGTTCACGGTTGTCTCATCTTTATTGAGATCCAAGTTGGATCCGCATCTCCAGGGTACGATTCGTTCAGTTTCGTAGGCTGCCATTTCAACGCGATATTTCACGATAACGTCAGAGTTCGAGAATGAGCCTTTGACAATCAATCAATGGGCCGAAATTATTCTATCTCGGTTAGTTACATCGGTACATCGATTTTCAATTTCAACGATTTCAAGGAAAATCGTTCGACCAAGTGCCATTCGCAAGTAGCGTCTACGTTTACGTTGTTCGTACCCCGCATTCGAGGCTGACGCGAAATATTCTTATTTCGACAACCTCCATACACCGTTCCCGTTGCATTTCATTTGCGCTCGCTCCGATTTTTCCTCTTCATTCTTTGCATCGCGTGCCATTGAAGGCTGTCGACGAATATCGTCGGAGAACGTTCGACGCTGGCGTAGACGGAGCGACGAGAAGAAAAGAAAGGGAAAAAATATTTCCCTGACACCTTGTCGACGTTCACGCGAGACATTCGACGTATCGCTACAGCACGGTGTCTGTTTTCATTGAGGGAGACTTGAACTTTGAATACGAACAGTCGTTCAAGTCTGTTGATTTTCCCGTGAAACGGAAGAATTCTTGAAAAGTATCAAGGCTTCCATGATGAACTTGAGTCACTTGTTTCTCAGTGACACTATCATCCAAAGTCTTTTCTCAACCTAATGTAACGTATTGAATCTATAAAACCACCCCTCCACCGTAACGACAAGAAAAATGGTCGCTTCAGGGGTTAAAGCGAGAACGATAGAGATAAGTGAAAAATTGCATTGCACTCTACCAGCCGCAAATATCTCTTTCGCGAGGATACGCTCGTTTTCTAACAACCTTCCTCCGTCGACGTATCGAGAAATGTGCCTGGAAATGCTTGACGCTCGTCAGGTACACGCGGTTTACAGCTGGGACATATTTATGGTCGTGTCCTATCAGGCTCAGCAGCTTGTTCGTACAGTTTTATGTCCGGCAAGTGTCAGACGGGTTTCTTTTCGTGGACGTTTCTCGAGTTGAAGAGCGACATAAGCACTTCGTTGGATATCCGAGATCTAGGTAATTTTAAAAACCTTCATTCTTCAGTCGATTCTGGCATCTACTCGACACTGTCTTATAGAAGAAGAAAACGCAATAATGCGTAATGAAGAAAGTAGCAATGAAGCTGATTTCCTCGAAGAAAGGGCAGAAATGTTACGAGAATATCAGGAAAAGAAGTCAACAAGGTGGAAAATTTTATTGCGAATTTATTGGCTACGATTACTCGTAGCTTTCCTAAAGAAATATTTATTCTAACTAGTAGCAATTCCATTTACATTTGTTGTTAAAATGAAGGTGAAATTATGTTAGCTGAAATAGTAAACTATATTGGAGGTAATGCAAAAAGGCCACGATATCTTGGTAGCAACAAGTTTAAATTGGTATCGAGCCAGTTGGTCAGATGCTGACTCTTGATCTCGTTGTTGAAGAATACTCGTCACTTCGAGTGGCAATCGACGATCAAGGGGCAAACTATAAAGCGGCAGCGTTCTTTGAAACAAGTTTCGGCGAATTGGACCGTGTTTTATCATTCCGAAAAATGATAAATGTTCTGAGATAGTAAATTAATTGAAGCTTTAACCCTAAATTAGCAAAAATTCTTTTATGCTCAAATTATCTAGGCGATAATCATCGGTCGCCAAGGTAACAAAATTCGTGTAAGAAAACGTGTTAGAGGAAACAATTTTCGTGGCGAAAGGTGCCGTGTCGTTAATTGTAAAATCGAAGAACGAACTAGTGGAACTGGTCGAATATCGGGGCTGACTCTCGAAAGTCAGGTGAGAGGCGAGTTTAAATCACACAATAAACCGCCTCGATATCGACACGTTTCCGCTATGATAGCAGCCTTCAATCAAGCCACAAAAACGGCCCGATATCTGCACATTGGCGAACCGCTTGGCACTTATAGCTCACGAGGAACCGATTCGTGTCGACCAATCGTTTGATTGCTTTCTAGCATGCCTTCGTTTCGGAATATTTAAACTTGCGGTGTGAAAGTTCAACGGGAAATCGATGGTGATCGGTTGTCGGGCATCGAATATCTTCGAGTCCTGTGTGCGCACCGGGCTGTCGTTTTATTTTGTCGTCGGGTTGCAATCAGCTGAAATGCAATTGCATCCCGCGATCGACGAGGAAACGATTGAAAGGATAGCGAATGCCAGGTGTTAAACGAGGCTGACTATCGGTGTTTCGATAAGGAACTATATCAGATGGTTAACAAAACATTTTCAAAGAACGCAGAAATTTGATACAGTATCTTTTGATTACTCGAATACGAATCAATTCTAACACGATTTTTGCTCTGACACGAATAGATTATCAAGAATCTCATTGTCGCTTATTTTTTCAACATTTTTGTAAAATCCATGGCACTGATTCGAAATTTTAACCATAAATTATCCCCATCTTGAGTTGCAATCCCGAATTCTCTCTTGAACACGTGCACCAACAATATCAATAGTCACGATCATTACGCAGCAGTTGTTGTTCAACTCCCGTGAAATTTCCCTTAAACGTACTTAATAATACACCTCATTACAGCCGGTGATATATAATGAGGTAGACGGTTGGCTCGCTTATCGCGATTCCGTGCCCCAACTGCGGGGACCAGCTTCGTCTCGTATATTTTTTCCCTCGTGCCGGTACTCGCACGATCTTTGCATCTAAACTGGTTACAAACTGTCGCGAACTAACGTTATCGTTATTTACTGGGTTAGCAACTTCCCTTTGGCTGCCATGTCGCCAGTTATGACTTTTCTCGTTACCTTGGTTACTAGCTCTTCCCTTTGACCCTCCTGACTAATAAGCAACGAAACTGATGCTTCGTTTTAACGAAGAAACCTACCTTTCAACTCCATTCCCTTTCACAGAACAAAGTAATACTGTAGGTTGCCTTTCGTCAGGTATCTCAGTGCTATGTTGTTCCTCAATCGATCTTGGTAACTCATTTGAAGATGGATACTTTGAATGAAGATTCGTCTTTAAGGGAATGAAAAAGATTTATGGAGACAGATTTGTTAGGTGATCCGAATTCCAACTGACTATTTTTTATTTTACGGTAGGAATATCGATGAAAAGTTTATATGGTCATTTTTCTCAAACTCTAAGCTTTAAATTGATGTATCATGAGTGTCGTTTCACGATAGTTTTCTGTGATGAAATCAAGCTGAACTATCGGTAGAGTCTGAGCCTCGTTGTTTCGCAAGTTCGCAATTTAGCGAAGCTCATCAGGGCGACACTGCTCGTTGGAAGTCGACTAGTGGGTCAAATTCATAGTCAAGTAGCAACATGGACGATGATGCATTGAAAAGGTTATCGCGATGAATGTTGTCGGAGTCTGTGACACGAGTGTCCGGTAAAGCGAGGCGATCGATCCCGAACTGGATCGCTTGTAGGATCGTTAACGTTCTCAACGAAAAGTGTGCTTAATTGTAGGGTCACCGCGTCGTTCTCGTCGGATAGGGCGTAATTAATTTGCGGTTGCAACGCGTGCACACGTGTCCCCGCGACCGATGACCAATAACGGTAATTATACTAATTAAGTTCGTGCCTAAGCGCGGCATGCTGCGTGTCTCCGCCTACTACGACACACTGAATCCATCTACAAATATTAATATGTGTACCGAGACGCACATATTTGCTAGCGTATAATCTGTTATCTTGAATCAAGATGGAAAATCATTAGATTACACCGGTGTTCAAAATCAATGGAAACTTCATACTTATTGATTAAGCTTGTCGCTTATTAGACGTCTAATAAAATAGCAGAGGAATTTCAGCAATTTGCTGAATTCCTTCGTCTAGAGTGTACGCGAGATCCAGATAAGAGGCTATCGACGAATACCTGACTAGACAGATCCGGTGCTGGTTAATTAAGCATGATTATGCGAATTAGTGATAAGTAGCGGCTCGAGCTGCTACGAGATCATGGTTATTACACTTGACCGAAATGATTATTCGATAACATGCTCGACACCGGCTATGAGGTTGATTTATACGAGAAGTTGCTTGACAAAGATGGAGTGTTCTAGTGTCTAGAATAATCAAGAGTATGCTAGAGTGGCTACAACAATGTTCGCTATTACTAATCCAAACATTACGCGGAGAGCGTAGGATTCGTTGTCAAATTCTCCTAATACCTAAGGAGATTACATTGACGTTGCTATGAGAAGATAGGAGTATTCGCTGTTCGAACGAATGATTAAAATTCTCTAATTCCGGTGCATAAAAATTACACAAAAATTTCAGATGCCGGAGAAAACCAGGGGAACGTCATCTTGAAATTGTCTCAAAGGGACATCGTTAAATAAATTTCGACTCAAAGCTACGGCGCCGTTAAGACTTAATCAAAGAATTTGCACGGCACTCCATCGGCAAAGTATCCGAGGAATTCGCGGAGATTCAAATTAGACGAAAGCGGTAGGGAAAACATGCGAACCGCATAACTTAACTAACATAAACGCGGTTCGCTGACTTACGAACGGAGGATAGTTTCGAATGTAAGGATTAAACATAGTCAGTGGTTAGCTCTTAAGTAAATTCCACCCTATCTTTACACTGTCCATATCAATTTCATTTCAAATCGAATGTCATTCATTCACGAATTTCCATTATGAATTGTACTTGGAAATCTTCAAAAAATTGTCCTCTATTTGTTCGCTGTATGAATGAAACAGTCGTTTTAAATTCTTCCGTTTAATTGTTTAATCGAGCGGCGTTAAAATCAATTTTCGTTTCAATTTCATACCTGAAATTATTGGTCGTCGACGTGAATCACGGACACACGTAAAAAAAGAGAGAGAGAGAAAAAAAACGTGGAATCCCAAGGCTGAATCTGGAGAAAAATTGAAATTGAACGACGGTGGAGGTAAGCCGGAGATAACGCGGCTGGATAATTGATTCGGTGGCAGGCAAGTGCCGTTTCCCTTTGATTAAGCGGTTTCAATCCCCGTGGATATCCGTAAATTTGCAAGATTAAAGTTCATCTGTGCGGCATCGTAACCAGAGGAGCAGATACGGAAAAAGGATGATTCGAACGAGTGCACCGATCGTCGAAACTTAAAATTTAAACGTGCTGACTGCACGATACGTGTTCGCTGCACGGCAACGACGCAAGAAAGCTGACCGTTCAATTACACCATCCCCGCACGTGACTAACACTCTAATTATGTATTTAGTCTTAATTAGACGAGCGTTAGGTGGGTCGGGTAGCTGGCTTGGCGCAAAACTTCCAACTGCTCGTGCTCGACCAGTCTGTCGCGCCAGCTGGCGCGTCCGTCGTGGAAATTTTGGTTTCCGTTGGAAAAATCGACGACAGAAGAGATTAGAATGTCATAATAATTCGCTGGCAACTTCTGTCGGGGCGGTAACTTCCAAGTTGTCCAAATTTCCCCGGAGATTTTCTCGCGTTACGCGCTCTCTCTTGAATTTTCACAGCTTTCAGCATTTTAATACCACGCAATTTGACCTAGTTGAATTGGATTATCTATTAGGGGTACCGCTGGAAATATCACGGAGAGATTCGCGCTTTCACTATGGCGAAATTATTAAAATATCAAATAGAAAATCTATTTTAAAAAATTTCCGTCTTAGACTTCTATTAAGATATATTCGAATATCCTCGATCGCTGCGAATCCGTGAAAGATTGATATCGCTAAAAATGACGATCCAGCCGACCCAGAATACATAGCGCGATTCAATCGATATCAATTAACCCGTTTCGAGAATCGAAAATGGAATTTACACGGAAGCTGTTCAATTCGCTCTCCATAGATAAGTGGTTCTATATCGGCTGACCATACGAATCAACCATTACTGATATCTCTACCTGCGTTGCAACATGAAAAAAAAGTTGTCTTCCTTATCTTTTTATTCGATAAAGAGAAAAGCAGCATCGAAAACGTTTGGAAAAATGGAAGCAATTTAAACATCTGAAATTCTCGTTGCTAATAATCGCGCAATGTCGTACTGTTTACGAGCACGGTGTTTTTGTTTCCAGGTAAAGTTGTACATACATCGTTAAGCGGGCCCGAGGGTAAGGTGCTTAATTTCCACGGAAACTTCTCGGTCGCGTATTTCGCTACTTTGCGGGGGCGAACTTGCGCAATTAGACGTTTAAGTTCGAAACATGGCCAACTTTTCAAGCGGAAGCTCTGCTGGTAAGCCTACGTTCAACGACTCAGCTTTAAATCGCGTCTATCCCCTTGTTGAGTGCATTCTTCGATACCCCATAACGTCCTGCACTTAATGTAATCACAGTTTCGTAAACTCGAATACCTGAAGAGCTCTTTATCAAGCATAAAAACATCGTTCGAAGCATTCGCGATTCATTTCAACTCGTCAGGTTAAATTCTGCTTTAAAGGAAACCGAGAAGATCCACTTATCCTGGCCGAAAAAAGGGCTGATCCTTAGTCGATGGCTTTTCGATGGGAACGAACGTTTCGCTCGAATGATTTTGTCGATTCGACGAAACTTTCCCCCGGGTACTTTTTCCACGAAATTCCTTTTCCTTCTCCTCTGTTCGTTCGTCAGGAGACAAGCACGGCTCACGGCTCTGATATATTGGTCCGATAGGGTGGCCGCGGGGTGTGTTCAAACGTTATACCCATTAAACGTTGCGACCTCGACGCCGAGGAAAATTGCCAAGGTTATAGATAGCTTTTTAATGGGCGTTTCCGTGCACCACTCTCTCTCTCATTGCAGCCGGTTGCACGCAAATATCGCGAGGGTTCGGCAATCGACGAACGTCGCAACCGCAAATAATCGCGGACCGATCGGCAATTCGAGGAAACTGAACGCGACAGAACGGCAAACCGATAAAGAAGCTCGGTAACAGAGGCAATAACCCAGTCCTTTGGACCGATCACGTTGACAGCTGTGATTTATTGGAGCCGCACAGCTTTACGATCTCGCCAACGTTGCCCTCCTATATCGTAACTAGCAACGTTACATTCCCGGCTAATGTCAATATTAATGGCAGATTTTGTCAACGACAACATACATTACGTGCCGGCTACCTTTCGTTTCGTTCAGCATATGCTGACGGCTAACGGCTAACGTTGGTTACACGCATCGTTGTTTGGGACACGCGGAGCCAAGATGGGACAAATATTTGCGTGTCCATGTACGAGGCGATTTAACAATTACACGGGCCAAATGGTACGAGCTGGCTGGCTTTTCAAAATGTCCTTGTTTCGTTCGCAACAAACCCGAGGGGACGGAAATATCCTATCCAATTGGTGACCCCGGAACGTATTTTTCGCGAATATCATAGTCCTCAACGGACGAGTATTTGTCGTCTGTACTTTTTTTTTTTTTTCGTTTTTTTTTTTGTTTCTCCTTTTTCTTTGTTTGTTTGTTAACGAGAGTGCTGGTTACGTTTCGCGTATCGCGTCGACGAAATAAATCCAGGAATACGGTTGCGCTCGCCGGCAATGCAAGCAATTACCTTTCGAAATGAAAGTTACGTTGCCGAAAAAGCTATTGTTGATGACGTATTCGTGGAACTAGTTCGTGCATCAAAGAAAACATATTGCGACTGCGAGTTTCGCTGCTTGAAAACGTCAAACGGTCGTTTGTAAGGCACCTGTTATCGAATAACCGTTGAAACGAATTATTCGTTAATGTGAAACGTCAACTGGTTGTGCTAGAAATTATTGAAAGGATCGATTTCTGTTTCAATGCAAATTAACTTTATAGGAAATATTATATTATACAAAATACTCAACGCGATTAAACATTCATCCTTCCTTACAATAAAAATTTTTAACTATTCACCTAACGATCAAGGAGTATCGAATTATTCGCAAATCACATATTCGTTTAAAACAGTTCAAACGAAAGAAATCAGCTCAACGATTCTGAGCACGATTGAGTTTCATTCGGGAAGGAAGTACCAGTCTCCTGGTAGAGTCAATACACCTGCGTCTTGTTAACCTAAGGCAGCGAGAGTATTGAGTTCTGGACAAGAATCTCCGTAGGAAGCGTTCGCCCGTGCTAGCTCGCGTCGAAATTCCTCTTTCATGGTTGCTATTTCAGGAATTTCGTGTCGCCTGCTCGACAAACTGGCCCTCTCGGTTGATATTTCGATCGGATAGACCTTCGTTCGTTTAATTTCTACGTCACAGTCAACAGACGAAACAGTGCTAGATATATCTCGATTTGCAAACAAGCTTTTGATGGAAAAACGATCGTTCGTTCGCGCAACGATTGCAATTGCGACAAGTACGAGGTTGGGAGAAAACAGTTTACCATCTGTGGCTCGAGCTCGGGAATCGTGGCGTTACCGGAAGGAGGAGACGTTAAAGCGGACTTTCATGAGCCGGGAAGAAAATACACCAGGCTGACGCGTAAGTCAGCCAGGAAGAAAATCGTGGACGGGTATAAAGTATACCTAACGACCGATCCATTGATTTTCAATTTTCCACGCGCCACGGGGAACGACTCAACGCTGAATTAGCTCGGACGAGTCGCGTCTCCGCGTGCTTTCGATAGAGATTCGACTCTCGGAAACTTTTGACAGACTCACCGATCGTGTTCTTATCGTTCTCGCTTCTCTCGTGAATAATGCCCTCTCTTTGTGCCGGTCGTTTTTCTTCGTTTCATTTATGATCGACCTTTTTCGGGAAGTAAGCACGATTCATCGTACCTCGAGTGGAGTAACGGGAACGTTTAACTCGTGGTTTCATTTGTTTTTTAATTACAAGTTTTAAAAGCCTTTAAAATACTTGGTTGTGTTATTTTATAACGCTACAGGTTCATTTTGCTGCCGGGAAATAAAGAATTCGATATATGTCGGCGCTATGCTTGGTACCGCTCACTGAATTCAGTAGTACGAGTCAGCGATACGTCCGGCAACAGTGCGTAATCGTAACACGTGGCTTGAAATGATGAATTTACGCGATGTATTTCAGCAAAAGACAAATAAATGTTGCAATAAACGTTATTCGCAATGACTGGCCAGCCTTGCGAATAATTTTCAGCCGGAAAATTCGTGTTTACACTTCCCTAATGAGTTTAATTAACGCAGCTGCGTTCTACATTCCAGAGAAAGTATAACGGGAACGAAAGTTTTATTCGTTGCAATAATTAAAACATACCAGCTCGTTTTCGTCGAAAGTCTAGAAATAAACATTCCACGTTTCGGTATCTGGTTATTTGACTAAACTAAATTGGTAGGCTAAGTCATTAACGAGCCTCGTGGAAGTCAAGCTGTTAACCCGTCTTCCTCGGTTAATAGATTCTCAAACATTAAATGCACACACACGCGTATCCCCAAGGAGGTTAAATCAGGGGTTTAACGATCCAAACAAACCCCCAACCGTGTTCTCTCGAGTCGAACCTTGATCTTCTCGAAAAAAAAAAGAAAAAGAAAAAAGCACAGCCTCGTTCCAGACGGAAAACCATAAATACAATCGATGGTACGCTGCACGAGTCCCGGATAATTGCCTCGAAATGGAATCGCTGTCAGCGTTAAACCATCAGAACCCGATCAAAACCTCTGACAATAGCCCCCCGAAGAAAGCTTCGAGCGATGTCCAGCTACGACTGCCACCCTCCTCGACTGCAGTTTCAGACTAAGTCTTCGGGACGAGGACGATTCTGGCGAGGACAGCGGGCAGGAAATTTCCGCAATGTATCGATTGCGGCCGGCCGGGCGTCTTGCATTATCTTCAGGATAACACCGGATACGCTTTAGCCGCGTCCTACACTCGAGCGTAGTCGCGAAATACACAGAACAGCTCACACGTATCTAGCTCGTATTTCCCTTGCAATCTAGAACTGGCGCGTATTACATAAATTCATACACCGGGACCGAGGGAGAGCGGCCGGAAAGGGGTAAAACGAGAAGAGGGACGCGCGTGGAACATGTTTCGCGCGATAGTGTACATTTGAGATACAGCGAGCGGACTACGCTTCTAATTCCGATGACGTATGAGCTTGCATAACCTAGTTTTCTGTTTGCCAGCACCGGTAATGAGTTGTCTAGTCCTCTCTCTGTCTATCTCCAACGTGTCCCCACCTCACCTCTTTCACCTGTAACCACTGTAATCCTTCCCTTCTCCGTGATGTACCCCTCCGTTAACCGTATCACCGCGTATCATAAATTATGCAGCTGACAGATAATCGTACCTTAGTAAGCTTCCAACGATGCCGAAGAAGAGACAGATTAGGATAAGAGACCGCGGGTTTCTGTAGGGCATAGTTACGAATATTTTTCTCGTTGCAAAGTTTCAGAAGAAATTACAATTTTCAGTATATTTTCCACCGTTTACTCGCAGAAATACCCGGGGTGGAATTATTTTTTAATGAAAAGCGAATGAACGGGATTCGGATTGTCTTCGAGAATGGGCGACGGAACGAGGAGAATTCTCGAGGGGTTCAGCGCAGAAAGATTTTTACGAGAAGCAACATTTTCTAAGGGATAACACGGAAAAAGCTTTCCATCTTGCAAAGAAACTTTTCAAAGTGAACAACCACAAGGAAATTTTATGCCCGAAAGAGACAACTTGTAACAAGGATTTTTTAGCCACCTCTATGTCGCGGGATTCGGTTAATTCGTGTATCTGTTTCTCTCGTTTTTTTCCTTTTCGTATCGCGGTGAATTTCAATGGATGTTACAGAGTCTTGCGATCGTCCAGCTGCGCCTAGCAGTGTTCCGTTCGATCATCCTCGAAATCGAATCCGCGCTTCTATTTCTTCCATCAAAAACGATGAAAAAAGGGAACGGGAGCGAGATTTACGAACAGAAAAAACGGATTTTCGAAAATACCTTTCACAGAAGCCGGTGTTTACCTGACACTAGTTATCCCAAACATTCCAAACGCGTTTCGTAGAAATATAAATAATCTATACGAGAAGAGATGCTGGAAAAATTGTAGGTAAAAAAAAACCTCCTGTTAACCTCTGTCCCGTATTTATCGAAAGAAATCGGCCCGCACGCGTCGTTAGACGAAACGAATGCCGTGCGATCGCGAAGAAAAATGTGAAAGAAGGTAAACGAGCGGGCGACTGCGTGAGCGGAAGCGGGAAAAAGTCGCCAACTTAACGGGGAAATTTAATCTGTTTTGTCAACCCCATCGAGCCAACGAGAAACTCCCCCAGCTTTACTCGCGACAAGAGATAATAATTCACCGCGAGTTTTGCTGAATCCACGCTCGCCACGTTTGCGATATTTTGACACCTGGGTAAAACCGCCTCTTCGACTTTTATTTTTACATAAATAAGTAAGGAAAATATTGATTCTTTCGAGAGAGAGAGAGAGAGAGAGAGAGAGAGAGAGAGAGAGATAGATAGAGTGAAAATTTTTTGTAATCAGTCATTGTTCCGCGAGACGACACCTTGAGGAACGTTGAGTAAGCGCACACGCCAGTTCGTTTTAGAAGTAGGTATCCCGTTCGTTTATCTTATTTTCACAGCGTGCCAGCTCCGAGCGGTGAAACTCCCCGGTCGGAGGTGAATTCAAGCATGTTTTCCATTGAAACACTGTCGGAGGATACTTTTTTATTTGCCATGAAATCGAGTGGCTGCCTAGCCCGATGAGAAATGCCCGCAAAAGAGCAGCGGTACAATGCAAACCGTGGCCTGTTGAAAGTTTAAACGCGCGGCACAGGATTTTATCTCGTTGAAAAATGATTAAATTCGTATCCGTCTGTTGCGAAAAATCACAACACGATAACGTGCGGGAAACTTTAATAAATATTTCCATGGGAGAAACGGAGCATTGAGCTCTCGTGATCTCTCGTGGCGAATAGATTTTCTGTTTTTCCGTTTAATGCCAACCTGTTTTATATCAACAACAATACCGTCCAATGCGAATTTGCTCGACGTATGGCCATGATAAATTCATCGTTGCTCGAAAAACCCTTTCGACGTGGATCGGTTTTGCTTTCTGCAGCCGCCGCCTGTTCGTCATATTTTCGATGCTCGCGGTAAACTGGCTGCAAATGCGACAAAAACCATTACAAGTGTAATTAACGATAATCACGTATTTCATACGGTTGTCGTAAACGAGTTAAGTACGGTTCGACGTGAAAATATACGCATTTAACCGGCATTTATACCAGTAAACAAAATGACAAGCCGTTTTAATACAAAAGTGGTTGGACAGGAAGCGAAATATTAATTATTCATAACAAATAAATAAACAAATTAAACAAGGATAATTCTCTTTTCAAAATTTCCATAAAATTCAGCTCCATTCGAAGGATGGAAAATTTACCTTGGAGAGGCGAAAAGCATCGGTGTCTCTGTCGCGGAGAAAGCGACGTACACCCGTGACGGAAGACACTGTAAATATATTATCCGGGAGAGGTGTTACCACCCCCTTATTTCGCGTTTCAGCTGGAGGGCGAACACTCGCCGCCGCGTGAGCCAAGCATTGCTGACGACGAGGACACAAACGAGCCTCAACTTTACCACCGACAGCCCGAGTGTCCAAATAAATAATGCACCTTATTTGTTATAGGAATTGTGCCGGGCAAGGGATGAAATCTGCGGCTGCTGCGCCACTAGCAGCCAGGCTAGAAATCCGTATGATTAAGTGCACCCTTCGCCGGACGATAATTGCTCTACAAATACGCGAAATTTATTGCGAATTTACCGCACGACGTTGGAACACGTCCCCTTCGCATCGGGCTCGACTTTCTGGCGACAATTGCGTTAGACGGCCGAGTTAGATAAACGATTATCCTTTCTTTGCTGTATTTCACGGACGATCCGTTCGCACGGCTCCATCCATTCCCTTTAATTGAACGAAAAATAGGGTAGAAAACAAGACGTCTGCGAGGTTATAAATCTTAGGCGTACAACTTTTGAGACACCCTGTACACCGTAGCGAGTACGATTTAAAATCTTTGCCAATTCTGCAAGATTTAACGCATCCGCTGTCTGTAAAGCCGGAAATTGATCACGTTCTTGCTAATAGAATTTTTATTCGCGCGACGCTACCCCTGCCCGTGAATTCGTCGTAACCCTACCACCAATTCTTTTCTCGTACCCTGCACGAAGGTACGATTTTCTCGTGGAAACGCTTCCACCATCGCGTATAATAAATCGGTACGGGGTGCCTTAAAGTACCGCCACGACGAGCAAAGCTCGCATCCACTTAACGGATTTTACGTTTACCAAACGAGGGGGAACGCGGAGAGAAAACAATCCACTAAATCTCGAACCTGTCCTCTCTATCGATGTTGCAAACCGTTCGAAATGGTGGCTAGACTACGGTTTACATTGGAAACGGATCGTTGAGAGAACGTGTAGCGAGCAAATGGTCGAGGAACACGAGGGACTCTGAAAGACTCGCGTCCACGATTGTTCCTCGGATAGGGACAAAGTGTTAAAACCCAACGGGCTTGATTCAACGGCTCTGGGTCTTTAGAGACCTTGCTGAGCCAGCCACGAATATTTGACCGGTGTTTTACGACAGTTTGTTAAATGTCGTCGCGATTGAATAGAAATTTGTGAAAAAATATATGTATATATTGAAGAAATCTTTAATCCGTGAAAGGTCGCATTGTGTGAATCAACAAAGGTGATAATGTTACGAGCTATTCTAGCTCACAAGGGTTCTTTAACATAAGACAAGATTGCTTGCGTTACACTTAAGAAGTACGCAAAGCTCGTTTTCTTACGCCATAGATTGGTTTCTTAAGTCAGCAGAGACGATCAAGAGAATAAGAGGGAGGAAAGAGGCAAGTAAACGAGTGTAAAACGATCCGTGTAAATGTTTAATGTTCGATTGTCCGGTTAAATATTTGATCGCGCCACGCGGGGGGTGAATAAACGAACGTTCAAGGGAGATCGACGTAATCGAACAATCTGTTGGGCCGATTCCGGCCGTTCTGTTAATCATTGAAACCACGAGGATGGCTGTCGAGAAAGACAGACGAGAATCAAGTTCAAAGTCGACGCGAGTTCGTTACACGGGCGACACGCGGACTCCGGAGTTCTTTTTTCTACAGCAATGGTGTTAAAATTCAGCGCGTTCAGCTTGCCGCCCGAGGCAGTCCAACTGGGTCATTAAATATGAGAGATCTCGTTGCCGAGACTCTTGTAGAGCGAGCTCCTACACGTTGAGGAAAGGAATAAAAAAAAAATAAAAAGAGAAAAAAAAAAGAACAGAGGGTGGGCGGGTGAGCAACAACCCAGAGAGGGTTCAAGAGAGGAGTAAGTCTCTTGCAGTTGTTTCTAGGCTGCCTGACGCGCTAGACGCGCCACTCTGGATGCACTTTTGTATAATTTTACTTTAATTGCTGTTGAGACCCGGAGTTTTCAAGTTTCTCCTTTCCTTATCTTTCTCGTGCCTTTCTATTCCTCTACTAGCTGTCTTCGTCACCCTTCTCGTCACCCTTCTCGTCACCATCCTCCCTCTCTTTCCTTCCCTTTAATCTATTTCTCCCTAAAGCTTCCTGCCTTTATTTCCTCCCTCCTTGGCACGCTTTAAACTCTCCCTTCTTCCACCTTTCCGCCTGCTGCTAGGCATACCTGCTGGATGCATATAGCACCTAGGTAAAACTGTTTCATACCTGGCGTTTCTCTTGTCTTAAGGAGACCAGCAGGTTAAGAAATTGATTTTCCTTTTTTACTACAATTTCTGGTACACGTCGTTTATATTGTAAGACAAGGTTTGATCTTCGTTCGCTTTAAAATATAAACAAAAGAAGCCAAGGCGGTGAAAGTGTTTAATTACACGTTAAAAAGTTAAAGGCGACGAAGTGAAAATAAAAATCCACCTGTAGAAGAGGTCTATTACGAGGCTCGTAGCCTGGAGATCCCATTATGCGTGGTGTTACATGGACGTACGAGCGCTCGTTCTTTTCCGCGGATAGCAGTATTGTTCGCAGGGAACGGCGTTAATGAACAGCGGAAATTGAAATCCCGAGGCGTGTCCTGTTCCGCGATAAAAACAATAACGCCGCAGCCTCGTTATAACGTCTTAGGAGCGCGAGGCGGACTACAGGCCGCGTTCTATCCTGGAAACGTGCAAGTTTGTCGGCCAGCCGCGAGAGCAACATCTTTCCTCCTCTAAATTCGAGTTCGCGCTTAATCCGCTGCCGGACGTGATCATATTTCGTGGATCTCGTTGGAACGGAAGCAGCTATGAACGGTTTATCGCCGGCTCGAATACGCCATTGTTCCTTCTCAACTCGCGGGGGGGCTGGGGCAGTCGAGTGAAAACTATATTAAAATCAAGTAACCCTTGACGTTTACATAAATCTTTTTTAATCAACAAGCGAAAATATTCATCCCGACGAGGTGTATATTAGCTAGCTAGCAGGACTTTGTTGCTCCGCTAAGGTGATCCTCTGTTATCATCCTCCATCCAGAACTTCCATAACCACTCAAAAGAGGCGAAAGCCTCGAGCTCTTGGCGTACCCTGGATGGCTTAAGATGCTATCAGCTCACCTCGCAATGTTTACCCAAAAGCGGACTAAGGACCAAGAGGTTCCTGCACTCTTTCACCGGTGTTATCAGTCATTTACATCGGGCCCTTAACATGAACGTTTCCCTTCACTGGAGACACGTATGCGGTCATTGAAGTTGAACGATAGGTTTTCACCTTTCCTTATCGCACGATATCAAGATACCTTGGCTTTTTGTTCGTTCGAGCAGGACTCGGCTTTCAATGGCCAACATTTCCCGGGGTTACTCGAACTCTTGGTAGGTATTTCACGGGTTCTACTTCCGATTTTTTTACTCGTTTAAACAATCCAAAGCATTCAATATTTATCTAGACACAAATTCGAATGAATATTCAAGAGCAGGTGTGCTGATTATACGTACGGAGGAGGGTGGGGCCAGCATTTGGGTCACGAAGGTACTAACTCGCGACTTCAAGATAAATCTCGGCTCTTTGCTCGCCGCGTGAAGCGTGTAAAACACACACAGTTCTTCATTTCTTTCCTTTTTGTCCGAGCATATTTTTCTACTCTGCAGCACGCTGTCAAATGACGCATACACACGCTACTCTTTTATCCCTTCCTTCCTCTTTATCACGTGTTCTCGTCGCTTTTCATTTCAAAGTTATTTCGTTGAGCCCGGAAACGTATCCTAATGAAGAGAGAATAAAAGCACGGCGGACGCTGATTGCATAGAAGAAAGTACCGAGTTTGCTTAGGAACGAAGTTATCGCGAATTCAAATAACAGTCGGCTCGTTGCGATTTGAATAAGATCAACTGCTACGGGAAAGTGACGCGAATCGCGCCTCGATCTCTTCTTTTTTTTTCATCTACATCTTCTTCGTTTTTCTTTAATAGAAATCAACGAAAACGTGCCACTGGACAGCGACACACATTTATTTTAAACGAACTCGTTAGAGAAGGTCCGAGATGTTAAGTTATCATCAAAAGTAACTAATTCTTCGCGTTGAAACACGATGACATACTTCCTTTAAGAAATTACGAGACCCTCTGATTTTTCTTCTTACCAACCTGAAACATCAAACATACTTTCCCTTCACCAGCAATGGAACAGAAGAGTACAAAGAATCATGGTTATCTGAAAATTAGGCTGCTTTTATAGAAAAAGTCAAGCTAGGTGTACAAGGTGCGACCTTTCTGTTCCAATGAATGAAACAGCAACTGAAAGGAAGGTGTTTTGTTGGCGTCACAGAGGTTCAAAGAGAAGCAGTGACAGCCTTTGATAACATACCAGATAAAGATTTTACACGGTGTTTTTAGAAATTAGACACCTATTCGGATACTCGTATCAAGTCATAGGGGAGCAAAAATTTCTTTGTAAAAGTTTCACTACTCACTTTGATCATCTTAATTATCGAGAACACCATTATCATTCGTAACAGAATTCTGAGATCGCTCTATTTACATTTTTGATAAAAGTCTTCGAAAAAGAATACCAAGTTTATCTAGTAGAAAAAAAAGTATCCCGGTAAGTCAAAGGTGGAAGTAACGCAGCAGGATTTGTCCCGTTTCGCCGTAGGCTAACCAGGAATTAATTACATCGCGTGATGATCGAAATCTCTAACCGACCGTGTTATTATTTATTCCTCTTGATACTCGTATATAGCCTGTGCTTATCTGACGGACGAGCGTCGCGATACTGAAATCCGCGATAATTGTGAAACGGCCAGGGAGAAAGTTGGCTTCCTTGCAGGCCAGTCAAACAAATAAATGTTCTGACGGGCGAACATAAAACTCATAATATACGAGACAGAAGGAATGGCGGCGATCTCTCGCGCGAATCCTCACGTACCAGTCCCATGCATCATATCTCCCCGAGCGTCGTTCGAGCAGCCCCTTTCGACCCCCACAAGCTCAACAACTTCTCCGACATCGTTTCCATTTACATGCGAGCACCCCCACCAGCTTGCTCGATCCGCGTTGCATTTTATATTCGACCGTACGAATTTTTTTTTGTTCTCGCAAACACGTCTCCTTACAAACTCATAATTCTTCGTTTTCCTCTTTGATCGAGAGAAAAGCTCGAAACGTATCTTGTCTTTTTTCTTTCTTTGTCGTCGAGGTACACTCGGCTAACTTAAGAACACATAATTCTTAATTTATCCTTGGAACGGTAAGAGGTGACGGTCGGTTGAACAGCGTGCAAATCCTATGGCCCTTGACCGGGAATAATTTAAATTCTTCGAACGAGCAGTGATAGCGGGAGGTCTCCTAAATCTCACAGGGTTCACCTTGCTACCTTTCGATGTTTTCCAACGACCGATTTCCGTGAGATTCGCTCTTAAACCCCTCGTCTCTTTTGCAAATCTTCGCTGGATTCTCGACTCCTTTTGGTCCCGTGTACGGGGAAAGCAATCTTGGCCGCGACACGAACCCGATTATACGGGCCGACCCCATGCCAAGAGTGCTTCCGGCTCGTCGTATTTCATCGGGAGTTGCGTAAAAGTTTCCCTCCTGTTCGTGATCATTAATTTTCAATCGAACCGCACGATGGAATCAATCGTGCTCCATTTCCAGCTGACATCAAAGTAGCGCCGTGTCAAAAATCCAATATATCGTGTTGGACGGATGAATTTTTTATTCATTTTAGATATCAATATACCGTTGCTGTCTCGGTTTCATCGATGACGTGTTGCATAAAAAGCATCGGTACGGTCCGATGCTAGGGGGCTGAAACGGTCGCAGGACAGTGCGCGATATCGAAACGATCGCCAGGAGGTAGAGCAACGCTCGTGGTCGAGCGTGGAAGGCATCCTGATACATCTCTCTCGGCTTTTACGACAGCGAGTAAAGTCACGACAGGCATTTGAAACGCGGCGAAAGATCAGCGTTTGCTACGCTCCGCTTATCTTCACCATAAACCTCCGCCAAGCGATGCGATCGAACAGCTTACACTTTACGCTCGCGAAATAATTGGGAATTATCTTGTAATCCTTGCTTGCTCCGATCCAATTCGGATTGGAAAAAAAGGCTATCCTGTCTGGATAGGAGTGCTTAAACGGCACGGCCTTTATCGATCCGCCCGATAAAATTACACGGAATTATGAAATAGTTCTGCATCGGCGCGCAGAAAATCGAACAGAAGGGATTCTGAAAATAGAGCCGGGAAAAGCGAGGCTTTCGTAATTTCCTTTTGAAAGTCGAGATTGGATGCGTACGTGGTATTAACTTGGAGGATTTTGTGGCCGAGCCAAAACTATTTTAGCGAAGTTAAAGGAATTGATTTCGTGTAATCAGCACGAAGATGGTAAATGAAATGAAATGTATAAAAGGTACACGCTATAAGAGAAAGGAGGAACGTAACGTTTAGATATTCAACTGGATAGAAGAATGCAATGTCTTCTCGCATAAAAGGAATGCTTGTGAATTAACAATACTGCAATTCATCTTGAAGTTTCATTGTGCGAGGGGCTTTAAGAACATCGAGTTGGACACACGCAGCGAGCGAGAGGAAGTGGAAAGAGCAAAAGCGAATTCGGGAGAGAGCATGCATAATGGATCCGTGTTGCATGTCGATGCGATTCCCGATGCTCGATCGTATAAAAATGTCAGCAGCTTTACCGTATCCCGTCCTCTTTCTTATACCGAGTCAAAAACATTCGACGCTGATACCAGACCAGAGCCAAGGTGTTTCCCGTTCCCGTTCTGAATAATTTTAAATCCTACCGACCGATAGCCTGACCTGGCTCTACCTCCTTTTCCGCCGCGCCGCGTCGTCCCAACGAATCTCGAACTTTAACAATCCGACCACTCGATAGCCAGAGGACTTTGCTCCTCGAAAAATACCCTCATAGCTCATTCGACAGAGACAGAGGGGACGTTCAACTTCCGCGGAGATAATGTTCCGGTTTTGCAGTAAATCAGTTTATCGCGTTGACCCGGATACTTAACCATTCCTTCGAGCTGTAATTCATCCGAACGTTGCACCGGTTGCAACCATCGACCATACTGAAATTCGAACATTTCGATTTCGTATCGCCGCGCCGTGCTGCTCGACTGAATCGTTAATTGAACGTTTCCGTTGCTTTACGGGGATCGAAGCGCTCGATCCATTTCGATTTCTCTGCATAATTTGGTGGTCTAACGCAAACGTGTGAATGCGCTGTTTAGCAGAGATAAATCTATCCTAATATCAAATTAACATTTCCGGGTGCAGAGAGAGAGAGCGAATGGAAACGAGAAGATAGGCCCCGCGTCTTTGTGGCTTTGAACAGGTATAGCGAATCGATCAAACGCACAGGATTCCAAACAATGAGGCAATTGTGACTCTGACGCCTTCGGGTAATTTCGAGCCGTGAGGCGGGTGTACACGTCAAGCGGGATTGGTCGGACTCGATCGTGATTCCCGATGGTCAGGACACTCGACCAGAATCCCATTCATGTGTCAGGACTTGCGTAACCAGCAACGACGTCAGGTGTGTGCACGCGGGTGTATCAACGGGGGCTTAATTGAGTAAATCATTGGATATGGACACGTTGGACCCTGTTCTTCGATGCCGTCTATCGACGACGTTGGATTTTCATTTGAAAATTAACTTTAGGGGATGGTTTTCATTTTCGAAGAACGAAAACAGTGAATGCAGATTGGGTAACGTTTGAACAAGATTGAAAACTGAAGTTCCCAAGTAAAATTCGTTCCATAACAAAGATAAGGAAAAGCGAGCAAATAGCTAAAGCTTCAGTTTGGTAACTGCACCCTCGAAGGGACGTCCTCTCGCCCGAATCTCTTCGAACAGTTTTCATTGGTTCGTTCAACGGAACAGGTTGGCTTCGATTCGCGCAGAGTGCACAGTTTTCAAACTCGAGACCACGAATATCTTCGGAATCCCAACTTCCTTCTGTCTCCTCGGTACTTTCGAAACTGTTTTAAGAATTTTGTCTGTCGCGACCAATCCGACCAATTTCTTCCAAGCCTACACACATGAAACCGTTTACCTGCAATCCACTGCTACGTGCACGAGTTGTATACCCTTGTAATTTTTCCACTGCGAAGATTGAATCCTTCCAAAAGATACTTTTTACGACTTCGAGTCGAGGAAAGTTTTTGGATCGAATATGAATATAAATTGAACGTTCAGTGTTGTATCTTTAACAGAATATACTATATTCTTTTCTGCGATGATACTAGGATCGATGGAACGGGTTCAATGACCGGTCATTCAAAGGCACTCAGCCTTATCTCATCGTCGATTTATAATCAACACTTTCCATGCCTCTGAGGTAACTCGTTTGAAACAATGCTGGTTATGAAAAACACGTCGAGTCTGTTGATGAAATTTCACAAAATCCTTTCTTCAGAAACTCCATTCTCCCTTGGCGTTCGTATCTTGACGCGAATCCAGTCATGAAGGAGATCTCGAGGGTGGCAGTGTCGCGTCGAATGCGCTAATCATCTCGATTTCCCGCTTCCTCGTCGACGACACGCGTCGTCCGTGTACCGTCGGGCGTTCTTTTGTAAGAGTTTCACAAAAGTGTCTGCTGGCTCTTTCCGTAACTAAGGGACGAACAGAGAAGCGAGAAAGGAAGAAGCTTGCAAGCTGAGGCGACACTCTCGTCCGCTTGTTCTCTCGGTATTGCGCTCACACGGTGTGCCGGCATGGCATCTCGACGGCAAACAATGCGTGTCTGCAAGCGTATACGTTCTTTCTCTTGCCTCTTTTTCAATGCACGCTTCCCTTCGTCGCGAACTATCCTGCTTCGTTCTTCAACCACCGTAGCGCAGTCTGTTTTGTAAATCACACAACTTGCTTAAAGTTGCCAGCTACGCGTCCGGTCCTCTGGCTCGAGAAGAAAGATACCGCTGTCCGACGAGGACCACCGGTAGTCGAGGGTGATTTACCGATTTACGAGAACGAAACCGCAACCACGGCACGTAGGTAGCCGATTCTCAGCAGATTAATGCACCGATTGTTCGATACAGCTGCTCGTTTTACGAAATAACTTAATTTTAAGAGATTTCAATTTCCAGATACACATTTCGTAATAGATTTAAAGGAAAGAAAGAATCGTTCGAGTTTCCCCTTGGTAAGGGCATGGCAATATTTACCCTAACGTTTGGAAATTTATTCGGAACCAACAAAACGAGCAGAGCTATCGACAGATAAGAAAGGCGTCGAATTTTGAATCAGCAGGACGCAATTTAGCGAGGGAAAGTCGGCGAAGAAAGTTCCTTTGGTAAATAGCTTCGGATAAATAAGCCAACGGGGATCAAAGGCTTCGACAAAGAATTCACGCGACTATGGGGAGGGTGGCGGTGAACGCGATGGTAAGAATCGCGAGGATTTAAGTGGAATGTGCCGCGCCATATTGTGGCAAGACTTTTCTTATCGCGCCCTTTCGTCCACCGCTACATTGAAAGAACTCGAGGAGGGGCCGAGGCTTGATAAAAAGGGATGGCAATTCACTTGCCATTTCAAAGTTCGCTGCGAGCCCAACTTATTCGGCAACGGGTATATACCCGTTTCCCTAACTTCGTACCCTGGAAACTCGCCACGAGCGTGTTCTCAATCTATCGGCATGATTTTTTTAACAACTTTGCAGAGAAGTTTCAGCCCGGTGTATTTACGAGCCCATTCCCGAAGTGGTATCGCGCTGAAATTTGTGCGCCATTTGTGAGGTTCCAGTTTTAAAACGGTTAACAATTAAATGTACAGGGTACATACTATTTCTATATTAGAATTCGTTCACGTTTAGATCGAATCCGTGCTCGCAGTGATCACGTTCCCTGTACAAATTACCATTATCAAATGGAATTAAGTTACAGAGCATAATTAATTAACAGAATGTTGAATTAACGCGAAATATGATTTCGCGATAGCTTTGAATGGAATATCGGCGATGGAATAATAACGGCAAGTAGTTACACGAGTGTGGCAGTAATATTAATTTCTGATTAGTTTGGCTGTGTAATTGTGAAACGATAACGTTACCCGAAGTGCCGGATTCGATGGTTATCAAAATGAAAGCTGGCTTCGCTACACCATTGATGAGCCATTGTTTATTCGAACTCTCGATTAAAACACCGCTGTGCCGGTTTCGGCTCGTTTATTCGCGCTAATTGAGCGGCTGCCTACGATAGACTCCTTCTCGTTCGCGAAAATTGCAGCCGGATACGCTGTAACGCTTTCATTTGTTTGTTTTTCATCTCGAAACGCGAACAAAATTACAATACCGGTCTGCAACACTGTTTCAACTTCTCACGAGTCTTGACCCCGATTCCCTTCTCCTTCGTTACTGATCGACTCGTCCAATTAAGTAGACTTTTATAACCAGAGATCCTTCTTGCATAATAATTTATCAGCTAACGTTATTAGTGAATTTACTGAAGAGAAAGAAATTTCCCACTACTTGACAGCTCGTTTCTTTTACCCCCGAACACTGTTTTCGATCGTTCTGGGAATTGTCAGCTGCGCATTGCTCGTGCATCGAATATGATCGTCCTAATGGCATAGCACGGTTAGTATAAAAATACTCCAGGGACGCATTAGCCGTTTTTAATTAATAGCTCGGATTTCGGAACGATAGAGAGAACGGAAAGTGCCCTGGCGACCACCCCGTCGAATCGACAATTCGAATTTTACGCTTCCGTATTAACGATTCCACTCGAATTTATCGATGGCATAAATAATCCAAAGGATAGAAAAGCTAAGATAGCAATTACCGGGAAACATTATAATTTCAACATCTCGTTCTCACTCACCGTTGGCTTCTTTTCTGGTTAACGATTTAATGCTCAATGATTCTGATCCGCGCCAATCGCCTCCGATCTGCGATCAATCATTGATGCAATCTCATTGATTAATGGCACTTCCCGAAGCGTTCGAACCACTTTCCAGTGTAATTGAACGATAGACCGTTTTCATGTCGACTCGAAAGGGTTCTTAGAGTAAATCTCTATATCGTCAATCAAGTTATTTTCAATTCGAAGGCTTTTTATATAAAATATGGTATACTGATTATATTTTAAGTCCATCAACTATTTAAAATGAATAAAGATCTTACAATAGAATTTTTGTTAAGACTATTTGAGGAATGTTTCTATTATTTTCTCCAATATTTAATTTCACTATATTCACTGACATTTCCCAATGATTTTGATAATTTTGATCTATCTTGAATACCGTTCAACAGGGAATGGAGATGAATGATGCTTTGGTTCCCTGGCAGATAGGTATCGTAATACGCATCGTGTTGGACATGAATGAGAAATTATAGACTATTCGTCACGTCGTGATACCTGTTACCCAATAAAATGATTTTAATTGACGTTCGCGAGTTGGAGAACCTTATCGATCTAAACAATTCAAGAAATAGACGAAGTTCTAGGAGCAAAGAATCGAGTGCATTCGACCATTAGCCGAATGGAGAACAAAGGAAGAAAAGTAACACGGTAGAGAAAAACGAATAAGAAGATTGAAAAGTGAAGGGAAACAGCGTAGGACGAGGGACCAGGAGAAGAAAAGGGACATTACGAGACTCGCGGCAAAAAGGCGAATCAAATAGGCCGTGATGATAGCTGGGTTGTTGTAATCGCATTAAATGGACCCCAACGATTCTCGATCCAAGATAAAGATAGAAGTTGCTTTTTGCGATCTGCGCGCGTATTGTGCCCTCTTGAAACGTCTGTAAACGAGCGTAGCAAAGCGCAAAATTGTGGGAAACACGACAGGTGCGTGGAAACTCGCTTCGTATATCCGATGAACCCTCTGAACGGTATCTTCGTCAGGGCAACGAGCCGGTAATTAACGTTACCGAAAGTAATTTAACCTGGCTGGGCTTTCATAAACGCGTTTACTTTGAAAAATTAAAAAATAACAAAGAACACCACAAATTTTCGATAGAACAGTCGATTAGATTAGGTAGATTCCTAATCTCCTCATTACCGTTTTCCTTACCGATGACAGTTGTTCGGGTCTGATTTTAATTTTCGTAATGGGAAAACGCAATTTCATTACACATTCGATCCGTAGTTACGAACGTTACAATTGGCGAGCATGCGAATTTAGCGAAACAGAAGGCCGCGACTATTAATTACACCGTAACACGGTTAATTACGCGCGATTCGAAGCTAACTCCGCGGCGGGGTTGTAGAAATGTGCTCATGAACGCAATAATGGTAGGCCGCGTGCGGATCGAAACAAGCCAGGATATCATGGCGAAGAAAAATGATTCGCGATAAAAGCTCAGATAAGTTGAAGTTTGGACTAATATAAATTAATCAAATTAAACGCAATAGTTAGTCCGCGGAGATTAAATAATCCTAAAAGCTTCCGTAGCAAGCACTGGTGTATTATTTCTACAATTCGGTTTTATTAATCACCGAAAGACCGTGAATCAGCTGAATTCGAAGAAAGTAACGAACAAAGGGTGGCGGTGTTAAAGGAATCTAGAAAACGGAAGGAAGTGGTCTGAAGATAAGCGTTCTATTGGGAAGGTCCGTCAGCGAAAGCATCGGGCTTGTCTTCTTCAAAGGCCGCCTCTCGTGGCGGCATTCGTGTTCGCCTTAATTATACACCTTAATTACGAGCTTCCGTTACTTTTAATTACATCGACCGCTTGGGCTACCAGTAGCGCTTCGACTCAATCGCGAACCGGCCTTCGAGCGTCTGGCTTGCACTGGGAATTTACAGTCTGATTACGTGTTTACACGCTGTCGTTGATATAATTAACTATAGGTAACTCCCGGTAATTAATAATCGCGACGTGATCAAAGCGAATGCGCTTGAGTGACTAGGGAGCTTGTTGATACTTCCGTTACGCGTGATCTCGAAACTTGTCGCCAGCGGAGAGGTTGCATTTTTCTTGGGAAAAACATGATAAACGTTCGCTTAATGTGAGGTGTAAAAAGGAGATAAGTCACTCTTGATTAATTGTTAACTTAAAATTGTTAACATTGCAACGAATTTATGTTCTACTCGTCTGACTATACGCGTGCTTCTACTACTTGTCCGTCCGCTCATATACTGACCGTTTCTACTTGTCAGTTTATACGCAGTGGTTCTCCTATGATTCGGCTGCTTCGAGAAGCAGAGGATCGATTAAAAGGAACCTGCAGAATCTGGTGACCCATTTTCAAGCCGAATCCTTTTCATCTGTCTCTCTCTAACCTTGTTCCACTTTCGCACGAATGGGCAGTAATGAAATTAGTTGGACGAGATGAAGCCACGGTACGAAATAATATGCGGTTCGTCTTTCTGATCTTCGTAATTCCTTTCAGCGCTCTTCCAACGCTCGCGTAATGCTCTTGGTAAAGTGGCCTGCCGGATCGATCGGAATTAAACGGGACACCGATTCAATGGGACCGATAAATAAGCTCGAACAGCGAGGAATTAAGGGAAATTAAGCGAACACCACCGACGACTAACCTAATTTTCCTTTCTCATTCGATATTGTCTCTGCAAACTTTGACTGTTAAAGGCGTCAAAGGCTTGAATCTTAAAGTTTTCTCTTCAAACAGTGTATCATAGTAAATTAGATTTCAGTTAATCAACGGCGTTAATGAAAAAGCCTGAATTTTAATTTCCTTTTGTTTTATCAAAAGCCCAGTCTTGTTATTTACTTATTACACCTCGTAAACATTAGAGAGCAGTGTAACTTTACGAATTAACCACGTGGAACAATGGTCACGGATTTGTATCACTTTGTTGTGTGATAATATCTAATGAACAAAGCTGCAATTCTATTTATCAAGATCTGTTACATCAATTAAAATTGCCCCTTGAGTACGGAACGTAGGCGAACGGTAACAAGGATACATTGGAAACACAATCTAGTACAATTTGTTACTCGTAAACGTACGAGGCTTGTTCTCTGCTATCCTCAAGGTAGACATATAAGCTGTTAGGGTATTAATGCACCGTAACCGTAGCAAACAGCTATACAAGAGGAAAGATGGAAAGTGTAACAACCCTCTTGCTTGTAAAACAAGTTCTCAGCGCGTACGTGAGAAACGAACGATGGAACGCCATTGTAAAATTCAACACATATTTTTCCTCGACGATCGCATTTAAACTCGGCAAGAACGATCTCTTTTCTAGCCCGTTCGAATCCAGTCCTGATTTTAATATACGCGTTCCTCGAGCACAAAAGCTTCCCAGACACTATGCGGATGATCGGCAGGTAAAATAGAGCGAAATAGAAATCTCTGAACGGTTCTGAATTTTTTTTTTTACCGATCTAAAGTACATCGCATCGCTCCTATAAAATACAGCCATCCTTGGGATCTCGATTATTTATTAATCAAACTACTCGTCTAACAAAAAATTATAACAATCGTAGCGTGGCGCAATCGAGCAGATAAAAATGCGCGGAAGAGTCCGAATATACTTTATTAAAGACTCTTTGTCCTTCGTGTGAACGCTGTCTAATAACGTTGAATAACGCGGAAAGAACGTACTCGGTAACCGGTTAATTGAACGTGAACGAATTTTCGTGCCAGGTGAATTTCGTATCCAGCAGAGAAGCAACCGAGTCCAGATTCCAGCCAGAGCTTTCATAATTCCGACACTATTAATTATGCTGTTTCGCTGATATTTCCGTGGAAAAGTCTTAACGCTTGCTACCTGTGCCACGTAACACGGCCGCGCACTCCGGATGTTGTCACGCGGTGTTATTTCTTCGTATGCGTTTCGCGATGCCACCGGCGGATACACAAAGCAGCAAACAGCTCTCAACGGTTACGAATTTACCCGTCAACCTTTTAATTTATCAACGCGAACATTACCGTCGCGACGGTTTTACTGGAAACATCGATTCGACTGAAATCTAGCATAATTAAAGTATATCCACGCGACGACCGACTTTTTAACTCCGCTAAACGAGTAGCGCGACTGTCATCAAGTCCTATTTGCCGCGCTCTAATTTCAATTAACACGTTATGTAATTTAATGGCGGTTCTCGTTGGTTCACTTTTTAATCTGGTTAGTCGGGACGAGCGGCAACTAGCCGCCTTGGAATATATCAAGAAAATCAAATTCTCGTTTCTGCTGGAAACGTGATGGAATTATACGAGCGTCAGCTTAAGCGGTACGGTGCGTCGACCATACGGTGTTCGCGTTTAAGCCGCGTGTCGCGACTAACAAACCTTCCTTGCATTTAAAGTACGTGACACGGTCTCGTGAGAGGCCAACATGCTCGCATTTTCCAGGTATCGTTAATATAACCAACGATAAGGAGAACCTAATTCAAACGAGTAACCAATCTAGACGAAGAGAACCTGTTTGCGTTGCGTTATCGCAACATTATACCTGCTTCTTGGATATCTGCTTGGATAACGATATTTAATGAACATTTGTTGCCAACGTGTTCACCACCACGGTAATAATAGTCGTTTACTTTATGATAACGATTGTTCTCAAGTTTTCAACATTGTTCGTAGGTCTTACACGTACCAGGGATATTTTATAAAACTTGTTATTCAGCATTGAACCTGATTTAGATTCAAATTAACTGATGTTCTTCAACAATTTCAAAATAAATGTCGAGAGAAATAAAGACCATATTAAAGAGAAACAAGGTCTGAATTACGCATTCAATTGTACAACACGGTTGAAGTTGATTAACCTTAAGATTGAATCGTAACAATAGTAACCTTTTCTGAAAGAACCGTCCCCTTTCGTCGATGTTAATCTTAGAATAAAGGAATCTACAGGCAACGGTTTGATTCGTTAAACTGAAAATGCAAACGGCAATTCCAGCCCAGCGATTCCATTGTCGAATATTATCAAACTCGCGGTAACATTCGTACCGTGCAAAATCGAATAACGGAGCCATGTAAAAAAATATCGTATCTCGTTTTATTTAAAATTACATCATCCGCCAGAGCGGTTCGATGGTCTCTGTATTCACGTACGATAATTTTTCTGCGGCAAACGCGAGGCACGTATAAGTTGGCTAGGGGAAAAAAAATGCTTCGAGATAATAGAAATACCTATTTTTCCACGAGCTACATAATTTTTCTTCCTCCCGGTAGATTGAAACGACGTTTTCATTGGTTACGGTAGGGCAGGACCGAGATAAGTGATCCGAAGCGGTGGACAAAGAGGCGAACAACGCTTAGCCGTGGAGGTATCTTTTTCAAACCCTCCACTTCATCAATTTCAGACTCGACCCGCTGCGCTCTGTATACGCTTCATATTTTCTTTCTTACGTGTGCTGCTCGTTCTCCCGGCATCGTAACATACTTTTCCACGGAGAAAATTAACGTCGCAGTAGGAACACGTTCCAGACCAGGTACGAAGAAAACTCGACCACGATGTACGCTACTTCCGTCCAGCTGCGACACGCGTCTGGGTCAACGGACCTTAACGATTCCTCTCGAATGCCTGATTTTCCATTCATTATATGTCGCAACGCTAGATATCATCGATAAGCATTCAACCGTTACGCTGCTTGTTAATTTATTTAAATGCCGGCTCATTAATCACGACTCGTCGCTCCTGACGAAGATCGAGAGACGCGTTTCTGACACGCTATGCTAACAAGAAACTGCACGCATTCCTTGTTTGCCTATCTCTGTGCCGTTTATTCAGTGAGAATCGTAGATTTTTTAAAAATATTTCTCAGTTCTCGGAAAATAAATCTGGCGACACAGATACTGGCCCGACAACAGATGGACAAAAAGGGGATTCAAGCTCGAAGATTACGATGTCAGTTTGCGTGTCAGAGAAGAATAGGTCCGTGAAGTTTGCAACGCGAGTAACGTGACATTTCTGATGACTAGAATGAGTCTTCTAAAATGACACGATGGAAAGAGAAATGCAAAGAGAGACTCGGTTGATCTTTGATCGATTCAGTAGTACGAGTCAACGACTGGAATCCTATCTTTCGAAACCTCACGAAAAATTTAAATTGTATCACCGTAATTGGTTTGTGCGTTAACCTAATCACAGAGAACAAGGTAAGTAAAGAGATAAAATTTAGAAGAAAAAAAACGACGTTGCTGGACTTTGAAAAATATGTAAAAACCAGCGCGTTGGTTTCAAGCAGCGCTATCCTACTTGAAGTATAATTAAAGGACATCTGACACTGTTTTACGCTCATGAAATTTTCCATAATCCTCAAAGCGGGAAGTCGTTGAACAGAACAGCAAGGACGTGCAACAATCCCAAGCGTATACTGTCAAAGGGTGAAGCTCACGCTAAACACGCACCACAGAATTAGAGCGTCGAAGTTGTGTCCCTCTTCTGTCCCAGCTTCAGTTTCCGTTCGCTGGAAAAGCGAACGTATCGCGCGACCGATGAACAAAAGGGCCGAGGAAAAAGGGACAGAGAGGGGGGGACGAGGAAACGGAACGCAAACTCCTCTACAAAGTTTTGCACTCTCGAAATAGCCGCTCGGCGTGTCCCACAGGATACTTCCAGCCCCTGTTATTTTTCACGTTTTCGCGAAGGGGAACAAACCAGGTAAAGCAATATCGTTCTCTCTGGCTTGACACAGAGAAGAATCTTATCGCCGAGAGGCAATAATAGCTCATTTCTACTCTGTTTTCCCTGAATTCGACGTAAAAGGAAACGAAGAAACTATTTCGAACAGGTTTCCTCGGGAAACGTTTTTTAATATTTGCGTGACAAAAGGATGGTTACGTCAAAAGATATTATTTTAATATGAAACTACAGTTGTAAGATTACTGAGACAGCATGAACGGTTGAAAAGATTAATTTTAATCAAACATATTGTTGAAACTCTTTTATATCTCTTTTTTGTACCGTTTTGTTGGACCTGTTGTTCAGGTTGAGTTCTTCTCACGGTTTCGCTGTCGTGTCGAGGCAATAAAAAAAAAAGAGAATCAAAGTCCAGGAAGAGAAATAAAAATTGGTGAAAAATACAAACGGGCGGCAACGCGTTCCCCGAAATACGCGGCGGACAACTGGTGTGCAGCCGCGTCGAAACTGCAGACTCGTGCCTAACGTGGGGATATTTGATTTTTCCGGGCATGCGAAAGAGACTTTTGACGCTATTCACTCGAACCGATCAACCAAGTTTTGCCGCTCTGACGATATCCTCTGTTCTATTGACGAAGGATCAATGGGGACAAAAATTCGTACACTCTCGTGGATACGTTGCCAGGCACTTAACAATTTAATTTTTACGTTTCAATTAACGATTATTTGGTGATGACCCAATTTTGAAAAATTGAAACATGTATTAAAGATTGACGTGTGAAACTACGATCGGAATGGAAAGATCTCATGTATGAATTTCGGGAAGAAGAAATGAATTCGTCCTTTTTTTTTTTCTTAATACTAACGAGGAAGAAATTGTTTCAAGTTTCGAGGATCGAATTAAACGTCGAGTTGGTGGCAAACTTCGGCTTGTTCCTCTTTCTGCCTTTTCGTCTTTTAACTCGAAACCGGGGAGTTTCAATGAAAGCAGAATTGAAAAACTTACGGAAGGATGGAGGTAAGCTTGTGTGCAAACAAGGATATCACGGTGAAAGGTATTAAAGTTAAGTATCGGGTTAAGAATGGATATTCCGCTTGTTGTTTTCTCTTCGTTCTCGTTCTACGACCATCTTGGATTTCTGCGAACAGGCAAACTTCGGATGATGGAGAAACGATGACGAGCAACTTCGCCAACTTTTCTACTAACGTTGCCGAAAAATATTACTTCATTCGTAACCTGACTGACGCTGCGTATTTACGTAAATAAACCAACTTGGAAAGCTATTCGTGGAAAAACATACGCTTTTAATCGCAAAACAAGAGCGTTTATAAAATGAATTTAAAACGTGTCGTGTGATAACAATTCTTTTGAACGATCATCCCTTAACCGGATTTCCAGGAGAAACGCGCGAAGGGCCAACAAGTTCGTTCCCATTCCGTTAATCAAACCGATTAACGATTTCCCGTACACTCGAGACTGTAAACTCGAGATTCAACTAAGCAGAAACGCGTAGAATTGAGGACAGATCCTTGCTAGGGGGTGGATATCGTGTTTAAACGCGACACTGCCACAGGCTTCGAGCTAACCTGGCTACGTTTCTGCAAAGCAAACCGCCTCGTTTTGCGTCGGAAGATAAACACTAGCATCGACTAGCCTCGACCGCTCCGTGTCACTTAATTATTACGCGCGTGTATGCTCGGCGTTTTGCTTAATCGCGCCCATTTGCAGCAACAAAATCATGCGAGTCGAAACAACTCCAGGAACGCTAACAACCACGTTAAGGTATCGAATGCTGTCCGTTAATTAATTTTGTCACGAGTAATTGAAAAAAAAAAAAATTGGATTATGAAAGGTTAATTGTTGCACGCAATTTATTATTCTAAAAAATGGGGTGACTTGAAGAACGAAGGTAGGTTAAAAACAGGTATGGAATCAGTTGGGAGTAGTTGAGAGAAACAATAGAGAAGCCGTAAAGAAAAAAACCGCAGGATAAAAAGAGAAGACTTTAAAAGACTCGAGTACAGTTTCTTCTCGTTTACTTTACTTTAGCTAGACCATAGCTGTCGGCATTCTCGGCGGTTCTAAGTGTCTAGTAAATTGAGTGCTTGAAGAATTATGTTTATACCTCGCCTGGTTACAGGAAAGAAGCCGATAAAACAGAGACGTAGATAGAACGAGTGGAGAAAGGGATGGATGCAGTTAACACGCCCTCTAATCAATTCGATTTTCCATTCCCATTTTTTTTCGACAACCCGTCCACCCTTTCCTCGTCTTGTCAGGATTTTCGTAGGACCATCACGAGGGACGGATAAACGTATCTCTGTAGATTGCGAACTGTCTGGAAATTCGATAGACGACAGGGAGCGGGTTGTTCCAGCCTGGCTGGCCCTTTCCTGTCCCTTTCTTTATTGATTTCGACTCGCGACTGAGTTTTCTTAGAGAACAAAATCACTTCTCTATAAGTGGATTTCGTTGAAATAAGCAGTTTTGCGCCACGTAACTCCATTGAAGTTAACTTTACTCTTTTTATATTAAGGGTAGCTATAATCGTCTTACGCGAACGGTTAATTCTTGATTTTATTTGAAAAATTAATTTTCTTACCTTTCCAAATTATTAACGCTGAATGAAAATCATGCGTTTAAGAGCTAACTTATCCTTCAATCGAGATGTGTAATCACCGAGGGAATATAATTTTGTCGCGGCAATTCAGAAGGCGGTATGCAAATCGTCTACAGTCCGTAGGATTACGTTCAGTTTCAATAAGACGGGGTAGTTCGCGGGACCGCGAATGAAGAACGTCCTCGACGCGAAAGAATCGAGTCGTCGGTACGCGTTCGCCAAGACTCGAGTTAAACGAACGACGCGGCTGGCCGATTGACTAAAAACTGATTTGCATTTAAATTATAGAATCGTCTCTACCTATGCGGACCGCTTTTAATTTATCCGTAGCCTCAATCCGTTCCAAGCTCAGCGTACCCTTTTTCCTTTTGAATATAATCTTATCAGAGGAACGGGAATGAGAGAGACCGAGAATCCGCTGCCGTTCCTTCCTTTAATATTCATGATTTATTGTCGCCGACTTTCCTGGACGGTCCCGAGGCTGAACGCTCTCCACGAACGATTCGTGAATTCGCTCGTCCTCCTTGTGCCCGAAAAATCATCTTTTCGAATATCTTTTGACTAGACAGAAATAGGAAGATAAAAGGAGAAAAGGCGAAATTCTCTGACGCTCGACAAATCTGTCGACGACGTCTGGCGACATTTTCGTCGACGATTCTGCAGGAAACGGATCGTCTCGTTCGCGAATCGTCGTCCCCGAGGGCACGCCAACCAGTCAGCCAGCCAGCCAGGCCATGTTCGCGACAAATTCGGTTCGCACAAATTGGCAGACACATCAAAGGCACGGTGAAAAGCAGCGCCACAGGAGCGTCGATGTTTCTCCATCGGAGCGTATTATTGCCGGCCACTTTGCCCTCTTTTCGATCTCCCGATTCCTCGTGGTCGGCTACCACGCCACCAAGCCACGTTTAACGGCTACAAAAGATCCACGGGAGAACCTGTTCACCGACTCGTGTGTTGCACTTGCGAGGTGCAAAAGCCGCAATATAAACCGGATGTAACGAAGTTAGAGAGAAGAGAACGTGCTTGGCTTTTGGTATCCAGCTACACTCTGAATTGTTGACCATACTTTGTGTATATAACATATAAAGAAGATAGATATATTTAAAGAAGATACTTGTATTACTGTTAATTTTTTAATAAAAATTAAATAATCCTTACCGATGAAAAAAAACGACTATTGATCGATGTCCCTACCCCTTTGAAGTACAAGGGACTACCCTGACCCTTGCACGTGTAACGCGTTTGCCAATAACCGTGAATTGTAATTAGCTCCCGATAAAGAACTCCATCGTGTTCATCCCTTTCGAACGATTAATAGAATTATCCGATTTCGATCGCAAATTAACCGAATGAAATTCGCTTGGTTCAACGGAATTAAGAAGAAACATCGTTCATCGATCTGCTTAATAACATCGTTCAGGTGGAACGGGTTTTAACAACGTCAGAAGAAAGCAAATTATTCGCACGTCGTTTGACGGAACCGATTAAGCAGCCCGTATCGATTCGCCGCCAAGTGTCCCGTGCGCCAGCCAATTAATTACCCGCAATTTAGCGGTGCGCGATTGATCACGGCAATTTACTGAAATTTCACGTCAAACCGTGCTTTTATAGCACGAGAAACGGCTATCACTCTTGGACGCAACGCGTTCCTGCTCGCGACGATAAACGAAAAATGCAAACCGGCACAACTTGTCGCCGACCCGCGTAAACTTTGCACCCACCATTCCTTACCTAATTAAGATCACGAAGAAGTTAATTACTGTTTTCAACCATGCCGGTGATGTATTAATCTGTGCTTTCACAGGCTCGTGATTTTAAAACACGCACAGCCGGCGACCGCTTTCACTATGAATTATAATTAACAAAAGAATCGTTGGCAAATGTATCGTGATTAGGGTGACATTTTCATGCAGCAGTTTTTTAATTTAGTATTCAAAGAATGTTACTGTGATTTTTATACCGTCTTCTTAATCTAAACTATGTCACAGTTTATACTGTTATCAAAATTATTTATAAAGTTGTTGCATCTAATTATTCTTCATTTTTCATTCTTGTTAACAAACCCGAGCTGTTGTACAATGGCTCCAAGCAATACTCGGCAAAGTGAAAATTTCGAATTTATTTTGTAAGTAAAAATAAACAGAAAGTTTCATACAAAGGCTGTCGATAAACGTTTTATTATAAAGTTGCAAGAGAACGTTAAAGTAAAGTCTTTTGATCCTCGAGATCGTCAGATTTTGCACCTCTCCATTTTTATATAAAACAAAAGATTTACACTACAAAAGTGACTTCACAAGAAGTACCAGCGTAAAGAATTAATTACGCAATTAGTGAGACCTTGGTAAAATTCTCAGAAACTTTGTAGTATAATAAACTCTATAATAAATACTTTGTAGTATAATAAATTACATTTACGTGGATCTTGTATTCGTACACACGGACCACGTTTGAAAACGAAGAGCTAACAATATTGCATGATCGTTTTTAATGATATTAACTTCAATCATTACCATAATAAATTCTACGTAACTACGCAAACAAGATAAGCACAGTTGAGCTTTCGTATAATGTGAAGGAAAATAGATTGTAACGTATTTAATGCATACAATATTTGCTAGTGACTTTGTAACAAAGGCCCTTGTATAATATTTTTCTCTTATTTTTACCTGCAGGATATACCTTTGACAATTTGAAAATACTTTTAAATTCAAGACGTTAAATATCAGTATTCCAGTAACACAAATAAATCATAAATAATAGGTAAGATTTTGTAGGAGTAAAAGTACTACCCGACGAGACTTCCATTGGCTTTAGCGTGGTAATCAAAGTCTCGTTACAATGAAACAATAGAAACTGTATTGCACCGTAAGATGTAATAGACTTGAGAAGATATTAACTACCTCTAAAAGGGGAAGGAATAAAGTTCCCTAAGAAGATTCAAGGAGGACGATTAATTGTTGCGTTTAAAGGGAACAAGCCGATTCATCGTACGCGTTTCGTCTGAGATTCATGTTTCTTTAAAATATACCATTCAGAATCGAATCCCTTCCGCCTTACCAACGATCCATTACTGAATTAAAGGCAAACACCCCTCGCATACGTACAGAAACGTCCAGTTTCTTTTTCTCTTATCGTTAGTATCCGAATCCGTCTTACCTCCTGGTTGCCCGAAGCGACGTTCGTCATTTGTAATTCGCGATTTTCTCTGCCAACCGACCGAATTAATTCGAGCAATCCAATTCTCACGAGCAACTTTAACGGATCGATCTCGTAACGCTTCGAGGATGATTACTTTTCCCGGTGAATACGTTCCGCCATCAGTCAAATTTCGAGGATACTTCCGTTCCCATAAGCCTCCACCTTCGCTCTAACAAATCGTGATCACGTTACTAAGCAATTTCTCCTGCTCGAGATGGAAACAGACGTTCCGAGATAATGTATTCGCACGAAAGGTGCGTGCACGCGAACAAGCGAGCAAGCGAATAAAGTATATACACGCGACGACGCTTTCGTGTGCGGCTCCATGCCGGAACAATGGAGGGAAAAGCTTCTGATATCCGTGCCTCGTACACCACCGAGATGATGACAATGAGGGGCTTTCTTGGCTATAAAGGACACCTCCGGCTAGGTCTCGGCAGGATCGCGACGTAAATCATCGTTATACCGGGCTAGTATCTAAAACCTTCGCGAAGAGCTTGCAATTAGAAGGCAAGAAGCGTTGAATTTTGACGAGGTTGCTCGTTTAGGTCTCTTAATACTTTCATTGCCACTGAGAAAATTCATTTTCACTCCCCAGAAGTATCGCGTTTCTTTCTTTTTATCTTTATTTTATACTAAATTCAATCGCGTTGAATTTTCCATGGTACCTAATTGATACCACGTTACTCAGGGGCACTGAATTAACGACTGTGATTTTCTATTCGACATTGGAACAGCTTAAGTTGGTTAGCGGCGCTATAATTTAATATCATCCCACGCTGGTGTCCGATTTTCACGTGCACTGTACGATCGAGGAATGTCTGCGGTCTCCCAAGGCGGAGCTCAGTTAATTGAACATTAAATTACACGAGTCGAAAATTGGTCGCGCTTAGCCAGCGGAGTTACCTTCGCATGGAACATCGACTACTCTGTTTTTCGCCGATATCAAGGGAAATTTGTTTAACGATCCGCTAGTGATACTGTGTAAGAAACGTCACGGTAGCTAAATTTATCTGTAAAGAGAGTATTTTAATTTCAAAAATCTAAATCAAATTCATCTAAATCTGTCAGAAGTTAAAACGAGTTCTCGCGGAACGAAAGGGTAACACTGAAATCTATTTACAGTTCGCGGAAATTGATGGTATAAACATCGCGTAAAACGATACGACTTATCGCGAAGATTTTGCGAGCCGGAAACAACGCTGGCGAAGATTACAGAACATTTCTGGAACGAGTAGTTCGGGTAATCCGAACGAATTTACGTTCGCCTCAACGTCAATCGAGGCTGAAGCAGAGAATCTCCGGGTTATATTCGGAAAGGATAGAAAATCAATATTTGTTGAGATTTCCTGAAGATGAGATACCAGTTGATTTCCATTTACAGATGTTCTAAATTCAGCGTGATTGATAAAATAAATGTTGTCGCACGTCGTGCTCAATTTCACGCGGTTTTCGACATAAGTTCGATTACATGAAACGACGTTAAAGCGAAACGAAGCGTGCCGTTAAATCAGAAATATATCACACTGACCTGCTTCTATAATTGAGTTACACGTCCTAATCGAGGATAATGGCTTCGAACGGCACCGTGATTAATGCGAACGGAAGCCACTTTTACCAGCCGGAAATCGAATCGCAGACTCTGTTATCGTTGTACATGCATACATACCTGAAACAGAGAAGATAACGTGTCAGAATTAGATGTTGAATCCCAGGAAAAGATTATTCTATGATGTCGAGCGTAACTGCGGCCACGTTTGTTAAGCAACTATTTGATATGACCGAGTCCCCGGGCACGAGAACCGAGCTGCCGAATAAATGGTGGAATATTTGAGAAACATAAAGCAGCTGGAATAATATTATAGAAATGGGAGCATAGAATGTTTGAGAACATGGAAATAAGAGGGGGTAAACTCGGGATATTTCTACAGTGGCTCGAGTAATAGGACCATAAAATATATACGAAAGACGTTAGGAATATTAAAAATACACCTAGTTAGATCATTTCATAAGCAATGTGTTTTTTAAACACCCCCTTTCAACGTTATAAGGAACGCAACCTCTCGTTGACACGAGCATCCCTTCGACGAGTTCTTTTGAATAAAAATGTTTGGTCAGAAAGAAGTAAAGGGTGGACGAACGTTGTGCAAGAACAAAGAAATAAAGCCGAGGGAAAACTGAAAGCTCAGCTTCGCGGAGATCCTTCGAGACTGCTACGAAACTTTAATCGTCGCTTCGTTTCTTGCAGGGGAAGCCAGAGAATGAGATGCAAGAAAGGCTGGGAGAAATCCTTATGATTAATTCAGCGCATTATCGTCCGACTATTAGAAGAATAGATTTAAATAACGAAATAGTTCTGCTTACACGATTCTCTACTTCGCCAGGTCTGTTCCACGAAACGTTTCGCAGTTTCAAATACGATGCTAAATTGAGTTTGACAGTTACAGTCCGAGGGCCTAATGCAACTCCTCCCGGCAACGACCAAGCACTTTCTGCCTTGCAAATCGTACTTTTTAACGGACCCTCTATTTATCTATTTTCCCTCGTTCTTTGTGCAATTATTTGCTCGACCACTCCAGACGTTCCGTTCTTAAATCGACTACGAAGCGGGCAGCACTCTTTAATAACGAACTTGTTTACGTCGCAAAAGTATAGTGTAATCAAAAATTTTTTTCAACTTTCGGTAGGAAATTCATTTCAACGTTTCGCCAGAATTGCTGATATCTTCGTGAAATTTTCGATGATCGAAACTAGACGTGTCTTCTCTTGCGAGTGGCCGGAGGGACCGGAAGATCGATCGAAAACTTCCGGGCTGGGAACAAGCCCGAGAGGACAATCAATGGCGGGGCGCTAGAGCGATTATTTGCCCCGTGACGGAAGGGTGGAGGGGTATTTTTGAGGTGAGTGAACACAATTTGAAAGAAGCTCGAGGTTGGCCGGAATTTTCGATCGGTGGACGGTCGTGGATGGTCGTGGATGGCCGATACGCAGGGCAAAGAGTGGCTCTGCTGGAGAATTGCCAGGGCCAACGGACGGGAATGGTCCAGATATTCGCACGCGATCGTTTCGCAATGGGTAAGATGGACATTGCTAAAGTGAAAGAGGAAAGACTACATGCGCACCTCCCTTCTCGGCTTAAACTTTGGATCAATGTTCGCGGCGATTGCTTCAGAGTTTTAGTTGAGTGCTTATCGGCGGGTGACTTTCGTTCCGAGGACGTTAATCGCACGATCGAGCCTCGACATTAAATAGTTTGCCTGAATTTGATTTCACCTAACTGATACAATAAGAAAAATTGAAAGTAATAGAGTGAATATTATACCTAGCCATGGCTAAATTAAATACGTAACACCTGTTATCAGTCTACGCGTCTATGTGTTGATTATGGAATTTTATATTTTTCGAACCTAGTACTGGAATTTCATACGTTTTTCGAAGTATGTTCGATTCATTTGCATCGACACGCGAAATATTTCATGTGCAATGTCTGCATAAAGAATCCCTGAATTTCGTGTAATATCGCGGTAGCAAATATTTCAGAATGCTGTTTAGCCAAATGACTGTTATTACACAGGAAACACAGGAAGCGAACAAAACTGTACCAGAAGAAGAAAAGAATGAAAATTGTTGTCAGTAATGTCCTACGTTGCACTTACATTTAAAGTTCTACGTTACTAAGGGAATTAGCAAAACAGTTAATGCAAACCAGGAATTGTGAATTGATATTTTTTAATATGCTCGCTGGAATATTATACAAAAGTATCTTTTTAGAATTCCTTTAACGAGTTCTCGCGCAGTACAGTCTCCCTGTTACGAGCAGGTAATAATCGTTCCCCACAGAAAGTGCTCGATAAAGCAATTTAATCGTGTATGTCTTTATACTATTGTCATAATGTGCAAACGTACTAGAATGAATGCGATATCCTCGGGCGACCTGGTTTCCTAAGCTTTTTAATCGTTACAATGGGATTAGCACGATTGTTAGGAATTTAAAAGAAAGTTAGTAGAAGAAGAGTAGATTTTGCGAAAATTGCGGGAACTATCAGGATGAGCTATTTTATCATCTAAAATATATAAGCAATATTGTACAGAAAGGTGACGAGAGTTCCAATTTCAATTCTTCTCTTCTGTCGATACTTCTTTTCTTTGAAAGCAGTGCGAGAGATCAGAAAGGAAAGCGATCTTCGAAAAATACTGGCCCCCAGTGGAATCTTCTATCGAGATACCGCGAAGAATAATTTCCTTCATATCTCAGCGTAACCCATTGATCGTAAATCGAGGGGAAAGTTCGCGGTGTGCGGAAGCGGAGCAACTCTAAACTTTCGAATCGCCGAAAATGCCCGAAAAAGCATCTGCTCCCGTTCGACTGCATTACGCGCAACGTTTCCCCTGGAACGTCGACGGGAAATATCCTTTCGAAAGTTACCTCTCCCCTTTTATTTACGTTCTCGTGCTTGCATCTCTTCTTTACGTTTCATTCAATTCGACGCATGCAGGTTCGACGAAAGTATGCTGCAGGAAAAATTTATAAAATCCTTCTATTTTTCAGCCGCTGGAGAACAGGCAACGAAAACTAATGACTTTTTAATAAGCCCGAACTGTGACGGAAGTGAGAGAAGGACGAGAAACGCCGATTAACGACGAGGGGTTAGTTGTCTCGTTTGATCGGCGAAATGCCGACGACAGAATTTAAAACGCTGTCAAAAATCTGTTAATTCGGTGTCGAAGAACTCGCTAAAGACGTCGATTCCCGATGATCGAATTATCGCTTGGGGGGGAAAGAAGCGGAGGGGAACGTATGGAATTGAATAATTATCGAAAGCTTGGTAAAGATGTCACGTACCGAGGAACGGGCAGAGATTTATCGCGGTAACGTTCGTTCTAATGCAAATTTCAATCGTCTTTCCCTTCAAATTACGTCCTTCGTGTTCGTGATTCTTACACGTCTCTCAATCGAAATTGAATGGGAATCAAAGCTATAACTATGATTTGATGCTTCCGAATCTACTTATGATATGTTCATAAGAATCTATTATTCATTTTAAATAACATTACCAATTTTAAACACAAAATGCTGACTGTAAAAAAAAATAAAACACTCGAATTCTTCGAATATTACAGTGGATATATTTAAATCATCAAAGTTGGAAAATTGTATATGCGAAACGAAGCTTTTTTGAAATAGATTCCGGGACTGCGCGAATACAATTTTTCGTTGAAAATTCATATCTCTGTCGATTAAGGAAAATTGATAGAAAGGAATTTTTCGCATTTTCCGCTTATTTCTCTAACTCGCAGTAGGCGCGAAATGGGAAATGCACAAAGCGGTAGGGTTTATTATGCTCATCCGGATGATTATTCGCCTGATGGATGTCAATTAAACACAAAAACGTGGCGAGCATTCCGAGCTCGATCAGCAGCGAACAGTTTGCCCGCGCTTTTTTCATGCGCCTCGCGTTCGCTGAATTATGTGGACGATCTCCGCGCGCTAATGGTATTGTGTCCCTTTTATCGCGTATCATTAGCCCCCTTTCCCGGGCCCGTTAAATAAATTACGAACGACACGTGTCCTACACGCGTATATCTTCCCTGTACCTTTTTTTAACTTTCCCGCGACGAATGATTTAAAACGCGCCTCGACGTTGCTGAGATCGATCGAACCGTGACAAGTGAGTGGAAATTTTTATTTTATACTTCTAGCTGAATGATGCTGCAGAAGATGTATTCATTTTGAATAAAATGAAAATGGAAATGTTTTATTAACGCGTTGACTTCCATTATATTATTGACGCGCGAGAGCGAATTGAAATATGAAAATTTATTCAAAATTTGTAAGGTGTACCATGACTTATGGAACGGGATTGTATGGATGTTTCCAAGAATCGGTTCACTGCGGTACAATGGAGCTCAACGCGGGCAAAAGTACGCGAGGAACGAGACCCAAAGACATTACAGGGGTCGTAAAAAGTCCCAGGAAAGCCGTGCTCGAGGTTTTTATCTCTGTCCGTAGCGTGGTGGTGGTAGAATCATCGGACCACGAGGCGAAAGAAGCAGAGGGACGGAAAAGGAATGGTAGCCGGTAGACATCCAAGTTAATCATACTCTTTTATTAGAGTAATTGAGGATCTAATTATTATATGGAAATTTCCTTTTTCCCCGCAGTGTGACCCTTGGTACAATTTTTCTTTTAGAAGTTCCGAACTACCCCCGGGCCAATCTACTTTTCCTTCCTCCATCTTTCTTTCCTGCTCGCGCAGCTTCGTCAAGAGCAAAGGGCCGACCGTCGTCTCTCCTGTCTTTATGTCGAATGCTTTAAAAGTTCAGCATCGTTGGAACTTTTGTCTCCAACCTCGGAAATTAACCCTCCCCTAATTCTCTCCCGTTTCCGCCCCTCTGCGGTCTCGGCGAAGCTCACCTGCTCGAACATTAACGCGATGGTCATCCGCTACGTTATCGCGATAGAACCGACGATGGTTCGTGTAATTATATTTTTAAACTTTATCGTCGACCCTGTGAAAACTTCAGCGATACTTTCAAGTTTTATATTCGCCACATTCGCTTCACCTCCAGGATATTCTTCGTGAAATACACCATTAATCCTTTGACACAATTTCTCTTTAATCAATCTTAATAATTCGAAGAACATTTTTTTTTTTTTTTTCGAAATATTATATTGCAACATTAAATGAAATTACGCGATGCCATTCGAACGAAATGATAAAAGCAGACACGACGACAAAGGGTTCGTACAAAATTGATGAAAAGCGTTCCACTCTACTTTTGCCTACTCCTTCTGGGTACATTACGGCCCAACGAGGTAAGAAAATATGATTGTGCCTTAAAGAACTAAAGACACGAGGGAAAGAAAGGAAGAGACGCTTAAGAAAACAGCCACGATTCGAATTGCGCCACGAAGGGACCAGTTTGTACTTTCACAGAGGGGTAGTAATTTGATAATGGAAAAGGTAGGTAGCTCTTGCCCTTTTTTTTTTCGTGGGTCGGTTCTTGCCGAAGTAAAACCCGCCTTCGGCTTTTTAAGAAATTATATGCTCTCCAGAGACACTCGATAAAACCGCGAGGCTTTCCTTTTTACCCGCTTCCGTTTCGAGTCCCCTCCGGTAGCTTTCATTCCTCGTGTCTCGAGTGCTTGCTTCGTCGTTCCCCGTGGAAACACGGCCAAACGATTCGCGTCGGAAATGAGGAAGTAACGGAAACGGACATCTTGAAAAAGCTGCCTCCCTTTTCAGAAGATGTTACTTCCTTACTGCGACTCGATTACTATGCTCGCATCCTCGTACAATTTATACGCAGAAAATCTTCATCCACGGTCCCGTTTCTCAAAAATTCAAAAGACGACAATCTTTCCTCGGACGCGAGGGTGTATTATTCTCGTTACACTTCTGCGAATTCATCGGGATATGAGGCGCGAAATTTTCTTTCACGCGTTACTTTTCACACGAGTCATTCGAAAATATCACCGCGAACGTCTTTTCTTTCAACTGAAAAGTAAGCTGCATTTGGTAAATGGAAGCGTGCAAAGAAGTGTCATTGATGTTAACGCACGTAGGTGTTGATAAGTTGCATCGGAAAGTAGGTGAATAGCACATGGAAATCTTTATAATCACCGTTTTTGTAAACGATGAAACTGGGGCTCGAAAAGTGTTCAACACTCTCTGTCCTCGAATAGGCAGAGTGTTAAGTTCTTCGGCAAAGAGGCAAAGAAACGAGCAGACACGACTTCTATGCGTTTTGAGACGTCCTCCTTATAGAGAAATATCAAAGACTGAATTCGGTGTAACGGTGTACACCGTCGGTGTTTGAAACGACGAGGAAGTGAAAGAGGATGGAAACTAAGAGCTTGTTCCTTACAACTCTATTCAGCAATCCTCTTATCTATAACTTGTGTTACAGATAGCTGCTGGTAACATTAATAAGCAACTTGTACTCTGCTATTTCTCGTAGCATCCTCTCATAAATTAACGCCGAGATTGAATACCAGGTGCGTACCTTTATGTTCAAGAATCACGATTTATTCAGAAAAAGAAACGCAAACTACTTGATGGTCGTAACGAATAGAAAATGTAAAAGCCCATCAAAAGTCCGTGCATTTGGGGGAAACGCGAGCGAGACAATCATCGTGTGTACTATGAAATTTGTTGCTCGATTGAGAAACTTTCACGGGGTAGAACATGACAAGCTCCGCCCATAACCAAGGAGAATAATTGGATCCGAAATCAGATGCGATGCCAGCCGGAGATGAGAAGCGATATGATGTGGAGCTAGCATTTCTCGTTTCTATACACCGGTAAACCTGTGCACTGTGAATATTGCGCAAACGCTCGCCTCTGACAGCTGGCACAATTACGCAAATGGACTAATCGCGCAAATAAATTCTGTACTATTTTTGTGGCCCGTGCCTGCCGAGAGAATCAAACGACAGCTTTTATACCGCATCGGGTTTGTTAGCTTCGCAAACTGAAGCTTACTCGAGACATTTGTTTGCTTTAAGACAAACGGTAATCAACATATCTCGACGTGAGGAAGATTTATGAGGAAAATTAGCAGACTGTTGACTGCACTGTCGGGAAATCTTGGATGTTTCCTTGCAATATCGAATTGCTGAAGCAAATGTAAACCCGTTACACAGATTGTTAATGTAGATACGGTCGTATCTAACATTATGAAATAATTTCGTGTATTACTAAAGCAATTTCAATGGTATTCTTTCGTGCCTTTCTCGAACATAGATTCGTTAATCGATGCCGATATAACGAGACGCGCCTTAATAATCAACCGATCGTAAACCAATTAATGAACCCTTCGTCTGAAGGCGAGAAATTAAGGGACTGCCGGATAGATAATGGCAGCGAGTCACAGATATCTTTCCACGGTTAAAAAAGGTGAGAGCGAGACGAGGAAAGGAAGTAAAAAAAAAAGGAAAAAAAGAGAGATATGAATGGTACGAATGGAAAGAAAGAAAGAAAGAAAGAAAGAAAGCAAGCAAGCTCGAAGGAAGATAATACAAGAAGGTAAAAGAGCAGAGTGGCGGAAAGGAAATGAGAGGACTTACGGAAACGGCAGGAGGAGAAGAAAAGAAGGCGGGAAATGAGCAGATTCGGCGGAGCAGGCCAGAGGGATAAGGTACGATTTCAGGCTCGGTCCAGCTGGGCTGAGCTGGTATCGCTCAGTGGATGAGATTTGCAGCAGTGTGCTACGGTTCGGTTGACGTGATGCGTTGCATTATTCATTCCTAGCTCTGTAACGTGCAACCGCCCGAACCCTGTCCCTCCCTCTGCAACCCCCTTTCGTAACCGACGAATCAACTGCGAGAGGTTTTGGAGCCGATCGGTTCCGATATCGTGAAGCCATCCTGGTCAACGTCTAACTCTGTCCCCTGTTGGTCACTTGTCAGCTGCAATTAGTCCAGCCTGAACAGCAACGGAAGTTATCGCGTCCCCTAGACAGGGACAGAAGCGTACTGCTTCCGAGATAGGATTACACGCGCTACCTCATTCGTAATGCAATCGAAACGAAGAAGGAAATTTCATGAGTAGAAACGTGACGTAGATGAACTCGAAAAGTTACTTTCCAAAGTGTAAAACGTTACGAACAACTGTTTAGATAAAAATCTGTGTAAAGTGTAACGTAAGGAAAGAGGAATTCAAGGAAATTCTATCTTTTTTATTTCGTCCTCTATCGTCACGTACTCTGTCACATTTCGCGGAACGAATTGCACTGTTGCGATGACAGTGCGGAGAGCTCGTTGCAAGCGACTTTGGTCTCACGAGGATCGAATATAACAGGCAGGCTGGTCGATGATGGTTCACAGCGTGCACACGGTTGAACCGCTGGTTTCGACGAGAACACAGAAGGGCGTGGCGATGACTTTCCACGCACAAAGGAAACGAGAGTCATCGAGTGTACTTGGCGGTGATTCCGTGGATGAGAGTGCATTTCGCAAAGAGGACATCGCGGCCAGCCGATCTCTGTGTACGGTATGACGCGGAATGCAATCTCGTGACTGAGGTGTCGAGGACACCTGAATTTTCCCGGTTGGTAGAGCCGGTAACCGATCCTGCCATCGACAGCACACCGTGAAACGAATGCGAATCTCTCGATGCCGTTAGATCGATAGCCGATTCGCAATTAGCTCCCGCCAAAACAGAAGAGACGCGAAAGCGTGATCGTGGCTTGGCGTCGTTCGATCAGCCCTGTGCGTGGGCGTGGTTGGCGTTCCACACACAAAGGAAATGAAAGTCCCCTTTGTCGAGAGGCGGTTTCATCGAAACATCGAGCACCGTTGAAAGAGATACCCGTGTATAGTCGAAATATTACTCGGGATTTAGAATGGCTATGGTGGAACGTACCCAGCGGAATGTCTAGTTGCGTGGGTATGTCGCAAATGTAATATCCTTCGCATTCTACTAACCTTTTCAAATTCGATCGTAAATATTCAGCTAAGCTTTCCGAAAATATTTAGAATAAGTACTTGTTCTTATTAATTAACCTCTGGTATTATATTACACCTCCAATGGTACACACACGTGGCCACTTTCACGAGTGAAATTTATGATACTTGAAGCTGCAAGTGAAATGTGTACACGATAATGTCGTAAGATGCGCTTTTAAAAGCTTCCCTTGAAGATGGCGCAAAAGGTGAACGCGAAAGGTCATTGCTTGTACGGGTCCGTTAATTATGGCAGCGCAGACATCGCATGAGTCCCGGCAGTAATACGAAGCCTTAATGCAGACTAATCGTTGTTCCGCTGAAAGCGAGGCGGTAATTACGGAAACGATGTAAAAATGCTTCCGGAGCTTTCGTGAGTGACGCATCCTACCGTTTAAGGCACACGCCTCGAAAATCGTCTGGAGGACAAAGGGTCAGCCGCAACAATTAAAAAGAATCATTTCAATCATTCAATATGCAAAGCTCAAAATTTTATCTCATTCTTCCGCAACGAGAAACCGCATAACGCTCAGTGTTTCTGAAATATTTAATGCCAAGAAATTTTTAAAAATGTGACCCACCTTTTTCGGAATTACCTTACGACACGGGTCTCGAGACGTTTTAGCAGCAGCATAAGTCAAAGTTGCAATGTACAGAGACAAAAGCGGTTGTTCATAAATTTTCAACGAGTTCCAGGGAAAACAATGTTCCCTGTTCTTGTTACAAGCAATACAGCGGAGCATATATCATTCATTATCAACGCGTTTTATCTCCTCCTGCCGCTATTACGAAAGGAACACACGAAGCACGGTTTTTCCTTAACTTCGCGTCTGGGAAATTCTCAATGGACACGCTCGCTTCTTTTCCGCACCACGCATCCGGGGCAATAGTTTCCGCGCGAGAGTAGCGGAATACGCGACGATCGTATTATCAGGAATGTTTCTTTCGTGTCATGAGAATACACGAGGAAGGGAATACGTGAGCATTCCGAGTTGCTTACGCAGCTATTTTGTACTCCTCGCGACAAAAGCCGATCGACAACAAGCGTACTCTCGACGATGGTACACTTTTCGATTGAAAAAAAAAGAAAACGCTATCTAAGATGGTTGAATCGAAGGTGGAAATAGGTATTTGAAATCTAGACCAAGTACTTCGAGCGTTTCAATGAAAAACCAGCCATTTCGTATTAAAAAGTAGCAACACGAATATTAAATCTGCATAACAGTCACGCATAAAAAGGAAGGCGTCTATACAAGCAAACGCAACATGTACTATTCCAAATAGACCACAATCCGATCTGGTTTTCCATCGAAACCATACGGTGAAAATTTTACATTCACGTTTCGACCGTTCGATCGAACAGCCACGGCATTCAACAACGTTTCTACCCGCTTCAAAATCGAACCTGCGTATCAATGAAGGGCCTTCTACGCTCGTGCACTATCATCGAATTCGACCGGTTTCTGCGCTCAAGCGTTCAACAAAGAGCGTAAAGTTGCATCGGTTGCAGATGGATCCCAGCGGGGGTGAGTGCGAATCCCAGCCGAATTTGCATCGAAATCTCCCGAGGTCTATCCTCGCGTCGCGAGGATTTTCACGCTGCGAATCGCGGATCTGGAAATTTCGTGGAAAACTCGCGATGAGGCTAGCCAGCTAACTTTTGTTCAGCGGTGTAACTCAAATCCTGAATCACCCAGGGGAGCAACTTCGAAACGCATACAGAAAAAAAAAGGTATATCCAATTAAAGAGACCCTGGAAAAGTTCCAGGACTGTTTGGTCTTCGAACGAGATGCAAACGAGATACCGGGACTCGATTTTTCCCTTTTTACCAAGTTCGAGCGATCCTCGTGAACGGCGACGAAATGTCTCACTCGTTGATAATAAAACTGAGGATAATTTCTCGATTGTTCACCGAGGAATGAGGATGAGGAAATCGCGGAGGAATAGTACACGCTCGGTGGATTTAAGAGGTCTCGAGCGTTCGGAAAATTGAAAGGAAGAGGAACCGTTTCCTCGCCGATCCAAGAGAACTTTTAAACGCTTCGAGGCGAACGTCTGAATATCATTTCGATGATAATAAAATTCAAAGACGTTGGACGTCGAGAGTGGACGCGTACCGGATCTGTTTCTCGGAAACTGAATGAAAATTAATTCATAAACGAGCAGTTGACGCCGGACTGCCGACTGAATAAGAAGAAAATTCAACTATGGAGTTTGCCAGAGTTGTCGTCGTCGCAGTTTGGTCAGAACGTCTTCGAAACTGATTCATTTACTCGTCGATGAAAGAAAAACGGCGTTGCCGTTGATAATGATTGTTGATTGTTAAAATTTTCTATCGCTTCTAAAAGTTATATCGACTTCCAGATAGATAATTAAATATACGGCCCGTTCTGCCGTTGAAAAAATGGAATTTAATATTTTTTCAGCCACGGACGATTATATTTCTCCGTTATTTACGAGGGATCGATAACTCACTGCGAGACACAGTTCATAGACAGTCGAACGACGTTCACTCGCGCGGGCAGAATTATGCCAAGGAAGCATCAGGCAGTGAAACTTACGGAAGGCTCGTAAAATTTACGAACAGAAACGACCGTTCGGCCATTGAAGGCGAGTGAATCTTTAAAAGCACGATATCCGGAGGAGTTTTATGGAGGAATCTGCAACGGAAGCGGGCCGTTCATTTGCATGCCAACTCTCCGAGATTCGCGTGAAACTGCTAGCTTGATATGATGCAACAACATCGTGATTCTTCTATAATAGTTTCTTTTAACCTTTTTTTCTTCAATTCACGCTTTCATATTTGATCTAAGAAATATGTAAATTTTCATAAACTTTACAAGTTACTGCACGATTCTAAAGAGAAAGAATAAAGGTGATAGAAGATGAAAAATCCAAGTGGAAACAAGGAAATTCGAGAACGCAGGGATCGTTGCAGTTCTCCTGGCACTTTGTTCTGAACACAGTCGAGCAATCGTCGCGAAAAGCCAACATTCATTCTATTTTCAGAGCAGGCAGAGGCTGGTGGAGCTCTCGTTTGAATGTTGCATGCCCGTTGAAAGACAGAACGGAAGCATTACCCGTATAACGCCGAAAATTTAACGAGAACGGCGAAGAAGCGTGTGGTTTAGCGGCTTATTTGAGGAGGGTCGCTATTTTTCAGCGGCTGATTCATTATCTTAGTAACCGGAGTATTTTTCGTCCCGTTGTGGCGCATTTATATCGTAGCATGCTCCATGCTCACATGTTAAATCGCTCCTTTTATTCAACGCGACGAGCACGTGAGTCGTCGTAGTTTGTCTCGCGAAATCGAGCGTCGGTCTACAGCCGACGCGGCGCGGCGCGGCGCGGTTAAATCCAGGCTGACTTTGTCCGCTAAGACGATTACTCGACTAATCACGCTTTTCTTTCAACGATTCTGCTCCCGATACCATTTCGCTTCGTACCTACTCCATTCAGATTTGCTTGAAATTCGTTTTCAACGATGAAACATATCCGTTCTGTTACCATAGGGAAAAGGATATTAAATATTAATCATAAAAGCCAAGGGTCGGTGCTTGAAATTTTGCTAATCAAAAAGTTAAATGTAGAGAATTTTACAAGCAAAACTACAGAGCGAAATTCGAAATAATCCGAAACGCTAAATCTCGTTCGCAAGCCGTCAGATTTCATCGTAAACTGAATCGAAGGTAGATTGTGCACGTCGTAGCACAGCTTGGCAGGGCGCCGTTAGTAATGGGCATAGTTGGTAAAATAATGAATCCGGGGGGGGGGGGGGTTAGGTGTACGGCTAACGTTCCTGTATAAATTACGAGGGAAGTTTAGAGATTAGCCCTGAAGCCGCGGCCGAATCGATGACTTATTACAGGCGGTAGGGGAAGTTGCGTGGAACGAGAGTAACAGGTGAACGTCGATCAAACAGGTAATAACGTGCTGGTCGTTCGAGAGTAGGAAGAGGTGTGGGATGCTCGATTACCGAGTTTGTTTGCAACGTCACGTTGCGAGTCGTTCGAACGTAAAGTAAGGTGGCGATCGTATTCGCCCGCCAGGCGAATTTGTACGGGCTGTCTCTGAGCCTGGTACGCTGGTTAATTGCTGATCGATTGGAATAAATTGCCGTCGCCTGGTTAATGTCTCAATTAAAAGGGTAGATCGCTTTCGACCAGCGTCGAAAGAGAACGGAGATAGGAAAAAAGAGGAATCCGTTGTGGACGTTTCTATCGACTTTCCGACGCAGGTGAGATCGATTCTTGCAACCTCTACTTATCCTTCTTTCCTCTGCGGCACACAGTTCGATTAGTCGGAGAATCAACTTCCAACGACATTTATTTCTTATCCGTACTACTCTACGGTCGCCCATTAATCCACTTTCTGTTCTACATCGCTCCTACTTCGTTCATTTGCATGTATCAATTCTTTCCAGTTGCCAGTCAAGGGGCTGATTTCCTCGCTAATCATTCTTGGAGGGGATTAATCTTGTAACAGTTTGAATTTTTTATTTTCGAACAGAAAATGCCAAAAGATGATTGACGAAGATCTTGACATCGAGGATAAGATTTTTCTATCGGGGAAGCGATAGAATTTCTGCTTTCCATTTTTGCCATTAGGAAACACGGAACCCACCAGTCAGTTTGCTGAACATAATAATACAAAAGTAGAGATAGGAGAAGAGAATGGTCTGGCCACGTTCCAGAAGAGGAACGCGAAGTGACGGGTCTCGCGATGTACCTTGCAACGATATTAAAGTTTTGTAATGTTGTTTGCGTGCTCTGTAAATCCAGATGTTTCAATGGGAACACACGAGCAGATCGTACGTCGGATACACGACATTTCACGCGATTTCGTCGGTAGAATTCGCGGATAAACTAGCAACGTGATCATCTGGTGCCAGTCAAAGAGAGGGAAAGTGGAATCGCGTTTATTATCCGTATCAACTGGATGAGCAAGATGAAAGCGGCCGAAGCAGCTTCATTTTAGCCGAGGCTGAACTTTATTCGGCCGCGAACGTGCAGACGACATTTATACAGTCAAAATGGGATTCTGGAGTAGCGCTGCTTTTACTTACCCTGAAATTTCATCCGACTCTCTCCTCCCTATCCCTGATTCCATTTTCTTGCTTCTAGATACAGCCAGACGAAATCTGAATGTACTTGCACCTCGCCGGGAGACAAGCTGTCTGTGTACATATGTTGGTGCACGGTTATGCCTGAATTTACATAGGAAGTTTCCAAATTCCCTACCTACTGTTCCATCCACGGGATCAGTTTCCCCGGGTGTTTTAAATAAAAATATAAAATTAAGGGAGCGGAATGCTCGCTCGTTAGGAATTTACAAGCAACTCGGTTAATCTTTACGATCTGCGGTGAGAATTTCTCGCTCGGCCTCGAATTACCGAAATTCGATAGCCGCAAGCTTGCGGCTCTGAAATTTGTTACAACTGCGAGGCAGCTGCATTGTCCGGAATCGATCTGCTGCTTTTTCTTTCGATCCGGTCAAGTACACGACGCGACGGTTGTCTGAATTTCAATTCGCGAATCTGATATCCGATATCGCAAATTGGACTAAAGGAAAAATGTTGAAAATTTGAATAATTTTAAATTCTATTCTCGCTATAGTATTTGCTTTTATTTGACATTTTTTTCGCTTCGAAATCAAATAGCTTTCATTATTTATCGGCCACGCTACACACGAACGTGTTAGAGTATATTTAACAATCCAAACATTATTTCAAATTGGATGACGTATCGATTTTCACCGCGCTCCAATCAAACTCGTTACATTTTCCACGAGCAGCCGAAATTTGAACGAATAGGATCCTTTTAGATCAATCAAAAAACAGCGAAACCTGCGTGAAATGATGTATCATAAAAAAATACGTTGCTTCGTGCTCACATAAATGATTGATCGTTTCCAAAAACCCGAAAAAATGAAACATCAATCTATCCACTCTGTTACCGCGATCAACACCGTTGCAGACATCCTACGACATTTATCACAATTATAATTGAGCTAGAAACATACTCCTGAATTTAACTTTGACACAAAGTCAGAGAAGAATAATGAATGTTTCTACTACGAGCAACAGCTTTTTACAACTATGAATTACGATATCATTTTTGAATCTGACATCAAAACTTTTCCCATAAACTACATGAAATTTTATGAGACATGAAAGTCGTTAACACGTTGACAGCCCCAGTAAAAATATACATATGTAGTCAGACATATGAAAACTCTAATTATTGCACTGATTAATTTTCAAATCTAAAGAAGACAAAATTTGAGGTACCTTTCATCGGTGATCCTCAACGACATCGAAGTCTAGTTTAATTAATCTAACTGTCTCTTTTCGAAAGCAATTATGTTGGTAACGTAAACGCAAATCCGTTTTCCCGCCGTTCGATCACAGTCAACTAATTTTGCACGCGCGCCAGTAGACGAAGTCAACGATAAATCCGGCCGTAAACCGCTTACACGCGCGGCATACATGTCATTAACTCGATCGCTAAGTCGTTCGCTTTGATTACAGACAGCCGACGTGCAATTTCCGCGCAGAAAGGGGGGAGGGCAGAAATCGTGTCGAGTGCAACTCGATTCGTCGTTTGCGACTGCAAAGACGGCGGCGACGACGACGACGACGTCGAAAGGAAAGAAAGTTGAAAGGTAGAAGGGGGCGATGGAAAGGCTTTTCTGGCAAGATACAAAGAGACATTTTATTTGCCCTGTCGCGAAGGGACGAAATCCCTTTGGTTCGTCACTGTGTTCGTAAAATCGGCGTCTTTCGCAACTGCTTCCTCTTCTCCTTCTTCGACCAGCTGTTCCACTTACATCGCAACTGGCGACAAGGATCGTTCCTCCTCTCTTTATTCCCCTGCTAACAGTTACATACCTCTTTCGCTACTACAATCTCGCTGAGGAAATATACATTCCTCGCAGACTTTTTCATTTGCTCTAATTATATGCCGTGAGTATTACTCGGGCCCTCGCGATGGAAAACTGGTGGCTCAGTAAAGGGAAGTACGATTACTTACGCGCTTGTCAACTACCATGAAACGTTCAAAGATTTCGTTTCACGTTAAGGTAGCAGCGGCAAAATTTTACTCTCCTATGATATTAAAAAACCGAGTGACAGATTCTTATAAAAATTCATACGTCATTCCGATACAAGTGATATATCACCGAAAGTGTTAATAGTTCGAATATCGAGCGTATATTTTTCTCCCCCACAATGCGATTTACATCCATGTTTTATCCATCGATTGTACGGAATCAAACGGTTCGTCGAATAGCAGGAAGAGGAATAATACAGCTGGCCTGACGGAAAAGGAATTGATACAAACAATACCGTAGACACGCTCAGCATGCAAAGATGCGGCGGCTCCGCAGCCGGTCGTTATCCGAAGAATAATCGTGGCTCGTTAGAAGGTACCGGGATTTCGCGATGTTTCTTTCTCTTTTCTCTTCCTTTCCTTCTTTCGTCCCTTGTCCCAACCGGCTGCCTTCCTCATCCGTCTCTATTACTCTTCATTCTTCTGTAACCACGATTCTCGCGCATCCTCTGTCATGCATATGAATGAAACGATTTCGTCGTCGGTCGAAAAATAAAAAATCCTCGGCGTGCACCGTTAAACGACTACCGTTTATTCATGTCGACAGCCGCTCGGCGAACGTCAGATTCCGATGCAGCAAACCAACGAAATGATAATACCAGCCTCGTCCTTCCGCTACAAGAACCCGAGAAGAATAGACACACCGCGAGTATTCGCGCCTTTCCTCCAACGCTTTTCGAATTTCCGCTTCTCACCTGCTTGTATTAAAGCGTCAAACCGAGCTATGAACGATTCCGTGAACCGTTTAATGACATCCCCGTACAAACGAACGGTACCATAATCTTCAGAGACGTTCGTTAGAGAAGATATTTCACGATTGATGTTACCGACTCGATTGAGAATGATACTTGGTAGAAAATTATGACAGCGGTGTTACGTACAGAGACGAGTTTGCTTGCAAATTGAAGAATTTCTAACAGTACCATAACTTCATCACGGTGACGTTTGAACCATCAAAATTCGATATCCCAGCGATGCTTCTCTCCTTTATCGAACTCTCAATCACGAGGCCGCGCGATTTTCGAGCGACCGGTGATTTACGAGCGACGCGCGTCGATATCGTTCCGCTTGATTTAATGGAATTCTCATCGTCGTGGCAAAAATAGAGCAACGGGAGTGGACAAAAAAGAAGAAAAAAGTAACGAGAGCAACAACAAAAATGAGACGCGAAACCGTGAGTAGAAGAGAAAAAGGGAGAGGGGTCAAGTTTGAAGCCGCGATGGTACTCGGCCACGAGCAACAATACACCTTGTATGCCGCGAGCCACGTTTTTCTTCCATTGTCGCGCATCGTTGCTGTTGGAAGCCGTAAATGCTCAGACAAAGTGCGCATAGAAACGCCTGGTATACAAGCGCTGTCATAAGAGACGGATAAATGGAGGGTAGGCTATATGCAAGTTTGCTGATTTCGTTGATAATGGCTTGCAATCAATTGTTCGATAAGGGTTTCAACGTTTCGCTGCCGCTAGTTACTGAGCAATTTAAGCGAAAAGAGATACAGATTTTTTTAACTATAACAAAAAGAAAATCGAATGAATTTCGACCTTTGAACACGAAAGGAGTCCCATGAGCATCGACGAAAAGCGAAAACATTTATTGAATTTCGAAATAGCCCATGCGTACACGTGAGCCTTTGAAGATTAACGAGACCAACCCTGAAACCCCTTCCATATTCAATAGAACTCCTTTCTTTGGCTCTGTTCGCGCGTCGAGACCACATCCGACCGAATTCGAACCATTTCCCTGGAAAACGTAGTTATCTTCGCTGGGTCTCGCGCGTCGATGAAGGGGGTGCGCTATTCAGAGGAATAGAAAGAAGGGGGTGAAACGAGGAAAACAAAGGTATAGGCTCGTGTGAAGAGACTGTGTAACAAAAGCGGTGATCGTTATCGAGCAACCAACCTCCTTTGTTTCATCGTTTTCATCTCTACCTCGCTCTTACGTTCATCCTTTTTCTTTTCTTTTCACGACAATTTTCGTTTAAAAAGGATCTAAAAGACGAACGAGTATCTACGATGTACTATCCAATTCCGATCGTATCAACCGCTTGGGATTCGAGGAGTTGACCGGACGCTGGAAGTGCAAGTTACGACAGTGCAGGGATGTAAAGTTTCCCTCTAGTTTCTAATCCCGTTTACGAGTTCTAATCCTATCTGTATTCCGCTGATTCTTTCGGTGTACTGGTTAAACTAGTACCCTCTGATGATTGATTGCCTCTTTTGAGAATTCGAATTATCAATACATTCGCTGCTACCATCCATTTGGAAATGAAACGAAAGATGAAGTAAAGAATAATAGCTTCAAAGTGTCGCCAGCTATGACACATTGCTATAGAAATTCATATCAAGGTACAAGGTTTCTGCTGTTTGAAACAGTGGTCATAGCCTTGAAAAACGAGGCCAAACGAAGAGTACATTTATGCGTACTGTTTATTCTTTTTTTTTTTTTTTCGTTCTTTTTGTGCAAGAACTAAGCCTCCGACGCGGTGCGCTCGCTTTATGATATTCTCTTTATATTCGAGAGTTCCATCTTCTTTATGAAATCACGAATACGCGGCGTTAAAGCCGACGAAAAAGCTCGTCAAGCTTTTGAGTCTCTCCGATTGAAATATGTAAACGAAATGCCTAATTATCGTTGCTGAATTAATGTGAATCATCCTTGATTACGAATATCTTTCTTTCTACTCGAGGGTTGTTTTAATCCTCTAATGCACTAAACTTAACCATTCAAATTCCAAAGACGAAGTTGCTTAGCAAAGACATTCGGTCGTTTCTTAACGACGAATGATAAATAATAAAAAACGGAAATAAAATCTGCGAAAGGCGAAGTTGAAAGCTGGGACAGCAGTGTCACAGGGACGTATAACGCAGAGAATTTTCAAAGCTTGAAAATCGTTTCAACCTGGCACAACCTCGCTTCGGCGAATTTGATTTAACTTTCAGAAAATCTGCTTGAAAAATCACAGGAAACCGTACCGTTTCCGCGACGTTTTCCTGCTCGCATCTTAAAGGGGCTGACTCTTTGTCCACGATATGTTTAAATAATTGGCAAACGAAATTCATTCCACTTGTCAAACTGAAACGAAACTAGCGCGGTAAGTACGTCGACGGAAGTTGAAGAGAAAAGTTTTTTCACCGGGGAATGGTCTACTCGCGAGCAACCGCGTCTGCCAGTAGCTCGAGAAATATTCATTTTAATGGTTGATATAACGCGGATATTGGTTACCGCTGAAACGCTACGTGCGCGGAATTCTGGATGCTATCACGTGCCACGTGGGATATACAATATAAGAGGTGAGCAGGGTTTTGGTATTCGAAATCAGGATTGTGCGAACAGAAAGGAGCTGCAACGTTTCTCTATTATGTCAGCTTTTTGAATACGAAGTTTAAACGAAAACGATTAACACGTTAATCGCTACGGGATGGAAGAAATTTATATTCCGTAGGAGTACCAAGATTTAAAATACTAAATACCATTTTAAGAAAATAGTTTGGATCAATACTAAGCTCTGTGTAGATTGTCTACGCTCGAAACAATGGAACAAAGTGATATAAAAAAATGACAAACGATAAAGTCGTAAATTTCAACAGTAACACCATATTCGTATTCAGGTTTCTAATCGGCCACGAAAGCGTCGTTTGTTTCCCATGTTCCAGCGGGGGAAAGGAACGAATCCTCGGTAAAATATTGAATTTATTTTTTCCAAAGTAGTTCGTTTCAGCCGCGAGAAGCTTCTTATTCAAATGGAGACGCGGATCGTGCATTGAATGCAAATGACCGAGACGTAACACGATAGGGGGGCTTTAGTTTCTCTTTTTCTCTCTTTCTCTGGAAACCTGTACGCGCTCTCGAAACTTTCAGCCAAGTTATGCTAGAGAAGTTTTAACGAGAACTCCCATGATTCCGACGCCTATGGGACACTCGGAAAAGTTCGTTTTTGACGGGACGGAGAGCACGTGACGAATTCAAATCAGCAGTAAATACTTTGAACAAACATTCCACCGAGAACAGAAACTCGACTGGTAAAATAAAGCATTAGAAGGGAGACGGACAACGTGGTTGTTAAGAAGCTTGTTATTTTAAACTTTGCAATTCAATGGTGGCAAAATGATCAACGGATAGAGGAAAAATTCATTAGAGAATTTCCGACGAATTTTCATACTAATCTCTGCTGGAAAATTCATTCGAGTTCGTTGCCCTGTTTTACTACGTTTTCGTGTAATCGACAAGCGTCAGAGCGTCACGAATACAGTCAGGTTTCCTTGCATTTCTAAATTGCTCGTTTCGGAAAGAACGGATCTGGTTGCTCTTTCACAGCCATCACGAAGAACTTGGCGTAAACTCGGCAACTTTAGTTGCGAGTCGGTTCAATGAACACAAATTGCAAGGCGGCAGTGAACAAAAGAATGGCTGTTATGCAGAAGTTCGAAGAAAAAAAGAAGACTAATATCCCTTTCGGTTCGAAGCGAGAACGAGAAACGGAACTCTGCCCTCCGCGAAATATTTTACCATGCTCCAAGGAATTTTACTTTCCATAGTTCAAAACGTGAAACGGTCGATCCGTAACCCATAGCGAATTCCCGGTAGTCCCGAGGCTGCGTCTGTCTTCGGCTACCGGCTAAAAACGACCTAAGTGCGCCGGCAAAGTTTTTCATCATTTTTAACAACACCAGAAACAGAAGAAACGCGTTCGAAACTTCGGCTACTCTGATTCCCAGTTGCTTGGAAAATAAAAATTCTCGCGAGAACTTAGGTTACCTGGACCGAAGTGACGGAACAAGGGCCGGAGAAGATCCGTCCGGAAAGTCGGCGACGCACGGCACTTGTGTTCTTCACCCGGATGCTTAAGATTCCTAATTTTTATTCACCGGAGTAACTCATTTCCGAACAATTGCATGTACACAATTACTAACTTGGGTTCGCCAAGTTTGCGAACTTTTCGAGATTATCTCCGCGATCGTGTATATTGCCCGAACATTACGCGAGAAATTTAGTCCTGTTGGCTCGCAAGTTTATCGAATATCGTTGAAACAACGAGGAGGGATTGAAAGTTGCTATGGGAAGTCGCACTTTGGGAATTCGAAAACTGCTTTCTTCGTTAGTCGGCGAGCCACTCTTTGGAGGCTTCTTTAAAATAATAAAACTTGCGAAACTCGTCCACTCGCCGTCGTTCAGGTTACATAATGCATAAGATCGCTTCTTCCTTATCCACAGTTTTCGCTTTACGTCGTATTTATTCGTCTCGCGTCCACGTTCGCGTAGAAACAAAAAATAACAACAGTGCAGCTTGTTGGTCGAGTAATAAAGACCGATCACAAGCTAGATTAGACGCTTCGTTAAGCGTTCACCAGCGTGTAAATACAGCCAGCGTAGTTGTTTTAAAGGAACGCGAAGAATTATGGATTGCAAAGGTTAAAACGCAAATACAGATGATCCCCATTGGCTGGTTGGAGTTCTGCCAAGCGGACAAGTTAATTTTTAATTCTGACCGGAAGGGAGACAATCCCGACGGGCTGGCGAGAAATTGCGGGGCTTGCCGAGATTCGCCGTGATTATTTTTACGACGCGCCCATTGAGACAATTATCGACAATTTCAATTCGAATTGGCTTAATTTTTCCATCGATCGAGGAAGGGAAGCCCGTCACGATGGATATCGAGCGGTATTCATTTACGTTTAATTACCTTTTATTTCAATTGAATGGTGTTCATTCGTATCAAGCGCTCTTACATTACTCTTATTATTACTCCTCAAAATTGCTATCTTTCATTAAATACTACTGGTAAATTAACAAAATTCCACTTACCTTGAACCATCAGCTTGATTACGGCTTCCGGTGTGCTGCGGCTGTTCACCAAACAAGTGTACTCGGCGCTGTCCTGCGCGGTCACAGGATGAAACTGTAGCGCGTAGTTTTTCAACGACAACGACACCCTGTTCTGGTGATTCCACACGGTGGTCGTGTTGCTGCCGTACTCCAACAATCGCATACCGTCCGCCCGCCATTCCAGCATCAATATCAACGAATCCTCCGTCACTCCCGGACAATTCAGCGTCACGTTCTTGCCAGCCTCGACCACCATCTCTCCCATCATGGAATCTGGAAAAGCAGAGATCGCTTGTCGTAACATTCGTCAAGCGAACACCGTTATCGCGCGAATAAAAACCGACCGTGCAGGATCTGCTTGCGTCAGGACCATTTCGCTGGAGGCCAGATAAAACGAGACCACCCTGAACCATTCTACGCGTTTCTATTACTTCTACTCTTCACCTGACCTGACCGATCATCCTTCCGTTTCACGCAGAACAAACGAATCGACACGTTATTGATTAAGATTACGATGCTGTATAAAACGAGAACACTGAACGTTCCTTTCCAAACAATTTGCGTTTTACTCGCTGGCAGACATCAGGCCGCGTTAACGGAGAGCGTTCTAGCGGATTAAATGCAACGGAACGGATCAAACGACTATGATTGCAGTATCTTGAAGCGTAGAGCACGCTTCCGCTTCAAGTCCCCCGCGTTACGAAGCAATTTTCAGTCAAACTCCCTGGCAAAGAGTCTAATTAGTCGAGCTCTTCCTTGTTTTAGGACCCTATTCGAGAAATAGTTGAGAACGAACGCGAAGGACTATGACTTTCATTTATGAGCGATTTAACGCGTTCGTTGCTAACTGTGGACATTCGCCGGATGAATGAAATAATTAAAATAGCCGTAGTTATAATTATTCAATACTTCATAATTCTATCTTGCAATTCAAGCTTTTCACTCCCTACCTTTCAGTTATTTCATTGAATTAAACTTGTGGCGTTGGTCGCCGGTGCCCTCCCCCCACCCAATGTATACGCTTACGAAGACACCAAACGTTGGATAAAACTGAAGGTGATAACCAGACTTGAAGAGTATCACCGTTTTTCGCTTTAACCGAGGACAGCGATCGACGCTGTGACATCGATAGAAGTTCGAACAGTTTCGTTTCTCACGGACAACATAAAAGAGCACGAGTATCTCTATCGCGTCTACGATCGACCCCAAAAAGCACCGTGTCGCGTCGTTATCATTCCATTCGATCCCATCGCGCTTCAATTTTACCGCGCTCCAGGTAAATGGTACTTACTTTTTCTTTTTACTTTAATCTATGATGGGCGAACGGAACAGATTCGATTGTATTGGTGAACAACTTGGTGATCGTGTGTAAAGCGACTTACTTGTAATGGAATCCTTGGTTTGCACTTGTGATCCGTGTGACAGAATTGGAGAACACAACATTTTTTTGCAAGTTTTCCTTACAAGAAAGTCTTGATGAATGTTACGAGAACGAGAGTGATATTGTGTTCTAAACAGATTTCGAGAGGCGTCTAAGAACTAAAGTAATTCTACACGTATCAACGATAACACTTTGTACTCTTTATTCTTGGTGCATCTCTTCTGAGCGTCGTATCACAATTTAATTATTCTAACGTATATAATTTGCTAACTCTCAAACAATGGGTATTTTTTATACAATACGGTAACCTGTTTTGCTAGACGCGTTCATTTTAACTGTGACATTTAAGTGCTACAATTTGACACATACGTATTTTTTTAAAGAGCAAAGCCTCTGGAATGGGAGATTCATTTCATGAACGGCGAATTTCACTTTGATAAGCTTTAATAAAACGCGCTCTATCTCGCTGATTATTTTCTTTCCATTACTCAGAATAATAATTAAAAAAATGTACTTCGTTCAATAGGAATTTCATGGAATTCAAACGGTGATTTTTAATTTCCAAAGGGCAGCCTACCCTATGCTCCTTCAACAATAGAGTGGATCTTTACAAAGCCTACGTATGATTTCGAATTCTTTAATTTCCGATTCTTCTCCATGCTCATTGTCTAAGTTTTATACAATTTTTTAATATATGAAGATCTTTTGTTACAAAGTTTGAATGCCCGCTAGTCAAAGTATCGGTGTGCGATACTTTTCAGAGATACAAATCATAATTGATTCGACTGTGTCTTTCGAAGATTAAATTTAAGGCTGCTTGTACGTATAAAAATTCCTTTTATTTGAAAATAATGTAATGATGCAATTTGAATAAAATCCACTATTGTCAATTTTTTTTATAAACAGAATCATCCGTGTCTTGCGAATGAATTCTTATCAGTTCAGGTCACCGATCCTCTAACCCGCTTTAATTAATCATTGTAATCGCAAGGAGGCTCCATTACTCTCGTTCACGTTTTCACCAACTACGGTAAACTAAATCCCAACAAGAACCAAACTATTACCACTATTCCAACAGCGGTTTACATATTTCCGAAGTTTCGAAACGTCACCTGTTAATAACCGTACCGGACTGAATTATCCCATTACCAAAATTCCTTCCAACAGAGGGACAGAAGTTGACCCGTCTTCTCGTCTATGCTTCCATTACTTTCAACCATTACTTTCCCTGCAATTCCAACCCTGTACTTTTGCCACGAGTAAAATTTCCCTGTCGTTTTTATACTTTTTGCCAATGGTACGCCGTGAATTCGAGCGTATCCGTTGCTTTCATTGCATCGACCAGCAGTTTTCCATGGGAGAAAAAAGAAAATCAACGTAACGGAATACGCATTGGATTGACACTGTGCGGCCGGATCGCGGAATCGTGATTTTCGTTAGCGAAAGGTTGTTGCGACGTGATTCACCAAGTGATTCCATCTGCAATCTGCGATAAACTCCGGTGTGCGCTACCCGTTGCCGCATTCAGTTCACGCGTACGTATTCATACGTGCATAAAGTCCAGTATCTTCCCTTCTCCGTTTATCCTATCCACCGTTTCTCTCCCCGTTCCGTTACTCCGGTAGCTTCGATCCGTTGATCGGTATCCGTTCAATTCTCTTTCAAAACCGCCTGGACCGATTTCGTGAGCGTAACGTCGATCAACGTACCGTCCACGCTCCTGCGGCGTTCAACTTTGATCATCCGACATTCTGCATCAATTTCGTAGTCCCGGCCGGAAGTTACGATGGAAATTACCCCGAGACTTTGCCCATAATTTCATCGCCTGCATTATAACTTTGGTACACCCATCGGCTTCCTGGCTCTGCTAATCGTAAAACGAGCGGAATACACGCGGCGAGCGAGCCCCGGAGGACGTTATCGTTCACGGTGTCACGAATTATTCCAACGAGCCGTAACACGATCGTCGAAAGAACTTGATGAATGCCGAGTGTTTTTTGATAACAAGCACCTTTCTACACCTTGTAATTCTTCGTCCTGCTACTCGTGATATTTTATCGCTTCATTTTCGTTTTGTTTTAAAAATTCAACGAACGCGATTGTTTCAACACAACCTGCGATATTTTAGTAGCAAGATAACCGTACGTGTTTTCGATCCTTCTATTCAATCTCCCCAACATATCCTCTTACACCGATATCCGATAAACGAAAAATTCGAAGCTCGAATGTCGTTCCGGCAATCCGATTCGTCCAATATTTTTCTCGAAACAATATAAAAAAAAAAAGGACACGGAATAACAGGAAGAAAGTTTCAACTCGCAACACGACAACACCTTTCCGATTTCAAAATCACCGCTGCACGGTACGGTTTATACGAGCCATTCGAGTCCGATCCGAGTTAAATGGCGCAAACGCGTTCTTTACCTTTGCTATTTATAGTAGCCTTCCGTCTTCCAAGCTTTTCGTCGATTCGGCCAGAAGAAACGCGCATCGGAAAAATGAACCTGGCTGTTTGCAAAGCTGTCCGACGAAGCAACGACGCGAAGCGGAAGAAGGGACGAGCGGGTAAAAACGGATCGGGATAAACTGGCGCACGCAGCCAGCGATAAGGATATTGCTCGACGAACAGGACGAACGTTGGAGCACGCGAAAAGATCGTAAAACCCGCAGGGAATTACAGCCGAGAGAAATAATATTCGCCTGCGTTATGATCGAATTAACGAATGATTTCGTCGCGGAAAAGTGAAAATTACGATCAATGTTTTCCCTTTCATACGATTAATCGAATATCTAAAAGTAAAACAAACGTCTATTTATTTTGATTTGATCGTGAATCTAGTCGTTTCGTATTGGAAAACTCCAAAGGCTGTCGTAGATTTTTTATTTGTTTGTACGTTTATTTCAAATGAAATTACAACGTACAAAGGAATTCCTTTTACCTTTATATGCGGCTACCGATCGAATTGTCTGAAATTCAAACAACCGTGCCATAACGTTCCCTTAACCGGAAGCCGTTCGAACGGATAGAGGTTTCGAACGAACGACGAGCGCAGCCAGTGAAATATATATTAAACGATCTCTTGGCTGGATCGAGACTGCGCCTCCATTATCAGAAAAGTCGAGTGCCTTATTCCGTGAGATATACTTTAGTCGCGTGGACGAAAGTGGAGGAGAAAAGGGGGACGAGCGAGTCGTAGAGTACGGGAATAAACAAGGAGCAGGTTCTTTCGAAGGATCACGTTCTCCGACCAGAGAGCGAAGAAGCTAAACTTTCCGTCACTCTCGCGCTAGCTCATGGCCCAATAGAAGGCCATTTCGCGCACAAGTTAACATAATGTAAAAAGTTTTCCAGCCCGATAGTTGATAACGTGTGCCTTCATCGTAGCGGCAGTCTTCGAGCCTCGACTGCCAGATATACATACGCTCGTCTGTCCGCGTGATCCTCGATCGTTCGACGTGGCAACGGTATCCCGCACGCGATACGACCGCGTCAAAGAAACACCACCGCTTTATGAACTTGCCCTCTAAGCGGGTCGAACGCAGCAGGTTCCTCTTCGCTCTTTGAACTTTAGTCTGAAGTACATATACCGGAAACCTCTCACCCGTCCCGTTTCGCTGCCCTTCTTATTGGAACCATAGTACTTTCGCCGATGTCACGAAAAATGTCTACCATCTTGCAACAGCGAGCAAAGTTTCCGGTATTTTTCAATACGTATCACGAGCATCGGTATCAATTATTCGCATGGAAAAAGCAACGACTATTTTACTTAACGTTCGTCGGAGGAAACGTAACCGGAACCGAGCGAGGCCCACGAAATCGGCTTTGTGGCCCTGGGAATATCAGAGCGAAGCTTAAAAGCAGGGAAACGGTAAGCACCGAAGAGAGTCCTCTGTTTCAGTCGGTGCAAGCAAGGAACGCGCTATTATCTTGGCTTCTCGTTTCCTGAAAACGCACGACGATGAAGCATCGCGGTTGGATATCGGCAAAACGGTCGGGAATCACAAAGAAAGAAAAATTTCACGAAACAAAAGGACTCGGTGGAAGCGTTGGAGAGTGCCCGGAGGTTTCGTCCCTTTTGCTAAAACCGCCGCGCCGCGCGGGTTCGAGTCTGTTTCATTGTCTCGTCGCGATCTATACCGAATAATTAGACTGGCTTGGTAAAACCGGGCCGGCTCGTTCCACGGAACCGCTGGACCACGGTAATTCGCATAATCTCGCCAGGATAAGGCATTATGTAAATGCTCGGAAACGTCAACCCCTTAGCAAGGTCGCTGCTTTAATTGAATAGTTGAAGCTGGCATTTTTTGGTCCGGCGCGGCGACTCGCGTCTTGGATTGAAATTTCACCTCGACTTGGAAAATAAACGAGACTGGTCTCGAGCCGACTTGTAATTAAACGCAGTTTAAAGTTTTATTCCGTGGGTAACGGCTTTCGCGACGTTAGCTACTTGCTAAACGAAATTACACGTTCGATGCTATATTCTTGATAAAAAGAAAATGGAAAAAAGAAAGAGGAAGGCGTTCCATTTCCCGCGTTCCAGCTAACGAACTACCCGAGACCGTTCCTCGTCGTTTTTCGTTCACGGACCACGGCATTCTATTCCCAGACAGGATATAGATCACGGTATTTAACCGACTTCCTCCCCCGTGGTAAATGCAAATAAATAGAAAAGTACGGGCGTTGGGCCGAGAAAGTATCGGTGAGATTCACCGGGAGATCGAGCGAGAAAAGGGGGAAACAAAGAAAAAGAGCGGTAACGGAGTGAAGCGAGAGGAAAGAAGAGGAAAGAAGAGGAAAGAAGAGGATAGAAGAAAAGAAGAGATGGTGCAGCTTCGTGTTTCCTTTCGCGCTGTCGTTACGATTAATCCGGTTTCCCCGTAATTACATCGACGAACGCGCCACTAGAACGTGCCCCGACGTCCAACTTTCCCGTCCATTCGCTCCCTTTCCAGTGAAATCCTGCTGCCTCGAAAGATCGTTGAAACTCTCGACGGATTGGCCAACGCGTACAGACGATTTCCTTTTCCTCCTTTTTCTTCTTCTTCTGCTGCTGCTACTCCTCCTCTAAACTTCTTCCTCAACGATTGCGGGAAAACGACGAAATTTCTCGACTGCGAATTAACTTACCGTCACGATACTTCGGACCGTCTTCGATGTTCTCGCAACGGAACCGCGACCAGTTCATCCTCATCTGGAAATTGAATTTCATCCTCTTTCGCTGTGTAGGCGAACCGGCTTGCCGGCGTAAATTAATTTACGCAAATCTTCCACAGGCATGAATTTTTCCAGCACTAATTTCTCCAGAAGCCAGCGCACGCTCCACGGGATATAGTCGCAGAACCGTGGCAAGCCGTTACTACGGTAATTACCTTCCTACCTTCGTTCTGCTCCACCTTTTTGTCTCATAACCAAGTAACTATCTTAATTGCTTTCGCTTTTCTGCCTCTGGATACGACTACGATTCTACGCCCTCGTATCATTCCCTCGTCCCGTCTTTCGAACCCGCTACCGGCTTTCGTTTCTTCTCTTTCCTTCGTCTCGTACATCTTCGCCCGACATCGTTTCCTTCTTTCTTCCTTTATTCTTATCACGGATTCGGGGTTTCGTTTGAACTCGTTCATCCGTCATCCTTTTTCCTCCCATCTCGCATTCGTGGTTTTTCACCTTCCTCTCGTTCGCGCGATCCACCTGGCCGAGCGTCACGGTTTCGCGCTCGTTGTCCCTGTTCGCCGGCGATAATACCGGCTCGTTCGTGCGACGCGGCTGCGTGACAATCTTCCCGAGGGATTTCGAACGGAAGCAACCGTTCCGCCAATTTTCACGCTGTTCGCCGCCGTTCGCGTTGCCCGGCTTCTCGTTATTCCGCTTAGAAAAATCCGTTGAATGGACAGCCGCCACGGAATAGAGTTAACAAGCTCGGTAATTGTTGGCTGTCTAAGCTGCTTTCTAAGAATATTGTAGCAACGCGTTTTCTATCGCGGATTAGAACGGGCAGGCGCCGTAGCGAATCGATTTTTTCAATATTTTCTTCTTTATCTTTTTTATTTTTTAAAAGTACAACCATTAAGTTTTTATAAGCAACGTTTGAAGAGGTATTTGTGAGCATCGAGGATAAGGAGGGTACGCAGACCAAGCATCGAGGGAACGATCCACCGTAATTATGTAAACGAGTCCCGGACCAGAAGGAAATATGCGTTCACGCAACGATGAAAGAAGCAACGAGAGCAAGATTTTCGTTTCTCATTTTCAGTGGTGCACTCGTTGGCCCGGCTGTGCCTAAAGCGATCTCGTGGCTTCAACCGAGTGTGCTTCGCCGGTTCCCCGGTTGGAATGTCATTATTTCAACGAAAGCGTTTGTTACCGCTCGCTGACGACACTCGACTCCTTCGCGACGAAGTGTTTACTCGAAACTCGCTCAGCAACGAGCCGGAGTATCGCCGTCCAAAGGAATGATTTTTTAAAAATTCTCCAGCCGTGGCTGGAATTCGTTACAGTTGTCGCGAGCGTGGACCGTGATACTCGTATAGAGGAACCAGCTGCATTTTTTCCCTTGCATCCCTTGCTTTTCCTCGTTACATCGTCACCTTTCTCCTTCCCCGCTGCTATCTCCAACGGCGCGACCGCAAAATTGGACAAGACCTTCTCCTATTTCTCTACGCCATCCTTTTTCTATTCCTACACTCCAGTCTTGTCGGCTTTTCCTTTTTCGCGAACCATGCCAATTTGCCGTTTATCGCGACCAGAGAATACCAAGAATAGGAAAATTGTCATGGAGACAGTATCGTTCGGTTTCGATTTCGATCTAAAGCAGTTTTCTTTGTCAAATAATCTTTTGATCGAGCAGCGCATAATCTGACGCTAATCAAAACGCAAATCGTAGTCGAAGACAAACGATAGCTCTCGAAGGAACAATCGATCAACGACAAATTTACATGGGTCGAGAGGTTGAATAGTCACGTCTTTCCCCGGAAGTTACACGAATTTCGACGATCAAGCGAGATTTCCTATTCCTTAGATCTATGAACGATTTGCGAATCCTTCCGTCTAGCCAATACGTAAACTTCTGCCGGTTTAATTGGCTGCCCGGTAAGGCTGCCTCGTTAATTACCTTCCATTTAATTAACGTTTACCCTCTTAGGAGCGCAGCAACGGCCACCCTCGCGCGCCATGTAAATCACTGGCTTTGGATGCTCCAGTGATTCGACACGCTTCCGTTCTCTACTCGCGCCGACGAATCGTGGCGGACTTTGCGAAGACTTCATTAGTATCTTGTTTTGTTTCACTCGCATACACCAGAATCAAACGTTAATGTACCGAATATTAACATTTTACGAGATCACGGTATCACAAAAAGTGTTGTGTGTAAAATAAAGTACAAAATATAAACCACGTTGGGCTAGTTCTACCAAAAATCCTTTTCACTTTCTTCAAAGAAGTTCATTTCTTTTTTTTTTTTTACATTCACTACTGATTCAAAACTTTTCACCAGTACTGTATACATATGTATTTGCGTGTCTGTGTGTGTGTCTGTTCCCTTGAGAGAATTAAATTTGTGGAAGATTTTACAAAATTTGGTATTGCTCGACAGAGAATATTAACTCTTTGCAAAGCTATTGTAACAAACATGAAGAACTAGTTATATGCGTCTGACATATGTCGGATATACATCCCTTCAAGTTAATTAATGCGTTGATTACTTCGGAAACGCGATTGATGGACACTGCACATCGACGATTAGAAAATTTCAGCCACGTTAGCAGCGTTAAACGAAAGTTAGATTGCAAGGTATATTTTCAGCGAGGTTCCATTTTATTCCTGGTGAAAAACGAAACTGGAATTGCGTGGTCCGTGAGATTCCAATAGTCGACGATTCCGTTAATGGTTCATTCGATCCAGACAAAACAAATGGAACTACCCTTTTCGTTTCCTACAAATGGACGTTGCCTGGTTCGAGGCAATGCCTTCGTGTCTGAGCATCCCTTGGATTTATCTTCGGAAATGGGCACGCGAATTTCACCAAGCAATTTTACGTGAAATCGTTGCATTGACTTAAAGAACGCTCAACCATACATCAAAATTATGATCCTATATATTTTTCTACGAAATAAACCCACAACAGTTCCCTAATCGTGTTTCGGTTGGTATTTTATTAAATGAAAAATGCTCGGTACGGTTGGTGAACAAAAATTTCATAACTCGGATTTGTCGAGCAGTAACTTTAAATGAATTCTATAGAGAGTGCTCGATAGACCGATACAATTTTTTAATTTTCAGCGCACGGATTCGACAACGAGTTACAATCCTATCCCTCCAATCAAATCTTCGCAATTCTGTTTTTCGAAACATGCCAACGAACGAGCAACCGGTACGTCTGTCGTAAAAATGAATGAAAAATTATACAACATGAGTGCGATTACGTTCTAATAAACACATCCTGGTATGCGCTATCATCCAAAACTTCAGAGGTATTTTTCGATAAAAATATATCGAGTGAATTTTTATAAACGAAATATCTACATATACTAGTTCATTTAAGTTGATTTTGTTCCCGGTTACTCATCACTTCCACTCAAGGAACAAAACATAGCCCACTTTGTCACGAGCTCCTCTACCGATTGTTTTCCTACGTAATCGACTCTTCGTACCCATTTAATTACTCGATTACAAGCCAGCAGCTCGCACCCTCGTAAAATAGGGTAAACATTCCGGGTGAACGAAGACAATGTCCCTGTTCCAATGAAACGAAGAATCGATCGAAGCAACCACCGAGAATTAGGTACACAGAGGGCCAACGAAACGAGGGTATCGGTCAAGTGTCGGCTCGCTGTTCGTGCGTTTTTCAACGAAAGCAGAATATATTTGCCAGTGAAACACACACACACCTTGTACATACCCTCGTGAAAGCAGCGAAAGTACTCAAAAATAATTGGTTCACTTCGGTTGATCTTTCCCCTTAGCGAAGAGTTTCTTTCTTCGTTCGGTTGCTCGCAAAACCAGCCTAGCCGCAGTCATTCACCGAATATAAATATCAGTTCGACGATTTCTCGTACGTTCCCATTAAATATCCGAGTGCTGAGCTCGGTTTTTTGAACCAATCGTCTCGAGAGGTAAAGAAATTAGAATTGAAAAGATGCCGGTACAGGCTGCGACTGTTGGTTTCCCAGTTCAATTCTCAATTTCGAGTTGTACTCGGAACAAGAGGAACTCTAATAACACGATCGACTACTTTGTAAACTCTTAAAGCTTTGTTCGCTGAAGTCGTATCAATATTTGTTAAAAATCGACGTGTGTCGATCGAACAATGTCTCCTGCCAGGCCACAAAGGCACGTAAATAAATAAAGAATGATGAGACGGATAGATTCAGATGAGATGTCGTTGAGCGAAACGACACAGCAATTCCGTCACTTTATAGAGAAGAATATGTGCGATAGAGAAAGAGATCGCCCCAGGGTAGTCGCGAAAAGGGAACAAATCGAAGAGAAACAGAAGACAAACGAACACAGACGCCACAAGACGAAAGAGAGGACGATAGAAGGGTGGAAACTCAAAGCTTGTCCAGATGGGTGAACGTATGTACTAGCCGTAACTTTGTTACGTAAGTGATTGAGGTTAAACTTCGGGAAGGATTCGCAAACTTCTTACGGTTCGCAGCTGACAGACGCTGGATGCTTTCCCAGCGTGGCGCCGCGCCGCGCCGTGACGCTGTCGATTTCCCGTGATGGATCGTGACGTGTTTGGGGACACGAATCGATACCGTGTCGATAACACGCTACCGGATATTAGGTGTCGAACAACAAAATTAACGATTTTAATGAAGGGTTGCACGCGAATCTTCCACGTGAAATTGAAACCTAAAACATCTTCGTTCAAATTCTATTAATTTCTGAATACCGTAAGCACTTATTTCTGCTAGAAATGTGTCTCTGAAGCTCAATATTTCAATGGAATCTTCGAAATCAATAAGCTATTTCAATTTATATCACGGAGAGTATTAGTGGAGAATTAATGGTGTTATAGCTGGTGGACGATTCGGAGAGGGGAAGGAAAGAATTGATCCACATACCGGGTAGGTTAATTGGTTAAATCAGTCGGCCGGCAAATGAGAGATTCCGGTTTGGATCCCGATTCAGCAATTTCGTCAATCGTGTCTTTTCCTTTCTAGATAACTGGGGAATTGGTTTAGGAAGGATTACCTTCATACAAGTTGAGAAACTTGACTATGTACTCTTATTCATGATTCGAAATGAACTAAATTTTAACGCGTTTTACTAGACGATAACTAAGTTCTGCGTTCCTGTCTTACAATCTAGGTATATGTACTAGTTGATTTCCAAGGGTGTACACGTACGTCCTTTGTAACGAAAGGGTTAATATAGTTTAGGATGGTATCTACTTGCTCCGTACCTCGTAGAATAGTCTGTCGAAATGTCTCTTCACTGTGAAATACCTCAACAAAGTAATTCGTAGTATGCTTCCAAAGCATTGCCCGCTTAAGTGGATTCACGACGAATATTTTCCACAATGCTGAACGTACGGAAACACTCTGTTGAAGGAAATTGTTGCCTACGAATCGGTGGATGTTTACGCGGCTATTAACAGACCTGGTTAGGGAACGTAATGAAAGGAAATGCGACTTCTGAGAGCCGGGGCCGGATACGATTCACGAATTTATCGATACCATTAATTCGTTTGCTCTGAAGTCAAATTTCCGTGTTTCGTCTCTTGCCTCCCAGCTCATCGATGGAAAATTAACTCTAAATTTGTAGCCTGGCTTCCTGCCGTTCCACGAATATCGCTTACGGAGCAATTACAGCTTCGGGATCGGATCGATTGCACGGGCGAGAGGGTAGGATCGATTTTTCGAAAAATACGAGGGTGAATCGAGCTGCGATTCGGCCGTGAATTAATGCTTCGACTCGTTTTGCGAGCAACGCTCAAATAATTCAAGGAGCGTCGTCGAATCGCGCTAAAATGTTATTTGCAATCCTATTACCGCGAGCGTGCTTCATTCGGTTAGCGGGATTTATTGAATTATTAAGTTCGCGCGATTTCATTGAATCCGCTGCGATTTATGAAGAGGCGAAACTCCCAGACCGCACTCCCGCTTGTTTCGCGACATCTGTGTAAGCGATTAAAAACCCGCGTTCGACCGATGTTAATAAATCGTCCATTTTGTGCGTATTAACGCGAAAGTGGATTAACGTGTTCGAACCCCCCCCCCTCGACATGCTGGTGGGTCATCAATTGTATTTTTCGCATGGGTCATAACCATCTTCCATCATCGAACACCACGACCAATGACAAACTCTCTTTTGTTACACGTTGCACCGAATAATTTCTACAAACAATGTAGAAATACTGCGGAATTGGAAAGAATATAACACGTTTGAAAGCTTACAAATTGAAAATGCAATTAAAGGGAACAACTGTAATTGAATCGTTTAATGATAATGAGGAACAGCAAGAGAAAAGTTTAATTAAATGTGTTAATGAGATCCATACAACTCGGCGGGTTAAAAAGCGATGTTTCATGAATGTTCTTTCATGATTATACGTTACAACCACCTGAATTAACCAAGGTACAACAATATAAGCAATGCTCAGTTGTGCTGATGCGTTACTGTAAGCTTTAAACGTGGTCTCCTCGAAACGGCAGAAGTTTTGCCCATACTACTGAACTTTTAAAGTAGCCGGCTACACGATTATGTCCTGTTACGCTTTAATATGATTGCAAAAAAAAAGGAGTAAAATTTTAGTCAAGAGTACGCCTAGCAATTTTCGCCTTGTTCTTGGAATTTGTATAAGGTATATCGGGTCTATATCGGAAGTGTCTTCCAACGGTTGGACTAATAGTATTCATTTCGCGAATGAACAAAAGAGAAACTCCATTGAGATAGTGGAGTACTGGAACCCTTTGACGTTTACTCGGAGCACACTGGCTGCCGGACGAATCCTAATTCGGTTGGGTCGAATTAATCAAATTACCACGGTTCCCTCGATCTCTATCGAACGCCTCAGCTCGTCTTGGAATAACCGGCGACGTTCGACGATGGACGGCAAGTGGCCGAGCCAGTTAAGGGTCCCCAGGTAAACACGAATAATCCAATTTCTCTGCTGAGCACCGCGAGGTCAACAGAATTTCGGGCACGTCATTGTGGCTTCCTAATTCCGTTCACCTTAAAACACACAAACGGACCGGCGAACGTTCCGTCGTGTTACGCGGCTCCCCTTTCACCCCGATCACGTATCCTTAATTATCTCGTTACCAAGTGTCTCCGTATTTCACGCGATCCCTCGCTAACGATTTATCGCGTTATTAAAGATTAATGATGATCCGCCTAAGCTAGGTGGAAAAATTTCAACTTTCTCGATTTAGTAATTCTTAAGTCGAAAAATGACACCTACAAATGGGAATACCTCTGTATCGCGGATCCACTGTACCCGTAATTATCTCATTCCCCCAGTGTACCTACGTTTTAGCGACCCTTTGCTAACTGTGTATTCATCGCTAATGAAAGATAATGACCGCGAACTAGCCGGCAAACTCTAAAACTCATTTATTAACGTTAATTGTAAGAACAGTTACCGCAAACTACACCGCGACCGAATCGCTTAACAGGAATATTTATTCGAGTTCAACGAGATTGTTTGATTCGTATTTAATCGGCGAGTGGTAGAATTTTCTTTATCAAAGGTGCAGTGAATTGTGTGTTATCGGTGGCTGTTATCCGAGGATCCGTTTCGTTGAAGATACCAAGAACTTTGAGGCAATTAGCTATTATTAGATCGTGGTTAACGCGACGAAGTAGGCCTCGGGAAATCTTGATACAGACCATTCCGTTAATACCGTAGAATCTGTAACGATGCACAGTCGCATGCACAGCTCGACCAAATGCTTATTTGCACGCGAAATCCTTGCCACTCGAAATTCTGCAATGTAGGCCGTGCAGCTATGTTTCGACATTTTGTTATTTTGATAGGTTCGTTCTCACTGTCGCGCGACGGGCTGATTTTCATCGTTTCTCTTATTCCCTGTTTGCTATTCAGAACCGAATACCAAGATTAACACTGATCATTATTGTCTGCAATTCCAACTACTGCATTCAATTATACGACGACCAAAGTCTCGAACAATTAATTGTCTAGCGCTTGTCAGCTCGGCAAACAAAGAACACGATGGATTAAGTTCCTCGCGACCATCCCACGTTCCTTTAATGACCCGCGATACACTCCATCTCTTGATCCATCTTTCGCTCTCACAGCGCAATCTTTTTTGTGTCGCAACACGAAGTTCGTTAACGAAACAAGCCAACAATCCTCACCTGGTTTCTGCAACGAGACGTTCACACAGGCTGAATCCGCGTTGCCTAATCAACTTTCTATCGACGCTCGCATTTCATTGGCAAATCCTACGCGTCGTAAGTTGAACGATCGCCTAATGCCATGTCGTAGGTCGCGAGCTCGAACGCGATGCGATATCGCTTTTAAATCCGTTAATGCGGGCTTGGGAAAGGCAATTTGCATAGGTTTCACGGTAACACGTTCCAAGCCCTGCCGCGGGACTATCATTGCTACAACCTGGATTCCTACTCTGTTAATCCTTTGGACTTTTAAGCAGACCTCGACACTTTTATCCGACCAAAGAATTGTATTTGAATCAAGTTCTTGATCGACGTACTGTTCCCCTCTAGTTTTTAATTTAAAAGGTTTTGATACTAATAAGACATTCCAAAAATTTTCACTTCTTCTTTCTTGGATATTGATCATGCTTACCTCCAATTTATTAGGCTTCTATACCAATCGACAAAGTTTTTACCATTCATGTTCCGTGGTGCAAACTTTAATCGTGACGAATCGATGACAGAACGTACTCCGCGCAGATCGTAAGTCGTTCCGAGGGGTAGAAGCGATTTTATTTCGAAATTCTGAGTTTCGTCGAGGTTTTTCGACCTCTGTTTCTCTTTTTTTTCCGTCTCCCCTCGGGTCCCTTCGTTCGACTCCCCTGCTTTTTACCCCCTTTTTCTTCCTTTCTTTTTTTACACCTCACGCCGCATGACGTTAAATCACACGAAAGGCTATAAATCCGGCGCATTTCCAGGACAGCTGATCCGGCAGGAAATATCAGTAAAGTGGAACAAACAAATCTCACGGCCACCTCGAACGTTTCGCAGACGAAATGCTGCTCTCGGACTATATCGTAAATGCATCTCGAGCGTATTCCCGCCGTCCGGTCTCTTCGGATTCGCCGTTAAATCGAGCTCAGCCCGGAAAAGCATCAGCTGCGATCTCAACGCCGGCTTTTTCCGCCTTCTTTCACGGAACAACGCTGTTTCGAGCGTGCTGCATTAGTAAGCAAACTTTATTCACCGTAATCGATCGATAGTAACCGAGGAAATTTAGTTGTCTACCCGTTTTCTCTGTATTTTTACGATCGGCTGCAGGTAGCTGGAAAATGAAACGAAAATCCAATTGATCGATTAATGTTTTTATGAAACCGATAATTATCAACTAACCCTCTTCTCTAACTCGACGTACAATTTAGAGTTTAATTTAAAAATAAATTGAAATTCTAATTTCTTAATATATTATTCTCCCAAATATATGAAAGTTTTATGAGTGGTTAAAATTACAAGGTTTTAAAAGATAATCTACGAAGCGTCAGCTGCGACTTCACTGGTTTAGAGAACGAGCACTGACTCGTCTGAAGAAAGGCTGTGGATCGAGTGCGAAGGCTCGACGAAAGAACAGGAGCCGTTTAATCAACGATCGATGAAGAAAGAAAGAGCAGAGCCCGCGGTGAACGGGAAGAAAGTGAACGGCTAAAAGGGGGAGAAGAGGGGTGGTAGGAATTGGAATAAAAATGAGGGTTGTTACCGATGGCGGTTGGATCTCTCATTTGATTGCAGGCTGGTGGAAAAATTGCATTTGTGTCCCCGGGTGCCTTTGGCTAGCCGAATAAGCTACGGCACTGAACGAAAGGGCGGTCCCCGGGGACCTTTAAGCGAGATCAGATATTATGTTAAACGTTTTTAGTTATTCACTCGACGCTCCCAGCAGGATCTCCCTGTGCCGTCGTAAATCCGCCTTTGGTAATCGAGAACGATTCGCAGGGAGCCGAATGCCGTTCCTTCATCTTCTCCGTCTCCCTAACGAATTGATTGACCTTTGAGGGAAAACCCAAGAGGTTTATCGACGTCTTCGAGGCCGGAGGGGATGAATCGCCGAAAGGGCTGATACAGAGCATCCGTGGAACACGTTGTGAAATCGAAAACGACGGGGTGCTCTACGGGTAATGAAATATTTCAAATCGTTCCTTTCTTTTTCTCCCTTCTCACTATCGCAGGATAAGGGACACGCTATCTCCAGCAACGATTTTAGAATTTGCCACGAGACAAATCGTCGTCGAGCCGATAGGGATGTTTCGCCGATGGTATCCGTAAAAAGAAAGATTTCAGGGAAAACAGGCTGTTCTTCTTCCTTTCAATTTCCTTTTTTCCTTTCACTAGGGTTTCATATAGCCTCTATAATTTATACCATCTATCCGTGCCGTTTTTCATGTCCATGCTTAGTTCGAGATGTTAAATCTTATAAAATTATACAATCATTCTGTGTTTTCATTATTTCACCCTATTTTTTTCTCCCTGATACCCTAAAATCATGTACTATAAAGAATATTCACACGAAATTATCTAATATTTGTAACAGCCACTCGTGTTACTCGTTGTACGCTTTAACACATTTTTGTCAGAAATTTCAGTGTCAATAATAGTTAATGGGATAGAAAAGTGAAGTTTTGACGGCGTTGAAAGAGTAACGGATCATTTGTCGTCTAGGAACAAAGTGATGTCGCGTCGTCCGGGGAAAGCTCTTTGTGCTTTTGAAAATCGCAAATAATGCTCGGAACAGCACACAGGCTCGTTTAATGAATTTCTACCTGGGAACAAACGTTGCCACCGTAAATCGCCGTCCCGTCCTCGCGACAAAATTATGGTAAACGCGCCGGGAAGCTTCATAAATGGGAAAGCAATGACTGCCCGACAGGCTGCTGAATACGAGTCGACGAAAAATCAATAATATTTTAGTATCGGCCGGTCGACATCTCGTTTTTAACCCGGTCGACAAGCGTTTCAAAACATTTTCGCGGCGCACTTTCAAAGACGCGTCAATCTGGCCAGAAAGGAAAGCGTTTGTGTCGCTTAATGCGCGGGTGTCGCATTGGAAATTGATTTACTTGCTCGTTAGTAAAAGTTCATTTGCTCGACGAGCGTACTACCGTTCGAAGCGTTACGCTTGTTGCACTTTTAGCAGCAGGAAACAGTGACTGAGGGATGGTTTGTGTGAACTGCAAACTGTTCGAAGCGAACGACTTTGTTGAAGGTCTACCATTTTACTCCGCTTTTTCACCTGTTTTTTATTTAAACGCAATTTTTGGAAACTTCACCCTTCGTGGTTCTTCAATGACTCGCGAAATTGACAATCTTTTTACTCGCAAAAAATCGAGTAGGCATACTCGACCTTTTTTCAACGATTCAACTGCCAAAATAAACGTTTACCTAGAAATATTTTCAAAGAATTGCTTCGAATCTTCAGCGTGTCTGTCTCTGGTATTCGACTTGTCTGAAAGACCTTTATAGGAATCGGCGAGCAGAGGTAGAAGAGAAAACTCGTAAAAACGGATAGTCTCGCGGACGGTTTCAAATAAACCAATGAAAAAGCGACATTTCGAGACTGTCGGCTGCTTCGAACACGATGTCCTTCGAATCACGAAGGGTTGGCAAACCTCTGATCTTCTGCTAGGCTGGCTTTACCGCGGCACAGCCAACGTAACGTCCGTTTTAATAACGTGTCAGAGTGGAACGAGCGTTGACATTCTTTGGCTGGGTGTACGCCTGCCAGAGGACAATGCTCGTTCGAGGCCCGTGGTTGGAATATTTTAGAGATAAGGTCGTTCGAACCAGGATGTTCGTTCCAGGCTGGCTTGATTTACCCTAAAAACGGTGCACCGATTTATGACTAAAGAGACTGTGACATTGTAATTTACAATTACTTGTCGTTAGCTTTCCAGCAGCGAAAGAAAAGAAGGGTTATTCTAAAATTCTAATATAAAAAAAAATATTGCGTTTCGATATAAGAAGATACCGATACTTCTATTTCAAGGCCAAAAAATAATGAAGAAAAGTATCGATACCATAGTGGTTTTGATTCATCCCTAGGTGAAAAATAAGGAGGACAATCAAGGAAAAGTGCGACGAGGTAAGAAATGTAAGAGAGAAGGGTGGAAGGGATGGAAGGCTGTAAGATTGTAAATAGAAGGATAAAAACAAAAATCAGGAGAGAAAAAGAAGCAAAAGAGTGTAAGGAAGTAGGCGAAGTCTTGGTAGCAGGTGGAAGTAAGGGGAACAATGAACAGAAAGTGCGACAGGGTAAGAGATAGAAGAGAGCAGGGAGTTGGGGAAGTCTGTAAGAGAAGATAGGGGGACAAAAACAAAAATCAGAAAAAGAAAGGAAAGCAGAAGACTGGAGGAAAGTAGACGAACTCGGGGCCGGAGAAAGGGGGAACGAACAGACGATAGGGTGCGGAACGGAAGATATGCAAAGTTCGGAACTTAATTCATTTCTAAGGCGCCTCACGCGAAGCCTGAACGTGCCAGATCGCTCGGTGCGGTGTTATACTTACTATTGCGGCTTCCGTACATCCGTGCTCCCGCGAATTATTAACCACAGTACCGGTGTTCACCGGCAGCTTCGCTAAACAACTTCATCTCCTCGTAGAGACCCAGCTTTTCAAGTCTCCTTTTCGTATTTCCGACTGGTTGACGCGTGATTTTCAAAAATTTCCAACGAATCGAACCAGTCTAAACGTCAACGATGCATGGACCAGGTAGAAAAGTTACATCTCGAACCCATCGATTCGATCTATCGGTTACTCGACTCGACGGAATTGCGTTTTCTGGAAACTCCTCGAGACCTTTGAAGAGATTAAATCCCTGATAAAAGTACGCCGGTTTCTTTTACTATTTTCTCCACTTTATACCCCGGTCCCGCCAATTTCCATCAGGAAAAATTCTGACGCGACGAAAGCGATCCAACACGCAGTTTGATGAATCGACGCGTTTAATCTTCTCGAAATTCTATTCGAGCGTGTATCGAAAATCCGATCGATGTTCGAACTCGAACAGCTACTACGCCAATCGAGTAGCGATTTTAATCGAACTTTACCGTGATTTTCCTATAGACGTTTTTGCGTGCTGGAAAAACGCTTAAAATACACATCCGCGATTGCTGACATAAACTTGTATCAAAATTTTGTTTATTTCCATTCTTGCTTTTACAGAAGAAATTGATGGCAATCAACTTTGTATTTCTTTCCTTTAAATTACTGACTGCGAATGTGTTAAATAGAGGATAACCGTCGACGAGGTTCGATTTGGAAAGATTGAAACGTCAATTACGCGAAAGCACCGAGATTATCGAAATACCATCCGTTTGAATTATCACGGCACCACTTGGCCAGGAATATCGATTATCCGGAAGCTCATATAGAATGTAAATAAGCTCCTCCTGTCCCCTACCAGTGTGTGTGTGTCGTTGTTTATTCGAGCCTAGCGGCCATTCATTGTTCCCTATCGAACCGCTGTTGTTCTACGAATTTATCCGTTGCGGGCGTGCTCCTCTTTCTCTATTTAAAATACGGCCTCGCCGACCAGGGTGGGTACGTTCGACAACCTCTTCCTTTTCTCTCCCCGATAAGTGGAAAGACTCTATTAATTCGAAATTTGTCGGGTGCAGTTTCAGGAACTGGGGAATTGGTGTTGAATAATTTAGAAGAGTTCCAAACCATCTAAAATTAACTTTCAACTGTCACTGCTTCAAATGACCCATCGTCCAAGGACTAATTGGATCTAATAAGAAAAAAAAAAGTCGAGGAAAAAAAGAGAGCGATACGTGTTTACGAGTAGCGACTGGGTAAAGTGAAAAAAAAAAAAAAAAATGTATGTGCTACGTTTGCGAATGACTCGTATCTGAAGCACACCACTTTACTCCTCGAGTGCTCATCGTGCAGAAATGAATTCTATAAACACATCCGGCCATATTCGCGTGCAGAATCCACTTCATTCGCGATGAAGGGGTTGTTTCATCCTGCCGCTTTTTGCAACGGGGAATAAAACCAGACCTCCTAACGAACGTATAACGAAGAAAGATTCTTTTTTCATCGTCGCGGAATCCGTAATGCCTCTGAGCGAAAATTTCACGGAAAATCTATTCCGTATCAAATTGCCGACGAGAGTAGACCATGCAGAACTCTCGAGTCACCGTTATTGCCGGGATTTACCGAAAGAAACAAACCGGCGTATCGTCGATCCTGCGGAGGGTGGAAGACAATTCAAGGAATAAGGATCGCCGGTAGCATTCCGAGAGATTTTCGAAGGATAAACGTAGCGTAGATCCTTGCTGCTTCGAAAAAGGGAAATTTCGACCTCGAGCAGAAAACGGACGGGATCATTACACGGCTCGCTTGAAGGTTGTTCACAAAATTCTATCAAAAACATGAAGCTTTTATGCTTCTCATATTCGTATCAAACCCATTGTGGTTTACTAATTGTAAATACAGTGGTATTTACCTAACCATAAGTTCATCACTCTTCGAAGAATATGATACGCGTTCGAAAGCTCCGGGCAGAGAAACGCAAATGCGGTATACTGAAACACGAACAGGCTGATCTAACCATAATTTCGCGGAGCTGGCAATATGAAGGGGAGGTCGACTGAGCTACGCAAGGATATCGCCATATGGATAATGCTTTCTCACGTATCGCGTTCGTGATCTATATTTGATGGCTCTATTTAGATACTCCCTAGGTATCTTCTCAGAAGCGATGCCCGCGGGCCAACCGGTCCGCCGAGATTATCCACTTCGTATGGGGTTACGCACAACACGCACATTCCACGTGCAGGCTAGTTACCTCAAGACGACTGAGAAGGATATCGATCCTAAGCGGCGTTCCAAATACGTTCCCAGTTATTATCGCCGATCTTCGACTGGTGGTTCCATTGTAAATCGGGCTAAATCTGACGAATCTGTCGCCCCGACGTGGTATCCATTTAAAGTTTGCCCCGGGGATATAAAGGATCCTTTGACCTAGTTGGTAACGCGGGATTAAGTCAATACGTGTCGTGTAATTTTTAAACCCCCTTTTCTTATCAGGGTAAAATGACCTGATTTTTATCGTCGAGTTTTGATTTCGAATAATATACGGGTTACGTGTTGCAATTATCAATTGCAAATTGTGTAATTATAATATTATAGAACCCTTCGAAACGAAATACCCATTAATGTTTGAAAGCTTAATAATCAGAATATTCTATTAATTGCATTACAGATTTGAAAGTATTTAGTTTCATTTGTACCGATCAAAATTAATTATAATTATTAAACAAGTATCTATAACAATATTGTATATCTAAATAAAATGTGAATAAATGAAATTTGATATCATAGCGCGTACCGAATGGATGTTCGAGGGAGGATTAGGGAAAATAAAAGTAGTATTGTGTAGATGTAGAAAAATCACACCGAATACACAGTCTATTTTTTTCATAATCCTCCGATTGTTCTCGACCCTAATTCGTTTAAATTTTAGTCAAAACATACCCTTTTCCGCTTACGTTCAGGGGTTTAACGCTTCCTGATGATAGGCGTTTCTCGCCTCCAACCATAAGCGCGTGGGCCCTTACATTTCGCTACGGAGACAATGTTTATGATGCGGCTATTCCGGACCCTCGGATGGTCAAAATTGAAATACTCTATTGTGGTTGAAAATTAGTTTCCATTCTTCGAAAAAAATAACCGACATCATATCCGAGTCATAATCCTGATCGCCGTCCCTGTCGGCTCGGCCTGTCGGACATCTGGCCTCTAACACCAATAAACACTTTATTGCCTACAATTGTCTTAATGGAACAGGAGTGAAATTGAACAGATCACGAGGTGCAGGCAATTTCGATCAATTTCCGGTGTCAATCGTTGCGACGACGTCCGGTTAATGTCGTTCGACCCTGCGAATCGAGCGTAATTGTCATCGAGCGAGATCGTCGTGCGCGATCAGCGGATTCATACAGACACGAAAAACAATTTAACTGGAAATTAAAAGCCTGTTCGGTATTATCCCTCTTTTCAGAATTGCTATTCCGTGAACCAGCAAACGCTCTTTCGTTGATCTTTTGCTAAATCGCTCTCGACTCGCAGGATAATGTTCACTTTGCGTTTACAAGCAGATCGAAAATCGAGTGGATCGGTCAGATAGAACGATTTCCACTGTTCTTCGACATAATTATGAAAATGCTGAGTTAAGCGGAATTAACCGAGAGCTAGTTTTCCGTCGACAAACAAATATAGGAAAACAAACGGGAGGAAGAGCGGACGGTTGAGCGGTGAAGAGAACAATGAAGAGTACAATTATGAGAGGTGCGTTAATGAAAACGAACGCTTTATTATTCACGTAATCAGCTGCATTTGCGCTCCATACGGTTTCTCTACACTTTCTTCTATACACCCGGGTGATGCTTGACTTACCAATTAACACTTTACTGCCATCATAAATTAAACCTCTGTCAAGAAGTAATTTTATTTCTAACAGGTTTAACACATCAGTGCGATGATATTCATAATTTTTATAAATTATTCACACGGCAGCGTTATTAATTTTCCCGTCTTCTTGCCATAGAAAATAACGACACTGACTCGTTTGTCATTCGCAGAACATTCCCAGTCCCCGGTTCGCAATCTCTTTCTTCCAGGGATCCAGCCTCGAAAGATTCAGCCCGTCCGAGCATGGCTCTATCTTCTCTGTAATTACTTTCTGACTACTTGTTCGCGCCTTTCACCAGCCAACACTTCCAACCAGCTTTTTTCTCCTCGAATGATCATTCTCTGGCCGACGTCGAACAAAGCCTGGCGAACGCGTCGCCGGGGACCATTGTCGGTTGAAGTTCGGTTTTCCTTGCGACTTGACCTGCTTCGGTATCATCCAGCGCACCCTTTGACGCGTTTCTTCCACTTCAATTACAATTAACACTCCGCCTGTGCGGTTCGCTTATCGCCACGGCCATTTCGCTTGGATCGTTTAGACGCTCGTGCTGTTATCCGTCGACGCCACTACGAGCGTTTTGTCTTCGAAAATCGTTTCTGAACACGTGTTCGTCAAGATCAATCCTTTAGATTGCAAACAACCACGTGTTCATCAAGACTGATACTTTAGAAGCAAAAAAGAAATCTATCTTCTCGAAGCACGAAAAAAATATCGAAAAAGTTTTCCACGCTTTTATCGAAATTATTTCCAACGTTCCGCCGCACGTTCAAATTTCAGTTCCTCCGGTTGTAGAGATTCGTTTGGTCGGACGTTCCGTTTCACGTGAGAGAAGCCAGCATGGGACCAGAAATGAAAAATGAAGATCGATAGAACTAGAAAGGGATGGTTGCATTGTCTGAAATTCCGTGTGAACGAATACCCGCTGGTCGTTGAAACATCGCGACCTCTTAAAAGCGCAAACAATTTCCCTTTCTCCGAGATCCTTACCGTGAAAGGGACTCGATCCCTTCGACCCCTCTTCAAACCGCGCCCCCAGCTGTCTACCGGCAGTCTGCGGAACGCTTCTCGCCGCGAGGGAAATCTTTCTCCCGTAGAAGGGCAATTTATTTTTACCCCGACGGTGTATTAAGTCGCGCGGCCAAGCCACGCGATCGTTGCACCGCCTTGGCCAGAGACACTCTCGAAATCCTTTCTCCTCCAACACCATTTACTTTGAAACTCGAACAGATTTGTTCGCGAGATTTCTTCCCGGATAGATACACATTCAGTGACTCGCTGAAGTATCCGAAAGATGCTGCATTTGAAAGTTACAATTTTCTGTTAAGAACCGGGACGACTAGTGTTTCTTAGAAATTTCAATTCAATAGCAGTCAGGGAATAAAATGCACCCCTCTTACGACTCGCTATAATTCAACAGTGGCCAAAGCCCAAGCACGCGTGCAATCGTAACGATCGATTTACATCGAGAAAAGAAAGACAAATGAGGGGAAAACGAGCTCGCGAGTGTGGCTCCGCATGACAGAGAGCTTCGAAACGTTCGATGTCGACGTTTTGAGAAACAGGCCAGAACGTGGAGCCGAAATGGCGACCACTTCGCCGAATAAAGGCAACGTTTTCGTGCGAGAGCTCGTTGCTTCGGTACTCGATGCAACGTCTACGGAAGAATGGCTCGAAGAAGGCGGAGGAGGTAAGGGAAGGAACGAAACCGTGGCTAAGCGAACGGAATGGAGTTCGACGATGGACGAGAGGGTTGCGACGGGGTGGAAGGAAAATGGCCGCGAAAAAGGTGAACTTAACGCGTGCCCGCCCAGAAAAGAAGACGAGATATGTCGACGTTTTATCTGTACGTTTTATCAACCGCACAAGAAATCAGCTCGATAATCCTCCCCTTTTTGAGTATGCACTTTGTGAATGCATTTGAGCAACGATGTTTAATATTTAATATTAAAAAAAAGGCTTTTAAATTATCGCACTATCTAAACACTGGTGGCCGACTATTCGTTGACTTATACTACTCGAATCGTCTAACTGTCTAAAAATTGGCACTTTAGAGAACAGCGAAGTTACTGTAAAGAAACAGAGTTTATCTACGAATAAGGAGTGTTCCGAAAACAGGGAATTGAGCGATTCAAAATGAAGAAACTCTAAATGGCTGAGATGCATGAATCGAAGGAAGATTTCAGTCTGCATCTCGTCAAGTTGTTGGTTGCAACTGGCGCAAGAGCTAACAAGTTTGCTCCTCCATTCGAGACGAAGCGGAGAGGATGTGATGACCGCGGGGAACATCGAAATTGGAGGAGATATTGTTGAAGGCCCACCTTCGCGTGGCTCTGTTCTTAGACTCGAGGGAATTGACGCTCGCGAGGCTGAGCAACCAGAGTCTTCCGGCATTGGCGTCGTAAATCTTCGTGTTCCCTAGCGGGCTAACGTTCCCTTGAAAATTTCATGCCACGAAATAAGTTTAAATCGGATTCCCCGGCAACTCGATTACGCCAACTCGCGGAACTCCACGGTCAATCCTGTAGCCTGATTACGTTACCTTACGTTACGTTACGTTCGTGAGGTTCTTCTTCGAGTTCGAATTACCCGTCCGGAGGACGTTGAAGGGCTAACGTTAGAAAACGAAACATTCAAACGGGCGTAGTTTCTCGAACGTCCGATCGTTACGACGAAGACGTACCGTGAAAGGCGAATAATGCTTTGACGGGAGGATAAAAGCTGGGAGTATTAAAACTTAACGGTGCCGGGTTACATAATAAGCCATCTCATCTGTGTTATTAAAGCACGCTCTGCAGATATTTCTTCGTGAAGAAGTCGAGCGAATAAAAAGCTGCCTTGCCTCCGTTGGCAAGCTGGATTGTCTTTACGTTGGCTGGCTGCACGTAGTTCATTATGTCCAACGGTCGAGCTTGATCGGCACACAGTATTGTTTGTAAATTTGTAAAAGTACCATTCTCTAGAAGACTGAAAATCAATTACTTGTGTTGTTCGAAAGAATTGTCCTACCTTGTCTCGAGATAGGGCTTCGTTTTCAGAAGACTGTACGATTGCATCGTGCACCTGTAGATACACGTAGTAAACAAACGTACAAAGCGAAAGGAAAGGCAGTACGACAAAGAATAAAATTTTCCTGGCTGGCCGGAGAAAAGGCGGCCGATATTATTCACGAATACCCTACGAGATCAAAGCTGCGGTAAAAGACGTTCTATTGCTCGAACAGGTTCGTTAAGGAAAAAGAATAGAGAGGCCTGCTTCACCGTCACAGAAATACCCGTATTCCCGTAATACACGTATCACGAATATTCCTTTCCCCTATTTTTCTCCTTTTCCATTTCTTTCACTCGTTTGCTTTCCATTCCTATTTGTTTTTTTTTCTTTCTTTTTTCGTTTGCCACTTATACGCGAGCAATGTGCAGCAGTCCGATTCTCGTTATCGCATAATTTAAAAACCGTGGCAAACGGAAAAGAGGAAAATCTTGTTTAACAGCAATCCGTTTCCAGAAACGACTTTTCCGTTGTTCAGTTTTTTTGAGGAACTCGGAATCAGTTACGACCGTGTACACCGGTCGGGAAATTATAGAGCGGAAAAATTCAACGTTTTCAGTGTGTACCGATTTTGAAATGAAAATTACACCGAGTTTCTGTAAAATTTTCCTCCTTTTTCCTCCGTGTACATATTTCCCTTTTTACCGGCCGCAATTTCGTCCCGACTCGTGTCGTTTTACGCCCGCAAAGTCGATGTTAATTTTCGAAGACAGCTTTCATCATGCCACCGTCTCTACAACGTTTTACGATTGCTGGCGCCTTTGCGGTCGGACGTAAAAAGGAATAACGTCTTGATGAAGGGACAACTCGCTATGGAAGAAGAATGAATTCGTGGGACGGTGAAATTTGCGTGTAATCATCGATTGAGTGCTTGTAGAGGAAATAAGAAGAATTGTAGTACAAGAAAATGACTCGGTATTCGTAGAGTTTATTAGTGTGCACATCTAATAATGCGACTTTGGAACCATGAATGGTATAAATAGTTAATATCGGTCAATCTTCATGGTGAATCACCCTGTTCAATAGATGTCGTTCCACGCTATGTAGATACGATTAATGCATCCCGCCAAAGAAGGAGACAAAATACCAGCGGACCCTATATGGAATACATTATCCCGTTCGAGCATACGCAGGCTAATTAATTCTCTGTTAATTAAGCTACCTTCATAATCCAGTGACACAATTGCTTAGCCGGTGGAATGATAAATGAATTAATGCTCCGGCGGGTATCAGTCGTGCAACATTTATCGTTCGGTTTTCCCAAAGAACCGACCCGATGAAATTACTTTACTTGTTTACGCGACCCGTTCGTTATTCGAGTCAATTGTTAAAACGAGAAGTACGACCGCGTCATAATATCGGAAAGAAACGAGACGACCAGAAAGGATTTCGAATCAAATGGTGGTCCCGTTGAAACCGGTGCTATTCAATCGAGGAACAATGTGCTGGCAAAAGGGTATTATTGGAAACGGAATTCTTTCACCTCTGAGGTGGTAGAGGTTTCATTGCAGGTGATACAAGGTAATAATCGTTTTTGAATTGTTAGATTTAAGCAGAACGAACTTTGAATTCCTTTTTAATGGAAAATTGTGTTATCGATTCCTTAGGAGTTAGTCAAAATTGTATGAATTTGCAGTACTTAGAAAAAGTAATGCATTTTTTATAGAAAAATATTGAAAAAATGTTTCATATAATGTTAAAAAAATGCATAAATGCATTTATCTGTAAAATATTCTGAAAACTGATCTGTGTTAAAAGGACTGTGCAATTCCATTTTTTTTTAAATGCATATGCATTTTTCAGGTGTATCGTTGATATTAATAAAAAAAAAATGTGAAAAGCGAAGTAGATTTTATGCCATTTAATCTAGCTCTTTGTAACTCTCTCCTTTGAATGGTTGATTAGCTTTTATCCGACTATTTACAACACAGCTTTCCGACGATCACGGCGTTTCTCTCTTTGTTTTCCTCTGCTACTTTTCCCGCACCCTCCGCCTTTCAACGTTAATGACGCGTTAATGAGAAACGCCCGCGCATCCGACATCCTTTTTTTTCGGCAATAATTTTCGCGGCATGATTTAACGCGTCTTGCCACGACTGTTGCTTCTTCGCTTACCAACTTTTCCCATAGATCAGACGGTCGCTGACCGTGACTTTCACTGTAAATTAGTCAAACGTAATCCGTCCATTAAGCTATTAATTAATTAACGAAACATTAGACCCAAGATATAAAATATGCTAATAAATTTTAATATTTAATGTACGGTAATTGATATTGAATTGGGGTAAAAAAGAATTCAAAATTTAAATTCCCACAAATTGATAACCACTTAATTTCTCTTTAGGTATTATTCCGATTTTGCATATTTAAACTGATTCGATAATTGTACTATAAAATTCCATTTTTTAGTAAAGACGAAATTTAATATTAGTCTGAAAGTTCGATGAGGCGTTCGTCTTGGCAGTCGACACAGTTACCAGAAAAAGACTAATCGTTTTCAGTATTGACGAGCTTCTAATAGTAGTATCACGCGAACACTATATTACTCTTTGTAACTCTTGATGGTCTTCCTCCATTCCGTGTGTTCCTCGTTCAATCAAATATCATTTACCCTTCACGTTGAAAGCAATTACGACTTTTGGATCAGTTTTACTGGTTCTAAATTTACACCTTCATGGAAATATCACTTTTTTATTTTACATAGTGGATGAATTTTCCAGGAACTTCAACAACTTCTGCCTACAAATAAAGCGATATCCAATTGAAATTTCCAAACCCATCCATACGTCCTCGTTCAATAAATCGGCAGACGAATTTATTCCTTTAAAGGATGCCCTCGTTGCCATCGAATACCGACCGACGATGCACGATACGACTCCCAAGCCGGTCATTCGGAAGTAACTTAAGATTGTAACCCCGTTCCATTCGTCCTGTTGTATCGTGAACGAATAACCCGACCATCGTTCGGTTTCAAAGTTACCATATGAAAAACCAGATACACCGGCAACCCGCTTTTTCCTCCCTTCGCGACGCTTACTGTTCGTTCCGCACCTTTGACTCCCTTCTTTTTATCCCGATCTTCACGATATCGCTCGATCGAACCATCCCCCTCCATTCGTGTTCCCGCGAGAAAAACTTGAACCGACGAGAGAAGCTCTTTTCCCAGCCGGCAGGCTATACCGTCTGATCGCGGATCTCTCGCGTCTCTCCGGGGACTCGAATCAGCATCGATTTACATAGCCTCGATTTCGTACTCATCCGAGACCGTCGACGAAGCTCCGTTGTTTCCGCTGCTCGCTACAGAACACACGATACCAGAATCCTCGATGCGGTTTTCGACGAATAACGCGATACCATCAATGATTAATCGAAATTTAGAGGGCATTCGTGCGAGAAATCTAATCCTTCGAAATCGACGATCTTGTAATGGGAAATGCAATACATGCTGTAAGATTTTAGATCTAATACGAACTCTTGGTATACAGGATGACTCCATTTAGGCAAAGATCTTTCTACACGAAGAATGAATATTTTAATATCGATCCTTTAAAAATCTTTCGATTAAAACGCGGTCCCGCCTCCTATCACGTCCCAATAGGTTGGTGATTGAACCTTTCAACGGCCGTTTCAGCTTTCATCGTGCGTCCGGTGGAAGGTGGAAAAGACGTGCTGTTCAGCGGTATCGCGCGTTATCGACGTGCCTATTTTTCCCGTCGCCGAAACTTTCATCAGAATAATGCCGTTCAAAGGGACTCGTCTCATATCGCGAGCGATTTTTCGCGGCTCCACCTTTGAACCGGTCAGACCCTTTGAAGCTTTTGTGACCAAGAGTGGGAGGGGGGGGGGGAGTATTAATATTTTATGATATTGTAAACGAAGTCAGGTGACGAAGCTGATCGAGCCTCCCCTAAGGGAAAAACGAACCGTTCTGCTTCTGCCGTTTCGCAGCCTCTCCATCACTAATTGACCTGTCCTTTTCGTCGAGGCTGTGGTTCCATTTAATACCGACATCGGCGGCCGATTGCAAAGTCACGTCACTTACAAAGCTTCCTCTGGGCCTGGCCTTTCAACAGACCCGAATGGAGGGTAAAGAGAAAAGGGATGAGAAGCCTGCAGAATGTTATTTCAATAAATTCCGGATTTCAAGCGAAGGGCACATCGGCGGGCACAGCACGCGCGACAGTTTCATTCTTTTCCATAGATAAAAATTGTCAATGGTAACAAAGAGTGTCATTACGCTGGCCTTTCGACGGAAGACGGTTCGCTGCGTCCGATAACGGCTCGACACTCGGAATCTCCGCCATTGATTATCCACGTCGAACATTTTCGACGTTTCGAAGCATGGAAAATGTTGCGCACAATGTGTGCATTGTACTTCGAATTGGCTTCCTCTATTAGCTTGAAAGCTTTTCAAGTTATCCTACATCTTTTTGTCGGTATTGTTAGGAAATTGTTATCAACAGATCGATTTTATAATCGTTCAATGATTTCTATCGCAAGCCATTCCTTTTTTCTGTTAAATTCGTGGCTAGCTTGACCGACGTGGCGTTTAAAGTGTCAAGAGTCTTCACATAACGAATACACCGTTCAAGTGTCGTTACCGGGGTTACTGCAGTTCTTTGAACTTTTGATTGTTGTCTCGTCGAAGGATAGAAAGATTTAAAGGAAAATCGAGCGACCGATCGTCAGACAAGTATACCGTTCGCGTCCCGTTGGACGTGACTCGGCATTGCTAGCCTTTATTAATTGCAGCGACTCGGTCGGTGCCGTTGTAATTAATCACAATTTGCAGCGTCTAGTTGTTCCGGTGCCTCCGGTAATTGGCCGGTGTGCCGTGAGTGTAGCAGACGCGAAACAAGAGAAGAAAAAAATAAAGATGATACGGAAGGGGGATCGTTGAGCAGATCCACTCGAGTACCGAGCTCGTGGCAGTTTAAACGAGACCCTGAAACATTTCGCTTCTTTTATTTTCTACCTCGGTAATTTGTGCCGTACGTGGTTGACCTCTGGTGATATTTATGTACAGAGAATCCCAGAAAGAAGCTTCAAGAATTTACAAGCTCGCGCTACACGTTTAAAAATAGTTGAAAGCTTTAGTGGACGTAGATTTACTGAACCAGAGCTCTTTCTAAATAAACACAGAACAACAGACGATTAAATCTGCATACTTACTATTTCACAATTGTCTAAACCTTATTTCTTATTTATCTGTTTATGCTATAAAAACATAGCATAGAATATCAGAATACAAATTAGAAAACTTTCGAAGAAAATATATATCATTCCTAAGTGAATCGTCGCCAGCATCCCCTTTCACTTGTTCGAGAAAATGCAAATTCTTTTTTATACAGACGTTTACCGTCTTCCCCGGCAAGACAGTCTTGAGAGGTCTCTGTAATTACGCGTATCAGAAGTCTCCAGCCTTCGAAGCCTCGAATAAATACTCTCAAGACCGTTCTCCACCCTCTGCAATCCCTATTTTCCTTCCGTAGATGCGATCAGTCAAATTGAATCTACTTACTAACACCCGAACCCCCTCTCGACTCGTCGCGACGGTGGGGGTAATACGAATATAAAGAGGCCATTTCCACCCTAATTTCTCGCGTGTATCGATAAAAGGCACTAAGTGCCGTCCTCGATTACGGAGCACACCACGGCAAATAGCTTTGAGAATATTTAATTTCGCTACGGGATGCAGAGAGAAAGCTCTTGCCCGAGGGAAAAAAAGCTTTTCCCTGGCCACGATAAGGGTTGGCCTGATTGCCGACTAAAATTCGTGTCGAGCATAACCTTATTGATCTTTTCGCGAAACCAGGAGTTTTGGCCGCGATGTATGATCATCGCCGTTATAGACGTAGAAAAATTTCTGCTTTCAGGATTTTAATCCTTTCCATCCGACATCGCTGCATTAACTAGCAATATTTCCTACTTTAGCTTACAAAGTCGCAACAAAGCAATTAGAAATGAAGAGCGTCGATTAGAAAATATAATTATTTAATTTCTCTTGGTAAATGAAATTGACTTTGCGTTTGAATAACACCTCGAAGTTAAGAAGCTTCTGAATTGGAAAACTGTATTTTCAAGCTACATGCCTCCATTTACCTCAACGAGAAATTTTCAAAATGAAATTTACCGAGTTACCAGAAAGAAAACATTGAACTACGCGAACGTGTCGTGAACGTTTTTAAATCTATTCTGTAACGAAAGAGGATGAAATTTTTAAACGTCCATGATAGAATGCGATTGACAAGACTTCGTATCTTTTCAAATATTCCGGCGTATTTCGAACCGATGCGATTCGTCGAATATGTGCCAGACGAATGAAATATCCTCTGCAATTGAGGTGCTTGAGATTTTCACGATGCTACCTGGCATCGTGTTTGTATCTGATCGACGCTTCGATCGGTATTTCATTGAAAGGTGTCAGAAATCTCAAAAGTTTCACGGACTACCATCGAAAATCGATTTACGAATCGCTTAACAAAAGAAAACTTACACAGAGTGTATTTCGAAATTCATTGAAATATCCTTCGAATTCTATGAAAATAGAAAGGAAAACACTACTCCACCCTGCTGATTTACTCGTTCCAACGAAACGAGCAAGTACAATAGCTTGCTACGATATTTATGTGAACATATGTGCATAGAAACGCGGCTTGTTAGAATAAATTCGAATGGGATAGCCGTAAAGTTGCCGAAACATTCGTATTCCCTCGTCTTCGCGGCTCTAACGATACCCTGAAGTATTCCCCCGAGTTCGGAATAAAGAAAGAGCCGGTCGAACAGGCGTCGTAATGAAATGTAACTACGAGGATACTTCGGTGTCCTTACGTGATCCTTTTAAAATTCTACCACCAGACCCGATGCTTTCTTTGTCTTGAATCGTTGAAAAGTCTCCGTTGTTCCGTCCGAGTGACACGTTTAAGCTCAAAACAGTCGTTTCTTGACAGAGGGAGCGTGCACTTGCCGCCACTCCAGCTACACTTTTCCAGAAATTATTCCCAGTTGTATCTTAGTCAACTTCCCTGTCGCACCAATTGATTGCTTGCACTACTCGAGTTTTAAACCACGATTCTCTGAGACTTTTTACTATTCTTCACTTCAACCCTAAGTGATTGCTTATTTTTGAAAATTGAATTCTTGTTTATTTCTTCAGACTCGTGTGGATTTTCATTGTAAACCTTCTGGGAAACGTATGCGCTGATTCTTTATCCCTCTTAAGATTATTAGGCATAAAGAAGAAAAAGTATCCTATGGTCAGAGAAAGTAAAAGCTTTCTATGTATTGTAACAAAAGATAATGGAACCCTTTTTGCCTGTATCGTTGAGCTTGAAATATTTTCCCTCTACAAAATAAATAACAGAAAATATGAGGAAAAACTACCCTTAAGAAATTACTAATTAAATCAAAGAAAGAAAGTTTCTTTACCACGATAACGATTCCAGTTTATAAACACAAAAACAACTTCAAAAGAAGGTTATTATAACTTTGGCCAATTTGAGTTGTTCGAAATCTTAGATATTTTCCTGTGCATGATTCAAAGCACGTTTCAAGCAAGTCTATCAATTATCCGATTCCATGCTCGGTTTTTACTTGACGGTAATTTTCTATACGCCCGGTCCGCGTCGTTCTCCTTTTCAGAAGTCTGGGTGATTTATGTAGAAATAAATTTGCGGTTCGCGGTTCCGCTCGAAACCGGTGCGACGCGGCGCGGCGTCGAGGAACGCGTTCACGCGAAATTTACGCAACTTCCTTGACATCGATTTACCCTCTCCCGGTATATAGCCGCGATATTACCCATAAAAGGAGCAAAGATATCCCTTAGCAGTTTGCTAAATCGCAGGGATGATTTCTCCTCCTCGATCTCGAGGAACGAAGAAGGGTGGTCACCGGCGAGCGAACATGATGGATTATCATGACCCGTATAAATCATTCGTCTGCTATCTCGCATTCGTCCCGTTTCTGCTCTTTCCTAACCCCATGCAGTAGCTATGCTATTCCTCTTTTTCCGTTTCAATTCGCCCATTTTTACAATGCTACTTTTCGAATGAGAATACACGGTGTCACGTGGTAAAGAATCTAAAATGATCGATTTGCTCTCGGTTTAACTTTATTAAATTGGTCACCGTACCGCAAGGGTTTCGTGTTGATTCGATCGACCAATCCTATACACGTACCAAAGTTATATATATTTGATCGCTTTATTAAACATCGATTATTAAACAGAATTGAATTAAACAAACGAATAAATTCATTATCTGGTAATAAAAAATAAATTTGGTTAAAGGTACAAATAGCGCGAAAGTTTCTATTCACTAGCATTTCTATTTCTCTCTAACGTTAACTATGCTTCTAACTGAAAAATAATTATTGTGCAATTACTGGTAAATTTGCAATTGGCCCCACTTGAACAGATATTTACAATCTTTGACTTCTACAATTTTAACTACCTTTTAATCAGTAGAATATTTGAATGTCTTAATTACGTTACAAAATTATTGATTTTCGGAATATAATTAACGTTCGAAAATAGAGTGAAGAGCAGTGGCGTAAAAAAAATCACTGCTCCTCAGCTGTAAGCTTATTTAAAGTCCATCGTATTAGCGTTGACTTAATTCCGTAGTAATCCACGGAAGAGGCAACAGATTGCGGTACATAAGGGTTAATTACGCGCGTAATTACTCCGTCACGGAATTCGCGCGTAAAGTAATTTCGCCTAAGGGGGGTGACTGTAGCACGCCACGGCGGATAAACACAAACGGGGCGGCGTTTGATTCATAAAAATACATTTTTACGCGAAAGGAAAGGAGAAGGAGGAGCAAGTGAGCGCGGTTTCAGCCCCAGAGCGAAAAATATTTTCCGGCAGGTTGAAAGGCCGTTGCAAAGGGGCGAAGAGAAAACGTAACGTGCTAGTTAAAATTCCTTTTTCACCCGCGGGACCGTTTCGCTGTGATGTTTACTCGTGCATAGCCAGCCGCTTGTTCGGAAAGGAATGAATTAAAGAGGGTGGAGTCCCTTATTCCCTTATCGCCTCTTTGAGCGTTCCCAGCACGGATCGCTGCCTGCGGAGCTCGTTGTTTTCCCGCGTGAAATCGAAACCGATCGGGACCCGGTGCCGGCCAACTCGTGAATTTATTCCCCGACACCATGAAAAATGTAGTGCATCAGCGAGGAATAAATTTCGTTGAATTTACGTTGTCTCGCACCCTATCCTCCGACCACCTCCATCACATCGGCTTCACCGAATGCGCCCGGTTCTCCTTTCGCACCCACTTGTCGACGCGTAAATACTTTACCCTACAAAAGTCACCTTCGCAAGGGAATTCCGTTTACCGCTGCCGCATGAAAAATGGTCAACTTGCCAATGCGCTAACCCCTAACCACACCCTCTTTCCACGTGACAAATCGCGTGCTCTCGAAATACCAGGTACACACCATTCAAAGTGTAGTTCCTCGAGAATGTTGGAAATTCAAGACACGATATCACAGAGATTCTTTACTAAATTCTCGACCATCGATACGAAGAAATGGGAAAATCAAGCCCCGTGAATAGATAGTAAAAAAATACCAGGAATTTGTTATTTATTACGGATACACAATATTTTATTGATCGTTACAATTTCCAACATTTTCCGCGGTGTAAAAAGGAAGGGTAGGAAAAACAAGAGCGAGGGAGAGATGGCACGATATTCAATTTCCCAGTGGCAGCTTAAAAGCGTGTCCACCGTCCGGTAAATTGAAAATCATAAACCCGGCGTCGTTTTAATTCCACGACCAAAGAAAGATCGGCCCTCGTAAATTTCTCGTGTAATGCGTGCGCTTGCGAATATGTCGCCTTTGTATGTTTGCGTGTATGTACGTCTATGTATTTCGGCTAGGAAGCGCGAGCCTCGAGTGGATTGCAGGGCAAACGTATTCGTTATACGTAATCTCATAATATTTCAGTTGACGTCCGCAGGCTACGTGTACACGTTCTCGTGACGTACGAAGTTCGCTGCTCTATCCGACGACATGAAATGCACGATGATTTGTGGGCCACCCTCCTGTATCCTGTGTGTCACCTGCGCTCACCGATCGCGAACGAGGAACCACGTACATTATCGCTCAAAAGTTTCGTTGCATCTCTAACGTCTGCATTTTCTGCGTGTCATTGCACCCGTGATATGCAACGCGGGACGTATCGAATATTTCCTCGTTCTATTTCAACCTATGATTTTCGAACTTTATTTTATAGCCATCTATATTATAGCCTCGGTGAATAAGAGTGGAATTCCGAATCGAATCGTTGATAAATAACATATAACTTGTTTATGAAGTTTCACTGTTCGATTTACAAATATGTATCGCGCATTGTACGCCGTTGTGAAAAGGATAACCCCGTATGAATAAGTTTAAGCTATGGTTATTTTATTCCTTTATTTGAGGGTATATTCAAACGTCTGAATCGAACAAGTACATTTGTACGGAAGTTCGTGGGGGAAGTAACTGCTGTCGCTAGGAAAAGCTGCAGTTGCCAGGCAAAGGCATAGCTGGAACGAAAATTCAAATCGATAAAAACGTTCGATTCGCCCCGTCCTTTCGTGATCGACCACAAAGTGGACCTGCTTTCCTAGCTCGTTTCGATTTTACGACGTATGCTTCTCGTTGTATTTTACTCGCTTCTTTTTTCCTTTTGCCTTCTGCTCTTTTTTTCTTACGTCTCTCCATTTTTGAATATTTCTACGGCTTCGAATAGCAGTACCTACTCTGAAAAATGAAGTATCGTTCAAAAAGGAATATACAGGGATGTTCAAAAGGAATATTGTCACGTTCGATTCAAATACCTTTCCCTTTTCGAGCACCTTAATATCTTCAAACTTATCCTTATTTAAAGTATTAATATTTTCCTTTGAAAGATCCTGTACATACACACAGACAGACGGGGTAGACAACAGAATCGATCGAATAGGAATCGAAACGCGTGCAGGTACATCATCCTCGACGATGAAACGTCGTGAAAAAACGTCGAGCAAAGATTTTAAGAAGCATCGTGGAAATCGCACAAACGATACACAGAGATAGATCGAAAATATTGTAACGCACCGAGCCAGTGTCTCCGTGGGAGCACGTAACGATCGTTAAAATCGTCGCTGCACCCTCCACGCTTAAGCGAACTCGCCGAAATTTCGCGACTGCAAAACTAATGACACCGGAAAGCGACCGCGGAACAAAGGGCAGCCTCTGCACGGGGGGAGGGGGGGGAATTGCGGAGAAAAGTTATCGTCGACATTTTCGTCCTTCGCGCCTGATATTCCCGGTGAACTTTCAATTTATTCCGTGTCCCTGCATCCCCCTCGCTGCCCTATTTGCTGCCGAACCTAACCGACCGAATCTCTGGCAAATGTCGCGCCTCCCATGTACAACCCCTCGCCAGGATTCACCCTGTGATTTGTTAATTTCTTTTCTTTTCGCCCCTGGCAAAATTTGTTTGCGATAAAATAATAAAATTGCATTCGAGCGTCTCGAGATTCCGAGAAGATGGCAGAATAAAAGCGCGAAATACGTTTCGTCGCAGCCTGACGCGGATCGCCGCGAAGGTTTTTCTTCGAAATGCAGGACGAGTTTTTCGCTAGGCGACATCCATCGTACGTAGGAAAGTGTGCGTACACAAACGTCCTGGATATTTCTACCTTAAATTCTGGCTAAGTCGCTTTTAACTCCGCCCGTTTTTTGGATATAAATTCCGGTAATGTAAAAATAATGTTCCCGAACGAAACGTTCTTGTTCGCGGAACAACGATACATTAAGGAGCGGAGCGACTGCTGGAAAAAGCAAACTCAAACTCGTTTATTCGCCTCTATCCTTTACCGATACGTACTATTTCTGTTCGTATCTGTTGCTACCAAACAACAAAAATACGTAAAAATATTTTGTCTCGCGTATAAGAGATCTCCATAGTCATTTTTATATTTATTCAACGAGATTTTCTATTCATGATGGTTATAAGCCAGAAACGAAAAGATCGGTGTTATTTTAATCGATGATCTCGCGCGACCCACATTCTCGTTATCAGCGATTTTTTCCGGATTCGCAACGCTGGAAAAACACGGTGTTATCTTGACACGGATGTTGAAAGAATTCCAACCGTGAACTTGCTCTGGGAACTATTAGTTTAGGTCGAAACCTCGACCGGGGAATAAAAACCTTTGAAAAAATACGAGTAAACGTTGCTCCCTCGACCGTTTGCAAACGTACCTGAACGAAAATTATATTTTTGATTAAATTTCGAAGGTTTGTGTTTTCACGGCGTTCGCGAGACGGGACGACTAGAGGGAATATACAAGATTTTTCAATCTCGTCAACGATGACTCGATGCAACCCAACTGTTATTACATTTCAATTTTAACTTCATTCGAATAACAACCATTAACCTTCTTCTTACAACATTTTAGCGATTCGTTCCTTTGTTCCTTTTCACTCTAACAAAATGAAAATTTCTCATCATTTCCGTACGGTGGATTTCGAGTAAACGAACGCAGGATTTTCCTTTATCGTTTTCTTCCGCCAGCGAATGGATATTGAAATAATAATAGCTACTGTGCGGTCGTGTGTTTGCGTATCCATAGAATCAAACAAAAACCAAGAGAGGATTTATTTCCCCGGCATGTCTGACGATTTTCCCGTTATCCGATCATGGAAAGATGTTCTTCGTTGCAGTAGCTTTAGCGTGATATTCCGATAGATTGCCACGGATCAACAGGAATTCGACGGCACTCGACTTCGCTCGTTCTACCGTATGCAGCAGCTATTTCTTTTATTCATTCGATTCACAGGCTACAACGTGGTAACGAAAACGCGGCGAACGGTTGTCGAGGAAATTTATAGGTCCGACGTCGTGTATCGGCCGCAGTAAATATCCTCGTCGAAACTGCGCCAACTTCGTTTCCATGAATTAGGGAAAGCCGGTTTAATTGAATTATGTCCAGCTGGGCGCCGAGGTTTAGCCGTTTCATTTGTTACCCTACCAATAAGTATATCTTCTTGTTCCACTGGAAACTGCTATTGCACTTTCAACAGTAGCGAGGAAGAATATTTAGAGCAATAATTTTGTAACAACAAAAATAAAAGATTCTGTTAATTAATATTTTGGAAAGATTATTCTAATCCACTGTACTTCTTTCCTTCGTTGCACAAGAAATTTCGTGATGTATTTGCGAAGTGCATTGCACAACGTCAGAGTTCATTACGTATACGCTATTTACAGTAGTTGAAAAAAATATAAGACGGAAGGAACATTCGAAGATGCATTCCCTCTGGATGTCGAATTCGTAACCAAAATTTATACTTCTATTTCTGGGAATATCATAGCTGACACAAAATAAATACCAATGCGATGGTAAAAGATGTTGAATGGTCTTTTCAGTTGGTGAACGAGTTAAAATCGTTGATGAATTAATAAGTTTGTTTAATTAGCGAGGGATTCAAGTAAGTCTGTTCGAAAATGGTTCGTAAGACCCGATGCTCGATTCACTTTTGCTCGACTACCGCTACGGGGATGACGTTATCGTGAACTTTCCCGTTAATTATCTATCTCGAGTGAAACATTCAGCCCCGTCTATGCTCGAACAATGGAGCGAAAACTCGGGCACGAAGGTTGCGACGACAACGACGAGGCTCGCACTGCGTATCACGCTCGTTTCCATATTCAACGACCCTTTATTCGCCCGAGTTCCCTTCTCTAAGCCCTTCGTGACGGAAAAATTGCTCCTCTACGCCTTGAGGAGATCGTTTTCGTTGCACACAAGATGACAATCAGTTTTCTATACGGTTCATTCGTTTCAGAGATCTACTCGATATCTTTCGAACCATAGATTCGTCATTGCTGCTATAATTGCAAATAAACTAATCAAAATACACACGTTTGAATAACGTTTCAATATTTCTTATAAATTATGCATTCACCTGGTAAAAATATCTGACACATTTTCAGCATTTTCGTTTCCATAATGAACATTAAAATATTCAATATTTCATGCCACAGAAATCACCTGGTATTTATTAATATATGATACGTCAACGTTAAATGCTTTCGAAATCAACTGTCACATTCAATTTTCCACAGACACCAGTTACAATATTAATAATTCTGGTTGAAGTTTCAAATAGTTTATAAAATTATTCATATTTCTGTAGGTAGTGTCACGCGTAAAATGGTTATAGGGTTTTTTAAATAATTCATGTGTTACACAGAAATGGGAAACGTGACGCGGTCCAAATGATTTTTGCACAATTTTAGGAGTTCAGTTTACCGTTTCCATTTGTCATTAATATTTCGTACACTCTACATTTAATAAAATATGATAAAATGTAATAATTCACGTTCATGTACATATATAAAACTTTATCTACAGTCAGTCACGTGTGATACAAAACATGGGTTAATTTCTCTCGAAAAAGAACATACAAACGTAATTCTATCAATTGATATTAGAGTGCAAGCAATTGTTCGATGCTCGAAGCGAAGCAAATAAGAACACATAAGGTTGAAAGGGTAAAGTTAGCAACGAACTGCCGAGGAGTTGGATGAAACTCTTCCGTAACTTCCCTCCTTTTTCTTCGAATAGAATTTTCTCTCGTTTCCGAGCCCGAAGGATGGTAAGTCTATCAGTAATATAACATTAACCCCCATCGACGTCCCGTGACTCGTTTCCAATAAACGTTCCTTTTCTACGGATTTCTCTCCGACCGAACGAAGATGCCTAAAGTGTCCCTTTCTCGCTATCTCGCCAACGAATTGAAATCTTTGAATCGAATCTTTTATCCCTACGTACGATCTCGAAAGAAGAGTTTCGGTATATTTTCCTCGAGTAATTTGAAACGTAATTTCACCTTTCACACGGATAATCGACGAAATACGGAAAATAACCGAGTGATCAATGGGAAGATCAATGAAATATTTTTCGTCTTACAAAAAAAAAATACTTGCGACAATCGTTTCAATGAATTCACGTTGCTCTGTTCTTTAGAAACCTAGGATTCCACGCAAGCGTCCGCAACAATCTAGCCATCGTAAATTCAAGGGAATCACAACCAAGTCCTGCGGATAGGGGTTTCGTTTACGTCGCCTCGTTGAGCCAGCAACGTCGTTCGAATCGACGAAACTATTTACGCGCGATAGCAGCTAGCCGAGAATTCCTCGTTCATACGATCGATCGTGCCAGTCGCCTATAATTTCATTAAATCCAACCGGCGCAGCTCGCTAATCCGTGCCTTAATCCTTTCGTTGCGTCGGCTCTGAAAGAATTTCGCCACCGCGTTGAAATCCTCGCGAATAATTCTTAATTAAAAGTGCATGCCCGTAAAACAAAGAGATTACTACCCTCGAATCTATCGCAATCATCCTCAGTCGAGTTCGAAGATATTTTCGTGAGAATTCAGAAAAAGGTGGGGCTGGCTCGGCCAATTGGGAAAGAAGACGAAAGTAGATCGAGGAGCTACGTGGACAGCGAACGAATTAGGTAAATTGCGCACGATTCTAAAGAAGAAATCAGCTTGATTCCGTTGAACACGATGGCTAAGATCGAAGAAGAGTCGCGTGTGTTATCGTGATGGATAATTAGAAGAATGTCGGCGATCAACCGGAGATCGAATCCCCGGAATTTCGGCTTGCTTCCCTTTTTGCAATCGTCATCGAATTCATCGCGAAACCTTTCCCCGGCCCCTAATTCCTGGATCCATTAAAACTCATGCGGAGTGGACGACAGGGCATTCAATATTTTCTCCGACGCTTCGTCGGGAACTCGATTTAACAGGAACGAAGTAAGAAACCCCTCTCGTTCCTCCCAGTTTCGCATTATTTCAGCGGCTGGCTGCCTTTCTAGTCGTTAACGAGCTGTTTTTAGCCCGAATGATCTGTTAGACAGAATTCCCCCCTACCCGTCAAAGTTAATTTCCTCCTCACCGTCCGCTCCTTGCCGCTTCTCAACGTATTATTACGCCGTAAAGTATCATCGCATCGACGTTTTATTAAATTGAGAATTTTCGATTCTCAAAACTTTCAGCGTAATATCCGCATCAATTTTCAAAGAACGTATCTTGACAACGTTTTAAAATGGTATCTCACCATGTTCGCAAGAATACAAATTCTGTCCTGAATGATATCGCAGCAAGGTATAGAACCCTCGTGAAAAAATAATAGAAAGTCACGCGAGTAACAGACGTCGCTGGTAAATGCGTGTTCTCTGATAAGCTGAACGACGCTCGATGCCCGGATCCGCACGATATGCATTTTTAATTCGAACCGTCGAGGGGGAAAAGCTGCGGTGAACCATAGAACGAGCCGTTGAAAAGCAAAGGGAAAGAGAAAGAAGGTTGTTCGTTCGGGATATATGGCGGGAAGTTTCGGTGGCTCGTTCGTTTACCGTTATCTAACCAACTTCTTCCGTGTAATTGTTTCGAAAAGTTGCGTGTTAATCGTTAACCCTTGCCCAGGCTAATATCGCGAGTACAAGATTCCGGGTAATTCTTCGTGTGGTAACGGTGTATCCGCTTGGAAAGCCCCAAGGTGCATTTCTATGCTCGTAACTTCGACGATAACGCGGTGAGAACGTTGATGCCAGCTACACGCGTCCCGAACCAGGATAATAGTTATAAATTTTCCTCGCTTCAGGCAAATGAAGTCAATTATTGATCGGATCGATTGAATAATACAGAAGGATATCAAGTGTTCGACCATGGCCCGACGATCCGAGTTGTCAGACTAATAATATCGCTTATGAATAAATCCCATTGAAAATAATTTGATAATTGAGATCTGATTCTGAAACGAGTTCATGAAATTTCAACTCACTTTCCTTGTGAAAATAAGGATTATTCGAAAAATTTCGAACTATCCACACGGGTATAATTTATTTCTGCGACAACAACTGCTGATGCACGAGAACGTATACTCGTGAACGGTGTCTCAAATTTGCTTTTACCGTTTCCCGTCGTTTCCTCCTTCTTTTTTCTCCTCCCTTCCTTCCTCGCTTTACTCTCGCCAGGCCGAATTCTCACTACCTCGCCCAGTTTCTCTTTTATACGATCTCGCGAAAACTTCTGCACTATCGCGTCTTGTATCTTGCCATTCCTCCAGAGAGCTTTCCTTCGTCATCTGTCTTCTGGTAGCCATGTCTGAAGGCGTACCAGGTTTGTGGCTTCGAACAAGCCCACTCACGGCCAAACTTCGATACTCTCGACGAAAATAAAAGGCTCGTTCGAGAAAGATAAAGTTTCGGACGAAAATGTAGCAAGATCAATTATCAAACGTTTAATTTTTTCATACCTTTTTCCGTTTGCAGCGTAGCGTATCTTCCACGGCTCGTTCCACCCGAATTTGTTCGGCAACAAGAACGGACGAAACTACTCGTTCGAAGAGGTTAAAAGGAACGCGGAAAGAAAGCAACGGGGACGAGACAAAAGGCAACGATATCGAGAGAGGAAGAGAAGGATCTCGTTTACCGAAGCCGCACGAACAAACTTTTCCTTTAGTTCCATTTTACCCAGGCATTCCACGAGCTTTCTTGGCAAGCTTGTCATCCGCTCGTTACCCATCCACATCGTGTTATCAATAGCTGCGAGCGTTCTTGGCTTTCGTTAGCCGACCCTTTTTCAGCTTTTGTTGTTTCTTTCGTCGGCGTCGCGCGCCACTCGCTGGCTAAACATTGCGGACCACATCGGTAACGATGTAACCAGTCACTCGACGGAAAATCGTTACCGCTCCGATGCTCCCAACGGGGAAAGTGCTTGAAAATGTGGGTGAAAAACGCGAACAAACCAGGCCACATGTATCTTTGTACATATCGGAAATCGATTGGTAATTCAAGACTCTTAACAACTGGAATTCTTTGATGGATGATTTTAAGCGACTTCTAAAGCACGATGGTGATTATCAAAATTGATACGATAATACGTCAAACGGTGTTTGTACTAGTTATCTATTTTGTCGTTGCGGAAGAATGTTTACGCCAGCTATTCCCGTGGGCAAACAAGTCAACATACGACTACGGTACACATAGTCGAGACAAAAATCGTAAGACAACAGAGGATAAAGAATATAAATTGTACTCTACGTTTCAACGTACAAGGACGTTGACAAACAAGCGCAAAGACACGTACGGCAAAACAAATGAACGTACGAATCTCTTTCGAAAGTGGAGGAGAACGGTGAAGACACGTCGGGAGGCGAACGCGTCGAGCAAATTTCCGGAAATTTAATTGATTGTTATTCCGCGGGCCGAGTTGTGGAAACTTGCCAAGTAAGTTTCATTTCAACCGTCTGAGGAAACTCAACCAGTGGTCGTCCTCCAAGTACATTCCCCTCCCAAACGAATCCCTGTTACCCCAATGTTTCCCCTTTCCTTCTCTTTCGCCATTCTTCCTCTCGTTCGGGAAACTTCGGATGCAGTCCCCGCAGTCTCACTCAGCCAACTTCATCGAGATGCAGAATCAGTCACGATTGTTCGCCAAGTTATTGGCCGGCCTTCTCTGCGAGTTTCTCCAACATAGACTAACAATTTCCGATTTTGGGTCAGACCATGCGTCACCCATTTCCCGTACAAGCGACCCGGGACTTTTGTTTACACGAATCGCAAATCGAACCTAGACGTTTCGTACGTTCCTATTTCCGTATCTCGTCGAGAAACTTCGTCGATTTCAATTTCATATTTTCATTATAAAAATTGAGAATAATTTCTTAGAGCTACGTAATCACTTGTTTTCCAACTTACGCATAGCCGAGAACGCCCGGAGGAAATTAAATCATCGCCATAAGGTGGTCCACATTTATTGGGCACTTACCTGAAACAAAAAACACAGTATACTGTTTACGACGCTCCTTTACGATACATAAAAGGGCGGCATACGGTGTAACGAGTATTTAAAAGGGTCTTAAGTAATCCAGGATAACTATAAACCACTGGTGTGTTATATTCTTCGGGGTTCAGTCTTTATCAGCATTCTTATCACAGATTAATAACAAGGAGTACAAACCATTGTCGTAAAATCGTTAAACGCTTTTTTATTTGTTTTTGTTCTTTATTAAACACCATCTGGATGGTGAATATTGGGGTTCGATAAGAAGCTTCCAGTCATGAAACTTCCAAAATATTATACCGTTTAACGTGTTTGGAGGAAGTTATATTTAACGCGTTGAGAGATTAATGAATTTTATATAATTGAAGACGGCAATTTAATTAAAAACTGAAGAAGAAAGATTTCCCTACTTATACGTAGAAGTTCACGTCTTATTCTACTGAACGGCGCGGCGCGCCGTACTACTGCGGCAGTAGCCTAGCGCGCGGCCAGTAGTACAAGTCAATGGTTCCGCCGACACACTTTCCCTGCGTTCTCAAAGTAAAATTTTTAACCAAACACTGGTTCTGCTTGAAATATTGATTCGCTAGGTATCTCCACGTTTAAAGGGTCAATAAAAATCAGCCTCCCGATCAATTGCAATTTCAGTTTAAACTGTATCGTCTCTTTAATCACCGTGATTTTTCCAAAATCCATCGGCCGCGTTAAACGAGATTTCAACAAACCTCCAGCCCCGTGTAACGGTGCAGTTTGTTTTCGGTTTGAATTACACGGTAGGGGCGTGTGATCTATGTTGCTTTAGCGGCGACCGTATAAACGGCTCGAGACCATTAAAGTTTCACGGTTGTACACGTAACAGTGGCGCTAGCTCGTTCACCACTTTCTCAACGCTCACACTCGCGTGCACCCGATGCACTCGTCTATGATTCCCGGAAAATTACGTGAAGAATTATAAATATCAATGCGAAGCTATCGACCTCTCCCAACGACATGTGGGACACGGTTTAGTTTCAATACCAGAAATTATTCCTGGAACAGCGGCCACGCGATGACCACCTGCTTTCATGGAACACCGTGATCGAGTTTTGCTGGCATTTCGATTGCACTTACCTCGACGTGCGCTGTTACGATTGGCTACAATTTCCGGGAAAAGTAAGCGAATGCAATTGACAGACTGAAGAGAATTTGAAAATTTAGTTTATCATCAGACGCGGTTACTTCTGACACGATCGACTGTCTCTTGAAACAAGATGAATCTTTCTGAGATTTAATCGAACACTATTATAAAGAACTGGATATTTCAATTTTTCTTTCTTCCAATGTGCTATACCACTTTATACCATTTATAATTACAATTCAACAACACACTATACATTCAGAGAATCTACCGTCGTTTCGGGATGTGTACGTGGCACTTGAGTCCCGTAATTGGAACACAGACTCTCTAACCAAAATGCGCTTTGATCTGCGACGCATTCGTCGAAAAGGGTCTACGATATCCTCGGTAACGGTGACAAGAACTGTTCTCTACACATTTTGACATCAAAGTTCCGCACAGATATATATATCAGGGAAACAAGCAAAGCATAGAATGAAATGTCTAGCGTAGTTCACTGAATGCATTTGAATACTGTTTTTTCGACACCCTTTTCCCTTTCAAAAGAATCATCTCGTTTCTCCAATTTTTCAGACTAATATCATAAAGTTCAGTGGTTAACTTTAAATACAAGATACGAAACGAAACTCGTCGATCATCGTGTCATGATCCCTCTAAAGAGGGAACAACGACGGTCGCTTATCGAGCGAACAATTTTCATCGTTGAAATCGTTTCTAACATTCATCATTCCCGATGTCAGCGTAGTTGGTCAACGCCACGCGACGCCTCGTTCGTTTGTTTATTTATTCAATATCTGAATCGTCCACGTATCTCAATTACCAGCGTCGAGTTTAACCTGTAATCAAAAGCACGCGACTAGTCGCCATTAGCCAGTGCCGACGAATAAATCGTTCCGTCGAGTTCACGACATCGTGCGCCGCTTCCTGGCCCTTTCCTATGCGAGAATGCAATTGCGCCACTTTGCTCGCTCGCACGCATGCATTTCAATAAATAACGAGCCGACCGGGCCGGCTGGTGCCGCTTCGTTATCAGGCGAAGTGGCTTAACCGTCGGCAGCCGACTGCTCGTTGTCAACTTGAGCAAACGTGTGAGTGTCGCGACCACAAACGCCAACCTCTGCTCCTCCTCTCGGTAAGATGGGGCGAGAAAGTTGGAAAGGGAAGGCGACCGATGTACAGGGCGATTCTCGTTATCGCGTTGAAGGTGGTGCAGTGGAAACGTTTGTGCTTCGAATAACACGTTGTAACAAGAATTATTATTCGGGCTACCGTGAAAATGGTCGCGTGTATGATTTTTCAATTTAACATCCTCGACGCGACGTCGACGACTATTTGAAGTTGGCGTGAAAATAAACGGATTAAAACAGTAATTACTGAGCAGTCGATTTTTGCCAACGTTAAAAGGCAAAATGTCTAACGATTTCCACTTTCGATATTCCAGAATTTCACGGATCGTTTTACAGAGATTACCTTGTATGCGGGAAACGAGGAGAATAGCAGAGCGAAAGAGGAGGCAGAGAAATGGCAACGGCGGCAAAATTTGCGTCAGAAACTCCGCTGCCGGACTCTCGCCACCATTTCGTTCTATAGCCAGATATGAGTGCACCCCTTTATCCAACCGCTGCATAATTGCTGTACCGAAGCATGGATGCATCCGTGTGTCTGAAAACGTGGAAAGTGTGGCGAGCATCGGGCGGCAAGTTGCCGAAATGGTTGCCCAGTGTGTGGATCGTCGCCGAATCACGTGAAAATGTGCACCGAGGCCGACGATCTTTGTCCCTTATTAAACGGAACTTAGGCAAACCAACGAACGGAAACGGTGGTAAAGAGGCGCTGCTGGCTGCAATGTGGAAATTTTGGAATTTACGAACGCTGTTACGCGGGAGTTTAACGGACAGACGAAAATCATTTAAAATAAAACACGGCAGAAAATCAATTTCAATTTCGCGTACTGCTTCATAAATTTCAAATTATTCTGTTACCTGGACCTTAAGGTAATTTTTCGAAATGAACATTATTATTCATTAGCACAGTACACTATTATTCATTAACCTCCTTCCCTATACATATTCCCCCGCAAAACGTGCACAGGCTGAAACATTTTGCTCTAAAATGCAGGTAACATCATAAACCACTATCCTTTGACGACGTACTGTTCGCTCGATTCTCGGAACGAAATCGCCTAACTTTGTCGGAACTTGTAATCTTCTTGATACTAAATTCAAGTCTACGTAACAGAAATTTGTTACTTCGTACTCTAATAGTACAGCCAAGCTGCATCGAACTCCAAGGAAAGTTAGTCATGCTTCAGGTCAAAATAAAGGATCGTTAGAGCCACTTGTTCCTAATCCATCTTTTTTTCGCTCAATAATCAAAGGAGCTTTTTATAAATCAGAATTGACGTTGTCAGACCCCGCCTCGAACAAAATAGTATTATCTCGTCTCGTTGCTCTTTGCCTTCTTATATCGGCGTGGCGGGGCGTCGCGACACGCCAGCAGCCAGGTATGAATTCCGAATCAGACGTTATTATGTATATTAGGTAGCTGCGGTCGTAACTCTCCTCTCATAAGTTCTTTGGTTACCCCGTGGCCCGTCTTCGTTCCCATATCCGTCGCTCATCTATGTGGTCTCATCCCCTGGTCTCATTCCGTGTCCTCGTTCTTCTTGCAACGCTCGTAAAACAGTCCTCCTCTTAAGGGAGAAAACGACACCGTGACCGGGAAAACTTCGTGTCGACCCGAATTTCTAATCTAACGTCGAGTTTGATAAGGAATTTACATTAGTAAAAAGTCATTCGGAATCGGATCGTCGGTACACCGTCAACTTCAGCCGGCGAAAAGAGATCTCAAAAAGACGTATCCTTCGAAACGGACTTATCCGTACTTTAGCAAATCAAGCGACGCAAGTTCGCTCGACGAGAGAGCGAACGAGACAGACATTCTGACTTCGACAGGTTGGCTGATCAATAATTTATATCGAAAGAGTTCGAAAATCCATCGCGATATAAAAATTTAATACCACTCGCTCGGATCGTATTCTTGGAATTGGAAGAAAATTCTGAATAATTATAATTGACAGCTTATATAATATTAATCAAACTGAGGATATTTTTTAAGAAGGCTGATGCTTAACAATGTAAGAATTAAACGAAGTGATATATTTGTCGCGGAATATGGCCTATAGCCCGTCATCGTCGACCTTTGAACCAATCTCGAACTAACAATTGCGTAGTTCGCGTAGCCGCTTCGTTCGTCCAACTCTCTGGACGTTGTTCGATCAAACCTTGGCCACTCTCCAAACGCGATACTTGTTGTGAGAGGGCCGCAAACGTGTATAACTTTGTGCATTAATTCCTTTCGGTTACGTTATTTGACTTCCCGTTCGGCCTTTCTGGTCGATAGAATTAATTAGATTAGGTATTCGATCGCGAAGAATTTCAATTACCGTTTCAACTGAATTAGAATAATTAACATCAAGCGTCAACGGTCAGCAGCAGGAGGAAAGGAAAAATTAAATGAAAAAGAAAAGGAACAATGGTTGTGATTGGAAAGACATACACGTAAAGCTGGTGACGCGCAGTGGGAAAGGGGACGCTGGAAGAAATCGTCAAAGTCTATTTCCAGTCGGCATTCGTGCGAGAATCCTGAGGTCGAATCGAACGTACACCGACGATTTGGTCAGTTTCGCGAGAAACCGTGGCGCGAGTCGATTCGGATCGACGTTTCCGGTAGCTGCGAAAACGTATGCTGAATTTCAATCGGGGTCCGAGAGGTTGAGAGTCCGGAGAGAAGACGGTAAGCTCGGCCCGAGTCGAGCTAGTGATAGAGAGAGAGATTGGTCGGACAGGAACGTGTACCATTGCCAAACAGAGGCGAATGGACGGACAGATTTCTAAACAAGGGCCAACGAAGGAAGCTGGGACGAGAAAGGGGGATGGAAAAAGAGTCGGAGAGGGTTGAAACGACGGTGATTTACTCAATCAAGCGAGCTTACTCGCCGTCGAAAGCTTCCTAAGAAGAGCTTTGACAAATGGCCGACTTATTTCCAGGAGAATGCCTCGGAAAGCGGCGAACAATGGCAGCCACGTAGTCGTGTGCAACCTAAAAGTGCACTCCAGTAACTATCGATAACCCCATTATTGTCTCGTCCCAGTCGATACCAACATTTAGAAGACCTTAGCAGTTCTATCCGTTTCTATCCGATTGATTTTATTTCAAAGGTCAACGATGTAATCGGGCTAGCCTAACGCGGACAGGGAACGAAGCAATTATGCATGGAAAGCCTATCGATCATGATTTTGGTGCCTGCTATTTGACAAGAGCCGTTAAAAGCTACAGGTGTGCTGGTTCGACGAAAGCACGATTTCTCGCGACTCGAGTCCGTCGAATATTTCGTCGAGGCCCGAAATTTCTCTCGATACGAACTTATTGGCTACGTTGGCCGGCTTTGTATTTACGCTTCGTAGGGAATTAAAGAACCTTTCAGTCGGCCTGAAAATGGCCGGATCCGCAGTAATTGCCGTTGAAACGCTCCATTCAATTTTCATCGCGTTCCACGCTCGCTCGCTAGAAAATAGAAAAAGAGCAGACGGAGGGATGTACAACGAGAATCATCGAGGGTGGACACCGTTTTCGTTCTTGACAAATTTTTTTTTTTTACGAACGTTGTTTTCTTCCGCAAGCAACAAATACGAACAACCACGTGTTCCAATAAATTTATCCGTTCAACTAGAATTCCTATCTCTATTCGAGTAATTACAATTGAACTTCTTTTTGGTTCCAATATTAATAAAAGAATACCGGGAAAATTTATGAACCGTTCTTCGAATACGAATCGTCCTCTCGAAATTAGATCCGGACCCGTTCGTCCCCTTTTTCACGAGGGGTTGCTGGAAATGACGTCGATCGAGGACACAAGTGTCAGGCTACCGCTTTCAATTTGCCAAAAGCTAAGGTATGAGTAACGGCTAACTCGATTAGTTTCTAGCAGCGTTTCGGTCACGTATCCAGTCGATCGTACGGGGTGCGTAGACGATTACGTCGCCAAGAAGCAATGAATTCGACTTGGATCCCTTTTGCTTCCTTTCCGACGTTGATCTCGTTACATCGAGCGAAAGAATGTGAACTGTTTGGAAAGGAAACGATACAGGCCGAGTGGGAAGAGAAACGAACTAAACCTCGAACGTGCGAACGAGCAGGCTTTTCGTTGACCCTGTTCTCTCTCTCTCTCTCTCTCTCTCTCTCTTTCTCTTGTCGATATCCTGTTCGACTTTATCCTCTGAAGTGTCCGCTCGTCAGGCTCGATGGTCCATTCGGACCTAACTGTTTCGCAAGTTCCACTTACGGTCGCACTCGCGAACCAAAACGCTCTTATTTCCTCGCTCGTCGTTCCACACCATCGTCCTCGAACAGGCGACGATGACGATAACGACGAGGAGAACGAGGACGTTGAGTGCACGAAGAACCGAACCAGTGTATCCAACGGGAAGGCAACGGGTCACGGACCACCAGGAATTTCAACGATGGCTTTTACATCAGTTCGGTAAACGTGGGATCTTATCGTAAAGATTACGATAGACCATCTGGCTTCGGGAGTCGTTACGAGGCGTCACCTTGCCAACTGATGGAGAGCACCGTGATAAAAATACCGTCGCTATGACTAAGCCTTGATACCGTATCAATTTTTACGTGAGGAAAACCGATTTTCTTCCAGGGAACACCATTTTAGTCTCGAATTTTTAACACGTGTGCCAATGGATATCGTTAGTGATAAACACCACCAAAGGTACCAAATGAAAATTTTTCAAAGTATTTCCTTGAAAATTCTGGAATACTGTATCTCGTTGATTGTTCGTGTCTTCTTACTCTATGCGGCGAAGTTACGATACTACTAATATCCTGCAATTTCTCTGATAGATATCAGTTTCGAGTTTCAAAGAGCCCTGTGATCTGATTGGCATATCATATACGAACTTCTCCAAACTATAACAATCGACTTCGTAAAGACGTTGACAAGGGAGAACAGAGTTTTGAGGACAGGAAAATAGCCGCGAGAATCGTCGAGTTATAATGGCTTTTGGCTCGAGTAGACGTGTTTCCAGACGCGTAACGAATCTGTTCTCTACACGCGTGTCAATTCATTCTTCATTGAAAACGATCGATCTAAAAATATGAAACTTGAAAAGAGATACAAGCAAACAGTCGTAACATTATTGATTATCATAGCTAAGTTTTTCCATCCAATTGGTTCGTGGGAATTGTTTCGGAACCGTGGAGAATTTTCAAGCAATAATTCGGTCAGCGTGGAAGCTGAGGAAAAAAGAGCAGGTAGCACGAGAAGTGTAGGAACACGGCACGAAATATGCTATTCGGTGGGTCGTTAGTGGCTCGCGGTTCACACGCGACACTAAATTCTTTTTAACGCCATTTACAGCGAGCTTGTATGCGTGCACGAGAACGGATGCAACAGTCTGTTTGCTCTATTTCTCCGCGCCATTTGTACGTTCATTTCGTTTCTTTGCCGCGTATATCTACCCTTACTGTTCGTTCATTCATCAACGGAAGCAAGGAGATGAAAGCAGCAGCGACGCGAGCCGAGAAAGCTGACGGAGGTGCTAAGGATGCCAAAGGATATCGCTCTTAAGTGAATCTCTGCGTTTTAATTTGCTCGAAGACACGTCGCTTTAAACTGGTTTCGTACCGTCACCGTGTCATTCGTCTATTATTATTCGACAAAGACACATAGGTAATTCTGTTTGTTTTCGACTGACCTTTTTGGTTCGCAAAACCAAATTTCACCAAAATTGTATCAAAACCATGATAGCACGAGCATACGAAGAGAAGCAGAAAGGAGAATAGAGAAAAGAGCGAAGGAAGCGTGTAGCGTGCCATTAGTTAAGACGGGTAATGCTCCGTTGGCTGCTAAAGTTAATAAGTTTCAACGCTGTATGGAAATCAATTATCGCACAGTTCCCGAAGCTCGAGTATCGTTGGGAATTAGAAACTTGCCGAGAGAATAACTTAAATAACTGAAAGTACTTGGGAAAGCACAACATATTAATGTGCACACGTAACAGAAGCCAAGTATATTCAAACGAATCAATGTCGGGGCCAATTTTAAGTGAAACTTTCGCCATCCTATCCACTGTGTATTTCCTTCCTACGTTATTTCGAGCCGTTCAATTTTCTCTCTTTTATCTCTCGAAACGGCGAATAAAAACCGGCGCGAATACAGAGAACTCGAATACGAATGAAAAGAATAATTCAGCCGTTTCCTCTCGTTATTTGCCAAGTTTCCAGCACCTTCATCAACGAGCCAAGCAAAGTAATTACTCATCTCACGGCACAACAAAGAGACGAAGCATCCTTCGATTCAACTTGCAAACAGCATTGTCATTGTTAATTCGATGTTGCTCAGTCGATGAACTCCAAAGGCTACGTCGATCACGATCAAAGAGGCCACTTGTGAACTCTCGCGAAATGAGCAAGGGCCGTTTATCCAGTGAACGATACATTTAATTATTACGTCACTGCAACTACATCGACTGCTGCAGTTTTGTTGAAAACAACCTGAACGCGGTCAAACAAAAGTTGCACTCTTTAATTTAAGCCAATAAAAATTTATGAAACTAATTTTTACGTCGGACAAAGACGTAATTTCTCAAAGACGTTGCTGCGAGACGAAAAAATATAAAAGAAATCTTTGACTTAAGGAGACATCTTGGCCGAGCTCGAGAGAAGGGGACTACGGTCTTAAACTCCTTTTCCATGCCGAATTAATTAAAATCATTGCACGGGTCCAGGAACAAGCTCGGCCCTGCCAGAGTAACTTCGCGGCCAAGTCGAAAAAGTAAAGGAAGAAGCAGGTTCCTTTGTAAGCTTGCGTTCTGGCGCGCAAGAAGCCGGCTGGACGGAAAAGACGAAGCGGAAATCGGTGTCACAGAGACGTAGCTTACCGTGACGACCGAGCTTAAAGTCTGCCCTGTGCATCCGGTTGAGTAATTTGCTTATACGTTTCCGGGAATTCTTCCGACAGGCACATCCTTCTACTTTCGAGCCTGATCCCGTGGTTATCCCCTATGATACTTGCCTCGCATTTTCTTATTTTTTTCCCTGTCCAATTTCTTGCTAATTGAAAGGTCTGCCTTAAAAAAACAAGTTGCTCGAGTGGAAGAGTTAAGTGTTAAGAATGTCTAATTTAATTTTGAACGCTTTCACTTTGGATGATGTTGAATTACGTAAAATGCATTCCTTTTCATTATTAATTTTGATATTAACGAATCGTGGGTTAATTACGGCTGAGTTGACGTACAAGAACGCATCAAACGAAAAGTTTTATTTCTATTTCTCGAACTCACGGGAAGCGAAGTTAATATGTCCGAAGGCACGTGAACAGAGCTACGAGTTACGCTACCCTCGTCCATTCATCCACGCTCGACGAATCAAACGCACCAAGTACACGCCACATTCCTTTCCCGTTCGTTTCTCTATCGCCGTCCTCGTTACTTCCGCTCATCATGTTTGCATTCATGCCACTCTACGTGGACTATCTTCGACATCGGTACACTCAGCTCCGCTCTCGAATACCAAACTTTACATTCGCATAAAATTCCTCGAACGGAGAAACGGCAGTTGGTGATGGAGGGTGCGTTCAGGAGAAACACGAGGACTCATAAATCTATTTCGGCTGCCTTAAGAATTCCTTTGGCCCGTTCCAAGTAAATAAAAATGTCCGGTTGTTCGAGCGGGCTCACTTCCGCTCGTATCGCCCCGTTGCTTATCGATCCAAGCTGATGCTTCGGAAACTGTCCCTGGAATGTTTGCTATAGAATTCTTGCTGCCACTGGATCAAGAACATTGTTGCGTTCGAAGGAACGTCGATTTTTCCCAATTACTTTAAAATTCTTCGCTCGTATTCTGATTCAACGATCGATCAAATATTTTGCTGATTACCAGACAGGAGGAATCGGCGGGAAGCAGCTCGCGACGACGAGGAAGCAACACAATTAACGTTCGCCGTTTAACGGACAGACGTACGAAGCTGTTGCGCTTTCGCACACCTGCAACCGATTAATCCTCTCGCGATCGTATTTACTCGAAACGGTTCACGAACGCCCTATGTTTCGATGGATGCTCAATTTCAGCCGAGAGATATTGCATTCACCGTTGCAGCCAGGAACGCTTAACCGCACCGCGCTGCCTTCAGAATTGGGTTAGCACGCAGCCGAACTTCTTGATTACAACTTCTCTCAGCCATTGTTGGAGCTTGGAAAATTTTATCGATCACCGCTAGCATACCTTTCGGGTTTCTAATTTCCGTGAACTCATCGCGAATAGATTTTCGCCTCGTCATAATTTTACGGATGCGTCAACGCTGATCGAACCCATTTATTCAATTGAGGTGCTCTCGAACGGAACCGTTTTCTCCAGTTGTCTGACCGCTTTTTTCCAGTCGGCCGTCAGTCGGCCGATCACGAATTCTCGTCACGAGCCGAACGTCCAAGAAATCAGTGCCTCCGAGAACGAAAAGTAAGGCCGGATACGATGCAGACAAAGGCCTGGGACACGAGGCTGCTCGTGGTTCTTTTTGCCGACAAACCCTCCAATTTTCCTTCTTCCCAGAGCTCGTAATGCTTCTTTTGCACCGTCCATTCCTCGCCTCGTAAGAAGGAACGAGGATTGCTCGTACTTAGAAAACGCTTTCGACTCCGATCCTTACTCGTTTAATATTAAATTAACATCCCAAGGGAAACGGAGGTCCCAGCTGAGATTTTTCTCTTTGCCAACGGCTTAGAGCAGCCGGCCAAAATTCATCCTGACTCGGTCGACAGGCTATTTTATGGGCGTCGTTATTTAAAGTAATAGACGCGCGCATATATAACGGAAAATTGCCCGCCTCCGGCCGTTGGACGTTTTTCAATGAGATACTTTCGGCTCGCCATTGTTTCCGCTTCTTCCGGCCTCCAACAATTCGCCTACTTTCTTTGTAGGTTTCCAGTTAAAAATCCTCGAAGATTCCACATCGTTAAAGCATCAAGAAGAAAATAGATCGCCTGGATGGGAATAAGGTTGGCTGCAGCCTCGTTAGGTCACGGGGGAATCGATGTTTCATTCGAGAAGTCTTCTGTCGCAATACCTCGTACATTTTCATCGGAAACACGCGGAAAAGCGATACATCACCAGTTTGCTGCTTCCTCTCCCGTTGTCCCGACGTCATAACGGAAAACTTTAACGTCATTTGATGGGAAGAAAGGTGAAGGGTTTTGTTTGCCACACACAAAGGAATAACGGTGCTGCATTTTGACTTGTAACCATGAATACTCGCATCATTAAACTTCCTACAATTATAGGATCATTTTGATATTGAGTTCGATATATTTGATAAAAGAACCTTTTGTTATTCCCGTTTGGTCCTTGTTACGTTTATAACGAACTAAGCATCAAAATTGAACATCGTTACGTAATACAATATTATGAGAAAATAATTAAAACCATAAACATGAAAAGTTGAAAAACATGGAAACCAAAAAAATCTCGAACAGAGCTTCTAATTAAAGTAGCTCAAGTAAAGGAATATTCAACCCCGTTTCCGCCGATAAAATGAACACTAAAAAAAATGAGTTACTATGAAAAGGGATTATTATGAAAATGATTACCTTACTTTGTAAAAAGTTCGTAGTAAACATTTATAGAGTGCATGAAATAGTTATAAAATGTATTGTGGAAAACTGGCAATGTGCAGACAGATGAAATTTAATTACAACTAAAAGTTCAGCAAGTACCAGCGAACAAAGAAATTATTCGCCCGTTGCGTTACCAAAAAGCACTGCAGAATAATGTTCAAACGAACGGAAAAAGGCAATAGAAGGCAGTGAAATCGTTTTATCTCTTGTTTCGCTTCAGTTTCGAACCGTTGCGTTGTTCGACTCTCATAACGTGGCTACATTTTCTCCGAGCAGCAGATTTCCGTATCGATCGTAAACTTCCGTAATAAGCTTTTGTACCGCCGTTAGTTCACGGAAAAATCACTGACTCGATCTCATTACAACTTTTATCCCCGTGTTTAGCGGCCAGATTACCTTCGTCTAAGATGCTATTTCCGACTGAATCCCGACTGCTACTCGTATTATTTTCCATAATACAGTATACGCGACACTTTCTCCGTCCCATTTATAGGGGCCAGGGTGTTAAAGCTAAACCGCTTTTACGATGCGTCTGACGACCCTTCGAAACGCGAACGAGAAAGCTACCGTCACCTCGTTCAAATATTCTTCTGGTACATCCACGTGGACGTTCAACGTTGATCTATTATTCATTGTCGACCTGTTTGAGCAACGGAGCGTTGTTATTTTCTACACCCATTTTCCATTCTCGATCGGTCCGTTAGATCGACAATTATACCGATAAGGAGAACGTTCTGTGTAACCCTCGCAAGAGCACGCGGGGTACAGATAAGCAGCATATATTTTTTGTCACATAATTTCGTTTCCTTTCTTCTAACGATTGATGCTCATCGTTCCTAAGAATTATTACGATGCGTACGTACAATTACATCGGCGACCTGTGAAAAGAGAAACTAGATTTCAATGCCGCGAGGGATTTCCGTAATACCGGCACGAACAAAGAAGTAACCTAACCACGGCCTAGATAGACGTTCGTTCGTTTCTGGCCGTCTCTCAGGCTGTAGCCGGTAGCCCATTCTCGTGCCACCCCACCTGCTTCGACCCTCCCTCATATTCCAGCGTAAACGGTCGTGCTCGCTTCGCTGCACGCCATTACCGTGTCCCGAGGGCCAAAACTTCGTGAAAAATGCTTGAATTTATGTCCACCCCTTCCAGCTAGCACGCGGTGCTAACCTTCCCCCTGTCCCGTTCATCCCCCTTATCATCTCTGGCCTCCTTCCCTTTCATCCGGCGCACGACAGAGGGAACTTAACCGAACCTGCCGGCTGCTCTTCTCAAGTTTGGAAATTATTTGCGGCCGCCTATTGTCCGGGCTCGTTCCTCCCCTACCCCTCTTACCACTCTTCTAGCCGCTATTTATTATTATCCGTTATCGAGCATCTTGTCCGGAAGCTATTAACCGAACCAAAACTTTGTGTTCTTTTGATTCTACCGCAGACAACTTATCCAGACTTCTTCCACCCTTCGATCTTTTTTTTTTCGTGTACGTTCATCGAACAACACCTCATCATCACTCTGGTACTTCATTGTCAAAGAAATGATTGTTTCTAACGCTAATTGAAGTTAAAGATCATGAATCTTATCTAGTCCCTTTAGTTATCCGCGTTAATCTTCGACTTGGCTAGCCGAAGCCCGCAGATGTTCCGGATTTTATAAACAGTTCATTCGCGGGGTTAGCTCGCGCCTATTAGCGGCCGCGTAACGGCCGTAAACTCTATCCATAAATTCTGGACTCATGGAAATTTCGAGCTTAAAGGAAAGCCGAGCGAGCAACTTCTATCTAGCTAAGGGTCCGGTGAAAGAGGATCGTTCACGGTCGGGCCAGGACAGATACGACGTATCCAACTCCTGGCCAAGCTGTACGACCGGACCAAGATAGATCAGAGGTTGTTCGCTTACCTGCAACTACGCCAGCCCGTTTAAAGGATACCTCATAATCCGCATATTAATTGCCAGGACATGGCGCCAGGGCTTTCTGCAACGACGATATCTACACTCACGGAGTTCCTACTAAAGTTTCCACCGTTGGTCTACGAGCGTTCTCTCTCTCTCTCTTTCTCTTCCTTCTCATCGCCGTCGTCGTCGTAGGTTGTTGGTACGAGTGAACACCAACGGAGTAACCATTCCGGTTATTACTCATTCGTTAATCCAGGCACGTCCCAAACGATATACTCGCCTAGTTGCGAGTCTAGGCCCTTACACATCTACATTCTAGCACGAACACCATACAGTAGAATCGTACACACATACACGAGGATACCGATCGACCTATAACGTCGTACACGTGTGCAACGTAGACTATCTCGTGCTACGTCGAATGTGTACGAAAGCTGCGTGGTTACCTAGCCTACGTACACGTGCACCAACGTCATGCCGTGTCATCGATGCACTCGACGTTGCATCTCAATGAGCTATCCGAACTCATTGGCTCGAGTACTCCGTTTGAAAAGCTTCGCCTGCTTTCAATCCTCTTCCTCTTCTTCATCCTCCTTCGCATCTCTTTCTTCTGTTGCTTGTTCGTTGGTCTACTACTTTTTTTCAAGAGTTCACGGATGAACGGAGTTCATTCGCGAGCGAAAGAAATCAGTGCAACCAAGTTTTTTCCGCGAGATATCGAATGTAATTCATGGCGTATGGTGTGGCGTATTGTAAAGAGCGCAAAATTCTCGGTATTCTGTACAAGGGTAAAGTGATATTTGTGAAATGCTAAAACTAGATTGTTACCGGGTTGAAAAGCACTTGACCCTCCAGTTAAAACCCTCGAAACTTTGGGAGTAAAACGAGGAAAAAGTAATTGAAACATTCTTCTTCGAACAACATGCTCCGAACCGCTACCCTTCGGAATTGTAACGAATACACTTGTCGAAATTATAAACGAAGGCAATTAGAAACTTCTAAAATGAAATTTTAAACGTTCATCGTTAAGTTAATGGTTCAAATTTGATTTACAGTTACGCTTCCATGTACTCAGGACTCACGGAACGATGAATCGTTACAGTTACAGGAAGCTCGATAAAACGAACCGCGTAAAGAACGTATCGGGCCGGAAAAGTTGGCATCCGGCAAGAGATTGTTTCACAGAGACATCGTCTTTTATCTGGATTCTTTGCGCCGGCCTTCTTTGCATTCGATTATCTCAGCGACGTCAGTCGCGATGTTCAGCGAACTGGGTAATCAGTCGTATTGGATATCGATGCACTTATTATCGAATACTGTCGCAAACCGGCACGGTTTCCAGCTGAACGAATTCACGAGTTTCGCCCCCGAAAGATTACGTTATCCGCGTTATTACGTTGTCGATACAACTTCCTTCGTTGTTAGGAATATCGATAGACTTGCCTGTTCGTTCAGCTGTGCTTAAAACCATTGAAACTCACCGAGCAATTCGGATTCGTTCCAACGAATTCTTTCCGACTTTTCATTAACGTTTGCTACCCTTAATTCGTTCATTGCGGAGATAGAAATTTTTATATGCAAAAATGATTTTTCGTTTCATTTGTAACGTTTTTGAAACAAGTCATTCCGACGTAATCACAGTTTTCAATCACAATAGCCCTGTTACGCAGCTGTTGTAAAATCACCGTAAAACGGTTACACCGTATGCCGTGTTTTGATTTGCGCAATTCTACGAGGGTATTGTAAAATTATCCATTAAAAGCTAACGAAGCTAGTAAACCTTTCGATGAAATTTTTATCGCGCAAGTTTCCCGTACAGCTCGACAGCGATCGCTGATTGCGCCCTTCCCTTTTTCGGCAGCAATGAAACGAGGGTGACTGTGCCGTTTGAACGTTCGCATAGGTGAAATTACACTTGGGTGTTATTGAATTTAATTGCATCGAAATGTCTGTTGACCAAAAGGGGTCAACACATACTTGCTACAAGCGTTAAAGCGAACACAGTCCCATCGATAAGATGTCGAAACGATGTACCAGAGGCGTTTCATTCGAGTTTTCAGCTCACGATTCGTTTCAACGATTTCAATAGCACAAGATCGATCGTACAGTAAACGCGACGGTGAATTTTTAACGCGATTGGTCGACGATCGGCACACTATCGCGATCCGTCCGAAATTCCAGGGCATAAATTATTAGAGGGAGCACGATGTCGGGTAGTTTGCAAGAGATCCATATCCATCAATCTGATCGTTTGTTTATCTATCAGAAAAAGGTTCGTGTACGGTGCGATCACGTTAAACGATACACGTGCCGTCAACAAAAGGGTGGCTACTGTCGTTTAACGTGGTCATTAATTTTACATTCGCCTAATGACGCGGCGCAGTTCGAGCAGAACGAATTTAATTACCCGTCGAATGAAATATGCAGCTATGATAACGGAACGGGAAGGAAAGGGTAACGAAAGGTCTCTCTCGAAAGCTTTCGAAGGGACATCATGACCGCGGTCCTTGGCCATCTTCCCTTTCATTTTTTTTTTCTTCTCTTTCTTCTCCCTTCTTTCCCGCCGTTAATAACGGTAAAAAGTCCGGAGGAGCGCATTGTTCGTGCCATTTGGAGCGTGTTCGACGCTGAAAGAGCACGATTGGCCTGAAGAGGGACATTCCAGGGCGACAGGGGCGACCGCGAGAGAGGAAGCTGGAACATTCGGAAGAAAAATAAGAGAAAGCCAGAGCGATTCCTCGGCGCAGAAGGAAATCTCGTTTTCATTCTTCCATGAGACCCATATCTCGTATGCCCGCGGCTTCTCTGTGCATTTTGTCTTCTTTTATATCACCGGATACCCCAGAGACCCCGATTCTATACGTTTTCCTTTAACCCTCCGGCTCGACCGGGTCCTTGGCCCTTCGACATCTACCTTGTTCTCGTCTTTCTAATGGGTCACTCGATTGTTGTTTGGACTCGCTACGATTCCACCTTCCATCCGTGTCGCCTGGCATGGTCGTATCTGGTTTAATCGGATATCTGTTGTGGTAACTTTTCAATGGACCCTCAGGAAACGCATCGGTGCAGCTCAAAAATGCATGGCACAGTTTCATCCTGCGGCAAGGTGAGCACGGAAACAACTACACGCTTCGTAAACGGACAATGCGAGCGGCTTTTTCGAGTTCGTCGAGTACTTTCACAGATTTCTTTCCGACCTAGCCGTTTTCCCTTTTTGTCGAAATTAAAGCGTGTCCTAGCAAAGATTCGTGTACACGGTCGCGTTCATCCCTTAGGCGTTCTTTCACATTCAACCTTGCCAGAAACAAATGAAAAGATGAAACGACGTCCTTTTCGAGACGAACAAAGCATTCCATTCGGAAAGCCGAGAATGTTGATTAAATGAAAACGTCGATCAGGGATCATTCTAATAGATGTACGCGGTGGTAAGAACACGATACTCCGTGTTCTCGAGTCTCGAACGTTAGAATATCCTTTCTTCGCGTTTGCTTGAAAGCTTTCCAAAGCAACAGCTTTTTTTCCATCCTTTCAGGGAATCCTTGAACTGCCGATTGCAGCGATTCCGAAAAGATCTCGACGCGGAGCGTCGTGTCGCGTCGCGTCGCGCGCACGCCGGCTGTCTTCGCGCATAAAAGGAGCACGCGTGGAGCGCGGGGATGAGAGGCAAGCGCCTGGAGAATACTGGGTAGAGGGTGCACAAGGGCGCCCGGGAGAATCGAGTCTCTCCGCAATATCCTCTATTCGGAGGGTCGTGTAGCCCTATACAGACGTGAGAGCGCGTCACACTTGGTGACGGGAGGAACCCTTCTCAGTTTAAAGCGATCAGTCCCACCCACTTTGCGACACGTACAAAGCGTCGAAAGTATACAAAGCCGAGACGGCTCGAGGCGAAGCCGAGCCAACCATTCGGCCGCTTTTCTTCCGCCCTGCTCTATCGCCCTCTTCTCGCGGGCGCATTCTTCCTTCTCTTGTGTAGGCACCACCTTTTACCCTGGATGCACATCCTCTCCCTCTCCCTCCGTTCGACGACAAGACGACTCCGTACCGTACCGTTCCGCCGGCTTTGTAATCCAACAAATTCAGCTTATTTATATTCAATGTGGCGGTGCTGCCGCTACTCCAACGTGCAATGCACGTACGTATTCCACTAACGCGTGAGACTCCTCCTCCTGCGACTGCACCTTCGACCCAATTCCCCTTTCTCTCGCCACCTCTACTCTCCTCTTCCTACGCGACAGATCCTGTCCTCGAGGATCCTTTTACCGGTGCGTACATGTTTTGCACGAGTTTATTGGTCGCGTGCTCGCTGTACAGGTATGCGATCCTGTTCGTGTTGAGAATGACGAGAGAAATGTCGGATAAAACGACGAGAAAGTTGGATTGGACGGGGGGTGTATTGTTGCGACTCGCATCCCTTGCATGCATTTAAATGCAACACCGTAAAAGGACCGATTACGCTTCAACGAGCACAGTTTTGCTTGTAACGAAACGATCGGTTAATCGTAATACTCGGGGATACTTTTCTTCAGGATCGTACGTGCAAGGTAACGATGGTAAGAGGATCTTTCTGCCGCGAATTCAACGGGGCGACGTCGCCTCTCTAGTCGATTCTAGGCGCAAGAGAACGCACAAGGGAGATCTCACAATGGAGTAGGCGAGCACGCGACTCTATTCGGGTTAAGAACACTGGAGAACGCGGTGGAACAGAGACAGACAGATGAAAGACGACGACGATGTAGTGGAAACCACTTCGCTTTGCCGTCGAGCCTACATTGAGATTGAGAAGCGGAGCTGGCACTCTGATCTCGGCCAGGCACCGAGAACAGCTCCTTTAAATACAGCGAATGTCGTGAAATTCACGATGCTCGACATTTCGATGCGAAACGATAAAGCAGTTCGCATCGATGAGAAAGTTCTTGCTTCCTACGTGTTAGCTTTCTGATTCTAATTCTTGCGAGACCACGTTTAGCAGACTTGAGGAGAAATTTGAAAATTGGGGTCAGGTATTAATTACTTTCTCCATTCTGTTTGATCTTTCATTAAAAATGAATATTTCGTTGAACTTCTGCTATTGTTGTTGCACAATTCTATGATATCATAAAATTCTTCTTCACTCGAGGGATAAAGTTTGGAACGAAAAGTTTCTCGGAATAGAAAAAGACTTTGCTTCGGATCCATTCATCGAAAGAACCACGTTTAGTCGATGCCAGGACGGTTGGCGAGTTTTTCAGTTCGTTTTTACGTAGCAAAAGAGGCGAGAAATGGTTCCCCTCAGGAATCGGTAAATTTTCGAGTATTCCGAGCGGAAAGCTCTACAGGGGTGAGTTCAAGATGCTGCGTACGTATTTCGTGTTGGTTCGTTCCCATATACGAGCGACTGTTGGGTTACCTCGTGTCCAGAATACCGGAACGGATTGCAATCGTCGCGATCCCAAATTTCACCGGACAAGTGTCAACTAACCTGTACTATTTGATCGTGTTTATTCGCATCCTACGTTTGCAGTTAATTTCCGTCAATTCGGGTAAACATTCAATCGACGTTGCAAATGTTCTAATTCGTAATCGATCGAATAATATTGTTTGCCATAGACGATTGGTTTATCGCGACCATATTGATCTTCGCGATGAAGAGTTCAATCGGAATACTAATTTTTAAATACCTTAAAAAGGGTTTTGAATCACAAATTTTCGTCATAAGTCTACGAATTATTTCAGTTAGAATTCCATCACCGAACTGATGGTTTCTTCTTGCTAAAAATCGGGCAACTTCACGGGAAAGCAATTTCCCGCGATCCGATTAATTTCGAGCAACAATAAGGCGAAACTTTTCTCCGCTACCTAAGTAACTCCGTGAACTCAGTTAATTACGTGCAACTGATAAACTCCTCGAGATGTGAGATGGCTGGCTCGTTCAATCTTCGCGACGCGCGGTACCAACGAGAGGGAACTTGAAGCATCGATCGAATGTTATGTACGCGTACCGTGCATCGTCTCGAAATTGTAATTACTTTACCGTGTGTCGCATCTTTCTCGAGTGTCGTCCCGCGTATCAACGTGACTCCTGCCAACTTACCTAAGACGGTCTATAAACGTGCTCGAAAATCTCATCGAACAGGCATAATTAATATTGCATGACAATACACACTCGACGTTGTAAACATGCCGATACACATTATTTATCGTCTCTCGTTATATTTAATCACGGTTGGCCAGCTGCGATACGCGACGTAATATCCAACGTTGTTTAATTTTAACTAAATAAATTTCATGCAAAAACGCCGATGGAAAATTGCAATCGCTGTTGGTTGCAGGTAGATGCTACTGTCACAGCCAAAGGGCGTAAATTAAACTGGAATAAATAACTGCGATATGCTGGGAAAACAAATGTTCAACGAATCGAGTTAATGCACGTCGATACCGGATTGCGGACCGGGCCGCAACGACGCACTCGAGGAAAGTAGTTTCGTTAGGAAAGTACGCTTAAAAATTTACCTAACTACGTGACCTCGACCGATCCGACAAAGTTCCGTTTTGAAGAAGTTCGCGAAACTGCGCCATCCGTGAAAATTCTTTCGTTCGGCCTGGAAAAGCTGACCGATCGAAGGGGAAAGTTCGCGACGATACATACAATTCGGAAAGAGGGAAGAAGGGCTGCCCTCTTCTCCCCGGCTGCCGATCAATCAATATCTCATAAGCATTTAATCGGTCTGGACCAAGTTTCCCGTTAAAAGTTTCACGGCAAATGAAGCGAAACCGCAACGCTCGACGGCCAATCGAGCGTATCACGGCTTCCGATAGGAAACTCGAAACGTAAACGAGGAACGGCGCGGGGTAAACGAACCGTTCCCAGTCCGACGAGAGAATTTCACTGGCGCCTGCATTCGTTGGCTCGAGCAATGGCCGTGTGCATGCAACCGGCCGGATGCAATTTAAATTAGACACACTCTGTCTCTCTCTGCCTTTCAATGGCATTAACTGGCAGACCAGTCGTACATCTTGACCAAATGTCACCGGCAGGCTGGGAATCCTCTTCTTCGCTCGTATATAGAGATGCTCGTCTGTCTAGCGGTACGAACCGCTAAAAAATCAGTACGAATTACACCGCGCGTCTCCTTAAATCGTGTTCGCTTATTGTTTTCGACGAACAAGTTCAACGAATGCAGCACCACACACGGCTGCCCTTTTGTTCGACTTTGCCGACGATTCCTTTGTTCGCCATTCGGGGAAAATGGATTCCGGATTCAACGTGTACCTTTATATGTGCAGTTGCGGTACGCTCGAGAAGTGGAAAAGTTATTAACGGAGACCACGGGACGCGAACAGATGAACACGCGATGGAACGCGGATGCTCGCGTTATCGCGCGCCCCTGATATTGCTCCCTTCGAAAGCGGTTTGATATCTGCCGGTTGTAATTTGGAGAACGAAACGAGGCCGCGTTATGTGCGGTTATGGTCAACGTTACTGTCCCACAGTCCGGCTATAACTTGGAAATTAGAGGTTTTCTAAGGCAGAAGAACGTTCTGGGAGGGTTCGAGGGCCGCCATTAGGACGTTGCATATCAAACGTCTCAAATGATTTCATAAAATAAATTAACTTTCATGGTACGTACTAATTGGAAACTTAAGCTTTGATGAAAACGATAAACAGTTCACTAATGATGCGTCGGAGCAATGTCTGACAAATTACGGTGAATACTACTTCGATCACTAACGAACCACACTGCACTGATTGCAGTTTGTTTTAACTCCACTGAAAATACAAAGTTCTAAAGTGTCCATCTATCGATTCTACAAAATTTTTACGATACGCGGTTAGAAGGTGACCATATTTTTAAATCTCCAATGTTGTAGACTCTGCGCTATAAAGCAGAACGCGATAAAAGTGTTTAAAACGAACGGTGCAACCTAAAGTTTCCTATAAAAGCAGACTCGCAGCTGAACGATATTTTATTTCGATAAGTCAACAAACCATCGGAACGTTCAAAAAACCCCTCCCCGCTGATCGGTAATGCGGTTTTGCTGTTTACGTACGCTCTCGTCAGGATGAAATATTTAAGACCACGAGATTAAATGCTTCGTTCAATCGTTTACAGAGGTGGAACGCGATATTTCCGGCTTGAACACGCGGATAACCGTTCAACATGAAAATTCATCGGCTAAATGAATCTGTATTTTAATCAACGAGTAACGTTAACCCATCGGGTCGACGTTTCGACGACCGTTCGTGGCGTCCGGCTGGTTGACGAATAATTTGAGAAAGTACCGGTTGAACACGGTGGTTCGCCACCGGCATGCCCGCCGCGCACACGTAAACACGTCGGAGACGCGGCTTACAGCAGGTAGAATGTACAAAAGTCGGTAAATTTGCGGTCGCGTGCACTTGCCCTGTTAATATTTCAATCAAACGTACGGTTTTATTCCGACGAAATTACCGCCGCCCTGAAATAAGCAGAAATTACCATGATTTCTCTGCTCTTTAATAGCTGTTGTTCGCAGTTTCCCGACCGGTCCCGAGCAAAACCGTCGCTCAATCGAGCACGAGCGAACCGTAAACCTCGTTTCTCCGTACATTAACCCTTCAACCGGAAAAGGATGGATAATGCAACTCTATTCAAAAGATTTTCTTCTCGATCTTGATTCATAAAATAAAGATATTACAAGAATAACATCGATCGATTTTATTTTATTTTGCAATTTATCGTTATCAACTAGAAATCAAAGTACTCTCTTCCGGTAAAACAAGCGCAAGAACCTACACCTTCGGCCAATAGCTTTATCGGATTATCTGGGAGTTCGCTTCGACGGAAGTGCGCTGGTCGTTACGACAGGATTTTAAAGGACACGAGAGCAACGTCGGGCGAGACCAGGGAAATTAATCTAAAATTAATTAACAGCAGTTTCGTGTCGGTGCATCGCGTCGTCGCGATCAAACTCGATTTCAATTTTCGCCCCAAGGAACGCCACGTATTCGCGATTCTTCGATCACAGCTTCGTTCGCCATCCACGTTTTCTACATTCCCTGCCTCCAAGACTATTTCTCTTCTCTTTTTTGGGATTCGTGCTCAGAACCGTGTAATTTCTAGCCAGACAACGTTTTTTTCCCCTTTTCGTTACACGCTTGGCAGCACGTTGTTCTTACCAGAGACATCGCCTAATTAACACGTTTTTCATTTCTTTATTTCAGTTTCATGTCATACATGTTAGAATTGCATCAAACTTAGGGTGTGTTAGTTGGATAACGCAGCTCGTTAATGCGATTTTTTTCGCAATTGCGCTCTCCAAAGAAAATACATCGATTTTTAATCGAAGGTGGATATCGGGTATGGATATTGCGGCGATCAGCAACAGCGTCGGCGAATCGGAAAAATCGACTTTGCAATTTACTACGCGTCCAAGCAACCACCGATGGATTTACTTGGTTGGTAGTAACCGTTCGCGAAAAACGATATGCAAGCACGGTTGCCGATATTAAAGTGGCCCCTGATGCGGCTGACTGCAACAGCCTGATCTACTGAATAATGCACGTTGCCCGGAAGTAATAAGTTTCCACGAAACAGCGTTTTCTTGCCGGACACATTGGAAGGAAGCGTATCGAGCCGACGCGACGCGACGGTTTGCCGAACCGAACCGAATATCGAACTGGATTAAGCAATCGAGCCACCGGAATCGTTGTAAAGAGGAAAATGCTTGGTCCATCGGACTGTTAAGATATATCCGTGCAGTCAGCGAATGTTTTCTCTCTATTTTCGAAATCCCTAACGGCCGAAGCAGGGAACAAAGGTTGCGAAATACCGTGTTAATACCGAGCATTCCTTGCTACAATAACACGAATCATTCGAGCTACCGATCACGAATATCGACAAAAAATTCTTGTGTTTCGATGCACTGTTTTATTCCAGTAATCAAAGAGGCTGTGTCGCAATAGGTACACTGTTACACAGGTACGTCCTTATCGATTTATCGGACCAACTTGTCTCCTCCCGTTTATCTGGATTATCAACGTTCTACCGTACAAAGGTTAGATTACAGACCGATTTCTCTGCCACGCGTATCTACGTCCCGAATATAGGAAAACCCTTTTGATGGTTTACGTCTTTGACCAGACGACATACCGGCCCAAGGTTCTGTATTACCATAATCCGTTGGTCCATGAAAGCTACCGGTAATTTCATTACCAGCAAATTGCATTTACAAGACGAAATCTGTCGGGACAAATCACGAAGCAATATTAGTAAAGCATTACTGTCCATTGAGATGAAGCGTTCGTGCATCGCTGAAGCCTAACAGGTGAACAGGTACGTTTAATCGGGTTATTCAAATATCCGTCAGAATTTTTCTGCTCCAGATGCCAATACGTTTATGCGTGCTCTCAAAGGGAATTTACTCGTCTCGCGAGTTAAACTCGGTGTACCGTGTAACATCTTGAACACACTAATCGATATTTTGTAGAGCTCCGTTGCTGCTTCTCCTCCTTCTTCCATACTCTTCCTTTATTTTATTAATTCTTTCCCTCCACCACCTCGTATTTTCTTTTCTTTTTCGTAATTTTCTGCTTACCCACGTCTTCGTGAAAAGTCATCGATAATCGAGAAAAAGCTTTCTCAAACAACATTTTTGTTGTGATTATTACACGATCGCGATTCGAATCACCTGATGGAGCATTCGAGAACTAATGGTTTTTCGAAAGCTTGGAAATTCATTGAAATTCCAACCCGACGAGAGAACGTAACGAGCAACTCGCTTTTGTAAACAGAACAAACACGAACTGCGATGCTTGCGCGATTCAGTAGACGTTCCTCTGGGCTCGATCGAGAGAGGAAAATTTAAAAAAAAGGAGCTTTTACAAGCTTTTGTGCTTAGAGAAATTTTTCTACCGCGAGGCCAATTTATTTGGATTTAATTTTTCTACAGCTCATATGAACTACTCGCTGTGAATTGGAAAAATTTTAATCGTTTATTTATTTCTTTACCTGGGATAGTATAGTGACTTTGTATTTTCAACAATCGATTTAATAAATGAAATACCTAGTATTTACATGATTAAACAAAAGAAAAGATGTATTAATATCTCTTCGTAAATTCCGGGTGATGGATCGAATTCGTTGCGCCAGAAGTGTCAAAATGCAAAAATCAATCGACGGTGTAATGCACCGAAATCGAACGTGCACGGGTGCATCCGCCAACGCGCGTTTCTAGATGTATTGTCCCAATGATTCGTAATCGATTAGCCGATGGCAATATACCGCGCGTGTCGTGTCTATAGCCCGAGTATCGACTGTTTGCTGTCGAGCAATCTCTAGGCAGATAGCCTCAAACGAATCCTAAATCAAAGATTGGAAATCGATCGTCACGTCAGTTCTAAATACCTGGTCGATGTTTGCTTGCAATTATAGTCGATGTTCTCCGCGTTCCAACGAGGCGAATCTGTTTGTAAATTCTCCGAGATACGATCGCCGGTGGTCGACGTTTTTCCAACCAAGTGATTTAATTAAAAAATCACGGTTACGATATGTTTCACGGGTAAAAGTACACCGGCTGTCTCGTTAGCGGTGCTAAACGTCCGTTAACGAAGTTTTTCCACGATGGAAAAGTCGTTCCTGCGACAGGATGGTCGTTTTCAATTTCGCGTTAAAAACCAAGCTGACTGTTACACGTCGGGAACACGTTATTGTGCCGTTTTGCTTGTTTTTTTTTTTTTATTTTCCCTTTGATAAAAGTAAATAAAAGGTTAATTCGATTTTATACCCGCAACATTGTGTCGATCTTGAAAACAGCAGCCGGTGGAGTAAAGAGATGAAAATTTGTGGAAATTTCAACGGGTTTCCCGTTCGAACGGGAGCGTTCCAGCGAAAAGAATTCTATCGGCGTACCAGGGTTATTTAATTTTCAAATTACACGTCGCGGAACGTAAACGTCTCCCATTTGAGAAGTTCGGGAAAGTTAGACAGCCCTGGCGCTGGCGGAAAGTTTCGGGAAAGCCATTATTACCGAGCTCTACGTTTGCCTGGGATTTCATTAGCCCAGATAATGAACGATTTTATAAATACACGGACCACTGGTCCGCGGGATACGATGCCTGAACGAAAATGAACGGCAAGGATGGGCTTAACCAACGAATCTAGTAATCCTTTATCCCTTCTTTCACTGCCACATTCAACTCGCCGAAAATTTTACCAAGTACTTAGTAGCATTATTTTAAATAAATTTTTTCTATTTTTTTTTTTTTTAAATAAAAATAAATTGAAAAATCAAATTATCTAAATTTGGTTGATCGAGCTGAAAAATGAGAAGAAACGACGATTGAATTTCTTAATCGATCTTGCTAAAGAGGAGCGCATCGTGTGTGAATCAAACGATTTCCAGCAACCGGAACTCGACACCACGAACGCGATCCTTTACTGTGAAACTCATACCGTCAGACAACTTATCTCCTGTTTTATCACACGATTGCCCGTAAAAACCGGAGGTACAATGTTCTCGCTTGTTTCGCGTAAAAACAGGCGAACGAATCGTTTGTTAGCCACGAACGTTCTACTTCTCGAAGCAAATACCAACTGCAATGAGCAACAACGATGATGTTTGCTGGCTACCTGAGAAATCTGCACACTGAGAAACATGACCACGAAACACAAGGCTATGCAGGCTTTTCTGAAAAGCGAGAGTCTGGCCGCGAGGGCAATAGAGCGCGCTTCTCTTCGTGGTAGAAACGAACGAGAGAAAGAAGGGAAACTTTGTGTTAATTAATGCACACTTTGCAAAACAAAAGCGAGCTTGTAATTGGACTCGTTAGAGTGTGCCGTTCATTGCCTGACTGTTTTTTAAACACACAAGGCAAAGCTTTTTTGCCAGGGCGTTTCCTGAAATCGTTTGTTTATAATCCGTTTCCGCCACGTTTGAACGGTCTACACGTTGAAATGTTGGCACGTAACACAGTGGCGTATTGCACGTAAAAAAAGTGTGAATAAATTTAATTTACAATTCGACAGACAATAAAAACTCTTTCCTTTGAGGCCGCGCCATGCTCCTCTATAGATACTAAAACTCCGTTCGGAAGGTCGGCGACGCACGGAACTTAGATTCTGGTCCCTCTGTCTCGTTTCTAATACGCGTGGTAACCATCCATCCATTTTTAAAATCCTTTTAGGCGTTGAAAAATCTGTATCGTAAATTTATAGACAAAATTTCAGAACGCCGAGGTAAAAAAGCATTTTCACGTTCAATGGTGCTCGAAGCAGCGTTAAAGCGACGGAAGCAAAATAACGTAAGAACGAGGTAATTATCAAGCTTGGAGAACTAAAGGTCTGTCTTGTACACAATTTCTACACGCGTCCAATAAAGCAAACAGCTTGCTCTTTTTCTCATGTGTCAAGCAAACACGACATTTTAATTCAGCTAGAACGGAAAAGTCGACAGGAAAGAAGGGGAACGGGTTCACACGTTCGAACACGGTGTCGACGGGAAAACTATTACAAGGTAATTTTCATACGTCGGCGCAACGTCTCTCGGTGAACATGGATCGCTGGTGAGCCAGGACGGGGCGGTAGGCGAAATTAAAAAAGCTATTTCAATAAGCAACGCTCACGGCAACGTTTCGCGCGGTGCTACGCAAGCGGTTTCACGCTGTTCGCGACATAATTACGTTTCGCGGAAAATAGAAACGCGAAATCATCGACTACGACTTTCTCGAGTACCTTGTGCGTTCCGAGTGCACGAGTTACTCTGTTCACAGTTAATGTATGCGTTGTGCACCTGTGCGAAGGATTATAGTTGCATTTACTCGCCACTCCGGTATGGGTACGCCATGAGCATTGACTTAAAAAGAGAACACCTGCCCATTAAATTGAAACACCAAGCAGAACATTCGCTAAATTCTTTTCAAACACACACTTCCGCTTCGGTGGTCGTTTTTCCCTGGTATCGATTTACAAATAGAGACTCGTCCACGTGTATATCTGGATTAATGAAAAATAGATCGACCACAAAGGAAACACAATTTCACGGAATAAGAGAAGAGCGTTCGCACGACCTATGACCTATCGCGTGCACGTTGGAAAAAAGCGAACTAGCGTGTAAGTGTTTTACAGCATTGGTGCAACTGTGCAGGCGAAATTTATTGCGCTGTTAAAGTGGAAAGAACGCTGGAAAGATAGAGAATATGCAAATTGCGTAGGTGAACGGTAAGGTGGAGAACACGTGAGCGAAAACAATGCTTCTAATCATCTCGAGATCAGACTATTCGTTCCATTGAACAGTGATCTACCGATCTAAAGATTACCGTCAATTTCTCTTCTATAATCTATAATCCTTGAAGTGTACAAATCACGGATCGGGTTTAATATTTTATTTAATATCAGCTCTAACGCGAAATGAAATGAAGCGCGATTGGCAGCGATCGAATTCTCTACTCGTTAAACTATGAAATTGAAATGTTCCATTGAAATATTATAAATGTGACTGGGTGGAACGATCGCAATCGCAATTTGGCTCGACGAACGTACAACGATCGTTGTTGAATTCCATCCAAATAAAATTCTATGCGCGGGGCTCTTTTTCATCGTATCAAATGTATCGATATATCATCAACGGTGGCCTCCGTCAAAATACGATTAAACTGCATGCACCGTTAATCCTCGTGTCGCATCCATTAGCATCGAACAGTCGCGAATTTGTTACACTTCCGATCGGCGAAGAACCGATAAACCGGAATTTACTCGCAACGCCGATCGACTAGCAGAGATTACCGGGAACGGTGTTTACACGTAGGCTCGAACATGAAATATAATTCACAACATTTGCGCAGCAGCTCGCAAAGAAAATACGCAAACACGTACTATAACGTATTGCATAAAGCTACAACGGAACAGCCATCCATGGAGATAATGAAACGTAATGTATAACTCTGTACGTGTATGCAGAAACGTTTTGCACGTACAGTCGGATGTATACACGGTATCGACAAAAAGTTTGCAAGCACGTCCAGATTTTCGGATGAATTGATTAAAGATTCATCAAATACGCATCTGTTCCTTTTCCTTTTTTTTCTCTTTAATAAAGGTAGAAAATGTAAAATTTAAACCATAAGTTAGATGTATAATAATTACTCATATCCCTAGTAATTATGATTTCAATGTCTTACTTTTTACGTCCAACTTCACCGTGGTAGGTGACGTGTTAATAATTTGCATTATCGTGTGTCATGCCAAGCATAGATATTTCAGCCATGGTAGTATGAAACGAGTTTAATCGTTCACGCAACCGTTTAATTTTATTAGTTACATTTTATGTACTGATTAATTGACTTTGTATCTAGAGATCGTGCCTAAGATATCTTTATGAGAAATATTTCATTAAGACATAAAATATAAATTTTCTCTATCAGAGTAAAAACCGAGGGAGTTTCTCCATCGATTCGCAACAATAACGTACGAGAAAATGCAAATCCTTATTGTTAGTATTCAAAGTTATTAGGTACGTAAAAACTTAATCACGAGCGGCCGGTGTTTCCGAATACGTCTGGTGTATTATTCATGAATGTAGAGCTAGGCTCGAATTACTTTCGCAATTTTTATTATTCTTCGAGGATAGTAATTAGGGTGTACGAACACGCTCCACCCTTGGAACGTCTATACATCTAGACGTGCTGCTTTCTCCAAGTACTGACCCCGTATGTAAATAGAAACGAGACGTTTACACCTTGCCGCGTAATCTTGTCAGGATCTAATTGGCTAACTTATGACGGGAAAAGTCATGAAACGGTACGCTGGTAAGTTAACGTAGCTTACGAGTTCAGTCTGCAATAATTACAGCGGAAAGTTCGTTCGTGTCGCTGTTAAGATAAGATCGATTAGCTGCTGAAGTAACCGAAGAAGGATCGTCCGTGGTGCGTACTTGGCCGAATTAAATTAGAAGGATCCCATTGTTCGCGGCAGAACTTCGCCACCAAGTTGTCATCGCGAATGAAAGAAATGACCATCTTCCGCGGTGTTGCTCGTAAACGCGAACAACGTCCCGTTGTGTAGCATCACGGTGAAGAAGCGTTAATGACTTGCATTACCTCAGCAGAGTTATCGTAATATTCCTCCATACTTTCATAACGCTAATTCCCACGTGTCCCTTGCCTAATCATTTATCTTTGGGACTTTATCCTTGTTCCGTTCACCCTTCTCATCCTTAGAAACGTTCGCAGCTTAATCGTGCCTCGATTAAAATAGAATAGAGATTCGGTAAAGAGGACGAAAACGGTTATCGAAGCAGCATTGTAAGCGCGGCCTTAGCCGCATTTAAGGGTAGCAATTCGTGCGTAAGGTGGAAATTTCAGGTGCATGCGGCAAGCAGATAATTGGCCCGTGCACAACGGCGGGTTTTGCTACTTTGACGGAAATATTCCGGTCTGTTGTGCACACGCATCGTGTGTGTATCATGGCTCGATTAATATGCACGCCTATTTGATGCGTTTGCGGCATCTGCGGCTCTCGCGTGGTTATCCATCCATCTAGAAAGTTATTTGTCGATCGATGCTCGCTAATTCTATTAGACAAGGAATCATCGTAGATCCGCTCGACGCTCGCGCCATTTCATCGATCCCGCAACTTCTCGCTTCCTCACGATTTTCCTTGCTTTCGAGCTAAAGTAGAAATGCGAATTCACGTGGAGGATTGAAATCGAATCGTTATTTCTCGTGCTGGTATTCGTTACGGGTTTCGACGGTGAACGTTCGATGGAAGGCGATGCAAACCAACGATACGCCACGATACGTGCCTCGCTTTTGTGTTTGATCACGCGACAAATCGTCGTTAAGTACGCCACGGGGTAAACGCTAGGCGGGCATGCAAGTAAGTTATTTTCTCGGCACTCAGTCTGCCTGTGCACCGTCTATCGTTTACGTTTAGAGACTAAGAAATTTCCATCGAACCTGTTCCCCGTGCAATCTTACCTTATTACTGTAATTCAAACGCGACCTGTCTACATTTAGCATCGTATTGGAAACATTTTGATTACACGGATCCATCAAGTAATTGGTGTCGAGTATGACGGGAAACCTTCGTAAATCGATGGTATTAATAATATCGTTAACCAGTGAAATTTCAGAAGGGTAACCTTCGAATCGATTAGCTTAGTCGAGATTGATGCGTATCAATTTTCAGGTGACTTGCGTTTACCGTGATCGTTCCCTCGCTACCGCAAGCTGAAAATAAATCTTACTCATCCACTGACAGGTAGAAAGTTCGCGACGATAGAGTTACCTGAGCGCGAGCTTTCTACTCGATCGAATACGTAATTAAACAATGCACCGATACATTTGCCAGATATTGTTGACGGTAGATACACGAAATCGACGAAACGTTAACTACATATTAACGAACCTCTGATGACGTTACGCGGTCGTGTTTATCCGAGACACACAATAGAAACTCGTAAACTTTACAAGGAGAAAGGAACCACTATTACTCGCGAAACGGTTTCAAACAAACTCCCACGATTTCGTGTTTCTTAGTTGCGGTTCGGTGTTTATGTAAATCAAAAAGAAAATTAACGAGAGAAGAAGTTCTCTTAGAAATATGAGAAATTACATCTAAATTTTCAAACACACGTAGCTTGAGAAAATCCGTGCCATTGTACGGTATTATTGGAATTTATCAGCAGCCAGAAAGAGTTCATCTCGCGGACAAGGATGTTGTAATCACGAGACAATTGTGCAATTCCACTTTCGGATGGAACAGATAAGATTCGAATCTCGACATTTTTACGTAATGTTTAGTCGAGTCGTATCTGGATTATGAGAAATATTACGTACTACTGTGTATCCGGTAAGTGAAACAATTCATAGAAATAAGAATCTATTTCTGAAACTGTGAGATGTTTTACTTTAGTTTGTCGTGAAATTTACCAACCACGAAAGTGTTAATGATCTAATCCAGTGGGACAAACGACGCGTGTCTCCGGAATACATTAAGTGAACGAAACGAACGGGTTCTGTGGCTGGTCGAGGCGTGAGAAAATAATTACGCCGTTTCAACAATAACGTACACCTGAATGCACGGAATACCGGTCTCGGGAACTTTCCACCTTTGCTATTTAGCCGAGGTGAAACGCGATGCTAGAGTTCCATTCAGGATTCCTTATGCATCAATCATTTATACATATATACATATCTAGTAACGTTCGACTTCGATTACACTTTTAGATAGCTACGCCTACGAATTCTTGCTTCAGCAGAGCTAAGGCAGCTCGCTGTGAAAATTATTTTAATAATGCAAATTACCTTTGAAAATTCATACGTGACTTTCTAGTAATGGCAGAACTTTACCAACCCATTGCTATTTCAAACTTCTTATTTACCACGTTTATAGTCATTGCAGTTAAATATCCTACCTCTCGCGATACAACAGGTTATTAATCTTCTCGAAGGGAGAAACTTTCGATAAAGTTCACCCATTTATTTTCCTTCTACTGGCACGTTATTCGTTAAAGATCGATTGCCTCCCGACTGGTTCGAATCGTGGTACGTTTCGAATTAACGAAAAAATTGTATATAGAAACGATACATTTACGGTTTAACTAAAGGCTCTCTCAGCTGTTTACTAGGAGAAACGTTTACGGTAAGGAAAGCTTGGCGGACATTCGTGTGGAATACTTATTCGACGAGAAGCGTACTCGGAGGTACAGCTATTTCGAGTGGAGATTTTCAATGAACTTCCATAACGCGAGACCGGATAATCGCCAGCAAAACGATAGTCGCTTGAAGGTCCATTTACTGTAAAATCATTTTCAATGTAGAGGAAGAGGGGTCGAGGGCATGAAAAGGTTTTCTACCCTTGGATACTTCGATTCGCGTTCCACGGCCACTAGCGGTCGTTCCTGTATTTTCCTCCGGCAACGAAACAAGATCCCAATGTTTAAATTTTCTCTATTGATAAATGTTTCAATCGTTTTAACAATAGATGCATTTGCTACCTAATTCATAGCAATTATTCTTGGCTTACAAGAACGTCGCTTCAGAGTTGAACCAATTAAAGATTTTCTCAATGATAAAGCAAGTAGAAACGTAACAGTTCACAGTTACATCGTAATACTCTATCACACTAAAACTCTATACGCTCGTTCTAAACTCCCTTAATACTCTCTGAATTCGGCAAGCACTCTAAAGCTCTAGTATACCTGCAGTTCTCTCCGTAACTTCATCCCCCAAAACATAATGACCGCCTTTAACCCCATTCTTTACTATTTTTCTAAAAATATAATTGGCTAAAGTTAACTATTTATCATCTGAATCGACTAGAATAAATAATATTGATTTACATTTGAAATTTCAAGAAGGGAATAAAGTGTTTGGAGAATGATGATGGAAACAATTACAACCATCGAGAACGATCTCTCTTTGCTTTTGCAATCGGATTCGCACGACTATTCGTTGGAAGAGTATCGCTGGGTAACTCAATTAATTAGCAACGGACAATTATCGAATTACCGCAACCGATACAGCTCGAAGGAACGGCAAGTCGATTGAAACGAGTGTCTACGGCTATGGCTCGTTTCGAACAGACGAAAGTTTGCGAATTCCTTTTCATTGGTATCATTTAATTGGCTGAACCGGCATTCATTGAAATCAATTCTACAATTACTAACCCGGTACTTCGGTTCTGGTTAACTTTTTAATTTCTTTCTATCCTACTTTTCTGCTTCCAACTACGTAACTTCCTAACTTTCCCCCCCTTTTAATGTCCTGATTTTTTCCGTTTCCCTGTTTCTGCTTTATTTACAAAGTTGCGTCAATTTGAAAACTTTCCAGCGACTGGAATCTACGATTGTCTAAGGGATTCCTTGATTCAGATTACCTTTTTCATCTTATCCTATCTCAATTTCTTCTTTTAAGCTTCGGATCATCCCTTCTTCAATATTTAACGTTTGATTTCTATTTTTACTTTATTTAAAGCTTCTTCTTATATGTGGATGTATCTGAAGTTGCAAGAATCTAGAAATGGTCCAATGATAGGTAACTTTCTATTAATAATTTCTCCTTGCCCTACTTCCGATTTTCTTCAGTTTTTAACACCTTCCACTTAATTCGTCGCTAACGAATTCGTGCTCATTTATATAACCGACGAGCTGCAGTGACACGTGAAATCGTTAATTTCGTGTAATAAAATCCAGCTCTATGAATCATTCAACTTATGACAGAAACGAGAGACTGACCCGGTAAACCGTTTAAGAATTTCCATCGCTCAACGTTCAAATATAACGACGAATGTCGATGATTAGTAAATTCATGCGAAAAACAAAAAAATAAATGATCGCGATTCTGGATTGCAACGTTAGGGAAGGATACGAACGAAAGACAATACTGTTTTACGTGTTCCTTGGGGGGTAGAAGCTGAAGTCAAAGGAACGGAAATCAAAGCAAGGAAACAAGCAAGTCGAAGCGATGTTGTGGCAATTGAATCACATATTTCTTTCCGTTTCAAAGACCGAACGCCATCTCGTTCAGTCAGCCGTTCACACAGACAAAACTCGAGCAAAACTGCTGAAGTGACCGTGGAGAGGAAGTTCTTGGCCGATTCTGTCCTCTCGCGAGAAACAGCTCGATTTTCTATTTCCTTTTCAAAACGAACACTGGCAGAGAGAAGGTGTTACGTTCTTCACGCAATCGCGTGGATTCTATTTGTCGCTTTAATTCGAATTCTTTCGCGGAATTTTATCCGGCAGAGCGGGACGAATCGATTGCCTCGACGTCGTCCGATTTCACAACGAATGAAAAATATTCTCGAACCGGTGTGCAAGTTGGCGCGATTCGACGAGTCCTCGGATAATTCGAAATTGGAATCTCACGAGAACAGTGTTCTAGATGCTCGCGTTTCTACTATTTTCTCAGCTACTTTAGCGATATTTGCTCAGGCACACGACACGGTCTTCAGACACGCGGAGAAGCTCGCGTTACCCGCCTAATACGCTTCTGTCTAATAAATCAGCGACTCGAGCCGAGACGAACCGGAGCCGATTTTTCAAGTTGAAGTTTGACAAAAGATCCACTTTGTCAGTGATCTGTTTTCATTAAATTCGGCGACGATGCTAGTCGAAGCATCCGCTCTCTTGTTTTCCGTTTAATAATTATTTTAAGCGATTACATTCGATGCCAGGGAACGAACGGATTATTACTGAAAGCCGATTCGTTTAATTCGACCAGTCACCCGGCCTGATATTCTGGCAGACGTTCTCGATTTTCCAGCACGGCGCTGTCCAATTCCAGGCAATTATCCGGGGGACAGCCGCTGGACTTTGCCAATCAGGAATTCGTATTTCCTCTGGGGGTTCACGGCGCAAGATACCGCGACGCGGACTTCCGTAATCACGAAAAGAAGAAAGTTGGAGGACGCGGGAAAACTACGGCAAACTATCAGCTCGGCTAACAATAAGAATGCTCGTTAAAAATCTTTCAGTTACGAATCGGTGGAAACATAGAAGGTATGTCAGTGCTTATCCATTACATCTAGGAGCCGTAGATAAGGTGGTTGAGCTCGCGTTTCTGTTTTCATCGCGAGGAGAGAAAGCTCACGTTGTGATTGATACGGAATTAACTGGCGTTGCCAAGTTGCCATGAACGAGCCACGAACTTTTCTCGTACGATCGTCAAACATTACTCACTGATAATAAACCCTGCATCAGAGGCGTTGGAGCGATCGTTTTTTTTTTTTTGGCTGGAGAGCGAACGTATTCCTCGATACGTCCGAAACTAACGACACCTAGGCCTGCTGATTGCACGGCGTTACAACGCGAGGTTATCGCGACGGGTCACGTCGCGCTATGATCGATAACTTCGTCATTTATCGCGTCATAAACCGTGCTCGTCTCTCGCGAGCCTAACCACGGTGTTCCCTTTATTCTCGCCGACGATTACCCTCCTCTTCTGGCCTCGATTGATCGATCGATCACGCAATACCGTAATTACGTATCGTTCGCTAACGATGGAAAAGAAAGTTTGCTCGTTCGGGAACGAATTCATCAGGTGCCTCTGAAAGACAACGGGAGGGCGAGCAGGAAATTCTCCGTCCAACACGCAATTGAATCATTTACGAAGAGATCGTGTTCACTGATCCGGCTGAGAACTACCCCGTTCGAGAGAGAATCGTTTCGAATCGTCGCATTTGCATCGTGGTCAGAGAGGGTTTTCCTTGATTTTTCGTGGGAACAATAGAACGATATCGGTAGCTGGCGATCAAGAGGCTCGTTAAAAAAAGAAACTCCACCATATCGGTGATTCCGGTATTCATGCTCGATTATCGAGGCGCAAATTATTCCCCGCCTTGTTGAACAAAGAAGAAGAGAAAAAATAAGCATTCGTCTGGTCTGTTAAACGAAAATACAGACCCACGATTCGCTCTCTCCCTCGAAATATACAAGTCCTTCTGTTCTGTTTTGTTGTGTTCCGGGGTGGGGAGGAAATTTATGCGCATAAAATCTCCATTTGTAAACGCCGACTTCTCCGGCTAAAACCGGGTCGGTTATAAACAAAAGCGTCGTCGTCGTCGGGAAATGAAATGAAAAATAAAAGAAAACAGAAGGAGCGGAAAAGAAAAAAATAGAAACGCTAGAGAGAGAGAGAGAGAGGAAGAGAGATGGAAAAAGATCATGCGATTTATCTGACCCGCGTGATTCCGAGTTGCACGGCAATTCCGGTGGCCAGAGTGGAATTAAGCGAGCGCATTAAGTGGCGATAACGACGAGCAGGGAATTTACGAACCGGTCGGGGCAAATTTTTCATCGGATCGAGGGTGGAAGTGGGGCGGTGGCGCGAAATTAGCACGAAAACGAGCACCGGGTGTAACGCGAAACTCGTATCGCGACTCGCCATTTATCGTGATTGCAACGAGAAGAGAGCTACTCCATGGGACTTGGGGCGTACAACACCGTGACCGATATTAAAATCTCAATCGAGGGATGCCCGACCAATTACACGCCTTCCCGACGCGATCGAAACAGGTACGCGTCCTAAACTAATTTAATCCTTTGCCCGACTATCCATCCGATCGGCTTTATTTAATCGCTTCAAGTGATCGACGAACGCGAGTTGAATGACGAATTTCATTTTCGCAAAAAGTACGGCCAGAATATTCTAGCGGAATGAACATCTACAAGGAGTGTGAAAAAGTGAAAAATACTTAATCAACATTGTACCCAAGTACCCACTTTACGATGTACATACAATGCTTGATACGTACTACTTAAAATAAGAAATTAATGTTAACAAACGATTATCCTTTAAGCTCTTCGAAGTAGAAAGTAACGAAGGGTATGTAGAAGAAAAGGAATCATCGCTGACCAACATAAAACATCCCTCACGACTGCGTTCCGCTCCATTTAACAAACGCTGAAACCCTGAATACTTAATCCACAAGTCGTGAATCTTTTATTTTATACCACCCTGTAGGTACATCCGATGGAAAATTCACCCTCTCTGCGAGACGAATCGGTTAGAAGAGCACCAGGACTCTCGACCGTGACGAATCTGCGTGACGATGTCGCGTGGCGGCAAGAGCGGAAGCGATCAACGAATCGGGGGATATTTTTCCCGGATAAGAGAGCTGCAGGAATCTCGAGAGCCGACGAGAGCGACCACACAAGCGTGATGAAATCCTGAATAAAAGGGACCAAACGCGTCATCCCTGCTCGATGGTTCTCGTATCTCGTGACGAATCGCGCTTGAATTCACTTCCGTACGAATCTGTGAAACGGTAGCTGCCGTCGGAAAAAAGATAGCAAAGAAACACGTATAGCTAACTCGAGCGTAATTAAATCGAGGCCACGTGTCGTCGGCCATTAACGTTGCTAACCGGTCAGCACGATGACCGCGTTAATTCGTATCAATGGTGGATTAATACGATGCGACATGACGCGGGGCAATGCATTTAGCCCGGCCACCATTCTGCTAGACCAAGCGTGCAAGCAGCGTTAATAACGTTGCCGTGAGCTGTTATCTTTATTCCAACGAGCATTCGCTTCCGCGAAACGTTGAAATCGTTGCCGGGTTGACTAGAATCGAGAGCCGAACTCGTCGCTTCCCGAACGTTTTACCTTCGAGTTTGATTCAACAGTGACGATTCGCGGTCACGCATACGAAGAGACTGAGAAAAACGACACCTGCGATATTTGAATGGAAACAAGCGGGACTCGAACGAGATGCATCGCAGGGATAAAGGATCGAATTGAATCGGAATGACATTTGCACAAGGGAACGCTCGATCGATTCGTTTTTCGTGGTTGAAACCAACGCGGAACTCTCTGGCTTTCCCTTACGGTATTATCGATTCTACGGGTGATTGTTTCTTTTTTTCTCTTGTAATGAATATACGGATGGAATATAGATAGAATAATATTTGTCGGGAAATCAATTGGCTCTATTGAATTTGTAATCGTCAAAAACGGTGGTAATTCCGAGTTACAAAATATTCAAAGGTCAATTGAAACCAAACGGAGGAAGCGGAATAACGTTATGCGTATACATATTTTAAAAGTGGAAACTGATGCCATTTTATAATAATTTAAAATTTAATCCATTTCACACCGTTCGCGTTTCATGTATAACAGTGTCATACATTTATAAACGTCGATAAAGAATACCTATTTATTTTATCTCCAATGTAAATAAACACTGTTTAAATAAAAAATTGAACGTATTTCTAAACTGGACTAGTTCGGGACAAAATATCCTGGCAACTTGAGTCCTGTGAAAAACTTCGGCATTCCTGAATGAGTTTCCGAGGTATCCTGGAAATGGTGGGTTACGCGTTACACAGACAGTAAACGGATGGGAAAAAAACTTTGACTTCGCCTCGTGCCAAGCGTGCCTGACCTTGCACAAGGGACGTCGTAGTTTCGCGTTCCAGGTTTCGGCATTGGGGAAAAGCCTGTACCTGACGCAAGCCAGGATCAAACGGGGACGAAACTTGGGAGGGTGCAGCGTCGAGAGTGAAAGCGTTGATCCCGTAAGGGGATGAAATGAAATTTGTAAAATAATTTACGACACGAGTTCCTCTCTGCTCTGTATACAGTTTGACGAACGATGAAATTTGATAACTTGGACAAATAGGATTTTGAAGTTTTGTAAAAATAACTTCATAACCATCGCAGTGTTATTATATTCTTTCAACGTCACGTTAACTTTACTTGATCGTTGCTCGGCAAATGTTTATCCAGCACAAAACGTGTCCATTCATGCGATCACCAGGATGCGATCACCAGATATTTGACAGGCTGCGTCGCGCTCGGCAAAGCGGCTAAACGTTAGCGTAAGCGAAAGGTAGCGACAGAAAGAACGAAAAACAAACGAGAAAGTAATAAAAAAAAGAAAAAAAAAGGAAAAATGGGTACGAGAATAAATGGGAGAAGTGTTGCTTTTATCTCGCGTTTGATTGAAATCGCATCGAACAACGTCGAGATAGCGGACCCTCGTCAAAAGGATTTCGCACTGGCCGCGATAAAATTGAAAAACGCGACGGTTATCCAATTAAGGGAACTTCGAACCCATCGGCGTCGAGATTGATGTAGATTGCGGTTTCTGATAGGGGGGACAGAGCGAACGGCGGTCAAGCGACCGCGAATCATTGCAATTTCGAATAGAGCCAGAACCAGAGAAGGCCATCTACGAGCCAGGGGGATAAAAGGAAGACGTGGGTGTAAGGGCGTCGATCGCGTGGAACCGCAGTGGTCTATATTAATATTCGAACGCGACGATATTCCTTTGAAATTGAAATTAATATGAATTTTATGCAAGGGAATGCATTTGCAATTGCATCGATGCGCTTATGAAAGAAGGATGGAAAGCAGGCATAGCAATCGACGCGTTAAATACCTCGAATACCTAGTGTTCAAATATTAACATGGGTCACTATAGAGGTAGAGGATGGTCGTCATGACCTCTAAGCTCCAGCTCGTTCGTACAACGTTGAATTATCGTAGACATAATAGGTCTGACACCACATCGGCACCCTTGCTCGATGGGTATCGCCACAGCAGCCCGTCCTGCGCATTTACGAGCGTGGTTATTGACACTGTATTTCGATGCTGTCATATGCGCACACACGTTGACGAACATGCCCGTGCATCTAGCCACTCTCTGTGTGTACGAAGGATGTTACGTGGCCCAGTGTGCTGGTAAACTCGCGTCGCTGAATCGACGGGGCAAACAAATCCATCAGTCAGAAACGGGAACCACGGGTATCAACCCCGTCTCTCCCAATCCTCGTCTTCTATTTGGCTAAAAGCCAGCTCGGTTATTATTTCTCTCGGATTCGAAATATCCGTTGCGCGTCTTGTTCGAGTTGTCGGAGCAACGTTAGGCGGAGAAGATTCGAAAGTTGTTTTAACGAAATGTTTAACGAAACGTTTCCGGGTTCGAGGATCGTGAATTGCCCCGCAATTGTCACGTGTTCCATGCTTTCGCGTTTATCGCGCCTCTATCCTCTCACTTGGTTATGCAAATCATATTTTCCGAGAGGTTTCGATAACCGAGCAATTTATCACGTTCCGATTCAATCGACGACTCTTTCCAGCTACCGCAAACGGGCTACATAGTCACGATAATTGATTTAATTAGTTCGAGAACGAAAACAGCGTTTCTCGTGAAAGCGACTCGCAAAACTACCCCGGAGTTTCCGACTTCTCGCGAGCCACGCGTCGGGAGCACTTTGTTGATTGCTTAATCGACTAATTGAGGGATCAAGCGACGTGCATCGCATATGCGTGTACACGATTCGATGCAAGTTCCCTATTCAAACAGAGACGAATTACACGCAAGAAAACTCTCCTTCGCGTAGCGTCGACCCCTTCCGGCAACGAGATCGCGTGTCATTCCTGAGTAGTCGTATCGGATCCCGAAGAAGATCGAGATTGCCAAGTTCTGGCAATCGTTTCGTCGTCCGCCTCGTCTCGATCTCTCTTTCGTTTCGTCGCGCTGGGTCGCACAATTTCACTTAACTCGATTAAACCGCGAGGCAAGCGGTTTTTCCCCTCTTTTTCTCGTCGCCCGAAACCTCTGCGGTCTTCGTGATTTACTTCCGATATTGCCGTCGGAACGATATTTTATCCCGGATTGAAAAACCGGCGATAGCGTGATCACGACGTACGAAGAAACGCGAACACCGAGGGAGGAAAGAGACTGACCAAGAAATTGATCCTGATGATTTACATTTACGACGTATGACTCGCCGATGAGAAACAGTCCAAGAACGATCTGTCTATTCGCGAGACGCATCTCGCGTAATTATTGATGACACTGTCGAAACGCTAAGCTGAAAGTTGATTTTATATTTCCTATTTTGAGACAATGGGAAAAAGATACACGTGTAATATTATTGAGTGGAAATCTTTGTGCTATGTTAAATATGAAATATATTTCACCTAATTTAAAATGAATCTAAGATTATAGAGCCAAGATGTAACCTCTGTTCGCTAAATTCTTTAGTGTGATTGTAAATAGCATAGGACAAAAGATAGAAATAAAGGTCTGCGTCAATATTGGGAAAAATTGAATATTATTTAAGCTGAACAGGAAGCTGATTTATTATTTGTAGAGAGAAAAATATTTGACGGATGGATTCGAAATAGGATCCTTCGCTTTCATTAAACTAATTAGATTGGGGGCGAATATACCCTTTATAAATTTTTAAGATATCACTGGTTGCTACCTAGAAATCTTACAATTTTGGATTTTATAAATCATATAATTTCTTTACAAAAGTGTTATAATTAAATTTTTTCAAAAGTTAAGAAGAAAATTACGTGTTTCCTCAATTTTCAATACAATGATACAAAAGTCTGCTTTCGCCTGTAAGCATGGGAAACGGTGCATCTTTAACCCCGCGGCTCGCCCACATTCGGATGAATCATTTATAGACAGAAAGAGCACTTTAAATTTTATCCCACGTTTCTATGCTGTTGTTTTAACCCCCGATTAATTATGTATAAAAGACGAACACCATAGAACACGTGGTTCGCATAGCTGGAGGGCTATGAATAAATAAACGGGTACATTTCTCGAACGATTGAAGGCTTAAAATTTTTTATGAAACATAATTTTATATTTCCCTATTCGTTATTCTAGCAGTACTCTCCGGCATACCAGGAAATTTCATTTTTTATATAACGATGATTTTTCATACGAGTTCCTGCTTGTTTTTTACATTCCTCGAATTACCGACGCGACAATTTAAAAGATAAACCGTATTGAAAAATTCTTTTGAAAGATAAAAGAAGCTTTGATGCAGTCGTGGGACTAATTATTCCAACTTCCGGGAACGCGTTCGTTAGTACGTGATCATGTTAACTCTTCGCGCTCCAATTCTCATCTAATTAGACTATTAACCTGCCTGTTTTCTATCGTCGACCTCGCGCTTGGAACTTCCAAACAAACAGATAAATATTATCATTACTGCTTTCAATAATTTACAATGCAGAGCGGTTTATTCATATCGCTAATTACATTTGCTGATTTCAAGTAAATATTCTAGCGAAGCAGAAACCTAATACCTCTCTGTGCTCCGATTGTTCCGGAAGTTTAATTCATTTTCGTTCTGTTTGCCCAACTTTATTTTAATGAATATTTTTCCGCGCAGAAATTATTAATCATGAATATGTTATTTAACTTTCGACATTTCCTCTAAACAAAAGGCGCGCTTGTAGCGCAAAAGGTAAATAAGTTATGTATTTGCAAAGTTCTCTTGTTTCACAATTCGTGTTTCAACGTGGAAATCGCGGCCCGGTAAACTTCGAACAGCCGTGACATATCGTTTCACAATACATATGTGTGCACGTGGCGTGGTTCAATAGCGCGTGTTTAATTGCGACACGTTCAAACCGCGAAGGTGACTGCTCGAGGAGAGTGCACTCTCCACGAACAAGTCACTCGAGTGAACTCGCGGCGACGAGTGCAATCGTTCGTGTCATTCGATTTAGCCTCGCTCGATGAAGGAACTGCCGTAAATTGCATTAAATCTCGCGGACGAGCATTCCATGCCGCCGGAAAACGTCGCTATCTTTTGGAGCGATTAACGCGGGACGCCGTGCCGTGCGGCGTCGCACCGTTTTGCGAGTAGTTTGCCACTAAGCGACGCGAGATCTAGGCCATCTCCTTTAAACTCCTTCAAAATACCAAGGCAATAGGAATCGTATAAAACTCGGTTAATCCTACGGTACACCATGGGCGGACACGCATTGAGGAATAAATGTTGATTGTGACAATAATTTTTCACCTGTTAATAGTCTCTGTCTCTAATCGTTCGTGACAGCGTTCGCCAAACGATAATCGTCCCCCAAATTCGTTCGGTTGCGTCGTCGTTCGCGTAACGAAGTGAAAACGAATTTCGCCGGTCTTTTCGGCAGCGGGTTCGACGCGGGTCGGTAAACTCGCGAAGCGCCTCGATAAGGTTATCGAAAACTCAGTGAACGCGTTTCCGTTAACCGAGTTATCGTAATTACGGCGATACAAACGATCGTTCGAAGCACCGCGAACGGTCTGTAAAATATTTTGTAACCGATTTAACCGTTCGTTTGAAAGACCGCGATGATGCGCAAGGCAAATAAAAGAGGAACTAGACAGCACGTCGTGCCTTCTGTCGCTAGAATACGTCGTTAATTGGCCCGGTTCATTAATAGAAAGTTTGATATCCTAAAGGAGGCGGTCGTTTGGACGTTTGAAGCGTGTCCCGACGAGGATTCGTTCAAGCACGAAATTTCAATCGATTCGAAATTATCCGCAGCAAGATAGTAGAATCATCCCTCTTTTCTCGCGTTATTTTCGACGTTGAAGTTGCTCCAAGCATCCGGCTACTCGACTCGATTCTTTCGTTGCAAGTAGCCAAAGCGCGTGAGAACGCAACCACGTGCCCTATTACTCTGCAAACTTATCTCCCGCGCGGCGAGCTTCTTACAACGCTGGCTTACTTTTCCGCCGCTCTGCACCCCCGGAAAATTGAGTCGACGCTTATTATCAGCCGCCCCGAAAGCAAAATGCACGCGCCTCTGCGCGCCGTTAATGTCCTTTCAACGCGAACAATAAAAGTTACCTACCCGTTTCTAGCTGAGACACGAATCTAATCGCAACGAAATTACGATTCGTGTATTTCATCTTAAACTAACGATTACTTGTTTTCTTCGAAAAGAACGAGCGGAGCATCGAAACGATAGATTGGCATGGAATTGCGAACGAACAGTAGCGGGACGTAGGTGGTGAGATAGATGTTGAAAGAAAAAAAAAAGAGGGAGAGGGAAGAGAAGCCGGAGAAGCTTATCAAACGGGTTTTCAAATTACAGAAGTGATCCTCTTCGTAATAGACTCCCCTATTGCGACTTATAGGATCTCGCTTGGCTCGAGTTGGGAAAATTATAAAAGAGACGAGGTCTCGAAGCCGGAGCGGAGGAAATGAGAATGGAGAGAAGATGAAAAGGAGTAAATGAGAAGGAAGAAGGAGACACGGAGCGTGAAGAAACGAGTTAAAGGTAGCCGAAGAAAATGGTTAGTTCTCCTACTGGAGGGGTAAACGCGTTCGTTTCTCTTGCTCCTGCACCGATTCGTTGCCGAATTTTTTTGATCAGAACCAAACCGTGCAAATTTTTTTTTACCATTTTTTAAAAGTTGTCTATTATCGACAACACGTGCCCGAGTTCTATCCGCCGCAGTGACTAACTGTTCATTTCCCTGCAATTTCGATTTTACGAGTCTATTTTGTCCTCCCTCGAGCAGCCGTTCCCGCCCGTCTCAATCACCTTGCTTTCTCGTTCTATTTCGTGAAACGGACGCGAATAATGCTGTACACGGTTTTTTTTCGTGTTTGTTTATCACAGTGTGGGTGCATAGACGTGTCTGTTTGACGAGAGAGCGAAGTGAACTCGTTTCACGCTCGCGCGAACATTATTGAGAGAGTGGTTAAAAGACTCCACTTCCGGGCTACAATCCCTTTTTTCCCTTCTCTCTCCGTCTCTCTCTCTGTTCCATCCAGGCACGTGTGAAACGTTCGATTTTTCACTTTACGAAAGGATTAATTCGCCCAACTTTCACGCGGTATCCTGCGGAAACATCGCGCTGCATTTTTCATCCAGCTCGACGCTCTCGAGCGAGCGAGAATTGTTCTTTCCAGCGTTGCTCCGGTGATCCATTCGTTCTTTCGCCTGCTGTTTACCCGATTGTCGTCGCTTCGCTCGAAGGAATTGCTCGACGCCTGGCTGACAAGAAACGAGCGCAATTGCGGCAACAAAAAAAAGAAATCTTTTCTTTCAACCTTGAGCATTAACGCGTTGTCGGTCTGTGTGTAAAGTACAACGTGTCGTTGTGTAACGTGAAATTAACACTTATAGCAATGGACGGAAAACGTCATCACCATCTTCTGTAATCGTCTCAAGACTGAGAGGAAATATCTTTATTTGCACGATGTCATACTAAAATATCTGGCCGCTTTATATATTAGTACGTTCAAACATCGAAAAACGAGTTTGTACATCTTCAATCAACAAAGTGTCAAGGCTAACACTGAGATGCAACGAAATTTTCGATGAAATCTTCGCTGTTACGAACAAATCTGACTGAACGTCAGATTTAAGGTAATCTGCCGGTGCCGTTCGTTAAACGACGTCTATTTATTCGTCGTCGCGAACGACGGAACGAGGCTCGTGAATCACTCTAATTAACGCGTTCGGCGGCTACAATTCGTGAAGCAAAGCTGACGTGCCGTAACTAACGACTCGGTCCGTCCCTTTCGTCGATTATCCGTGACTTAATTCGAGGCGAGGACTCCGCCTGTTCCGGAGGACCGATCAGAAATGAAAATTACCGAGCGTTTGTAACATGGAACTTTGCTGCACGGATTTCCCGCACCACCGCCATTTTCCGAATGCCGCTCGTCTCCGGAAGCTGTCACGCCAATAAATCAAGAGACCATCTGCGACTTCTGAGACACCTTCGTCGTCACGTACGAGAACGCTACCTTCGTTCGCCTCTTTTCCATTCGTTCAACCCTTTCCTTTTCATCCCCATTTCATCCCTCTGCCCGATGTGCATTTTTCTCCGCGCATCGCGTACCAAACGTGGAAACTAATATTATAGCTCGCTGTCTGGCCAGAGTATACTTTCACGAGAGGTAAACTCTTGGATAGCAGCTTCGTTGAAAGTAGAACTGGAGTTCGAGCGAGATGACGGGGAAAAAAGTTTCAAGAGGCAAACCCGTGACATACTTCGACTGTGCGATTTCTGGCATGGACACTGACCTAGAGCTGCGCTTCAATGTAATTTCTCTTTATATCATCATTTGTAAACAGATTTGTAATATGTAATCTGGCATCTCTTTCGATGCGGAACGAACAGTTTTTCGCTGGTTCGTAAATTTGTCGGTTGGAAGGTAACGAGAATTGGGTCCGTGGATGTTTATAGTCCCGAAGAACTTACGTAGCAAGTTGCATTACGATTATGAATATTCCAACGAGCTTCACGTAACAGCGCTCCGAGCAGATTGTTCCCAACGACTTTCTTCGCGAGAGAGAACTCGTTGTTCCGTTCATCCATACGATCTCGCCACGCGGCTGTTCAACGAGTTTAGATTGAGAAACCGGCTCCTGAGCCGATCTTCGCGTCGTATATCGATAAAACGTTGAACCGGTGCACTCGGCAATCTTGCCAGTAGTATATTTCCGTCGCTAATGATCAATTTACCTTACCGGCTTTCGACGAGAGACGAATATGACGGAGAAACTCTCGACGAGCGAGGGGAAATTGAAATCGTTTAATCCGAAGTATATTCTCATCCGGCAACCCTCCCCGCTTCGACGTCTTGCAACTATCTCTGCTCGTTGCCTCAACTTTCAACTGACAAAGTTGGGCCATACGCTGCCCTCCCTCTGTCGCGACACTGATATTTTCCAGCTCCCAAAGAAATTTTGCATTGCACCATCGACCAAACTTCCAACATTTTTATTGGCTAATCGAATCTTCCAACTAACTGAGGACAAGCTGAAATCAGTTTGATTAAAGGAATCGCTCGTTTTCATTGACGCAATTAAACTTTCGTTAAAGATGTACAAGAAAATCAGGTTAAAGTTACCTAATTATACGTATTTTTTAAGAGGATAAAATGTTTCGAAAGAATCTCACGCTGAATATGAGCGTAGCCGTTGTGTTCTCAGCTATAATGAGACGAAGTATAAAAATTCAACTACCGTGGGTTTTGCTCGCGGCAATTTTGCCTCTAATTACAGCACAGTTTGCGAGTTGTCTTTGAAAGGAATAACCGCTTACGAGCATCGAATACCGAGGCAAGAAATGAGACTACGCGATCAAAGGGTGATTGCTTATCAAGTTGAATATTGTTGGAGTTTCCTTATATCATAGGCATCGAGCCAATTAATTACCTCAAAAATTCTACCGCAACAAAGCAGGACGAAATAATACGACGATATAAACTGTAGTTTTCGTTTCAAACAAATTTCAACCTAGCTGCAGCAACGTTTGTTTATTTCAACGAGCCAAGTTACGAGCCACAATTAACGAAATGCTTTGTGATACGAATGTAAACGGTGTTATATTCGACTGTAACGTCGCCGCAAGTACGCGTATCATTTTGCCTTCAATTCTGCGTCGGTTCGTTGATTCCTTCTGTTTTTCTGGCCAGATATAGACGGATGAATTCATAGAACAGCTACGAAATATGCATGTTTTACGATACATCTGAAGCTAGAGCTGAAAATCCTTGTAAAGCCTCGCTGACAGACGGATCGATTTGACAGAATCAATTTTAACCGAGACTTGCTACCTCTACGGAGCTGATTTATACGATATGACGGCGGCGAGCACCGATTCGTAGGTTTCGTTACGAGGAGACATCACGAAAAGCTTCTTCGTTCGGCGAGGAATTGAATCGCTATTGATGGAGAAATTCGTCGCGTCACGATACACCCGCCGAATATCGGAAATAAGATATCGGTTAACGCGACGAGATTATGTACAGCTGATGCAGATTCGAGGAGAATTTAAAAAAGATTAAACTGTTTCAAAGGGACGGGAATATTCTTTTTACATCAGAAACACAGAGGATAAAAGAAGACGAGCTTCAAAGCCGCTTTATGCTCTTTCAGAAGAATGTTGGGACCAATCCTAGTAAACTAATAGAACTTGTAACGACTTTGGAACGAGGTGCTCCTTAAGGCACAATAAAAGAATAGGAGCATTTCTATTGTCTTTCAAAAACACTCCCGGCAAAATATATTATGGATATCAGACAGCGAACAGAACAAACCTAAATTCGTATGTACGGAGGAAGGAAATAGAACAGACGGACGCGTTTGAACCGCCATAAGTCAATTTCCCGAGCATCGAACGGAACTTGCAACAAATCGCCTCTATCCACAGAGTCGGTCGTTTCGGAAATGCCAAGAAGGATCGCCAGCAGCGTGTTACACGGCATAGAAAATCAATTGTCGACGGTACAGAGCGTTCTGTACCGTCTTCCCCTGACGATTCGTCCCCATCGATGCCTTCTGGACCTTCTGAATAAATATAACACCCGTTCGACCGTTCTCCACGGGCGAAATCTTGCTATCTCCGTACCGGGGTATAAACGAAATAACTTACGTACGTTGACGGTTCCCGTTTCGACGGTCTTTCCTAAAACGAACGTTTCCGCATTTACGCGTATTCAAACGAGTTTCATTCGCGAATTGGCCGTGTCACTCGAACACGCCTCGCGCTTTGTATTTTTATCGCTACGTTTTATACAGGTAAATTTCGTTCGTTTCATTTGCGACGATACAACGAGGAAGAATAAAAAAACGCGAATGTAACGCTGTTTCATCGACGATATAAAGCGCAGTGATAAAACGTAATGCAAAATGTTGGATGTAACAAAGGGACGAGAAAATATTCATGTGACTCGGATAATGCACGCTGGGAATATTATTAAATGCGATTACAACTCGTGCAGATTATTGATGTAGAAATTAATTAATTGTGCAATTTAACTGGTTTCAATGCTTTTCTGTTTGTGCTGTGATCGTATGAAAAATGAATTGAATTGCAATAATAGAAACATTTAATTTACTAATACACCTGGTGGTTGAGCAAAGACAGATCGCAATGAGCAGGGTGGCAAGAATAGAGACGAAGATTGACGGTAGATCTTGGCACGGGTCAGATAAACAAGGAAAGAAGTAGAATTTCGATGGAAGAATAAAGGAGACAGATGAAGGTAGTACATTACCACGGCCGAGCGGATAGAAAGTAGATAAAGTAATCGGTATCGACAAACGGGGCAAGAGACTGATGTTCGATAAATCGAGTAAAACCAAAATAGCCAAAATACCAGAAGGTACAAGCAAAGATTGATTAAAATCTTCTTTTATCTTTTAAAATTATTTGTGAAATAATTTTTGACATGATATCACTTGTTTTTTATCTAAACTTATCAGCTGATTTTTGTATTTCTAAATATTATAACATAATGTCGACCACTAGAGCTGCCCTTTTGCCTTCAGTTGCCGAACGAACAAAACTAATCTCTTAATGCCGGTCGCATCGTTCCCTTTGGTTCACGGCTTCATTCGAACTCCGATGATTCCATGACTCAACCCATGCTCCGTTATTGCATCGGGATATTAAATTATTGTCTGCACGATTCGCCAGCGGTAATATCGAACGCTTTTCGGATCGTATGAATATTAATGACGACGGTGCTAAACGACGAAGACGTTCGAAAGGGCTGATCCGTGGGATTAAGTACTCGGTACAACGGCACGCGTTCGAGAAAAAGGTCAACTCGTTTCCTATTCTTGAAAGCAATTACCGTTTACCGTCTACTTTAATCATCAATTAAAATAATTGCAATTTGGTAGAAAATTTTCTGGGAAACTTGTTTCCCTATAAATTTCGAGTACATACCGTGAAACGTGTCTGTCTTCCGGTGAGCGTCTAAATTAAAAAAAGAAGCTTGGAGTTAGATCCCGTAATAATCCCCCTTTGAAAAGAGAGCAAAAGGAGGCGAGGAAGAGAAACGAGAGAAAAGTAATAGGTAAGGAGAAAAGGTAGCACGAAAACGAACGTTTCAATTTACTTAATGGACATTGAAAAACTGATTTCGCGGCCAACGATGCTTCTCCGGCACGGTGATAAGGCTCCAAAGGGGAGAAATTTTTGTCATCCCACCCTATCTACCTCTCGACCGGAAGGGATTACGTTTTCTACGAATTTATCGAAGTCGTACGAAGTCGAGTCGTTCTCATTCTCGTAGTCGCGTGTAATTTCGACCGCAAAACCGTCCGAAGTGCCTTATTCCAACCGCACCTCGTGACCAGAATCGCGATTACCCTCCACCGTGAGGAGGATCACGAGCCAAGGATCTATCATCGTTGACATCCTCCTTGTCCATCTTCGAGGCCTGTTCTCGTGTAACGTTCAGACACCGGAGCATCGTTCGATGTACAATAAACGAGTGATTAACTTTAGACCAAAATGGAAATTTTGGTATAGCAAATTAGAAATAAAAATACCTAAGCTAAAGAATTTTCATTGCCAATAAAATGTTATCAGCAAAAGATATTAATCATGCGTGCGCTCTGAAATTAATAAAGCGTCAAGAGGAAACGGGACAGTAGCGCTCGTTCGTTTGGAATTAGATTGCTAATTGGCGAGAAGAAGCAGCTGTCATCTGGTTTATTGCGGGCTGAAATTCTTCACGAGTCGGGTAATTGCGCTGAGAACATTCGAAATCGTAAATTCCGACGTTTCCATCACCGAGAAGTGTTAATTGTCCTCCTAGCTAGCGCTCGACAAGCGGACACGATCGATTGCAGCGAATAGCTGCTTCCGCCCGAGAAATTCTTCTTCTAGCGCGAAGAAACGTTTGCTTCGAGTGTGAGAAATCCTTCAGCAAATATTGATCGCGTAGAAACGAAAAGATTCTCTTGGTAAGTGTGAAAAAACAAATGAAAAATAAAAAATTTTGCAAATTTGAAGCATAAATCAACCCCTATTATAGTACCTAATTAATTTGTTAAAATAATATAATGAGAAGATTCATCTCGTAATAGCAACAGTATCACTGAATTAAGAGAATATACTGTTTCGAAACGATGAGAAGGATAGAAATTGAGCACGCGTTTACGTTTCATCGAGTTCCACCCTTATTCGAGGACGCTCGAGGCCGCCACTCAAGAAGTTTGCATCGCATCACCGTGAAATTTCGCAAAGTTTAAGCATCGCGTTTTTGATTACTCGTAAACTTTTTTTTCGCGTCTCTAGTAGCGGTCTGTTTTCATCTCATAAAAATCTATCGTGACAACGAAACGAGCCTCGCAAAGATGGACTTAAAGTCGAAACGTCGCATTGAAAAATTAACTACCCTCGTCGTTGAAACACATCCATCCCCTTTGCATCGTTCTGTTGTTCATCTCTTGGAAAAAAAGAAAAAAATGGAAAAGTCACAGTCCACGGGATTTTTATTTTTCGAACGACACGCTCCAGTAAGTTCCTTTCTTTTTATTATTTTCACCGTTCAATTTTACATCATGTGCAATTGAAAATAGGATACCGAACGGTACGGTATGAATAATGACCCCGATTTCATAGCCCTAGGTAACCGGCATGGCAGTTTGTATCCACATAAATTAACTATTCCATCGGGGTCAGTTTTTCTCGGTCGAATTCATGTAGCGGGACAAATCATTCGTGTAATCGAATTATCGAGAAATCAATGGACTATGATAAATATGCATGCGTTTACGGATCCATTTAATCATTTTGATCGATTGTATCTAGAGGCTCTTTCATTGTATTTCTATTGTAACCATTGTTGCATATCGTCTGTCCGGTCAGGAAACTTTAGACCGTATAAAACGCGAATGTAACAAAATGCCTATTAAAATTTCCGATTTTATTCCATGAGATGTTCTCGTTGAATGTTCATGCAACGTTGTTAAAATAATGTCAAAAAATAAAGCACGTATTTCGAGTTTTTCACTAGTCGTTTAAACACATCATTTAATTCACGTTTCATCGAGTAACAACTCGGCTCGTCAGAAATTCCCCTACTTGATTTTCATCTTGTGGCCTAGAGATACAATTTAGACGCAAGATTTCTTTCCCTCTCTGGCGCACGTTTTTCAGATGGAAAACCCTGTCAGTTCCGTTTTCTTCGGGTGAAATATTTCCTTGGTCGTCCATGCAAATTACCGTAGAGAACGGCCAACGGTGAGATATGAATCGTTATTAAAGCAAGAAAAACGCGAGTGCCAAACAAAAACGAGGGAAAAAGAGAGATAGGGCCCGGTGTTATCGGCTGTCCTCTGACTCGCGAAACACATCCCCGTCGAACGATATGCGTTTTTCCTTAAACGACGCGAAACCGCTCGAACGCGCGTTGTCTGCGCGAGAGGCTTTGTTGCGATTGTTCCGTGGTACAACGACCGTTTGATTAAAAAGAGATTCGTCGCGGTGAATCGTCGAACGCGTACGCGAACCTGCGGCTTTGTGCGCCTCGTATTCGTCAGGATTACAGTCATATGCGGCGCGAGAACTTGGCAAACACGTCTGTCAAAACGCTTTTTTTCCTTTTTTTCCTTTTCTTTTTTTTTTTATCGAACCATACCCAAGCCGCGATGCAATTGGCGGGCACGACGATGCACCTCCAGCTATAACCTCCTACCTCCCTTCCCTTTTTTCCGTCCTTTCAACCCCTTCCATACTACGCTATTCTAGCGTGCTCATAGCTAGCCTCAATCTCGGCCATTCCTGCTACCGATCCGACCGAAACATTCCGATTTCGCCGCGAGAGACGGGAAATCGCCGCTCTTGAAAATTTAACAGTCTCGTAAAACTCGGCTACGCTGCTCAACGGAATTCACGAAACGCCCTGGAACGAGCCAATGCCACGCAGCTGGTATTATGTTATACCTGTGCTTAAACGGACTTTATTGCACTGGATGCCACTGGATCGGATTCAACCGTCAAACTTCGTAAACCGTGCGATCTGTTTACGAGATTCATCGTCGACCGGTTAACTTGTAGTAACCGCGATTTTAACGCGATAATGGGTGAAAAATTGTTCAAAATTCTCTCTTCTCCGGTGTCAAAAAATTTTATCTACTTTCCTACTATTCTCACAAGAGCTTCACACTTTGGTGGCGTGGAATAACGAACCCTTTCAAAAATTGTTAATTTTGTTCGAATCAAGTATCTTGCATTTGAAATATGCGGGAAAATAGAAAGATCTTTTATTTCACTTGGGTATTCCGAGCTGAAAAACCTGTATTCACTATTCTAACAATAAGACATTTTACCGATAAGTTTTCATCTTTCCCAATGCTCACAGTTATGCATCGGAATCGACGTCGTGGGAATTTCAGCGAAACGCGTTCTATAATCAACTGTTCCGTGTAATTGGTCACGAGCTTGTTGACGCTAAGAACCGGGCGAGAAATGCATCGTGCGGACGCATTTATTTACGGTAAGTATCGAGTTTGATCAGCGCGATGCGCTCAGCGGCGATGTAAAGAGGCGAAAGATGAAGCTGATAGAAAGCAAGAAAATACTTTGTTCACTCGTTGGTCACGTGACATCGCGTGCCTGGCATCTGATAGATCTATCGCTGGATCACGGATAGGTATCTGGCAAAATTTTATTACGTTTCCACGTGGGCTAGCAAACCTCTGGTCTTCTGGTTGCCGTGGATATCACGGGACGGTAAACAAGCGGAATAAAGACGATCAGGGCGTAGGTGGGCCGGCCGAGTTAACGTCGTAATGGAGAATAACATTGAGAAAGGTAAATTGCGAGAACGGCACGAACGGAGATCTCGAAGCGAGCTGCAACTTCTAATGCGCTCAAGCTTTTCCCACGCGAATGGAAAGTGGTTCGAGTGGAGGGAATGCGGATCGCGCGAGCACGGGACTTGAAAGCAATTAGTGGTTGTGCCTTCACTTCCTGTCTCGAATAGCTTCCTTCTTCTCTATTCTCTTCGCCTCTCCTATCTTCCGTTCGTTTTGTTTCGATGCTTCCGCTAAAGAGAACATCGTGGAATATCGAATATTGCAAATGAAGCGGCAGAAGCAAAGGGTACGCGAATCGACCACCTGACGCGATCCGCAAATCGAATTGCTAAAAGGTATAACCCGATAGAATCATTATGGTGAACGACAAGACGATTTAGATTGGTCTTCTTGCGCGATTACTTTGTCGATGCAACGCGTTGCTTTTGCGTTTAACGTTCGTTTGTTTCCTCTTACCGATTGACCAACCAGCGAGATACATATTAAGCTTCTGACAGCGAACCGATCGTAGGAAAAATAACGGTTCATTATCGAATCGTTGTTCGGGATATAGTAATTAGCGTCGGCGAGTTTCATTACGTTGCCCTGCTCCATGGAAATTGGGTAAATATTTTCGATCGAGCTAAATGAAATAACGATTCGATAAAGTGTAACGGGTATCGTTGAAAAATATTGAATTCAACGGCCGAGTAAACAGAGCGGCCGAGAGGACGGTGCATTTTGTAATTTAAATAACTGCAACAATTGCAATACACACTGCGCGAGCTCTCGAATATTCCCGCGATACTCTAGGCGAACGGGGAACGGGATATAATACGGTCCGTGACTAAATGAATCGTTGCCTATCGTGATTAATTGCGATCCTTCAAATATATATGTATGCTCGGACCTGTAGAAAAATCGGTCGACGTTGATTAAAACCGCTCGCGCCAGCAGAAATAATCAAATCAATTTAAAACGCTTCGTTAGTATTTTAAGTTTTCTGTTTTTCCAAGCATATAAATTATAATGCCGATCAACACATCCTATCTCCCAGTCTGTTACCTCTTTTTTTCATTTTATTCCCCCTGAGATCGATTTAACTTACGAATCAGATTTTCGTTCGTTATTTTCACCCCATCCCCTTCTTCGAACAGAGAGAAGAATCAACGTTTTTCTCTATGTGCGATTGAGTCGAAAAATGAAAAAAAAAAACACACAGAGAAATTAGTCAACTTCCGGAACGGAAGATCACGATTTAAAAGATCGCGAAAGAAGCGTCCGATTCATCGAGGGGATTTCGCTTGCCTGAAAACATTACATGATAAGAGGTAACTAATAGCGTCCTCAGGACAGATTCTCGATAATGATGGTCATAAACACGAGGAAAGCTTAACGTTCGTTAGCGACGAAGATCGTTTTCGACGATTTTTCTTCAAGGACTGAAAAATCGTACGACATTGACCGCAGAGTATAAGCCCATCCTGGCAAAAACGTTAATTAGGATCACGTGGACGGGAAAGCGGGCAAAACGCGTTGAACTCGTTGAATCGCGTGATAAATTCGACGAATAACGTCGAGAAGGAAGGCGAAGATCGGTAATCGAACGTTTCGATTAGTTAACGAATAAACGACGGATATTAAAAATAAATTTAAATTGTTTTTCTGGCTCGTTTTTGCGATGATATTTTATTAATTTCGGTAAATGTAATATTTAAAATACATCGTTAATCAACAAACATCGTTAAACTTCCTACGTTTACTGTATTTCATTTTATCGCCCATTGGCAATGGAGCATATCAATTAATTCGTTCATTCACTCTTCAAATATATTGAAAACTTTTTTATTCTTTTTTTTTCGAGTTTCCGATCTACGTGCTACAGAAGGGCACTGATTGTCGAAATGCGATTAAATTGCAAGGAAAACAGTGAACAATGCGGCTATTACGAGTGAAAACACAAGTAGTTAACTATAGCTGGTTCAATTACAGCTTTTGTACAGAGACACGATGGAACGCGTGCTTTCACCCCATGAATAACACGAACGTTATCATTGTTCCTAATCGCAAATGTTTTTACGTTACAACAAAGCCTACAGAGGCCCTACTACTGATGATGAGCGTGAAGAAAAAATAACAGTCAGCTGCCATTAACAATATATGAAAATACGTTTGATTAAATGACTCGAGACAGACAACGAATCGTCAAAAACTCATTGCCCCGTAACGAGGACGACGGTTCAATAAACCTAGATAATCGATGATCAATCCACGATGAACAGAGTGAAAGAGCGAAAAAAAGCCAACACATATACAGGGGACAGAACAGGGCGCATGTAAATCAGAAAGTACGCGGCCTGATTTCCAGCTACAGAAAATGAATTGTGCGTTTCGTGCTCGTTCCCGTGAATAAAATGTTACAGAAACGACTGTCAACGTTGGAATACACATCAATTTCGCATCCCGTCCATTCTTCTTGCCCGTTATGCAGAATGGAAATTTCGCGTAAATCGCCAATGAAATCTCCTGAACGAATAACGAAACGCAACTAACGAGGAGTGAACCTTCAGCTGGGATCAAAATAAAAAATGGGATCCAAGGAGAACCGATTGCTTTGTTTCGATATATGTATTATATAAAGGTGTCAAATATAATCAGAAAAACTTCTTCCACTCGGTAATCGCCCTTCAATCTTAATGTTCACCACCCTGTCTAACTCTTACTTAAACACGAGTAGTGCAATAATACATGTCTATTCGCTTTGAAAAAGAGACCGATGGAACGAAAGATCGGGGAAGGACAACGTATTCTGTCGATACCACAGACGCCTTGTAAAACAATACTGCATAGTTGGCGTCTATTGATCAAATGATCACAATAGGATCACAATAGGAACATGGCCGGTGCCGATACTACGCGTAGCACCGATTCGATTTGCTCATGTGTAAATGGGACCGGTGCTGCCTCTCCAAAGGTGCATTCGTTGCCTATAAACGCGAACAATTCCGCGAACACGTGAAATTGAACCCGAGCTAGTTTAGCAAAAAAATCAAATCCGTGGCGTATCATCTCGCCCAGGATCGATATTATTCGCTTCGATACGATCGCACGAGTTTCGATATATTTCCCAATCATCAAGTCATTTCTATCATCTACCTCATGTTTTTCTATCCGATGCGGAAATTTTGCCTTTTTGAATTTCTGCTGTCTCGTCATTTTCACGTGTTAATCGCTCTCGAGAAATTCAATTTCCAGGATACCGATGACCGGTCTAATTCTCTCTCTTTACAACCAGCCCTTCGTAGACGCAACGGCATTCGGCCCAGAAACCTACCCCCTTTCTCTACTCCTCGTCCTTTCCATACTTCCTCTCCTTTCGACTCCCAGGGATCCGCACGATCGATGTATCCGCGTTCCGGGACGCTCCACACCTCGAACGCGACCAGCTTTCGAACAACTTCGATCTGAATTCTTTCTCCAGCATCGAGACCAAGTTATGGACGCGCGATATATTTTCAGAGAACTTGACTGACTTGCCGTGGAATGTGATCGAGATACGCCATTACGTTGGACAAATGTTTGACGTTTCGAGTAATCGTCTCGGCTTCGCGGCGTCGAAAGTTTGCGAGCGAAGCATAGTTGGATATCGATATTGTGTTAACAATAATTTATTAACAATTTCGAAAGCGTAAGATTTGAGTTGCTGCAGTCTGTCTACCCGCGACAGGTAATCCGTTAAATATGAACAAATATCAGAAACTCTCGTCTGACGAATTCCAGCATCGAGTTTGTTTCTCGACTGTTCAACTTCAGTCGACGAACTTGAATGTAGTTTCCAGGTTAGCTTGAAAAGACCTTAACTAGAATAATTGGTTTCGCGAGATTTGGCTCAAATTCAGCGCGTCACTTCGCAGAGAATCGAATCCGTAGCTCTTAGAGCCCCCGCAGACTGCAGACTTTCCATTGGCCGATAATTTGGTCAGGTTCTTAATCAGTATGACAACGATTCGGTATCAGCCGATAAATAAGTTTGATGGGCTACATGATTGCATTAAAACTAAACTATCCATCTCTTTCCACCCTGTTTCTTCTTTCACCAACCCGAGTATTTAGTTGGCCCAGTGTGCGCGTTAACCGGCCAACCCGACCAAACTATCGGCCGATAGAAAGTCTGCAGTCTGCGGGGGCTCTTACAATTAGACAAGATGACAGTAACGTTGCGAGTTACCGATAATTGTGTTTGACGGAAACTCGAGCGAAATCGGATCGTTTCGGTCCACGTTGAATACGTTCTAACTGATATAAGCGACACGAGCTGCAATCTTTCATGCTTTAAAACCGCCTACGTTTCCGCTCGCTGCTTGCTCCGGTAAGTACTTACCAGTGTTAGGTATTTACTTACCGAGATCTGATTGTTCGTGTTTAGGTTCGGTGTGCACAAGCAAGGTATAAACCGAGTATCGAATAGGCACGTACATACGTAATCACAGCTTCGTTATTCGTTTCATTGAGTGTCGCTTATAAATGAGTTTCGTTATCTCAAGGCGATTTCTAGCAACTTCAATACTCTGATCAATACTCAATTTCTGCGATGTTTTCGACCGTGAGAGGATGCAAAAAATCAAACAAAATCCTATGCGCTTTTAATAAGAGATAATGCACGTTGCCAAAACTAACCAGCGTAGCTCTTCACGCTCAGATTCTTGTGGTTGTCCTGTGCACATACATATCTCTGTGCATAGAGATACGTAGGGTATTCCTCGTGCATTAAGTCGGCGTCATCAAGTATACACACGTAAACGTGGCTCTCAATTGGAGCGCATTTACGCGGCTACAGCCAGCCAGGTGCGCGCATTCTTCGTACACATAGCTCTTATACGGGTACACGCTAAAGCCCACGTGTACATACACACATACACATCTGTACGCGTTTATACTCGCATACCTTAGGTCTAATTCAGGGGGCGCGTACTGCTATCTCCGGAATGCGACCTTTCTTCCTGCACAGTTCATTTACCCCATTCGTACGTCCCGAATCGCGAGGGCGTTACATTCAGCGCGATATTCACTGCTAAGTGTTCATTAAACCGGGCTCCGCGAGTGTTAATAATAGCGGCAGACGTATATACGGGGGTTGAGGGTGGTGGTTTGATGATAGCGAGGCTGCCGCGAGGGGGTGCGAGGAGGTCAAAGGATCCACCTGCTGGTACGTCATTTTTCAAAAGACTCATATTTTCAGCTATATCCGCGAATTTGGGCCACGGATGAAACTCGTTTCTACTAATCCACCGCGATGCACCGTTGATCGATAGTAAATTTTTTATGAAAATGGAAAATACCATTAGAGAAAACAAACGAATTCGTACAAAATACGGGTTATTATTTTTACGTTCGAAAACGTCACGAACTTTCTCGGATGACCTAACACTTGAACCAGATTTTGCAACGTGACAAATTTCAATCACACTCTGCTTCCGAGTGGTTCGTGTGTGTTGCACACGCCTCGATGCACACTTTTCAATCATCCGACCTACGCTCTTCAACCCCTTAACGGATTCTGTAAATCCAGCCATTCGACTACCTCTTAATTAAAACAACTTTGAACGTACTTTGAATTCAATGCCCACTCGAGTAAGAATGATATTAAACGTGTGAGTCCGGCGATCGAAGAACTGTTACGTAAAAGAAAGAAGTAGGTAACGAATAATTGAGGTAACAAATAATTAATGAGGTTCGAACTAGCAACCATATGATAATTGCACGTTAAGTGGTTCAATGGAAGTAGTTATACCCTAGTATGACTCACAATAACACCAACTATTAACACTTTACTGCTCTACGATAAAATCGTGAAATGTCACGGGGATAAGTTTTTATGTTCGGTTTCTTTTATAATTTTGCAGAAGGGTTACAGTAACTTTTCATTTTAGCGGGATGAAAAAGGAGCTGACGTTGCATCGTCATCGTCTAAAGACGCAAGGGACTCCTCCAGAATCGTTCATACTTGTAATAATAACGATAAACGACCGTCTCGTATTCAACTTCGTTTTGATTGTTTAATACAAGCAAAGAAGAAGGAACTGTGTTGCCAGTACGACTTAATGTCTCTACAATCTCTTGCCAAGTCGTTTTCACAGTTGTGGAAAAGTTTACTCGACGGTCTTACGGTTTCTACCGATACTTGGATGACAGTTTAAACGTAGTTTCAAAAGAAAAAGAAAAAAAAACAAACTCACCAAGAAATATGTAAAGTACAATCAACTAACAGCAAGTGGTTTCATCTTGCAACCCTTATCCTGTTCGACGACGTAATCGATAACGATTAACGTTCTCATCGATGGAGACAGGCTAATGTGGCCCAAGTGTAACGAGCAATATCGAGTTCTATGAATTACTCGTTAATCTACGATAAATCACGCCCGCTGTCGATATTCGTGCTTCGAAATTCTTAAGGAGCCATAACTCCTGCGAAAGAATAGCTGGCTGTCGGCGGTGCGCTGTCGGTCGAAAGATACAAATTGAAGAATGTGCACCAGCCACCCCTGATGGCGGTCCCGAACGCCATATGTGAGAATGGAAGTTATAAGGCGCGTGGAAACTTGCTGGTATTCAGTATTCGTATGCGGCTATGTGTATGATTTAGAGACTTTATTGAAAGAAAAAAAAAATGATTCTCACAAGATTGCGTGGAATCAAAATGTAAACGTAAACGAATATGAAATAATTTTCATGATGATTAGGTGAATAACAAATTTGAAACTTCGTGTGATTGGAAAGTAGAAAGATTGTAATAGTTGAAAGGTAAGGGACGTATTCACAACGGATTGTCTGTCTGCATTCGTATAAGTCTGAGAACGAAACGAACTGAAACTAGACTCTTCGAATAACGTTCGAATCGATTGTCGGATTTAAACGTATACGCTATCAGTCCCTCGAGTACATTTCCCATTCGAGGCTATGTTCTACGACGACGACGTAGATGTATTTACGGCACGCGAAGGTATTTTTTCCTTGTTTGCTGGAAACAACGTATCGCGAAAACGAGCCATCGAAAGTATTTTATTCAGCAACGGTGATCGATCAGAATTTATAAATTAATTGTGCGTTTCAAACATATGGTACCGGCCGAGGTCAATACCCTTCCTAACGATACTATCAAGGTATCCGCTTATAAATGTAACAAAGATATATAAAAGCACAAAATGTGCGATGGTCAACGCGTCAATGGGTCAACGACCTACTCCTAAATACACAAAACAATTGAACAGGATCGAAGGACAGTTGTATGAATCGGAGGGACACAATTTATAGTCAACGATGCACAATTTCGCGGTAACACAATAATGATTTTCGTAGTTTTGCGAATATTACCCCGTCGATTGTTTCGATTGTCGATTGACAGTGGCTTGTCTGAACAAACGGGACGATCGTACGGTAAAAACTGATCGTATTTTAATAACCCGATCCACCTGACCGAATCGAGCGTATTTCACGAAGATTAATGAATCCGAGGAAGAGTTCACGATTATTGATTCGACTCGAACGAGCGCGACTTCTTATTCAACCCCACCGTTCACGCGATCGCTTCACTATTCATACTTTGATTATCGCGTAAAAAAAAGCGCGACCAAACCGTCTTCTAAAACCCCGTGAAACGTATACTTCCGTTTACCGGCAAATTGAAAATTCTTTATTCATGAAAATACTAGAGAAAAATCGCGTCGCGACGATAAGAGACTATTCTTTGAAGTTACGACTGGTGTACTCGGTGTTAAAACGTTTAATAAAGAAGATGAAAGTGACTTATCCTCTGGTTAGATTCTGTCGTTCCCGTTTCAAACGCAGCAAAAGTATGCTTAATATCGATCAATTATGATAAAAGGACGAGCGAGGAAACGCGGGGTATATCGCGTTCATTAATTGCAGATTCCTGTATACGCTGCTTCCGTGTTTCTCGTTTAAATAAAATTTAGCACGCGCAAACGGCCGCTCCCGATGCTAATTTATGTTAATTCAATTTCCCGCCCTATGAATCCTGGCTTAATTGTATTTTAATCGAAGCATACTTTTAAATTTCTCGCTCGTAGGAAACGAGACGACGTTTACACCGACGCCATTGAAAATTTCATCGACTTACTGAGAAACCACCTCTCATCTTCCCTTCGTTTATAGTTGTAAGATTAATCCTTGAACAAGATTTACAGTCCTCTGCTTTAAACACATTTTACGAAAAATTCTACCGAAAATGACGTGGATGGCGTTCGTGAAAGACAACGAAGACTGACAAAGACACTTTAAGAAATATCCTCCGGGAAAGTTGTCATCTATGACAGATTACAATATGATTCTAGACATTCATCTTGTATCTTCTACTCAATACGGTGAATGGAAACTTACAATTTTACCAAATAAGAGAAAAATTGAAAAAACATGGGAGATTTTCTCGCTGAATACCAGGCATTTATCGCGCGGGTACAATTCGCGGAGGAACAGTCTGTGTAGCGGTGAATCGTTTCTCGAAACCGACAACAGGCATTCAGAAGCATACGAGTCGCGGTTAACCGCGATTACTAATTAATTTCGAGCGGTAAGCTAGCGATTAACTCGGTGGTAGTACGATCTCGTAGATCAGGGACGCTTACGGATTGACAAATGTGTGTCAATGAATGGACACGACTACTTGAAGCGTACATTTGATTAGTCGAAAGCGCATAAAACACGTGAGATTAATAATTCCAACTCGAAGAGTCGATCCAGCAAACATTAATCCCTGTTAACAAAATTATCCAAGTACTGGAAAATTGAAGGATTTCATAAAAATATTATTCTAGTTATCATAACTGAAATCCATAAAGACGATGCTGTTAAAGGCTTTTAAATATTTCAAAACCGTTTCAAACTTTCACCACCATCGTGGTTAACTTCGCGAGATAAGACACCGCACCTTACTGTCATCCTTTATTCAGGATACGTATGCTCGTATAACGGCTCCCTCATCATCAATCACAATTAATATCAAAGCATTCTAATAACAACTGCAACTCTGGCTAACGCTTTAATCTTATCCATGTTTGATTAGCTTCGCGAATAGAAAGCGCGACGTGTCAAATAAATTGGACAGCGAGATGCATATTGCAACAACGTCGATGCATCTTCATAATCCGTAACCAACATTTATTTATGTTAATTTTCAAATAGAAAAAAGAGAGACGCGATGACTTGAGAAGATTTATCGTCACGAGTGTGACTTTTAATCAATTAATTGCCTTAACTCGATGAATTTTCAGCAGCTTTGTAAAATTACGTTCCCTTATAATCTGGGGAAAAAAGCGCGGAAAATATCACAGAATGGAAATAAACGCGAATACCGTGTCGTTCTCGAGTACGTTTTCACGATTCGACAAAAGGCTGCTTTTATTTACGTTCAACTTCGTTCCCTTATTTTCAGGAGGCGCCTCGCCGCAGTTAAACAGTGAATTGCACGCGCAATACGATGCCACTCTTTTGTGGCGGGAAGAATGTGCCGGAAGTAATCCATAAAAAATGCTACGCGTTCAATTTCACCGTGTACTCGTGTACACATTGTAGGAGTCATTGACTAGCGGACGGGCTCTCTTTTGTGCCTCGTGCCACACCACTCGAAAAGGTTAAAGTAATTTTGCGTTGGATTTCATGCGACAATCTCGTCTTCTGTTTACTTCGTACCGTACGTTTTCTTCCTCTCCTTTTATCGCGAAACAAAATTTCGTTTCGTTTATCAAGAAAGCCTTTGACACGGAATTCCTGTCTAACAAATTCCGATAATATCTGGCATGATTGCCTGGAAATAATTGACTCAACGTGTTCTCCAAATTACCAATTAACACTTTTCGATGTCATCGGTTATTGTCCGAAAGCTATTCTTAAAAACGAAATCACCGAAATAAAGCACATTGAGGATGAGTCAGCTTTTCGCGAGCGTAAAGGGAAAGTGTAATTCGTAAAGGCTAATTAAAAAACCCAGTGAGCGAACGGTGTCACAAAGGAACCGTAAAGCTCCTGTGTAACACCGAAATCTTTTCAGCGGATCTTCCTTAAAAAGCGAAATATGTGTCGACGAACTCGACAAAGAACAAGACATTTCAAAATAATGTAATAGCTCGACCGAGACGCGTCGAGTAACGATGAATTAGCACTTGGTTAAATCTCCTCGTAAACATGCAGAGTCATAGACAAAGGAAATGAAAATGAATGAAAAAATGGTACTCACCGAAAAATCCGCTGTTAGCTGCTGTCCTGAGGACGATCCGTAACAAGTAGATGTAGACAATCCATCCCCGCAGCCACCAATCCATGATGTTCACGACTTTGGCCCGGCCTGTTGCGGATGGCCCGTCGTCGATTCTAATCTAATTCGATCCACGTTGATAACGGATACAATATCGTTTTGATAATCGTGCGTTCGTCCCTTTTCCCTTGTCCCTCGCAAAATTCGATCTCACGCTGGTGGTTCGTCTCTCTTCCCTTCGTCTGGCGGGAAACGATCCGAGGCAGATCATCGAAATCGTGATGGCTCGCAACGATAACTGGACAGCTGTTATTATTCACGTGTTTCACTCGCGACGTTGATATGAAAACCGAGTAGCATCGCGAACGAAACAGAACGAAAATATCGTTGACGATTTCACGTGACACAACAGGCAAGTTTCGTTACACTACTTACGGCCGGACGGGTAAACAACGAATGGACTCGGGGATCGACGAACGTCGTGTTTACGGACCCCACGGAGTCACAACAATTCGCGAACGACCGAGTTTACGCGAGAGAACCGAACGTATCTCTGTGTTAACCGAATCGCGACCGATCAAATACTAAACCCGTGCGCTCTGCCGTCGACTTCTCGAGCCCTCGCGTCCCCCCACCCCTCCACCGTGGCCGCGCAACCACCGTTCACTACCCTTGTTGTGTTCTTCTCCCGATCGACCCCTGTGTCGCGAAACCTCGTTCGGTCACTTGTCGTTTACGTTTACGTTCCACTGGATAAACTTCTCTCCTCCTACTCCACCTCCTACTTCTCCTCCTCTCCTCTCTTCCTTCTAATCTTCGTCCTCGATGCCTTATCGGCAAGGCGGAAGCAGATAAGGAGAATCGGCTCTTTTACAGGAAACGACGTTCGCCCTGCTATTTCTGGAGCGAACGGCGCAGCCCGAGCGATGCATGGTTGGCGTGCACCGGTCACCGGGCTGCCACCGAGCGCAATTAATCAAGCTTTCAAGCGGTTTCTTGCAAGATCGTCTTCGTTGCAACGATCCACGGAAACGAGCCTCTTCGCTAGAAGCTTCTTCCACCTTTGAAAATCCTCTTAGGCAGCCAGGGACTCCGAGATTCCCGGGTGCAATCTTTCAAATCGACGACGAACGAAACGAACGATCGGTAATACCTTGCTCCGCTTTCACACTGCTTTTTCACACTTTGATCTTAACGAAGGAGTTCGATGACACTGTACGGAAAACGGTTATCACACGCATCATTAAAAAGTACACGTATGTACATATCGAGAACTGGATATTAGGAGACATAAAAGAGTCGGTTCACAATACCGAGAGGTTCTTAAATGATCTTCACGACCCACAAGCGAATCGACAAAGTACGTTCGAGTCGAAGCTCGAATAGAACATCCATCCCCGTTGTTTGCCTCTTTTCTCTCGTCAAAGACGAGCGAATTTCACAGACGGTCCAAGAACACCGGGAAGAAGAAAGCTCGCCGGACTGTTAGTCGAGGTTTCACGCCATCCTTTTCCCGAAAATAGAACAAGAATCTTCAGGCTGGTACGCGTTACGACCGCTCACTGTCCGTGGAAAAGTTTCTATAACCACCAGAGCGAAGAAGTTTCCACGGGCAACCACTTTTTCGTGGTCTGACTTTTCGTTCCGCGTCAAAGGTGAAACACAATCGAAATTGTTACGTTCATCCCGTTTCTCTTTTTCAATATCGAACAACTGCATCCAAGGTTGTCTTCGTGTATGCTTCTGGCGTTTCTATGAAATTCCTTCCGGATCCAGGATGTTCGAAGTCGATGAGGAAGCAGGTGGTTGCACCTGCCCAGCACTCGTCGGTGCGTTGATGTTGCGAACAGGATGTTGCGCGCACTGGTCCTTCGATCGGCGCCGCCATACGTTCGCCGCGTAAACACTGAAATGAAAGCAGAAAGAGACTAGTAGCTGGTGCGAAGAAGTTGGCTGGCGAACGTTCGCCAAAGAGGAGAAAGGAGGAGATAAGGGTGATACGGGTGAGAGAGAAGGAAAGGAGATAACTCGCGACTGGATTCGCGAGTAACGAGAAGGAGAAAAAGAACAAGAGAGGGCAAAGTCGAAGAGTCGAGCCGGTCTGAGGACCGGTTTCCTCGCAACAGATCGCAACTGGCCAATTGGAAATACCACTGACAATGAGTTCCCTGCTCGGACTCTCTTTACGATCCCGAGAGTCTGCCCTGAGACTCTGGTGGATCCAGTTCCAGCCGCTGGATTCAAGAATTTTATCAATCCGGTCTGGAGCAAGTTCTACCTCGACGTAATCATGGGTCGCGAGTGCTCAAGGTCGCGAAAGAACCGGACAAATCGCAAGCTTCGATCCACTGGTGCTGCATGAAAGACTATCATGGGAATTTCATTGGTAAAAGGTGATGAAAAACGTGAAACGATGGGAAAACGTTTCAGTAGCGACACAATGAGAATCGACAAAGAGCCAGAGACACAAAGGACAAAGAACGAAGACGATATCGAGAATGTCGAAACGATTTAGTAACTCCTTCGACGAGTCAGAGCTCGCAGAACAATTTTATTTTAATTGGAAACCCTCGTTCGTCGACGAACAATCGTGTCGCTGTTACGTTCAACGTCCATTGTTCCCTCGATCGACAACGACAAACGTGGATACATTTTTTACAAGGTCCGAGGGACAGATATCGGTGCGACGTTTACATTTTTCCCGGGAGGAATCGCCGCGGGACGAACGAGCGAAGCAACGCCATCGTTCTATGCGAACTGTCCAATTTTCGCTTCGAAATGACACTGACGATGCATAAATTTTGCATTTCCTTTCTCCCTTGTTTTTTCCTGAATTTTTTCTGAATTATCCCCTGAAAATATTGCACCGTGGTCAACAAGCGCGATCAACCAACGTCGCACGAGCATCGCGAGTATTATTATTGATGTTCTGTTGGCAAATATTACCGGTTCGATTAATAAACATGGCTGGCGACGCGGTTAATAATTTCACTGCTGCCTCTGGGAATACGAGAAAAAGCCTTTGCGGACGTGTCTTTTCTGCTATCGTCACGGAACGTGGATTCGCGCGAGGTAAAAATGATCGATATTTTGGATCGAAGCGATCAAAGTCGAGGCAAGTAGACTGATGTACGTTTGTCGCGTTAAACGAAACTCACCGATCAAAAATGGCCAGTCGGATATTGCATACCGTGCAGCAGTTTCGCGGTCAAAGGATCGAAATATTAATTTGAGGGATGAAAGGTGGAACATCGCGATCCTGTACGATTCACACTTTCAGCGAACAGAAAATAAGGGATACCTTACAATAGAATGTATCAGTGGGAATGAAAGAAAAAAGGACAAAAGTGGAGTCATCCTCTTTTAAGATCATATGGAAAACATGTTCGAAAAGGAGAGCGGTATTTTTCATCGGATCGTGCACGGATAATTTCTCGTTCGAGTGGAACACCAACGTTCCATCGGTCGGTCGTCTCCACCGGAAAAATTCTCTCTCCCCGTTCTATCGTCTATGGTCTCGTACCTTCCGATCTTCGTCCAGTTTCTGGCGCGAAGACGGCAAAGTTACGGGTCAAAGGAACAGGGAGATGTTGAAGATCGCGAAACACGCGCGTGATCCTCTCCCGAGCGTTCTTTAGCCGTCTCTCGTCACGTCCAGCGAGCGGACGCGATGTCACGCGACGACGTCAGACGTCGATGACCGGTCGCAATCCTCGCGATGACCCACCGCAACTTTTGATCCCGATTTTACATTTGATTCGTGTCCCGAACCGATTACGATCCGATCATACGTGTCACGCTGCGAATCGTCTTGATCATCGTGCGTGTGTCGTCGATCGGTTTCGTACGGAGCAAAGAGACAGAGAGTGTCAAAGAGGAAGAGAGTAGAGTGTCGCGACGCTGCACGTCCCACAGAATCACGATCCGCACTGGTACGCCATCGAGCGTTAGGGAAACTTCAGCAACCCTCCGACATCCTTCCCCCCACTATTTCAACCACCACCACCAGCGTTCTCCACTACCACCGCTTCCAGATCCACCACTACCACCAACGTCGCTCCATGTCAGTGCTACCAACACACACCAGCAGATCAACTGGGAACGTATACGAGACACGATACTCGTGCCAGCAGCACCGGTTCGGTTCTCCAGCGACAGACTTCGCGCGCACGCTGCTATCAACCCCTGGTGTCAGTGTGCGCGAGCGCACCAGGCACCACTCATCCCCCACCGGCTTTCTCGATTTTAACCCCCCTCCTCCTTCCCTGATTTTTCTTCACCCTTTTCCTTCCTCCCTTCCACCTCCTTTTTTCAATCCACCAACCTTCCAACCTTCTCACCCCTTCGGCCCCCTTTTTCAGATTACACCACGCTGCATCACGATTTCGTGATTTCGACGAAAACATTGTCGAATGGATTGCTCGGAACGCGATGTGTACCTCGAGGATACCGCGAGCGTTTCGAGGAAGTCCGTTCGAAGAATCCAGACGCGATCAACGCCCGGCAAAGCGGATAAAACGTACGGCTCGATCAACGCGAAGGAAACTCCGAACGATCTCGGTTCTTTCGAAATATTTTTCCCTGGAAAATATCGACGCGTCCCGAAGAGGTACCGTTCGAAGTTTCCCTTTGATTTCCGTTCGAGTGAGAAACCTAGGAAGGATGAATCAGATTTCAGTCGGGAGTTAATTCCCTGGACAAAAGAGTCGACTTTCTTTTGTGCATTGTTTCCTTCTGTATCTCCGAGCAAGAATCTCGATATTGAATTATTAATAAACGTGCAATATTTTTCTTCCTTTCAGAAGTTTATTTATTAGCAGAATTGTTTTATTTGAAAATAATCTTGTGGGAGTTTAATGAATTTAAATCGCTTGTCCTTTCTTGAATGAAATTGTCGGCAACGTATTAAGAAAAAAATACGTCGTTAAAGCATAATCAAAATATGTCATTCTCAATAAACGCCATTAACATCGTTCTCAATGAACTGCAGTTCCTTTTTAATTTCTTTCGCGCTACGTTGTCAGGTTGAGCTTGAAAATATTTCCTCGTATAATTTAAATGGATCCGAAAGAAAGCAGAACGGTTCCGCGATTAAATTGAACGCGAAACATTCTCGCTTTGTTTGTTTCGTAAAAGACACTCGTTCGCGAATCAATCCGGCTATTATTTAATCGCCCGATTTTTCTTTCTCCTCTTGCAAAGTCGATTACGGATTACCTTTCGTTATTTAATCAGCGAACAATCTCTGCAGGATGTGCAATCCTATCGCATTTAATTCGCGTTGATTCGCGATTATGCAAGAACTATTAACCGTTTGTTTATTTTCTACGAGCGAGGCCAAAAAAGTTTCGAGATTCTTTTTTTCCCACGAACGAGAACGCGAAATCGATTTGAAAAGAAAACGACTGCGTTCGCCAATTGTTTGTAGATCGAAATTGAAATCGGAAGTTCCCAAATACACGCCACGATTTTGATTTATACAGAGGGATTGAGAGCCGTTTCGCAAACATTCAGCTATCTATGCGAACACGTTGCGTTTGGATTTTTCGCACGTTTGAAATTCAGACTTTAAATTAGGCGGCTAATTGCAAAAGATTTTTATTTAGCCTTCAGACTCTTCATCTTTCAAAGTCTGCCATTTTGTATGCGACAATTTAATACGACGGAGCTGGAGATTCTAGAAAAAGCTGGTCCAATGGCTAATATCTGACGTTAAAAAATTACTTGACAATCTTTTGAACGATACATGGCGTACAGGGTACAAAGGAACTTTTTCTTTGGCAAGGAACACGCCATCGAAGCAGGCACTTTTTCATTGTTGAGCGTCGTTAAATTTTCACCAGATCCGACTAGAAGCAATTCTGATCGAATTCTAGAGCGGTTCGTTTAAAAACGATGAATCGATCGTGAAAAAATTACAAGGATCGGTAAATCTCGTTGCTGATAACGAATTTCTACAATTGATTAGAGAAAATATATCTTATTGCGTTCGGTTGTTATCAATTCTCGTACGTTTCACAATAACGCGTTATTTTCTTGAAAAATATCGAGCTTCGTTCGAAAATATTAAACGCAAACAGCAGTGAACGCGCAATCGGACGATGCGTCGGTAACAAACACCTAGCCCGACTTTCCGAATATTGCCAAACAAAAACTGAGCGAACGGTAAACGAGCTTGTGTAATAAAACGGAATAATAACGACAAGCGATATCCTTGCTAACAGGTTAACTGCTATTGAAATGCTCGACAATAGCGTTCACTACCGATCGTTTTTTAATATTGATATTTCATTTTCAACAGACATTGTTTCTTGCGAGTACGTATAGAATTTTTATAACACTATGTTTTGAAAGAACAGTATTGATTTGAACCCTTATGCGAGTAATTGGATTTTCTTCAAATTCACTAAATGCAAATGATATAATACATAGGTACATCATTACAAGTTTAAACAACCCTTTTGCTACTGATAACATAAATTAAACCCTGTTGTTCTGCGACGTAGGGTAGACGGTGAAGTTGAATCAAGCTTCTAGGAATCCGATGATGAGACTACATGGAAGCTATAACCTCTGGAATGTTACGTTAAACGAAATAACGAACCGACAAATTTCACATTGGTATTCCTCAGTTTTCTAGAATTTTTGACTCGACGTGATTCAGTAAAAAAAAAAAATTTATTCTATGAGTTCCAAGTGAATTAAAATAAACTCTGCCTAGCATGGCCAAGTTCGTTTATGCGAATTTGCGAAAACGACCAAACGACAGGGAAGCATGATCGTTGGATACCTGGGAGGTTATCGAAAGAATAAAACGAAAGCGATTCGTACGCGATTGGAGAACGTATCGCGAAGTTGGAAGAAGAGCCGTGACTGGGAAAATTGGAAGTACGCTGGTCCAGCGAAGCCGGAGTAAGGTCGAGTTAGGCCACCTAATCCAATGTTTTACAGGTTTACTGATTGCGGTGGAGTACGTCCGTCCCTCCAAGCCAGGGTGAAGCTAACCAACCCTCCTGGTTCCTGACCCTACCCCTTTTCGGAAGCTGGTCTCTTTCCTTTCTCATCACCCTCCTCCGAGCGTGTACGGTCGTTACCGTCTTCGTCGTCGTTCTGTCTCGCTTCCCGCCCTAATTCTCCGGCAAATAAACGCATCATTGAGCAGCCGTAGATTTACCAATCAGGCCGATGCCTTCGTACAGGACGACAGAAGCCGTGCGGAAGCCCGCACGATTCGGAATAGCAATGAAAACAGAGCGACCTTTAAATCTACCCCTATCTCTCGATTCCGTCCTACCTGGTCCCGTTTATCCTGCCTATCCACGTATCCAGCCTTTCTCTCCCTTTTGATTTCCGACCTACTGGCTACCATAGACGAACGGCAATGCACCGTTCACGCAGACTGTTGATATCCAGCCTCGTTTTCCATCGGTCGTTTTCATTTCATTCGATACCCGCTGGCTACCATGTCCACCGTGTCGTATCGTTTCTCCTTGAAACCGTTGAATCTCGAACGCTCGATAGTTACAGCTTCAGATAACGCTCTGTTGTAAGTTACAACGCGAACGTAGCTACGTGTGCTAGATATTCAGGGGAGGCGATAGCTAGATTGCGAGTGGAAAATTTAATCGCTATGACAGGGGTAGCTTTCAATAAAGGGCTAATGAAAACGTAATAGCAAGCACCGTTTACATTCGAGTCGATTCCAAGGGATTTGGAAATCTAAAAATATCGAATTTCGACGTCCCGAACTGGCAACAACCTTCGTTTTTAACACATTTCGTCCAAAAATTAGATTCCCGCTTTCATAATTGTCGTAGATTCCGGAACTCGTTAGACGGTCGTTAAGAAATCGAATTGACGGAGCGTGGCACGGAACCCCTGACGAATAAGAGACGGCGGAATTTCATTTCGACGAATCGAAGGTATCGAGAAAAAGTCGGTTAGCGTTAGCCGCAAAAAGCTGTACAATGATAATGGATGCTTCTTGTATGCCGGCGCACGCTGCGTTAGAATCGTGGTTGAACGAACGGATAGACGGGATGGATAGATGGATGAATAGATGGAAGGCTGGCTCGACGAATGTCCTTGCTATCGATTAGACGGAAGAGGTTTGAACCGTACAAGGAGAAAGTTGGAAGCTGATGAAGACAAATTGTAATCTTCTTATTTTTAGTCCTGTCATCCGATTGCTTTCATACCTAATGAAAAACGAATTATCAAGAATTCTATGTATTTGCCGCGCGAATATCTACGAACATCTGCTTTGTATGGATGTGCTTTATTTTTATGTTCCACGGGCACGTACGTTCACGGGTCTGTTTTGTTTGCGATGAAAGAATACCGCGTGGCAAGAAAGACGTTTGGCTTGTGTCAGCAGATCTGGCAACGAACACAGACACTGGGAGAATAATTTTACTCGTAAAAAGAAAAAGGTTTTTGTTGCTTTTCGGTGGAAATGAGTTCTCGGCGAATTAGTACGAAAAACGTGACGAATAAACCGGAGTGTGAACGAGTGTTAATAAAAGATTTAGATGTGTGATAAACTGTGTAAAGGGTGTCGCGTACCTGATGGTACAAGAGGAAAGGGAGCAGTAATTCTACACGAAAGGATTAACCAAAAATGTAGATAAGATTTTCGTTCTTTTATGTTCAGCAAAATGTAGATTTTCAGCGATTTTTAAAATTATTTAAAATGGAATAAAAATATGAATATCATATCGTAATAAAATATTGTATTACATGTACGATTTTTGAGGGAGAAAAAAACACAGGGAATCCTTTTAAGTTAGTTAGTGTATTTTCTAACATTAGGTACCTTACTCCCTCGTAAAAACATTTCACAATTACGTGTAACGATATCCGTTACATATTTTACGAAGGTTATATACGTTGTTCAAGAGGAAGAACCGCGATTCTACGTTTTATCGACGTTAGTAGCTATCTGTTGTAGAGAAAAATGATAGATTCCAACGTGGTGCTTACCCGAGAGGGTAGAGAAAGTACGGGTAATATGCGAGGTGAATACTTTCGAACGCGACGTGTAAAGAAAGTATGCAAGTTGAAACAGAAACTCCTTTTGTGGATAGTCAATCTTGCTGGTTAATTAATCAAGTCTCGGTCAATGAACCGATTTGATGCAATTCAACCAGACATCCTCGTACATCGAACAGTCTTTCTACGCGTGAATTCCCGAAACTTCGGCAACTATCATCGTCAGAATATGCAGGCTCGAAATTGACGCGGTCATCGTAGGATGAATACGAGCATTTCGCGTTCCAGCGAATGGACACATCAAGATACACGTTACCAGGCCGTGCAAATTAAATCATGTTGCAACCTTCGTCCACGATGCATCGCATTAAATGCCGTAATAGTAGTTTAACAGCTCGTAATACCGGCGCTGTAGCGGGAGTTAAACGAAAATAACGTTGAACCTAAGAGCGACGAGGGTATCAGTTATCCGGTGGTAAACGCTTCGGAACGAACAAGGCTACTTCGTTTCGAGCCTACGAAATTTTTTACGACCGACCCACGTTCGGCTAAGAGCTCGTAATATCCCGAGACGAATCGTAAGCTTGTTTCTGGTATATGGGTTAAGAGGCGGCGAGCTAAACTTTGCGAAGCTTTGTTTCTGATTTATTCTCGCGGTATCCGTGGAATTACGCGTCGCTGTCTCTTCAGGATTTCGTTGTTGCCCGGGGCCGCTCCTCGTGGATCCGTATCGCGACGCTTTTCCGCGAATAAATTTAATAAGCATCCCGTATCTGGCTCGTGTAAATAAAATGTTTGATCGTAGCTTCCGGCCGGTGAAATTCCGATCACGGGAACTCGTTCGATTTGCAGGCGCCACGTTCGGTTTGCCCGGGGTTATTTTAGCACCGCAGACCGTCGAATCAAAATCGGGTTAAAAATGATCCGACAAGCAAAATAGAGGAATTTACTTCTCGAAGCGATATTAGAAGTTTCGTTTGAGAAACAGAGTAAACGAAATAATAGTTTGTACAAACAGGATGCTGCGAGCAAGATCCCTGTAGGTGCATCTTCTTTTTCTTCTGCAGTAAATACTGACCCAGATTACGTAGCCGGTTAATCATGATTCAAGGAGGAAGCATTTTATGGAAATGTTCCTGCTCGGCCAGCGAATAAAAGTATCGACGGTACCAGGAATTCTTGACTACCTTTATGAAATTATAAATCCTCGAGACGTGCATTAATGCCTCGCAGGAATCTCCGGATCTCGAGGACAAAGTCCGACAGAACGGAGTGCACGATGGTAAGATCGTCACCCATGCTTCGGTACCTACTTACGTTCCCTTGAATGTGAAATGAAGTTAATTCCCTTTGGAACAGCCTGTTGGTTCGCACAAAATCTATAATATTCCGGAGCTTGCAAAGGATATTCTTCAAGCGAGGGGACAAATTAAACCATTTGATGCCGAGCTCTTAGGAATTGTTACTTTTCAACTTCAAAGCGATATCAGTTTCCATTATTACACCCTTGCTTTTTGTTATTTTAATTCTTTAACGGTAATAAGTGACCTTTCTAGCAGTGGATAAAAATTAAAAACACAGTGATTCATATGGGTTACGGCTACCAAATTGGTGGGACATTCATGGCCACCTACTGGCACACAGTGGATTTCTCTATAGACGCCAGCGTCAATAAAGGGTTAACCCTTTGCGGTCCTCTATTTACTCGCAGCCACCCTATCGCGATACCACTCTGAGCATTTATTATTCTGAATTAACAGCCCATAGGGATACCAGGGATCCTTTAACGTTCGTTTTAAACGTTAAGTAGACAATTAGTTTCTTTATTAATACAAAATAATTTGGACTAAAAAGATTAAAATTAAAACTGATATTCTCTTCTGGCAATGAAGAATTTCAATGGAAAAGCTCACACGTTCTTGTCAAATATTAAACACAGCACAAAGTGGAAAATTTCTTTTGTCTTTTCACCCGCTTCAATTCCATTCTTCCAGCAATTCACTTGTCGTGTTAATATTCAACCTTATTCCCGTGGATTTGTACGTTAATTACACAAAACGCTGCTTGTAATTCCACGTTCGGCGAACGCGTAAATTAACTCGCACGCGCGTTATTACCTCTCCTTCAATTAACGGGAACATCAGTGGAACAACGTTCGCAAGTTCTGAATTACAGACGACCCGGAGATGAACGTTAAAAAAAGAGCACTGTCCAAGTAAGATTATTCTTGCTTTTTTCCCTGCTGTCCCTCTTTTTAGCAAATGCGTTTCGCTAATGAGTCGCAGCCTTTCTCAGTGATGCGAAGCAGTCGCATAGGATCACTTCGGTACGTTTTAATCACGCACGAGAGCTTAGCGATGAACTATACTAGTTGGTCGTGTTCGTTCTGTCGTAAAAGCAACCGGATAATATGCTGCTCGGTTCCTTTTCAATATCCACGGTTACGCGATTCCGGATCGTAAATGAATTTACGATTTAACATGTCGTAATACGTAAGTTTACATCGCCGTTAAAGGCTCGAGTGACCCTTTGACCGGAAAAAACTCAGACCATTTCACTGACAAAGTAGTAGTCACGAAAATTTCTAGACCAACCACTAGATTCAATTAATTCCATAGACCATTTCGTTTTAACCATTCACGATCGATAAACAATTTTCACGATTGCTACTATCACATTTTCGCCGAACGATTCGATTTTTTTGTCGGAACGTCGCGCGTCGACTTTACATCTAGCAATGAACGTTCCACAATGATGCGCTTATAACTGAAACAAATGTTTATGCTCGTTCATTGATTACAATGGAGACCAACGAAAATAAATGGAGCGGTAACAGAGCAACATTTGCTGATTTGAAATTTCAATGATTTGAAATTTGTATTGAACAAACAGCGTATTTCGAAACGTAAAACATCACGGAATATATTTGCGGTGGTCGATCCTGAAACTCGCGACTTTCGAAAACTTTGCTTGCGTTCGAAAGTACACAAGTCTGTATATGTAACTTGTTACCTTGTGAAATTGAATCGTCGAGTAGATCGGAAAAATGTCATTCATCTTCGAAAAGATTGTCTCGTGATACAACACGAAATGTTTATATCGCCTTTGAGCGTTCGAAGAACAGAGAAAATTTCGCGAGACTGTTTGATCGATAACGAACGAATGGTTAAATCAACTGTAATGTTGTTACTTCATTAACCTACTTTCAGTACATTTCCACCATCATGCATCATCCTCGCCTCTTCGCTACTTACATTTTCCTATCTGAATCTACGCAGTTCCCAGAGAAATTGTGCGTTATTGAATACCAAATGGTTTGATTTTGAAAGGTGAACGATGACGTAAAATTATGGTAAAAATAATGTAGATCGAATCGTGCTTATTTAAATAAAAAATGAAAAAGAAAATGTTTCCTAACTTCTCCAGGATTAGGCGCCTACATTCATTTCGGTTCGAGTCATGAAAAAAAAAAAAAAAAAAAATAGCAGGTTTCGTTGGTACTCGAGGATGTGAACGCGTAGCAACAGTGGGGTAAGCAAAAATTAGGGCAGGTCCGTGAGATTATTCGTGGAGAAGGAGCATCAGAGCGAATTGAAAACGTAGTGTATGCAGCCTGGCCGGGTTTCGTGGCATCAGCCTTGGCACACTGGAAACGTAGAAACTGGTGTCTGCACGAAAATTCCGCTTTGACTACAATGGCCCGAGGGTTAAGTACCGCGGGCGCAACGGACATCGTCGTTTCAGAACTCGGCCAGTTAACCCACCGCTCGAAGCTTTCGCTTTGCAAATGACCAAAGCAGAAAATCTACTTTCGCCAACTTTTCGATCTTTTCCCTATCCACTCTCTGCCTCCCCACCCATTCCACCTTTTGCTTTAAGTAAAGCGAACGATTTCATTTTTGAGACAACGCGAAATTCCCCCTCGAATCCTCTTTCTCTTCGTCCGGACAAGATTTCTTTACTGTCGAACAATCTGGGTCGAACTTTGTCGGAAAGCTTTCTCGACCGACGAAAAAACCATGAAATTTATTCCAATGTTCTAACCGCGTGTTCTTCTGCCGCGAGTGTTGTTGTTACCAGATGAAAAAGAACGAGAACGAGATAGAATTTCGTTCGGTTTTACGATACTCGAAGGATTAAAACTATAGATTGCCGGGATGAAAAAGAACTAGCTGGTACAACTTTTACTTATTCCCTTTTGTCATGGAATCACACGAAGCAACGTTTAACCGAGCCCAACAGAAGAAAATTTCGAATCGACTCGCTCGAAACACGTAACACCATTTTGTTCGATCGCAGAGAAGAAAAGAATAGACAAAGGGAACCACGAAATATTATCGAAACAAATCAACTGCACGAAAGCTCGACAAGTTTGATCGACAATTTTGATGTTGATTCATTAAACGACAAAGTATGTTTAAATCTCGTGCACGTTCACACGAAATGTTATTCATGGAAATGATCCTTCCATGAATCGATCGAAACGATTGAAGTAATAATTTCGAAAATTACGAAGCAAGGTGTTGGTCGTTGAATTGTTCCACTTTTACGATGATATTAAAGGTTAATTACCTGGGATTTGTCAGCTGCGCGAATCGATCACGTCTGTAGATGTATAGTAACGTTTAATAATCTATTTATACCTCAGTTGGATATCATTTCATTTGTTCCTATCTTTTGTCGATTTTCGAATAATTTCGTCGTTGTTATCAATCAGGTTTTAATTCTTATGAATCTTTAAACAATATACATAACTGCATAACATAAATTGTTTGTTCGTTAACAAAACACATACGTACATTCGATAAATGAAGAATGTTTTCCGTTAATCTGGCGTGGTTTAAATTTCATTAGCGTGCACGGTTTAATTATAAAGTTTATTCGTTCGTTTGAATCACAAAATTTGTTGAAAACAGAAAATAAAGACCAAAAATTTCAAAAGAGAATTCAATAAGGAGAATTGATTGAACAGCTGTAAATTTTTATTCGCTCGAGGGCTTTCCGATTAAAAGTAAACCCGCGCCACGTTCAATTAGGTCAACAACGTTTTACGCCATTTATTAACTTTGTAATTTAATATCTATTCATTTCCTAACACCAAATATCAACTTTCTAGAAACGTACGGGTAATTAACATCATATACTGCCATATGTAGGCGCACGAGTAATCGTAGGGTAAGTTTCTCTTTAAATAGATCGAATTGGAAGTGCAAATGAAAGTAAATACAAATGACGTACCGCAAAGAAAATCGAATTCCAGATTTCGCATCCATATTTGTGTAAATTCTTGGCCTTAGTTTGTAAATGTATCATTTTCTATGCAAGTACCTTTTGAAATTTCTTTGTTAACACTATCGTTTCATTAAATAGGTTACGTTCATGGGATAACACGTTCTTACACAGTAATTGGAGTTGAAGAGAATCAAGACTGCGAATTGAGCGCAATCCTCTCAAATATTATTATTCACAACAGCGTTCGATGAAAACAAAGCATTCCAGATTCTCAGAATTCTCTACGACATGATTCAATTCTCCCGTTGATTGCAATGAACTCCTTTGTTTAGTATTAATATGTTAGCTCCCGATAACCGCGTTGTTTATTAAATACGTTAATAATTCATCTTGTAATTTAATCTTTTAATTTACTATTACGAGATGGCTTATGTTGTTTTCAATCGTTCGTCTAAATTAAACCCACGGTAGCGTGAATTGAAGTGAAAATATTTGTACTTTGAAACGCGCAATAATTAGCATTGTTCCCGATCGAAAATGTAACCAAGCCAAAAGTAGTTTGAACGCGGCATGCAGAGTACTCTTATTATTCAATCGAACGAGCAAACCGGTGCCAAGACACCCAGTCCACCCTTAGAAACCTTTCTATCCGTACTCCCTATTTCTTTCTGGTCGTACAATAAATTTCTACGGCCACTTTTAAGCCGTCTTACAGAAAATTTTGCCTCGAATTATGACTGAAATTCCCTCGGAACATCGAACGCGACCGAATTTAATAGCAACGCTTTCGATGGAAACAAACAGGACGGATCAAAGAACATTTAACACGAACACGTTTTAATTCAAAGTGATTAACAATGATTAATAGAAAAAAGGAATCGGTGAATCGGGTGCGGATAAAATTTAATTTCGTGGCAAGATCCTATGGACGGACGCAAACTGGCATTGAGGGAACGAAAGCGGAGAGATCTAAGAAGATAAAGGGCGTTTGGAGGGAAAGCGATGTTTAAATCGCGGTTAATAAAACCGCATGAATATTCAGTGACGGGGGTTGAATTGTAGTTCCCATGGAATCGAAACAAAAAGGTCAGACGGATTTGCCGTTACAGGTGCAGTCCCCTCTGGAAAATTGAACTTTCGAAATCCACCCAGATTATTCGTTTTTCCGCGTTCATTTTTGCTCCAACGTCGATTTTGAAATGGAAGTTCACCGATTAAAACTCCATCGTACACGAAAATCAGTTCAATTTCTCCTGTGTTTATAGTAGTATTACTCAATATGCAATGGTTGATAAATAAATTTTTATTACGGTTATCATTTCCAACTTTAATTTTGGAACTGATACAAGATAAAAGAATTAAACAGTATACGGTATAAAAATTATAAATTCAAATGTAAATGACATTTGTAAATTTAATCATCCATGAATAAATTCTTAAGGCATTAGAGATTTGTCGGGCGAGTACGATCCCTTCGAACAATTGCAGCGACAGCAGTAGAAAACTGACAACAATTTCCATGCAAGTGTTTACGAGGCTGTTTATCAAGGAATTTTAAAAGCGTTCAAGCATTCGTTTATCCGCCACTGTCTTGCAGTTTCGAGAAAATTTACCGCGGCCCGGGTAAACAATTTTCACAATTCTCGGTTTAACATAGTGCCAGTACTCGTTTCTGTTTCGCTCGACCTACGATTGGCCAGGAAGCTTTTAGCTGGGAAGCAAATGGATCAACGTCGAGTGGACGAGTCACGATCGACCCGAAAGAAGAATTCCTCGGTATCTTAGACATCGTCGATGGCTATCGTGCATTTCGATGCACGACGCGCCGTTTCGTTGCTTGCGAAACAAACACCGACGATTTAAAAATACTTCGTGAATCTAAGGAGATCTCGCGAGCTTTCTCAAGCATCTCCCTTCTCCTTCTCTTGCCTCCTTAAACTTTTTCTTTACGTCAGGGATGATAATGGAATCGCACTTATCAAGTTTGCATCATTGCGTTCCAATAGCTATTCTCAGGAAGCTATAAGCCTGGTCCAGCCGGAAGTGACGGAAGCGAAGAGACGAATAACAATTTAATTGGACTTGCAGCCGTCTGGCAGTTTCTAAACTCACCTCTATTCGTAATTAGGCTTGCGGCCGGCGTTGGAAACCGTAGTTAAATAATTCAATTCGTCGTGTCTACGTGTGGCCTAAGGGCTTCAGGATGTCTGCCATCTGGTGTAACGAAATTTCTAGCCTATCGGTAAGGCTGGTATTAAGTAGCTGTCACAACATAAGTACGATCCATTGTACGATGGGTAACATGCTCGTAAATTATCGTGTCTACGTCTGTTGGATCGAATGCGTTGCGCGTCAACGACAACGATAAAACTGCTCCGCGAATCCCCTGAAGATAATGGTGTTTCCATTTCCATGTAACAAGATGATTAACATTTCATTCGGGGGGACTGAGCCGCGTTTCAGTCGCGGGTTTGAATTCGTGCAATATATTCGATGATAGGTAGCCTCTGGTTGAACAGCTCATTTTCGTCATGCTTTATCGCGAAACACGATAAATTAGTTATTATCCTGCTTGTTTCTATTCATAAGAAAACTTTCCATATGCAACTGAAGTCACATGTAATTGTACAGATCTAACGACGAATGTAACAAAGAGAAATAATCGGTTGGAATCATAACCCAAGCGCATAGACAAAAGCATTTTGACAAATTTATATGCTAATCCCGTGCGGTTGACGAGTCCGAGATTAACTTTGTGTTTCAGTTAGCAGTTGCCAGCTACGATTCTATTTTCTCCGGTTGCCCGACAAAGTCCGCTTGCCACTTCATTTACGGACGCACAGAAATCATGCGAACATTATTCCACCGGGTCAAAAGTTCAGCACAGATTGGGCAAATTTGATTCGTGGCTTGCCGGTTACGGGCTACGTGTCGAACTACCGGGTCAAAGAAATTTTTCCCCCCCAAAGTTTCCTTCGTTTCATTGTTACCCTGCGCGATTCCACTGCTCGCGACAGCCCGAACCTCCCCCGACAGGATTTCTAATTGAATTCTAATCGAATACGAAATTTATTAGTAAGATGAATACATATACTTCTGCTTCGTTTTGCGCTTCTAAAATAAATTTCCATTCACTCAACCTTTGTCTCGAGAGATTTAAAACTGGAGACACGATGCCAAAACTGGTTAGAAAGTTTCAAAATACATTTCTGAATACAAACGTAGAAAACAAACGTAGGAAAACGAAACCGAAACGTGTAAGAGAAATTTCAAGAGCAACTGATGTTGAAGGTGCAGCATTAAATCCTACGATTATCCCCTGCATAAATCGCAATTATTCGAGTCATCATCGTATTATTTGATCAAAGAATATTTTATTCGAAAATTTGAACCACAATTCCGATGATGCGATATCACAACGTCGAATTGTTTTATAAACAATTCTGTACGCGTTTTAACCAGTTCGGAAACAATGATTCGTTCCGGGCGAGTGAAACGCATAGAACTCCCTGTGATGACTGTAAATTTCATTTTTTTTCCCTCAGCTACTTTTATTTTTTGTTCTGTATGTTCGTTTCAGCGTAAATAGTGCAGTGGGATCGTTAACAATAACGCGTTTGAATATTAACTTTCACGAGGGGTAAACACTTGGCGCGTTGCTTGCAGAATATTAATTTAGCAAAAAAACATGGAAATACACAACGATAGTTTCGTGCGGTCGCGTACATCACGGCAAAGTGAATTGCACAATTTATACGTTTCTCGTCTATTCATTTCCATTTTTATCGGGTCACGCCGACCGTCCGGTTTTCTTCGCTCACCAGGCGCAATTAATGAACCGCGGTGGAGGGTGGCGTTACCGTGAGACGCCGATGAGGAATACTTTATTCATAAGGGAAAATCAGAGGGTTGTTTAAGCGACTATCGGTATAAAGAACACTCGTACGGTTCGAATCAGATATTACAATCCTTGTTTCACCCTTTGTGGGCTACTGATCGTACGAAAATCGTTCTTCGAAAAATTGAAATGTTTAATTTTAGTCGAGGCACAGTAGCATGCGGATATATCATTATTTTTTTAAGCCTAGCCTACATCTACGTATTTCCGTCCGGAAACACTAACGCAAACGTACAAAAACTCTGTAAACAGAATGTGAAAGCTATTTAGAAAAGCTCTCGAAAGCAAGAAAGGAAAAATATAGAACATTTCGTAAATATGTACAAAAAATTCAAACATCAAAAAAATGTATTACGTATGCTTTAAACTTTATGGGCCGACACGGTGTCCCAAATTTTTCTGCTTACCATTCGACGATTTTTGTACAGCGTTAGAATGAGAAAAATTTGATATCGTCCAACTGGATACGATGCAGCGGAATATTTTCAGCGATCGAGTATAAAAGAAGCGAGGTTTTAATTTCAAATTTCTACCCTTAGCTGTTCGCGTTCGTATATAAATGATGCAATTGCCTTCGGTGCAGACGGGTGAAAATAAATTACGTTCCCCGGGCAGAATCCACCGCGTACAGGTTGGAACGATCGTGCAAATTTATTTGCGCGAAGAAGAAGGAAAGAGTGAGCCGACCGTCCTTCCCTCGTTTCGAAAAGGCCCGGCAATAAAGGGATCACTCGGGTCAGGTTAAGACGATTTATTGTCTACGTAAGTTTGCCATATTCGATAAAAAAGCCACCGTGTATCTGCTGCTACGCGTTACGAAGAAGGGTATGTGGACGGATTTGGAACAGATAAAGTCAATAATTCCTCGGGTTTGACGCCTGGATTATTGCCGGAGTCGCAGAAGACCGAGGACTCTAAGGCCATCCATTTGTCAAGGATCTTTTACGATTGAACTGTGCTATTTTGAGTCAACGAAATTTCGAATTTCTTTCGTTTAAGCTGCAATTTTTACCCTCCAAATACCGATTCACTCAAACGTGCGCCATTGTTAGAGACTCGTGTTTACGTTTTGTCGTTCATTTCAGTATGATGCTTTATGATTTAATAAAGCTCAAAAATAAGGCATGCTTATAATTCCGGAATACTTTGATTAAACAGAACAAAATGGAGAAACAATCGAATTCATTTTCCAGTACAATACTGGGGAGAATAGCTCGCACCGTTTTAATAAATTTCATTTCACACGAAATTTGTATTATAGAAATACGCGTTAATACAGCTCGTTCCCCTTCTCTGTAGAATTTATCATATTAAATTTCATTTGCAAGGAATTCTTATTGATGATATTTGAATTTCCGTAGGAATCAAGTAATTACCGTAACAGAAATAATGAAATAGGTTTGCAGAGAAAATTAATTAGTAGTATATAACATTACGTTAACCCGCAATCTAGCGTAAACGTAATCGCAAATTTGTTTCAAGAATTTTATTCTGCTTTATTACCTGTAGATACAAGATATCAGCAGTCGAGAATTTCCCACCCTTAGGGTGCTGTAGAGCACCCTTACCACTTTCGTGTCACATCCTGTTATACCAACTACGACTGGTTTTCCACCACAGCGCTTTCAGTGGTAGGAATTAAAATAGGAAAAGGTTATTATTATGCCAGGGAAGAGCTTACACTCCGTCGGTGGTGTATCGCGAAGGATTGCCTCTCGGAAAATGTCGCGGGCGACCACTACTGGTTTTCCTTGAATGCTTCAACTAAATTTGCAACCTGGCATAGAAGAATTTGGCAAACGGTAGTAGCAGCGGGCGAATAATGAAGCTATAAACCATGTTCGATGAAACCTGAGAATGTAACTTCAGCTTGTGCCCATTTGTTCGATACAAAGAAATTAAACAAATAAATGAACCTCTATCAGAATTTTCAAATAAAATTGAAAAAGATTAAGGGCTCGAGTGTGCTTGAACTACTTAAACACTAGCAAATGGCAGTTTCGAATATCCATCGCTACTCAGATTCTCATTAGCTTCCCGTTTCAACTTTGACCCAATTGTGAGAATATTCAATGTCTTGAGCAGGCAAATCAACTTTCTAGGAAAATCTACATCATCCCCCGTTTGTATTATACACTCTGACGCAAAGGATTTATTTTGCAAAATAAATAACTGCATAGGTAATTAAAAGATCTACTACTTGGGTGTATAACGTTATTCCAAATGATATTACATTCCATCGAAGGGTGATTTTAACCCCCTTACGGAGTGAAATTCTCTACGTTCTGAAATCGTTCTGTCACTTTCTGACAATTCCGCGAGGGTACATTAACGACGCGTTTTGCGTACATCGCGGAGAAAAAGCGACTGGTCGCGTGAGGAGAGCCAACGCGGGCTCGGCTCGAGGCTGAAAATAGCCGCGTAGAGCCGCTCGCTCGCTCGTTCCATTCCGCTCAGAACCGCTCGAGCCTCGATACGACTTTCGTCGGAGGGGCCCGACCGTCGACGAAGAACCGGAGGATCCAGCCACCCCGAAGGGCTGATACGACCCCTCTCGTTCGATCCAACTCGATCCCGTAAATCAAATTCGAAGAGTGTGTGCAACGTGTACGCGCAGTGAAGAAAAGTTTCTTTTTCTATACGAGGTGAATTTCAAATCCAGTTCGTTTCCTTCGACACGATTTTTTTTTTCTGGTCACAAGATAGTGAAGCAAAGAAGTGACTGAAAACTTGTGAAGTTCGAAGGTAATGCAGTGTGTGTTACCGGTTGCATTGCGGACACTCGGGAGACCAATCGACCTCGATGCATTTGCATACGATACGTACGCGAGAGTGTGTGTGCGCGTTCGAGCGTACGGGTGGGCGCGATACGCTCTGCAGGGAGGTTTCTCGAAAGTTTGTGGTAGTTAACGCGTTGATTACCATGTTTTAATTAAATCAAGTAATTAAAAAGGAAAGAAGATTCTAAATGACCACCATAATTAAATTGCCAATTGAATAATAAAGATTAAAACATTGAATTCTTAATGTATCTCTTGAAACGTACACATGTACATTGCAAAAGTAATGTTACTTTTTTTATATACACGACTATTTTTACTATGGCAATCAACGTGTTGATTACGAACCCGTCTCAAGCATTTTGACCCAGAAGTGCAACGTTATTCGATCGTGCAGATCGATCCAACGATAATAAGTACATCTCCGTTCGCGTTTACGATTCTCCACGGACTTGTCAGTGTATTCTGGCAGCGAGTTTTGCAAAATTGCGAAATCCTCGTTCCGAAACGAACATATTCACGCGACTTCGTCCCAATGACAAAGTGTATTTTCTCGCTTCTGCCCGTGAGAATTGTCAGAGGAAATATTTGACCGTTGATCAGTTGCCAGTCGCGTATCCATCCAATCGACCGTACGACTTCGTCTAGGCTCGAAGTCTCACGAGTCGGTTCCGATTTATCAAAAATCCTCGATATCCTTAACCTTCGATTAACGCGTTACAGTTTCTAATTCTAGTAGAAGCACGGCCAAGCGCACACGACGACTTCGTCGGGTGGTAAATGCATCTATTTCTGCCCCGTTGCTGGAAATAGATACCAGAATGAAATAGGTCCGGCTCGGTGTGCGTTTGTTCACGTCGACGAAAGTTTACGTTGACAACGATATTATTTAATTAGTCGATTAACGCTCGAACGGCATTCATTCTTGAATATCGATCGAAATGAACTACTTGTGTCGAATGTTAAAGAGAACAATTGTCTCCTTGCACTCGTTAGAACGTACTTCTCCAACTTAAATCGCGGCTAAGAAATAACTAGTTCATTGAGTCGTGTTTTAACGAGTTAAATTACTCCGGAAGTAACGTGGGAGATGACCGGCTGCTCGGAACTATTTTTACTTAAACCCATCGAGCGTTGGATTGTACATCTAAATATACGAGTTTCCAAGCTCTCGAGGCTTTCTCACTTTAATTGACGCACGTTCACGCATCGCGACAATTGTTACGGAAATAGGAAAACCGATAAATGCTTCGTAAACGATCGCTAACAATAATCGCATTGGCCATGTTAATTTTGTACCTGGTAGCAATTTTGCCTTGTTTATACGATGCAATCGGGAATCCGATTTCTATCGTGATTTCTATCAAACGTTTCGAAACACACGAGGAACGTTCACGATTCTAGGTCACCGTAATTACTTTTCTCAATTTCGCGTTCAGCTAAATTACGGCAAGATTTAAACAGATTGTTCTTTTCCATTGGAACAAGTTCTTTATTTCTTTCACAGCATCCCGTAATCGATGCTCGAAACGCTTCGAACAATACTGGATATCATTCAAAGTGGTGAAATATTATAATTGTTTTGAGAACTCTTGAAATCGTTCATAGTGATTCAATTCATTACTGAAAATATGAGAAATATTAGATATTTCACATTTTTTAATTTCTTTATTTGAAAGTTGTCGGGAACCTTGAAATCTTCAAACTTCTCTACCTGGGAAGTTTCTCAAGATGATTTTTACTTCTAAGCGTAGATGCAACGTAAGAGTAAGAACGTGTAATTGGACTAAAAATATATCGTGAAACGGAGATCGTCGTAAAAGTGATGAAAGTGCTCTTTCAATTTCGATGCTGCCATGTCATCTCCGAACTCATCGATCTTCTTGAGATTTCACCCTAGCCCAGATTCTCCAAGGTCCTGCCGTTATTTGGCGCAATTCGAAGCGCACAAACAATTGGAATCGTTCGATCCTTCGGCATAGTAAAAAAACACATCGTGTAACGGGGTAGGTCGCGCGTAAATGCGCATCAAATGAATTTGATATTACTACCCCATTTTCTGATTGATCGTTCTTCAAACTATACGAGATTTTGTCCCACCCCAAAATTTCTAAGATCCTAATATCACGCGAAGCAATTCGGAGTAACCGAAGTGACCAGAATCGCTTAATTACCAGTATCGTAATAAAAACAATGCAGAAGGGGGTGGTCGGAGCGTATCGCGTCCGTAACGACGGAATTTCGAGCATGCGGAATTTGATTGAAGTAAAGGTGCGCTTGCGCAGGGTCTGTCGAGGGCGCGAGGCAACCACCAGCAAGTAGTAGTGGTTGATCATTGCTGCACCACCGGAGGTTAGGACGTCGTCGGCACCCCGTGGTCGTCGTCGTCGTCGTCGTCGTCGTAGTTGTGCTCGTGGTTTTGCACGGGGCTAACAGTGTCACCGGAGGGAGAAACATGTTGAATCGTGACTGTGTGTGACCATCCGCGACCCCATTGACTACGAGGCTGGCTTGGTCGAGGAGTAACGCGAGAACAGGGGCAAAGATCAGAAGAGAAAATTGCAAGAGGAAGGTGGTGAACGAGCTCGTCGAGGTTACGTGAAAACGTACCGACGGCATGGCTGACAGTGAGGGTGGATCCGAGCAGGATGACGTATCATTCCTTCGCACGGTGAGTCTCGATTGAAATCTACCCTTATCATTTATTGATATTCCAGAAGGCATCTTCTGCTGCGCAGTTGGATTCCCTATGAACGCTGATCCGTCGAGGATTACCAGAACTCTATGAATACTAAATAAAGTGGAAATCGTGAGATAGTTTCGTCGCGCGCATACAAGCTCGCTCTATCACGTGGGAGCGTCGAAAAGCGCGGGCCTTTCATAAGAAGGATAATCAAAGTTATCTGATAACAAGCCCATCTAAGCCCGTATGAAAATATAGTTCAAGTTTAACACGATCGAATAAATCCATCTTTTAATCGATGTTTGTGACGGGAATGTTTACGGTGATGTCGTCATCGTCGCCTGTAAGACTCGTAGTCTTGCATGAAATCGCGATTTTCCGTAGCAAAGGACGAGTAACAAGGGGTAGAGGAATTCAATGAATCGTGGAAGCACTTAAAGTTCTCCCGCCGAACGACCTTGACCTCGTTCCCGACCCGCAAGGATCAAGCGGGTAGCATAGTGACCGAGAGGGTAACAGTAGCCTTGAGCTTCCGTAAGCTGCACGCGCTCGATGCTCGCGACTCTTCCATACCTACCCCCTAATAAAAATACATCTATGATGCACGCAGTCCTCTTACCGGAATCGTTTACAAGCTGACACACGCGTGTGTCCATCGATTTTTTTTTCCTTTCCTCATTGTTCTGCTAACAACAGAACCGTCTATATTTTCCTCGATGAAATACAAATTTGTTTACCGCTTAAATAAAAAGGGAGATACATGATCGTACAGGACGAAGGTTTCAGAACTGTGACCTTTGAATTTTCTTTGATGTTTCTATCGTTTCAAGATAAATACAGGACTTGTTAACACTTTCTTCCGTGCCTCGAACGTCGTCGTTTCACTCTCTCTGCGATTTTGATATATTTCTCTTTGTCGCATTCACTTAGCGCGCACCATTTCTTGCCTGCTTCTCGAGCCACTTCCGTTACGCGTTTCCCGTGGCTTTTGAACCACATTTCTAAGTAAAAGATGATGAAAGGATTAGACGACAGAACCAATCGTCTTTTACGTCTTCGTTTGGGCTTGCAGATGCACTTCTTCCTCTTGCGACTTCTCTTCCTCCTCCTTCTCCTTCGGGGTCCGCACCCTCTGAATTTCGGACGGCATTTTTCGCTCACTTCAACGTCCATTCCGGGGCTAACTTCCTGTTGAGTATCCTGTGGCATTTGTTTGCTAAAGTGTCAAATTATGAATTCGTAAAACTTAAAATTGTTAAGAAGTTAGATGCTTATTATTCTTAAGGAGATAGTTCAAAAAAACTAATTTGTAACCAAGGGTAGGAAAGCTTTTTGAGGAGTATATTTTTTTATTCTAAGAAAAGAATGGTAAAAACTCCAAGGTCTCCGAGAAAATTATTGTGCCACGAAGAAATACCTCAGCAATAAACAACAATCACGAAGAGTGACAAAGAAAATTACACGTTAATGAAATTACACGATATCATGTATCTCTGTTCGTACTTTCGGTTACAAGGTGTTAAACCAGCATAAACTCCATTCGTGACTTGGAAAAATTATGCTCTATCGATCCTTTCTCGAATTTCCTGCTGTTCTTAGACGGAATGCAAAATGTTAAGAGAAAAAATATACAACGTGCTTGTACGTCAGGTGTTCCCTAGAGAGATGACCAGTGGGCCACGAATCGATTATGCAGGGTTAAACTCAACCATATGGCACACGTCGATTCGTTGTTCACGAAGTCGTGACTCGATAGACTTCGATCCAAAGCGATTTGATTAAAAGTTAAGCGGTCGCTTTGGTCTGCTACGACAATGTTACGTTTTCGTGTGACATTTAAGAACAATGGTTATCGGATTTCATAAACCTCACCTGTCTTCGTTGAAGTTTTCATAACCGTATGTTTTTTCCATAATCCAGTGGCTGTGATTTGAGGATGGGTTTCACTTGAAAATTTAATGTATATGTCTGAAATTTAGATTGCCTAAATGGCGGAAAACATTTGAAGTTTTCCTCGATCAACTTCACTTGATAGAAAATTCTCGTTACGTCGATTGGAATCAACATCGATACGAATACATCAAATTTCAGTCCTTAAGAATAAACGACGCGAAAATAAAATAATTTTCCAATTGTTCCAACTGCACCACTTTTAATCTCAAAAGCTCGCGTATCAAAGGCCATTAGTAGATGTAACTGTTTCCAGTTCGACTACAAAGATATTCGAGTGTACGAACTTAGGCAAAACACCTCGAGGAAGATAAAGAAGGGGTAGAGAAATTGTGTCGATGGTTCGCTGCTCTATAATGATCATTAATTAAGTCAACAACCGTTGGCATCGTGCGACGCCACTCAAAATTACCCTCCACTTTCGTGTAGCACTTGCACTCGTTTCACTCGAGCAGCGAGCATTACGAAGACGGTAATTAAAAATAACAATTAATTGCTCATTCGGATGAGGCGCGTCGTGTTTCCTTGCCACGTTGCTTCTCGTCGTTCTTCTTTAATGAGCGTGATGGCAGTTAATTTTAGCGATCGACGTTGCATTGTCTCGTATGATCAATACTAGCCTGTATAGGAACGGTTCTTTATTAAAGATTTCATGTCGAAAAGCAGCCTTTTAACTCAACAGCGTTGCGAGCTCGCGAGTGCTTACAGGTAATCGCGAATGCAAGGAAACTGCCATTATCGTTGCTAAAGGGTGTTTTGTAATTGGTGACACGAGCTGATGTTAGATTTCTCTTTTAACACTTGGACAACTCTATGATTTTTTTAATCAAGGCTTCTGGTTTTACCCATCGCGAAGTACCATTTAATATGATAAGAATAATGATAGAAAAATTCATGTACGAAAGTCACGACGATGAAAAAGTTAATACACATTTTGGCAACCGGTATTATTAAAACAATTAATGGAACGCGAGGTACGTGTCAGCAGTAGCGAAAGTGTTAAGAAGCTTATGCAACATGAAACAGTAACTTTGCGTGCGATTGATTAATCTGTTACAAATGACATTTATAAAGACATCTAATTATAAAATCAAGCAACAAATGTAGCATGGCGCATAAGAATATGTATAGCATGTTATACTCGATCGAGAGAGTCGACAGTTATTAGAGTTTCTAATTAAGTAATTTTCCTAGATGTTTTGGTGTGACAGTAATGCAAACGTAAATGGCACACAGATACATTTTCGTACAACCCGGTACCATGTTATGTTAATTCAGCGTCGAACAGTGCGCTACTTATACGTCAGGCGTGCATTTAGGAAGGGACACGCATGCAACGCGACAAGTATGCAAAAATAATAGAACAGAACGGTCGTTTCGCGATGCTGGCGTGAATTGTAAATTAAGAAAAATGACACGGAATTTCGAGCGATACGCGACACGACAGGTAGCAGCGATAGAAATAACCTTGTTACGTTACGCCGTTCTCCGTCGATTCTAATCACACTTACACGATCGTGTAATCGCGTTAACCTTTTTGTACCAGATTATATCAACGACATGACGAAACAAATCAAAGTTAAATTATCATTTAGATTCCTACAGATTGTTGAATAATCGCTTGGTTAACAGGTTGAGATATTATTTCGAACAATCGCGCGATTACGAACACGAAAGGGAGATGACTCATCCATGGCCGAAGTTTTAAATTGTCTCTTAAGTAATACTCAACTTCTGCGTAGTAAAAACAATAGCTTGTACGAAATGTTCGAAAGCGTTTCCTGGTATGCTTGTGTGAACATGGTTCAAGCATTCCTCAGACGATCCAAATCGGTTCTGGCAGCGTGCGTAACATCTGCTCTTTGGCTCATGTCGTATTTCAACGTTTCGCGAAGGTCCTCGTGTTTCCAACGCATCAATGAAACATTTTTTCATTGTAACCTCATCTCACACCTCCTATCCTTCGTTTTATGAAAAATCTGAGACTGATCAGCTGTTCTGGGGAACAGAAGAAATTGTAATGCAAAGAAGAAACTGAAGCTTGAAATTGAATTTGTAGGAGGATATGGTGTGTCTATCCTGCACAGCAACTGGTGAAAGAGTTTGCCTCGCGGCCGAGGGTTTTGGTAATCGACACTGCTTTCTCGAAAACATCGCAGACAAGGTATTCCCTCCCAAATAATTTAGGGAACATATTTATAATTTACTTTTCTCTGAATTTTCATTTTTATCGACAAAAGTCTTGAATTTGTATAATATACAGAAACTTTCATAAGTAGATCAACATTTTTTTTCTGATTTTTTAGAAGCTTTAAAACAATGAAACGACCCAATTTGCCTACAGAAAATTAGCACTTTGAGTGGCACGTTAAATGAATTGAAGCCTTCACTGAACAGTAATGTATTCCGCAGTTAACTATAGGTACTTTTAAAGTACTTTGTAGAGCAATTTATAATTAGATAGTTTCTTATAAAAGGAATAACTGATCTTTGTGAAAATTTCTGTGTCACCTGTGTATAGGTTAGAGTCAAACTGTTAAAGCAAACAAATAGAAAAGTTGCAAAGTTCACTAGAAGAAGTAATTTTAATTTCGAACTTTTGCTTGCGGTTGTAGAATATTCCACCGGATCTGTCGCAATGCGTATTCGTAATAGAACAGGCTCTCTCGGTGAGAGCTTTGCAGGAATTGGTTACTGCTGCTGGTTCCGAGACGGTAACGTACCATCCCTTTATTAATTTACATCGTACAAAATATTCTCATCGAACTCCACGTTAACATCGGTAAAGGAAAGCTTCGTGAAACGATTCTACGACTCTTTTTGTCTATCGATACTGCGTGCTTTTTTTCCTGTGCAAACGTTCTCGTCTTATTTTACATGTATTTTTTTAACACAATCACAGTATTTTCGTTAACGCGTTACGGATCAGACTCTTCTCCTCTGCATCGTGCGTGAATCGATCGTTCGACTGCATACGAGTGGGCCATAAAGTTTGTCTGTTTTCATGTACCGAATGCACAAAAGCTGTCCTCTTTTTCTTTGTACATACAAACGTGTATCCACTAAAACTGAACGATGCACTTAGAAAGTAGATACTCGCGGTTTTTCACCTATCTGTTCGCTGCTGAACAGTTTTACGTTTTTTCTATGGAGATAAAGATACAGAAAGAAAGAATTTTCTGAATGCATCCGCACGCACCTTTGTCCAAATAATTGTGGCATGCGTCCATGTAGTCGTGTAACAAAATCAAGCAAATTGTCTTTTCGTTTATTCGTTATTGTCTTCGTCCCCTTATGTTGTCCGATTTTCGTTCTTTTTCTTTTTTTGGTTGCGCATTAAAGCGTCGCAAACCAAAAATCATCTATGTATCACACTCGACCTATTCTCGAAAGACATCGTAGACGTGTTTGTCATTTCACTATCATTCTATCTTCTCTCTCTACTCTACTCTACTCTACTCTACTCTACTCTACTCTACTCTACTCTACTCTACGTATTCGTGTTTCGCAAGAAGAAGATTTACAACTCTTATGTTTCTGTTTCCAGCAGCAAGAAAATGTAGTAAGTATACCTTTCGTTATCACTTCAGGACACCGTTTATGTTCATGCTTCTGGGGTAACTTCGTTTGCTCTCCATTCTTCTTTATTTCTTTACTATGTTTCTGTTCTGTTGCGCTTTTTACTCTAATTGACACACACTTGCTTGTATTTGTATGACACCACCACTTCGTTCAATTAACCCCCTGCGAGGGTAACCGAGTATCTGGGTACACATTGAAGCTTCAATTGCCTGGTCACAGGATCGTAGTAGCAGTAATAATTTTAATTGAAAACGGGTACCCAGATACACAGTTGCACACCCAAAATTAACGAGTAACACGTTCGTTTTATACGTTAAATCTTTGTGAACGAACATACGAGCATGCAACATCCGTCTGTCATTATATGTATATTCGTTGGCAATCGTAGTTTATGGCCTCCTCTTATCGGTATGCTTGTTCACCTTGTTTTATTTATCTTTCGTCTTAATCGGTTTTAGATGTACAAGTACGTCAGGCCTAATATAGACCCGTCATAATTTTTCTACAACGTCTGTTCATGATTTTAGGGAAAGGGCACTGGATCCGGGCACAGAACGTTGTTATACGGTAACGCTATTCTGTTGAGGCATCAGAACAGCGATATGGTAAGTAATTAGCTTTTATTTAAAAATGTCTATCAACGTGTTTCTACAAGCCCGAATAACTCGTTGCACCCCCTCACAGTATTTGGCTTGTTTATCGACCAGCTCTTCCAACGACAAGTTGGCTTTCGACGTGGGTCTACAACAGCATTCTCAAGGTTTGACGATGAGATACAATTTAATTAGAACTAATCCCCAATTGACTGCGATGATTTCACGTGTACGATAAATTTGTTAGGGGAGGCTTGTTGGTGGACGGTGCATCCGGCATCGAAACAGAGATCCGAGGGTGAGAAGGTTCGAGTCGGTGATGATCTTATTTTAGTATCTGTAGCTACTGAAAGATATTTGGTAAGCATATTTTCTGGTTGACGTAAACAATAATTGGATATCACTTTGCTAATCGATCGACGTGTCGATGTTTCTTCAGCACACCACGAAAGAGAACGATTTATCGGTGGTGAACGCCTCGTTTCACGTGACACATTGGTCGGTTCAACCGTACGGTACTGGAATTAGTCGAATGAAATATGTCGGTTACGTGTTCGGTGGTGATGTGCTCCGATTTTTCCACGGCGGCGACGAATGCCTCACAATACCGTCTACGTGGAGTACGGCGCCAAGTCAAAAGTAAATTTTACCTCGATCATTTTAACCCTCTGACCGTAAAAATTCAAACCTCCTTCTTTCCTATCTTTTTAAGGGATTTTCTTTTAAACCGTGCGAAAATCATGAGTCACTTCCCTCCAGTAAAGAAATAATCGTTTTTACCGATAATTCGATTAGTATGAGCTCGAATGGCTCAGCAAGGGCTTCAGGTATTTAATACGCTGTTTACAGTATAGTGATCTACGAGGGTGGCAGTGTAATGAGCCAGGCACGTTCATTATGGAGGCTGGAATTAGCTAGAACGAAATGGGCAGGTGGATTCATCAATTGGTTGCATCCGATGAGGATCAGACACTTGACCACGGGACGTTACCTTGGGGTGAAAGAAAACAATGAACTCTACCTGGTCGATAGGTGAGCACTTGTTGTTAGGAAAGTTCAAAGGTCGCGTCGAACGTGACAATAATTTGACGTAATGAATTTAAAGGAACGAGGGGACGATAGAGACGTCGACGTTCTGGTTACGACAAGAAAAAGATGACCAGAAGATCATTCTTGAGGACAAGGATCTCGAAGTTATCGGTATGCCGATCATCAAATACGGTGACTCGACTGTTATTATGCAACATGCCACTACTTGTCTCTGGGTCTCGTACAAGGTGAATATGAAGATACCTTTGTAATTCATTCATTTTGTATTCGATACTTCAACGTGGGAACGAGAAATTTATTTCAAAATGTTTTGTTGCAAATTTGACAATTTACAAATTACTGGCTCGTGTTTAGAAGACACACAAATATCAGGTATTCGTGGCTCTGATAAGTAGCTTTCTAATTTATCATTCTATTCCATTTCTATGTAGTGTAATAATTGCAATTTGGAAATTAGTAATTTTGCTGACCTCTCAAATGCAAATCTATCAGTAGGCTTCGTTTACGTAGTCGCTAAAATGGTACCTATGAGTTATCGTTGAAATGACAAAGATTGTAAGGTTCATAATTTATCAAATTTTATCTTAACGTTCACGTAGTCGTACGAGACGAAGAAAAAGGGCGTGGGTAAAGTAGAAGAGAAACAAGCGGTCCTGCACGAGGAAGGAAAAATGGACGACGGTTTGGACTTCTCTCGTTCTCAAGAGGAAGAATCTCGTACGGCTCGTGTGATCCGAAAGTGTAGCAGCTTGTTCACCCAGTTCATCACGTGAGTGTCTATCAATAAATCCTAACGGATTCGTTCACATTAAAATATGGGATTAAAAATGGTAGAGGCTTGGATGGAACCGTACAGAGCCGTTACAAACCGAATGATAAATTAACGTGGACAAGCAGATCGCTAAAAGGACCGAATATGTTTTAGAGGCCTAGAGACGCTGCAAGTAGATAGAAGAGCGTCTATGTTCTTCCAAAATGTGAATCTGAACGAAATGGTGATGTGTCTGGAAGACTTGATTAATTATTTTGCTCAGCCTGAAGACGACATGGGTAAGCAACTCGTTCAAACTGTTCGATGTAGAACAAATGAACGTTTAATTAATGAACGCCTGATACCTATGTTCCAGAACACGAGGAAAAACAAAACAGATTTCGTGCTCTGAGAAATCGTCAGGATCTGTTCCAAGAGGAAGGCATACTGAATCTGATCCTGGAGGCCATCGACAAGATTAACGTCATCACGTCGCAAGGTTTTCTGGTGGCGCTTTCGGGGGACGAGAGCGGTCAAGCATGGGACCAAATATCCGGATACTTGTATCAATTATTGGCAGCTATCATCAAAGGAAACCACACCAACTGCGCGCAATTCGCTAACAGCAATCGACTGAACTGGCTGTTTAGTCGATTGGGTTCGCAAGCTTCCAGCGAGGGCACCGGAATGTTGGATGTGCTTCACTGTGTACTTATCGACTCGCCTGAAGCTTTAAACATGATGAGAGTGAGCATACTAATATTCGAAGTTCTTCGAAATTTCATTTAAAAAAAATATTCTTATTGATATGCTTTGTCTTTCTAGGACGAACACATTAAAGTCATCATCTCCTTGCTTGAGAAACACGGGAGGGACCCAAAAGTCTTGGACGTCCTCTGCTCACTTTGCGTGGGTAATGGCGTGGCAGTTCGTTCGTCGCAAAACAACATCTGCGACTTCTTGCTACCTGGGAAGAATCTTCTGCTTCAAACACAGCTGGTCGATCACGTCGCCAGTATCAGGCCGAATATATTCGTCGGTAGAGTCGAAGGTTCTGCCCTTTATCAGAAATGGTACTTCGAAGTTACCGTCGATCACATCGAGCAAACGACACACATGATGCCTCACTTGAGGATCGGTTGGGCGAACACCTCGGGGTACGACGACTCGTAATACTCTTCTTCAAAACGAGTAATCAATTTTCTAATTTAATTGTGTCTTTCTTGGATAGGTATATGCCATACCCTGGTGGTGGTGAGAAATGGGGAGGAAACGGCGTTGGCGACGACCTCTATTCGTTCGGTTTCGACGGTGGGTTTTTGTGGACAGGTGGCAGAAGGACCCAAGTGGTTCAGGAGGCCAATGAACCGTACATCAGAAAGAGCGACGTGATCGGTTGTGCGTTGGATTTAACAGTACCCATCATAACTTTTACTTTCAACGGTGCACCCATCATGGGATCCTTCAGAAACTTCAACCTGGATGGCATGTTCTTCCCTGCGATCAGCTGTTCTTCTAAATTGTCCTGCAGATTCCTTTTAGGTGGTGATCACGGTCGACTCAAGTTTCAACCACCTGAAGAATTCTCACCCTTGGTAGAAAGCCTGCTACCTCATCAGATTTTGTCTCTAGACCCCTGCTTCTACTTTGGCAACATGAACAAGGTGGTGTTAGCAGGACCATGGCTGGTCGAAGATGACACTGCTTTTGTTCCTGCGCCCGTTGACACATCGATGATCAATCTACCATCTTACGTTGAACAAATCAGGGACAAATTAGCTGAGAACATTCATGAGATGTGGGCGATGAACAAGATCGAGGCTGGCTGGATCTTCGGTGAACACAGAGACGATATGAGGAAGATTCATCCGTGTATCGTTCAGTTCGAACGACTGCCAGCTGCAGAGAAACGTTACGACACCCAGCTGGCTGTGCAGACGTTGAAAACTATTTTGGCACTCGGTTATTACATCACCATGGACAAACCACCGTCTAGAATCAAAACCTTGAGGCTGCCTAACGAACCGTTCCTACAGAGCAGCGGATACAAACCGGCGCCTCTCGATCTTAGCGCCATCACACTCACCCCCAAGATGGAGGAGCTCGTGGATCAATTGGCAGAGAACACTCACAATTTGTGGGCTAAGGAGAGGATCAGTCAAGGTTGGACCTATGGACTGAACGAGGATTCCGAGATGAGACGAAGTCCACATTTGGTACCTTATCCAAAGGTTGATGAAGCTATCAAGAAAGCTAATCGTGATACAGCAAGCGAAACAGTGAGGACACTTTTGGTGTATGGGTACATGTTGGAGCCCCCAACTGGAGAACAACACGAAGGTAAATGTCGAATCATTATATAACTGAAATTAATCAAATTAATCATTGAATCTATCTTGTAGCTTTACTACTGGAGGCGAGCAGACTACGACAATTATACTTCAGGACTTATCGCGTTGAGAAACATTACGCAGTCAGCAGTGGAAAATGGTACTTCGAATTCGAGGTACTCACTGCTGGTCCCATGCGAGTTGGATGGGCGAAAGCGGATTGTATGCCCGGAAGTATGCTGGGAAGCGACGAGAGCACATGGGCATTCGATGGTTACAACGTAAGTGACCATCGAGCATTTTAGCATTTTAATCTTTTGAACGTGAAGATGAATGAGAATTTTGAGAAACGAGTTGCGTGGAATAAATCATCTATTTCAGACAAATTGTATGGTACTTTACAGTCGACTGTACTGATGATGGTAAGGTAGAAACGTCTCTTAATCAAAATGCTATACCACTGTATCACGTTATTTTTAAGTAATTAATTTGAATTACTTCATAAGACCTTATGGCATTTTGATTAAACGTGTAATGTCCTTGAATTGATTTTAAATTGCGCCCCTGTCGAATGTAAAAGGGCCGAAATAATTGATACCCATCGTAAATGTCAGGTAACTAAAGTACACGCCGGTAGCCACGAGCCATTTGGTCACAGATATCAAGTGGGCGATATAGTTGGATGTTTCATTGACGTCGCAGACCGAACGATCAGTAAGAGTCAAGATTTTCCAATAGCCGATCTATAATAGGTCCACTATACTTTCTTTGAGTTTTCTCGTCGCTACTGTTGTCTTTGTCTCTATATGTTCCTTTTCATGTTGACTTGGTTGTTTCTTTTCTTTTGTTCTCTGCGTTTCCTTGTACCAAGGTCGAACGAAATCGATGGAAATTTCACTGAAAAGGTGTGGCTTGACCTTTTTTCTCGATCGCGACGGGATCATTTATCGCAAGAAAATTGTACAGTGTAAAAAAAGAAAAGCAAATACAGATCTTTCGTTACTACCCTTTGTTCGTATCTGAAGTATCATCCACTCACGAAGGACTTTGTATCGTTAGATAGTTACCATGGATCGCGTAGAATCACGAGCAAAGTATGTTGAATTGGTGAAATTTTATTTTAAAGGAGGAAAAAGTATACTCGGGCACAGCCGAGACATTTGGCAAACAATGGCAGGTTGGAGACGTTGTCGGGGTTTTCCTGGATCTAATTGACCGAACGATTAGTAAGACGGAATCTTTAAACGAACGCTTCAGCTGCCATTTAATTACAAGCTATTACGTACACATAGAATTTGATCCAAGAGATAGATTACTGGATACAGAAATTGCAAACACGAATATGCACGTAAAGATTCCATATCAACCATATTTTATAATTGAATAAAACCGGAATTTTGATATTTCTTTTTTTTTCACGAATTCGTTTTCAGTTTACCCGAAAAATGTAATTTACGACATTAATCGTCGCGTCATAATTTGTACAGCCGATGCGAGTGTTGTTTTGCTTGATCATCCAAATTTTGCAAGAGAAGTGAATCTACTTCTGATAATCGCTTTTGCAAAACGAGCAAGTATTCGCTGTTGTAAATTATTCTCTTTCTCTCTCTGTCATATCATCGCAGCAACGCTTTCATGTACATATTTGTTGAAGTCTCGTCGCACAATCAACCTACATATCATGGTGTTTTTTAATAAAATCGCAGTGGTATCATGTCTGTCTATTGTATATTTTCTTTTGTTTTTTTCGTATCCAGTATTCTACTCAGTGTTGTGCTGTCAGATGCTTTCACATTTCATCTAATTCATATTTATTAATCATTAATTAAATATGATTCCAAATTACTGCAAGATTATTCAGAAATTTACTACAAATAACAATGGATGGTTTTGAGGGAACGCGCCTTCGCAATGTATTTACACCTTTCTATTTCTATTTCTTCGTCACAACTTTCCTATAAATTTTATTCATTAATTTTTTTTTTTATTATAATTCCTAGAAACAATTTCACCTTACGTTTGTGTTCTAATATTTCACACCACTTTCTGTCACTACTGTATGCATGCATAACGTTTCACTGAAATGATTTTCGCGCCTGCTTTTGCATAATTGTATATAATTGTATTATATTTATATGTATTCAAGATTGTTGCTCGTTAGTTAATTGTACAATGCTTCAGTATCTCGTCACTGAGTTTCCAGATTCCTAACTTAAATAATCACCAGCCTTGTCGAAATTAATGTTTGCAGTATTGAAAGTATATCTTTATCCGATGAATCGTTCTTTTGCTAGTAGTATTTACAATAAACTTCATTATCCAGGCTTTTCTCTGAATGGAGAATTGTTAATGGATGCACTCGGTGGCGAAACATCGTTCGCGGACGTGCAAGGGGACTCTTTTGTCCCAGCTTTCACACTTGGAGTCGGACAGAGGGCAAAATTAACTTTTGGTCAGGATGTGAACACCCTGAAGTTCTTCACGACCTGCGGTTTGCAAGAAGGATACGAGCCATTTTGCGTGTACGTAAATACATAAGCGCCAATATCATTGAATGCGTTCACTGTTCAATTAATGAATCAACATCGCTTTAATCATCTCAGGAATATGAATCGACCGGTTACCTACTGGTACACGAAGGATCAACCGATCTTCGAGAACACAGACGACATGGCTGACACCAGGATAGATGTAGCCCGAATTCCAGCTGGTTCTGACACTCCGCCGTGCTTAAAGATCTCCCATAACACGTTTGAAACCATGGAGAAAGCGAACTGGGAATTTCTACGGTTATCCTTGCCAGTTATCTGCCAATCGACCTTCGTGTCCGAAAGCGAAAAGTTACGAAGATGGCAGGAAATTAAAATGCGACAGAACAGATTATTGTCTGAACAGGTTGAACAATCGCAACAAGCCGCACCTTCTGCCCACATGGAGCAGATCATGAGATCTGGTTTCAGTATGAGCGACATCAAAGGTTGACATTCTTTAATGACGTTAATTTGTCTGGATATGATGAGAACGAATTTGATCACCTTCCATTTGAAATTCTGTTCATTTTAGGATTACAGAGGAACTACTCGGAGGATGCGGTTGAGGCTGACGAAATGATGAAGGAATCACCGCTCCCAATGCAAAGGAACAAACCTGCGAGACCACCCAGAAAAGGATCTGTTTATGGATCTCGGCAAGGAAACATGGAGAACGCCATCAGCGAAGTCGATATGAATGGATATGGCGACATGAACGGCGACGTGAAGGATGACAAGAAGAAACGAGGGCGTTCGCCATTCCGGTTAGTATTTCAATTTAATTTCTTCTACAAGCTTGTATAAGCTATGTTCGATATGAACAAACTCTGATATCTAATCTTGTTAACAATCTTAGCAAAGACACAGAGGATGCCTCGTAAGTTAAATTAATCAACCGTGATCCATCAAATCGATTCAAACTTCCTTGGTAACGAATCCTTGCATCTAGTGAACAAAATAATTTCTCAAATAAATTTTGTAGGTTCTTCTCGCGTAAAGCGAAGTCTCCTGATGCGAAAGCGAAAACGCCCGAACCACCTGTACGATCCGACGTGTCCGACAAAAGCACCAAGACCTTACCGATGAACAAAGCAAGTAGTCGGCCTCCCCAAGTTCGCATATCAAATGTAATAAAAACACTTATTTTATTTATTTATTTGTCTGTCATTGTCCAATTGTGTCATTTCATACAGTCATTGCCGATTCAAGTACACCGAGTGAATGAATCACTGTTTTCCACAGATGGATTTGAAGGTAGTGCCACCACAGATCCCAGAACGCAACGCACCAAAAGCAATGTCGGTTCTCAGTGGATCCGGGGTCGAGTCGATCGGAAACGAAATATACGACGCGGAATGCTTAAAACTGATGAACGAATACTTCTACGGAGTGAGGATTTTTCCTGGACAGGATCCAACTCACGTATACGTTGGTTGGGTCACTTCTCAGTATCATTTGCACACGAAGGACTTTAATTTGTCCCGCGTGAGAAAGGGCTCTGTCGTTATCACCGACGATTATGAACGTCCAGTAGAACAGTACGTCCTAATGCTATGTTCAATCTTTAGAATTAACTTCTAGAATTCAGAAGGTATCGTGTCATTCAAATGACAGAGCATAGATGAAGAAAATATGATTGAATTTCAGGGTCGATAGACAGAGTTGTTACATGGTGAGAGCAGACGAGCTATACAACGAGGTAACGCAGGACGCATCCGGCAAAGGTGCGTCTCAAGGAATGTTCGTGGGTTGTTTCGTGGACACAGCGACAGGTTGGGTCTCCTTCACCTGCGAGGGCAAGGAAACCAGCCACAAATTCCGGATGGAACCCGACACGAAATTGTTCCCTGCTATCTTCGTTGAAGCTACCAGCAAGGAGATCCTTCAGATCGAACTAGGAAGAACTTCCACGACCTTACCACTGTCTGCTGCGGTGTTACAAAATTCAGAACGCCATGTAATACCACAATTTCCACCTAGATTGAAGGTGCAATGTCTGAAGCCTCATCAGTGGGCTAGAGTACCCAATCAGTCGCTCCAGGTACACGCCTTGAAATTGTCAGATATCAGAGGTTGGTCGATGTTGTGCGAAGATGCGATATCAATGCTAGCTTTGCACATTCCTGAAGAGGACAGGTGTATAGATATCTTGGAACTAATAGAAATGGACAAACTGCTGAGGTAAAATTACGTTTCTTTCTCTACGAAGTATAGTGTGCTCTGTTTGAAAGTGATTCTCAAGACTGGGATTTGTTCAATGTTCACAGCTTCCACGCCCATACTTTGACACTGTACGCGGCCCTCTGTTATCAGTCAAATTATAGAGCAGCCCACGCTCTATGTCAACACGTCGATCAAAAACAATTACTATACGCAATTCGAGCGGAATACATGTCCGGGCCCCTACGACAAGGATTCTACGACTTGCTAATCGCTTTGCATCTCGAGTCACACGCGACCACGATGGAAGTGTGCAAGAACGAATACATTATTCCTTTAGGTACGTTCTCGAAGCTACGATATTCAAATGCAACGAAGATTCATGGATCTAAGAAATAGATTGTTTCTTCTGCAATAGGTCAAGAGCTGAAGGACTTGTACGAAGACGAAGAAATGAAGCACAGCCTCAGGTACCTGGAAACCGAGTCCGTTCGTCCTCAAATGAAAATGACGGATATCAGGTAAGTAATTACGATCCGAAGTTACACATGAACACTATGACTAATGGTCGACATCAAGGGAAATTCCTTCTAGCGATCAAACGATCGAGAACATAAGGAGCCTCTACAGCCCTCATTTCCCCTTGGACGTCGTGAGGGATTACGTGATGATGGCCTTGAACGAGGCCGTCGAAGTGAATCAAGTTCACAACCGAGATCCTATCGGTGGCAGCAACGAGAATCTATTCCTGTATGTAATATCACGATACGCACGTGCACGCCTGAGCTGCTCTGCGCACTTTATGTCTTCGTCAACGATAATGTGAACGAAAGAAGAAGAATGCTAACAGGATACTTTGCACTGCTTGCTGATGCACTTTTCCATTGCTTCGTAAACCGTGTATTTAGATAATTGTTGTTCATTACAGGCCACTTTTGAAGCTCGTCGATAGGTTACTCTTGGTGGGTATGCTGAGGAACGAGGATATCATGAAGCTTCTAATCATGATTCATCCTGAAACGTGGGACCCGACGTTTGACAAAGGTAGATACTATCTTTTGATCAACGCGTTTGCTATCGGCATTTAATTTACAACGCGTGGATGAAAAATTGCAGAAGGTAAAGACGAACACAAGAAGGGATTGCTACATATGAAGATGGCAGAGGGAGCGAAGTTACAGATGTGCTATCTTCTTCATCATCTGAACGACATCCAGCTTCGTCATCGCGTCGAATCGATAATCGGCTTCAGCCACGACTTTGTCGGCGATCTGCAGTCCGATCAACTTCGTCGTTACATCGAGATCAAACAATCTGATCTGCCATCGGCTGTAGCGGCGAAGAAGACCAGAGAATTCAGGTGTCCGCCTCGCGAGCAGATGAACGCGATTTTAAGCTTCAAAAACATGGAATCCGCGGACGATCCTGACAACATTCCTTGCGGAGAGGATCTGATAAACCGAATGAACGAGTTCCACAACAATCTCATGTCTTACGTGTCTCTGCACGCTCTTCAGGAGGCGGCCGATGCTGAGAACGAGCCTATAGAAGAAGTTCAGAAACCTGGCGCCATAAAGAAGCTGTTCAACTTCATTAATGCGGTTAAAGAACTCGAAGAGGAACCCAAACCGGAACCGGAACCACAGAGAAAAACTCCAGAAGGTAAAATTACATCCTAAAGTTTCTAGAAGTTCATGAATATCACCTAGATCAGCAAAATGTTTTTCTATTTCGCAGAGGTGTTCCGTAAGGTGCTGATAAAAACAATCGTCAGCTGGGCTGAAGAATCACAAATCGAGACACCAAAGTTGGTCCGAGAGATGTTTAGCCTCTTAGTTCGTCAATATGATACCGTTGGCGAGTTAATTAGAGCCTTAGAAAAGACTTATGTGATTAACAGCAAGACAAGGGACGATGTCGCCCTGATGTGGGTCGGTTTGAGCCAGATTCGTGCTTTACTACCCGTGCAAATGTCTCAAGAAGAGGAGGAACTAGTCAGAGAACGACTCTGGAAGCTGGTGAACAATCATACGTTCTTCCAGCATCCAGATTTAATCAGAGTCCTAAGAATTCATGAAAATGTGATGGCGATCATGATGAACACCTTAGGTAGACGAGCACAGGCACAATCTGATGCTCAAACTCAGCCTCAAACAACAGAAGGCGAACCAGCTTCGAAAGAAAAGGATACATCTCACGAGATGGTTGTAGCCTGCTGTAGATTCCTGTGCTACTTCTGTCGTACATCCAGACAGAATCAGAAGGCCATGTTCGATCACTTCGACTTCCTACTGGAGAACAGTAACATCTTGTTGTCAAGACCATCTTTGAGGGGCTCGACGCCATTGGACGTGGCTTATTCGTCTCTTATGGAGAACACAGAACTAGCTTTGGCTCTCAGAGAACACTATCTCGAAAAGATTGCCATCTATCTGTCTCGTTGTGGTTTGCAATCGAATTCTGAACTGGTGGAGAAAGGTTATCCTGATCTGGGATGGGACCCAGTGGAAGGTGAACGATACTTGGACTTTTTAAGATTCTGCGTGTGGGTGAACGGTAAGTTTTTCGGTAAAAGTTTGTAAGAGTTTCGAGTGTTAACGATTGGTGGATGATTTTTTAGGTGAAAGTGTGGAAGAAAATGCCAACCTGGTGATACGTTTACTGATCAGAAGACCGGAATGTTTGGGACCTGCACTTCGGGGCGAAGGTGAAGGGTTGTTGAGGGCCATTATAGACGCCAATAAAATGTCTGAACGCATTGCTGACCGACGACAAGTAAGATCTATACATATAGAAATTTTCAACCCTACATTGCAGGATAGTACTCAGTCTTCCGTCAACTTAATTTATAAAATAGGTACACGACGAAGCCGAGGGCACAACGAGCGTGATGCAATTCGAGCATCCCCTTCCAGAATCAGACGACGACGAAGACTACATAGACACAGGAGCTGCGATCCTGAACTTCTATTGTACTTTGGTCGATCTCTTAGGCCGTTGCGCTCCGGATTCTTCTGTCATCGAACAAGGTAAGTGTCATCGGCACTATCAATCACGATTTCACTTCTTCTTCGCGAATACCATCGCTCGATAAAAAAGACTCACTTTGTTATCTAAACGAACGAAGCAAACACGAACATTTTCATAGTCAAAGCACTTCATAATTCCACAGTAAATCGTAATTCAAAGAGAACACGATTTATCTAATAAGAGTGTTTATTTTTTGACGAGCAACAGAGGCTTCTACAGAATCCGTTGGTAATATACACGAAATGAAACTATCCTTTCTATGTAATTGTAAGAATTTCATGAACTCGTAAAGTTCAAATGAAATATGTTTATCAGGGAAGAACGAGTCTCTACGAGCGAGGGCCATTTTACGATCCCTGGTACCATTGGATGATCTACAGGGTGTTTTATCGTTGAGATTCACTCTGTTGAACCCAGCAGCTGGTGAAGAGAAACCAAAAAGCGATATGCCATCGGGTTTAATCCCGGGGCACAAGCAAAGCGTCGTACTGTTTCTGGAACGCGTTTATGGCATCGAAACGAGGGAGCTGTTCTTCAAAATACTCGAGGAAGCTTTCTTGCCTGATCTTAGAGCTGCCACCATGCTCGACAGAGTACGTCGATGAAAATTAACATTTAGACACGAATGGAATCATAAATTTTAAATTTCGATTTTCGATTCAGAACGATGGCTACGAGTCTGACATGGCATTGGCGATGAACCGTTACATTGGAAACAGTATTCTACCTCTACTGATCAAGCATTCCAAGTTTTATAACGAGGCAGATAATTACGCTAGCCTCCTCGATGCCACACTGCACACTGTCTACAGATTGAGCAAGAACAGGATGCTGACGAAAGGTCAACGTGAAGCCGTATCGGACTTCCTCGTGGCATTGACCAGGTAAGCACGATTGTTCACAACGTATCGATAAGATGATTAACGGAATCGTTTTGTTGCTTAACAAGAGACGTCCACGAGTTAAATGTCTCGTAAGTCTTATTACCACTACCTTAAACCGCTAATTCTCGCCTCTTAATAAATCGCAGTAAAAATCGTAGTAAAAATTGCTTTCAGAATAATTCACGTTTCATCCGAATAAATAATTGTTCTTTAATCTAATTTTCTGTTTAGCCAAATGCAACCAAGCATGCTGTTGAAACTGCTTCGAAAGTTGACCGTAGACGTGTCCAAACTGTCTGAATACACGACCGTCGCTCTCAGAGTAAGTAATTTGACTGAATAAAACTTTCCTTTTACGAAATGGAGATGAATCATGATTTTCTATAATAGTTGTTGACCCTGCACTACGATCGGTGCGCTAAATATTATGGGTCAACCGGTGGACAAGGAGCATACGGTGCATCGAGCGACGAAGAGAAACGTCTAACCATGGTGCTCTTCAGCAACATATTCGACTCGTTGTCCAAGATGGATTACGATCCAGAATTATTCGGAAAAGCCTTACCTTGTCTCACAGCCATCGGTTGTGCCCTGCCACCTGATTACTCGTTGTCCAAAAACTATGACGACGAATGGTACGGAAGTAAATCAGCATCCACGCAGTCGCCTGATGGTCCTTACAATCCTCAGCCAATCAACACCTCGAGGTATTACAACTTCCTGGAACCAAATGAAAAATAATTTAAATTTCTAGAAATTAATGATTTTTTAAATATTTTATGTAGTGTGGTTCTCAATAACGATCTAAATCAGATAGTACAAAAGTTCTCGGAACATTATCACGATGCTTGGGCCAGTCGTAAACAAGAGAATGGTTGGACTTATGGGGAACAATGGTCTGAAATCAATAAGACTCATCCCAGATTGAAACCTTATAATATGCTGAACGATTATGAGAGAGAACGTTATAAGGAACCGGTTAGAGAGAGTTTGAAAGCTTTGTTGGCTATAGGATGGAGCGTCGAACACGCGGAAGTGGATGTATCTTCTACGAATCGTAGTTCCATGAGGAGATCATCGAAAAGTCAGGTAAATATGTAGAAGAAAGCAAGTGTAGATGATTTTTACAGTTCACTAGCTTGTGGACTAGGTTGTTGCCACAATGTTTCAGAGTGATTCGGGAAATCCGTTCAACTACAATCCTCATCCGGTGGACATGACCAACCTGACGCTCAGCAGAGAAATGCAGAACATGGCCGAACGTTTGGCGGACAATGCACATGATATATGGGCGAAGAAGAAGAAAGAAGAGCTCATAACTTGTGGTTCGTGTTAATCGAGCAAATTAACCCCGTATCTTAAAATTAACAGAACAAATTGGAATTGAGCAATTTATGTCGTCAACAGGTGGTGGCATTCATCCTCAATTGGTACCATACGATTTGCTGACTGACAAGGAGAAACGAAAGGACCGGGAACGTTCTCAGGAATTCCTCAAGTATCTACAGTATCAAGGTTACAAGCTCCACAAGCCGAATCGAGGAGGGGAATCTGAAGTTGCCACAGCTGGAGCGTCAGTGGAATTACGGTTCGCCTATTCGTTACTGGAGAAACTGATAGCCTACTTGGACAAGGCTACCATCAACATGAAGCTGTTGAAACCATCCGACACGTTCAGCCGAAGGAACAGCTTCAAGACGTCCACGCGAGACATCAAGTTCTTCAGCAAAGTCGTGCTACCGTTGATGGAGAAGTACTTCAGCACGCATAGGAATTACTTCATCGCCGTGGCCACAGCCACGAACAACGTCGGTGCTGCGTCGTTGAAGGAGAAGGAAATGGTAGCAGCTCTGTTCTGCAAATTGGCTAGTCTCTTAAGATCCAGGTTGGCCGCTTTCGGACCAGACGTCAGGATCACTGTCAGATGTCTTCAAGTCTTGGTCAAGGGCATAGACGCGAAGAGTTTGGTAAAGAATTGTCCCGAGTTCATTAGAACCTCTATGCTGACCTTCTTCAACAACACCGCGGACGATCTGGGACACACGATCCTGAATCTTCAAGAGGGAAAATACAGCCATCTGAGAGGTACCCATTTGAAAACTTCGACGTCCTTGTCGTACATCAACAGCGTCGTTTTACCAGTACTCACAGCCATGTTTGATCATCTGGCTGCTTGCGAGTACGGCAGTGACTTGTTGCGTAAGTAAACAGTTATCAAACTGGATTTATTTATCATCCATGATAGACAAGAGTTAATTCGTCTACTTTTCTTTTAACAGTGGACGAAATTCAAGTGGCATCGTACAAGATGCTGGCGTCTCTGTACACTCTCGGTGTAGACTCTTCCCTGACGCACGACAGAAAGTACTTGAAGACAGAGATCGAGCGTAACAAGCCTAACTTAGGCTCTTGTCTCGGTGCTTTCTCCAGCTGCTTCCCAGTGGCCTTTCTGGAGCCTCATTTGAACAAACACAATCAGTTTTCTCTTCTAAATCGAATCGCTGATCATTCCTTGGAGGCGCAGGATATCATGACGAAGATGGAGTCGAGCATGCCCACCCTGGAGACGATTCTAACAGAGGTCGACCAGTTTGTGGAATCCGACAAAACCTACAACGATCTTCCTCACGTAGTTGACGTGATTCTTCCTCTACTTTGCTCCTATTTGCCCTTCTGGTGGGCTCAAGGTCCAGACAACGTAAATCCAACCGAGGGAACTTACGTTAGCATGGTCACTAGCGATCACATGAACCAGCTATTGAAAAATGTTCTCAAATTGATCAAGAAGAACATCGGCAACGAGAATGCTCCCTGGATGACTCGTATCGCTGCCTACACCCAACAGATCATCATCAACTCTTCGGAAGAGTTATTGAAAGATCCTTTCTTGCCACTTGCTGAACGAGTTAGAAAACGTACGGATAATATGTTCCACAAAGAAGAGTCCCTTCGTGGTTTCATTAAATCGTCGACCGATGACACGTCACAAGTTGAAGCACAGATTCAAGAGGACTGGCAACTTTTGGTTCGCGATATTTACTCGTTCTATCCTCTGTTGATCAAGTATGTTGATCTGCAGAGGAATCATTGGCTCAGAAACAACATTCCTGAAGCGGAGGATCTTTACAACCACGTGGCCGCGATATTTAATATCTGGTCTAAATCACAGTACTTTTTGCGCGAGGAACAGAATTTCATATCAGCGAACGAGATTGATAACATGGTGCTGATCATGCCTACAGCGACTAGGAGACCTACCACCATTTCGGATGGAACCGCACCTTCTGGAGGAGGCAAGGTTAGTAACGAATGGTAGCCATTTATGTTTAGAGAGCATTCCTTAAAATATTCTGATCCACAGAAAAAGAAGAAACATCGCGACAAGAAGAGGGACAAAGACAAAGAAGTGCAGGCATCGTTGATGGTAGCCTGTCTGAAGAGACTGTTACCAGTTGGTCTGAATTTGTTCGCTGGTCGTGAACAGGAACTGGTACAACATTGCAAGGACAGATTCTTGAAGAAGATGCCGGAGTACGAGATTGCTGAATTCGCCAAGACCCAGTTAACACTGCCAGACAAGATCGACCCAGCTGACGAAATGTCCTGGCAGCATTATCTGTATTCCAAGTTAGGTCAGAAGAAAGACTCGATGGAACCAGTGAAAGCACAACAGTTAGAGGATGTCGTTGCAAGGATCACCGACATGGCTAAAGTTCTCTACGGTTTACACATGGTAAGTGGAAAATGATTATCAATGATGATTACTTCGCGTATACATATTGTGATCATTCTTTCTTGGATAGTTCGAATAATTTCTAGATACAATGAGTTCGATTCATTTAACGATTCTATGTTTTCGAGTAGATAGATCATCCGCAACAGCAGAGCAAGGGTCAATATCGATCCGTGGTATCGATACAACGTAAACGAGCCGTGATTGCTTGTTTCCGTCAAACTTCCCTACATTCCCTGCCCAGGTATCCTTTTTTCAGTTTCTTGAGTTTGTTCCTTACAGTTTTCTTGTGTACACTATCATAATTCATTCTGGTTCACTTTTCGTTACGTTCATAATTACCAACGAACCGATAACCATTTATCTCGATGATTTTGATGTTCACTGTGTAACGGCTTGTGTAAAAGTGACAAACACTAACCGTTAATTAGCGTTGATGCTATTTGTAGTTATTTGTTAGTGATCTAACAAGGATAGTTGTGTGTGCATGCTGCTAAAAGGCAACAAAACCTCCACCATCTCACGGTGGATGGAAGCGCGTGTTGTGTGCAGCGAGAAAAAGAGCAGCGATTGCATGTCTACGTAGCGAACCACTTTACAAATTACGAAGGTAAAGTGATGGTTTAATTGCATGATCATATATCGCGAAGGATGGACAACATTGAAGCTTAAATTTCGTTTCAGGCATCGGGCTATAAACATCTTTGCGCGAACGTACTACGAGCTCTGGTTGCAGGACGAGAATGTTGGTCAAGAAGTGATGATTGAAGACCTTACGGTAAACATTTAAACTACAACTATTTATGAATGACTTTCGAGATACTCAATGTATCTCTATTGCTTTCAAGCAATCATTCGAAGACGCGGAATTGAAGAAGATGGACAAAGACGAGGACGAGAGTAAACCAGATCCGCTCACGCAACTGGTAACAACGTTCTGTCGCGGTGCCATGACCGAACGGTCCGGTGCTCTTCAAGAAGATCCATTGTACATGAGTTACGCCCGAATTATATCAAAGTCTTGCGGAGAGGAAGAAGAAGAAGGCGAGGACGAAGGTGGAGGTGGCGAAGAAGAAGGAGGTGCCTCGATCCACGTAAGTGTTCACGATATTCTTAGGATAAACTTGAACCTTCTACTGACGAAACTCTTGAAACTATCAGTTGAACCAGTTGATATTCTTCTTAACAATTTCGTATGTTTTTCTCGCGTACTAACCCTGTAGAAGCGGGGCTATAAGCCACTTATGGTAAGAACAGCCGTTTGCGGAAATTCAATTGCTTCTATACTTGTTATGCTGATGCCAAATGCAAAGTAAATCGACAAACCTAGCATATCATCGTAGGACAATAGTTTACCTTTACCAAAGTTTACCCTGTAATTAAACACACGTACGTGTGAAACTTGTACATATGCTTGCATCGAAGGTGGCCGTATCCCTCATCACTTTTCAAGATTAATTGCAATTCCATCCCATTACATATACTCAACAATAATTATTCATAAACCATTTGAATGTCACTAACAGATTCTTTGGTGTCCTTTTTTTTAAATGCTTACCTAAAGCGACCGATGCATAAACTGATGGTAAGGCTTGAAATCTTTAAATTTTTAATAAATTGGATTTTTAATGATTTACTGATATTCGTGCAGGAACAAGAAATGGAGAAGCAAAAGCTTCTGTTCCATCAAGCTCGTCTTGCGAACCGAGGGGTGGCTGAGATGGTACTGCTTCATATATCAGCCTGCAAAGGTCTACCCAGCGAGATGGTGATGAAGACCTTGGAATTAGGGATTTCCATTTTGCGTGGTGGTAACATAGAGATTCAACGAGGAATGCTGAACCACTTGAAGGAGAAGAAGGACGTGGGTTTCTTCACTTCCATCGCTGGTCTAATGAACTCTTGCAGCGTGTTGGATTTGGATGCGTTTGAAAGGAACACGAAAGCGGAAGGTCTTGGAGTTGGTTCCGAGGGTGCTGCTGGAGAGAAGAACATGCACGACGCAGAGTTCACCTGTGCATTGTTCAGATTCATCCAACTTACATGCGAGGGTCACAATCTAGGTACGTTCATCTCTTTAAATTATCAAACAAAATTATGTAGGATAAAAGAATGTAACGAATGTGCTATTATTTTTTATAGACTGGCAGAATTATCTTAGAACCCAAGCTGGTAACACAACAACAGTGAACGTGGTCATCTGCACCGTCGATTATCTGTTACGACTTCAAGAATCCATCATGGATTTCTACTGGCACTACTCCAGCAAGGAACTCATCGACCCAGCCGGAAAAGCGAATTTCTTCAAAGCCATAGGCGTTGCCAGTCAAGTCTTTAACACCCTTACTGAAGTTATTCAAGGTCCTTGCGCACAGAATCAACAGGCACTCGCACATTCTCGATTATGGGACGCAGTCGGTGGATTCCTCTTCTTGTTTTCTCATATGCAAGACAAATTATCGAAACATTCGAGCCAAGTGGACCTCCTGAAGGAACTGCTGAATCTTCAGAAAGACATGATCACCATGATGCTTTCCATGCTTGAAGGTATGATATTTCAAATTAATGAAATCATTTTGAACGGTGTTTCATCATTATTTTTGTCATTGCAGGTAACGTTGTGAATGGAACCATTGGAAAACAGATGGTGGACACTTTGGTGGAGTCTGCGGGCAATGTCGAGCTGATCCTGAAGTATTTCGACATGTTCTTGAAATTGAAGGACCTCGTGTCGTCGCCTAGTTTCTTAGAGGTGGATCTGAACAGCGATGGTTGGGTGTATCCGAAGGATTTCAAAGAGAAAATGGAGCAACAGAAGAGTTACACCGAGTAAGTATCTTGAATTCTATTTTCTTATTTAAGAATCATAACAAAAAATGTTTTCAGCGAGGAGATTGAGTTTCTGTTGGCTTGTTGCGAGACGAATCACGACGGGAAGATCGACTACGTTGCGTTCATGGATCGTTTCCACGAGCCAGCAAAAGAAATCGGCTTCAATCTTGCTGTTCTACTCACCAATCTGTCTGAACACATGCCGAATGAACCCAGACTGGCTAGGTTCCTCGAGACAGCTGGCTCTGTACTGAACTACTTCGAACCGTTCCTTGGTAGGATCGAGATTCTCGGTGGAAACAAGAAGATCGAGAGAGTGTACTTCGAGATCAAAGAGTCCAACATCGAACAATGGGAAAAGCCTCAAATCAAAGAATCGAAGAGGACCTACTTCTACAACACTGTGGTGGAAGCTGGCGAGAAAGAAAAATTGGAAACGTTCATTAACTTCTGTGAAGATGCCATCTTTGAGATGCAACACGCTAGTGCATTGATGGCTGTTGAAGAGAGTGGTGGAATCGGAAAAGCGAGAGAATCCTCTTACACGTACATGTCAGAAGACGATGAAGAAAGGAACAAGGATCCCATCAGAAGAGGCATTCAGACCTTCAAGGACGGTATATACTTCTTCTTCTCTATATTCTCTCCCAGCAACATCAAGAACAAGATCGCAGAGATGCAACAGATGACTTTCTTGGAACTCTTCATTGGCTTTTTCAAAATGATATTCTACTCTTTCTACTATTCTGGATTCGGTGTTGGTTGTGTGATCAGCTACTTCATGAGATTGTTACTGGCGTTGATGAAGGGACCACACGTGGAAGAGCCTGTCGTCGAGGTGAAGGAAGAGGAAGAGAAACCGTCCAGACATTTACCTGCTTTACCACCAACGCCGGATGAATCCAATCTACAGGTATAAACCGTGAAAATCTCAAAACTATCAGCAGAGAAATGACAACAGGAAATGTAATTTTTTAACTTCTGCACAGGTACAAGCCTTCGGAATGGATATAACGAAAGAAGAAGGAGGCCAGATAAAAATAGCACCTCACGAATCTGCAACTTCGACACCCCAGTCGAGTATAGAGGAAACTGGTGAGAGTACACCGGAAGAAGCAACTGGCGAGGACGGTACAAGGGTCGAAGGTGGCGGGGAATCGGAAACACCAGTTTCTTTGGCCGATTTATTGGGGTATGGTTAAATATTATATGTATTTCTCTCTAATTTCAATTTATACTCCGAATTACTATCTTCGTTTGTTCTTAAACAGTGGTGAACAAGCTAGAGCTCAAGCAGCAGCCGCAGCGGAAGCAGCAGCAGCTCAACAAGCAGCCATGGCAGCAGTCGAAGCTGAAGCGAAACAGGAAACGATAACGGAACCATCCGGCTCTTCCATCGACTTTTCCGAATACACCCACCGAATTGTATCGTTCTTAGCTAGGAATTTCTACAACTTGAAATATGTGGCTCTAGTTCTCGCTTTCTGTATCAATTTCATGTTGCTGTTCTACAAGGCAGGTTTACCAATCTTCATACTAACGATGGATTATTATCTCGTGTTATATAATCAATTATTTCATCACAGGTTTCTTCTTTGGCTGGCGATGGGGACGAAGAGGGCAGTGGTGATGCAATAGCTGACATATTGGCAGACATATCTGGCGAAGGGCCATCCGGTTCCGGGAATGGTAGTGGCGTGGAAATGGGAAGCGGTAGCGGAGAGAACGAGTCTGAAGAAGAGGAAGACGTGTACGCTTTGGAATATGTTGAAGTTGCAGAAGATTTCTACTACATGGCACACGTTATGAGGCTCATGGCTGCTCTTCACTCGATCGTTTCTCTTGCTATGCTGGTCGCTTACTATCATTTGAAGGTATGCCACAAAATTGTTTAATTAATATCATGAAGGTACACCTTAATCATTCTGACTAACAATGTGATTTAGGTACCGTTGGCAATCTTCAAACGGGAAAAGGAAATCGCAAGAAGGGTAGAATTCGATGGACTCTACATTGCTGAGACACCGGAAGAAGACGACATCAAGGCTCACTGGGACAAAATGGTGATATCGGCGAAAACATTCCCCGTTAATTATTGGGATAAATTCGTTAAGAAGAAAGTGAGACAGAAGTACAGCGAGACGTACGATTTTGATTACATCAGTAATTTGCTTGGCATGGAGAAGACTTCGTTTAGTCAGCAAGAGGAAGAGGGTTCTGGTTTGATACACTTGTGAGTAATTAACTTTTTAATTAATTACGAAAAAACTTCAGTGAGCCTTATAAAATTTCACTTTCTTTCAGTATCGTAAACATCGACTGGAGGTATCAGGTTTGGAAAGCTGGGGTCACCATCACTGATAACGTGAGCAAACTAATCTCAGTGTGAACGAAGTTTTAGATCTTCTATGTTTAATTCCGTGTATTGTTTTCCTTCAGGCATTTTTGTACAGTTTATGGTACTTCATATTCTCTATCCTTGGAAATTATAACAACTTCTTCTTCGCTGCTCACTTGCTGGACGTCGCGGTTGGTTTCAAAACGCTGAGGACGATCTTGCAATCCGTCACACACAACGGCAAACAACTGGTGTTAACGGTGATGTTGTTGACGATCGTCGTGTACATCTACACGGTGATAGCCTTCAACTTCTTCAGGAAGTTTTACATTCAAGAAGAGGATGATGAAGTGGACAAGAAGTGTCATGACATGTTAACGGTATGACTTAGGAAGATTATGTCGTAGACTTCTATGAAATCAAAAATTAAATTTTTATCTGTTTCGGTTCCAGTGCTTCGTGTTCCATCTTTACAAAGGTGTCAGAGCTGGTGGTGGTATCGGTGACGAAATCGGTGAACCTGACGGCGATGATTACGAAGTCTATCGTATCATGTTCGACATCACATTCTTCTTCTTCGTCATCGTCATTCTGCTGGCTATCATTCAGGGTAAATTTGCAACAAGTTCCACCCTAGACTTGCAGCTCTTTCTTAACTTCTTTTATAATTTGTCATTTCGCTTCAGGTTTGATTATCGACGCGTTCGGTGAACTTCGAGACCAGCTCGAGAACGTGAAAACAAATATGGAGAGCAATTGTTTCATCTGTGGTTTAGGAAAGGAATACTTCGACACAGTCCCTCATGGATTTGATACGCACGTTCAGCAAGAGCATAATCTTGCTAATTATATGTGAGTTATCGTTAGGATCAACCTTTTTAAAAACATTCCAAATGATTAACTATCATGATTAACTATTCACAGGTTCTTCCTCATGCACTTGATCAACAAGCCGGACACCGAATACACCGGTCAAGAAACGTACGTGTGGAACATGTATCAGCAAAGGTGTTGGGACTTCTTCCCGGTCGGTGATTGTTTCCGCAAGCAGAACGAAGCGGTAGAGGAAGAGGCCAAGAAGAAATAAATCTTTTTCATTCGTTTTACACGTACCTAGATGACCAATCGATCATTACCAAAGGGATCCTTTCCCGATACCTCTTCGATAATCGTAGCCTCCAATTTCTACGCGCAATGAGGAATACGTTAAGAACGATTCGACAATTTTTGCAGATTAAATCGTTTAAGAAGTTACACTCTCGTTCATCTGTCAATAGAGAAAGGAAACTAGAGAACGCGTGTGTGTGTACCTTTTACATTCGACGTTTATTATCATTATTATTCCAAGTTTAAAGACGCGAGATTTTTCACGACAATGGATCGCGCGAATCGCACGCTTTCGGCTCGAATACGAACGAGCAAACAAGCCGAGAGACTGGCGAAATATTTTTCCAACCTATTTTTCCAACTTTTTATGGATGGCTGGATATCGTGTAACCGACTATTTCCTCCTTTAGATAGGATCTAATCGCAAAGTGTTGTTAATCGTCGACAAAGGAAACCGACTGCACAAATCTACATTAATCATAAACGTTACGATTGCCTTCTTTTCATACGTCGTGTGACCACATTTGCGCGTAAATTATTTAACTGATTAACGTAATGTTTGAGATATGCAAAATGTTAAATAAGTTGATGATGTTTAAAGTTTATATGAATCACGGAGTTCTCTACGATTAGACGAGAACTTTTTAATGATCATTGACGACTGAAATCGCGATATAATCAAACATGTCAATACATTGTAAATAACGATTCTACGAGATGATTACCTGAGAATAAAGAAAGACATACTTCTTTACTTTGTCGTTTTTTTTTTTATCGTTATGGACTTCTCAATTACTATTAATTACTCCTTAATTAATTTCCAATGCAACTTCCATCTAACACATTCTATGATTAAGTTCTTATCAGTAAACTACTTTGAGATGCCACCTTCCTTATCATTCACTGGTATCTCACCCAACTCTCACCAAGGATGACGCGATTATCTTCAACACGAGCCCAACCAGAGAATCGATACAATAATCAATATTCTATATTTTAGAGATCGACAAGAAAATTTGAAAAGACTTTTTAAATTTTAAATTTCGTAAAAGTAATACACAAACCCTGAAAGATGAAAAGCTTTAACTATCATAAACAAATACAAGTATCGTTTTTATTTTGGAATATCCTTGCAATTGTCTAGTTAGATTTGATACTACTTGCAGTATATTTAAATTCCATCCCTCATTTCTGTGCTAGTCGAATGCAAAGTACGCTACCCCTATCGAACATCGATTTTTCTTCTTCCATCCACTGGAGAAAAGCGGAAGAGCAACAAGACGATGCCGTGTACCTCGTTTTCCATCGTAAAGAGGAAAAACGGCGGTCTCTGCTCGTGAAAGACCGATGGAGGGAAAGAGGTCGCGCAAGCGCCCCTCTTCTAGAGCCGGTGGTTGAACAGCCTCGGGGTGAAAATGCACCATGGCATGGGAGTGTCAGCGGGCGATCGTCGTTGCGGCGAAAATACGGCGATGCAGCCCAGAAACGGGGTTTGCGACAAGATCGAAAATTACATATCTGAGCTCGGACAATGGTACGTGAGTAAAGGATGATTGATCAATTAAAAGGACCTTCGAAAGGAAAAGCAAACGTCGATCCACCCTTGAACCGGTTGCACGGTGATGGAGTGGGTGAAGGGGGTGTCTGGGGATAAAAGTGGCGGGTGTTTACTACAAATTTCCTTGTGTAACTTTAGTGCCCGTGAAAATGATGAGTTTACTTTGTTCAACGTGTTTACGATCCTCGTTTCGATCGAAAATCAATTTATTTAATACTTTAGTCGAAAGCAGTTCAGACTTCTTCAAAATGACTTTGTATTTATTCTTTTTTTTTAATGTATGTGATCTATCGATCTATTGTTGGATTAATAATTATGTGTAATTTTTTATAAACTTTTCCTTTAAATTATGTCTCATTAAAAGAAAATTAACATTGATTTGGTACAAATAAACAAAGATAGTATCTTTGACTACCTGTGATTTCAATGGTTTTGTGTTTATTTAACTGTTCCCAGGTCGGTATGGAGGGTGATAATAATGGGACAATTTTTGTCCCTGGTTCTGTGCTTCATGACCCTTGTAAATCATCACATCAACGCCACGTATCAACTCTTGCTTCCGACCGGTAAGTTATTAATAATCGATCGCATAATTTATCGGCGAGTAGACAGATTGATCGAGAATATGATGACGGTATTACGAGCAGAATAATTTTCTGCTAAATAGGACAAAATCTTCCGCATTACATTATGATGTGCCTTGTATACACAACCTGGATGTCCTGCAGAGGTGTAGGAAACGGCCTAATTTCAGTCATAAGAGCCCGTGGATGGAGATACTTGCTGTTGGCACTCATTGACGTCGAAGCATGCACACTCATAACATCCTCGCATCAATTCACAAGCCTGGCTAGTATACAGGTATGTGTTAATGATGTCGCACGAGATTTCAGTGTTGCGTCTTCCCAAAGAGCATAAAGAAGTTTTTCATTTTTTTCACATGGTGCACTCGAGATGGCCTAGTAATTTATCCTCACTTCAAAGCTTCAGAAATAATCAAAGGTTAAAAGAAAATTTCATTTCGTGTTAATTACGAAGAACATTTTCTTAAGATCCAAAATTTTAATCGACGTACAGAATTATTATATGTTACTTATTTTCCAGCACTTATTCATTCATCTTTTCAATTTACTTTCAATTGAAACGTTTAACGTCAGTTCTTGTAACGTGAAAGCTTAAGATATGCAGAAAGACTTCCTCTATAAAAATCGTTTATATTATCGTTCATCAGTGGTACAAGTTTTGTTTGGTGCATACAATAGGGTGCAAGCGTTACAGCTTACAATAGATTCGCGTCTGTTGGCGCAACTTTCGCGGTTCGGTCGTCAATTAACCGATGTAGTATTCGCGGCGGCTGTGAATGGCAGGGGACAACCATTGTATCGAATATACAAGAGGCGGTAAAAGGAGGACACCGGGTCTTCGACCCGTCACATTCAACCCTCGTCGACTATTCTTAATCGAAGGAGATACCAGCATCATAGACCTCGTCGTTCAATTGAATTGAATCACCTCGTGGCGTATTGAAATTTTAACGACGTAAACGAACCGCCGGTACTTAAGTAATGCTGTAAATTTTGTTTCAGCTGCTCGATTGTGTGGCTATACCAGTTGCATTGGGGCTCTCGTGCTTGGTTCTCGGTGTGCGATATCGAATGGTGCACATAGTCGGTGTCTCTGTTTGTCTGATGGGTGTAGGGTGTTTGGTTTGGGCAGGAATCGACGACAATAAAGATCCTGCGTCTACAGGTGATTCTATAATAAAATCCTTTACAATCCTGACATGTTCTTAACCCTTTATATATTAATTTGCCGCGCGAAGGAAAGAATCAACTGGTTGGAGACATGCTGTGTCTCGGTGGTGCAGTGTTGTTTTCTATAACCACCGTGCTCCAGGAGTTGATCGTTAAAACGGTGGATATTATCGAATATCTGGGTATGATTGGTTTCTTCGGTACTATACTGTGCTCCATGCAAACGTAAGTATCTTACAAAGAAGCAACGATGGATACAGTAATCCTGTACTTCCATGTTAATGTTTTAGAGCTGTGCTCGAATGCACGAAGATAGAAACATTTCAATGGAACAATGCACCGGTGATCACGTTCTTGGTGGTTTATTGTATCACGCAGTTTGTATTCTTTTCTTTGGTGCCTGTTATACTGTTCGAGTCAGGAGCAACGGCATTGCATCTAGCACTGTTGACTGCCGATTATTTCAACGTCTTATTCGGCATGCTGATTCATCAATACAAGGTATCAACACTTTTTGTAAAACTAGAAAGAATTCTGTTCGTACCATTGTACTGGTTCAATAATAGAAACCTGCTTTATGCACTATACCCTTTGCATCAACAAGGTGTACGTATGGTAATAAGACTTTGTCCATTTGTTCCAGTTTCACGCATTGTATTTCGTCTCTTACACGCTCACAATGACTGGTATATACATCTACGCGATAAAGAGAACACCGATGGCGTCGACCGCCCGAAGACAACACGTCGAATCTTCTGCTCCAGATTACAGGTAATATTTACGTTTAGAAAAGTTATCATATTTTTGAGAACGTATACGTATGTATGTGTGATTGAGGATTAAAATATCAAGGAGAGAGATCAATGAGCAAAGACGTCCACAACATCTCCTGAAGAGACTAATAGAATAAGAAAACACGATTGATCTTGAAGTATCCTTAACACCTACACCTATTGATTTCCTTATTCCAACAAACGCCTTTTTAATTCTATCAAAAGCTTCATTCACTCCATTATATACCTACTATAATGACAGTCGTTTTCAACGACTATTTCCCGAAATAAGTTTCCTTAGAAATTCAGATATGAATCACCATTCATATTTTTGTACGAAATTGCCTGAATAGTTCAGAAATAATGTTCTCTAATTAAATTACTCCCACGCTAGTGACAGAAAGTTAACAAACGATCGATCATGAATTAAAGTGACGTCATTTTAAGACACATGTCACATCCTGACGTCGGAGAAGTGGAGTTGGCGACCAGTTCAGGAATGTCTGGGGTGAGTGGCACCCTAGATGTAAGGGCTTCGACCCTTGGCAGCGAAAAGGAAACAATGGATGCGACCAGTTTACCACCGAGCGTTAGCTCAGACACGGCCTTCACCTCTTTTTACGGAAGTTATTACGATTAAAGGGATATCGCGAAGGAAACGCATCGGAACGTGTAGAAAACGTAAATTTACTACAAATACGCTCTTTTTAAGAGATTTATACACGAAAATTTCCAATCGACAAATACGAAAATGTACTTTCGGTTTATACAATGTTATAGAAGTAAGAATAAAAAATATCTTCGTCGAACTAAGTTTGTAATAATCGGTCGTTTTTCTAAGAAATTCGCCGTTTTAATATCAATCGGTGGTGTATGAATGCAATCTTCGTTGTTCATTTAAATGTTTATCGAACTATAAGTATTATAAATCCTTGTTGCTCAACATACTCTGTAAGTTACAATACAGTACAACTTATTGTTGCTAGATTTAAGTATCGAAGGACGTTAACTAAGAATCGACGATTATTTTTATGATTCATCAGTTTTGTTTTCTTTCTGTGTGTATTGTATTGAATTTACATTATATTTTCCACATACGGGTTAAAAAATCATTTTTAAGTATTATGTATATTGTTTTGAAAACAAATAATAAACGAACGACAAATCAAATGCAATTGTTTTCTTAATTGTTACATCATTACATGGCTTGTCGGTATAGTGTTAATTTTCAAAACGTACCGCGCGGTCGAGCGCAGAAAACGAATGAACTGCGTTCTACAGAAAAAATGAGGAACTAAATTTTTGGTCTGTGTATACAGTTTTTAATTACACATCTATTGGCTACACTTGTTGACTGTACTTGTTGGCCACACTGTAGTAAAAATCAGTGATGAAGCCGCAATGGCGGGTTCTATAGAGATTCCGTTACGCGATACAGACGAGGTGAATATTTCTGTTCCTAATTCTCAATTTTATTATTTTTAAGGCGTCAGGAGTTAAGTAAACTGTTCCTGTTGCACATCCATTAAACGCATCTTGAGATTCCTTAAAGATTCGTGATAAGAAGACCTTTCCATGAACCTAACCTTTACAAACAGGATGCTTGTCGAATACGTTGTACACATTAGATACCACTATATACATCACATTTATTTAAACACATCACAATTTGTTCTGTAATAAAATACTGTAACCATTATTATTTCACTTTAACCAAATTATTTTCATCCAATTTATTGGCTTTATTTGGTTCCTGCTGTTTTCATTATATCCTCTATTTGTATTTTGTATAGAAAACTGAATATTAGTTGTTATTTGAAGTTCTTTAATAAATTGAATGTTTTACACACTTTTGTCTAATTAAATGCCTATCCACATCTACATTGATCAGTATTATGTAAACATCAGTTTAATCCTTAAATTGCATCCTATTAGGTAATAGAACTCTACCTAGATCAGTTACCAGAGGGTGATGAAGTTCTTGGAATTTTACGCCAAGAACATGCACAGCTTAACATCTGGGTCAATTTGGCCGTATGTATCTTTAATTATTTAAGAATATGTGTAATAGAGAAGTATCACATAGTAAAACACATTGATTTTTATTGTAGCTTGAATATTACAAGCAACACAAAATTGAAGATTTTATTAAAATACTTGAGTCTTCTCGAATTGATGCTAATATTGATTACCGTGACTATGAAAAAGATCAAATGCGTGCATTGGATATGTTGGCTGCATATTATGTGCAAGAAGCCAACAGAGAGAAGAATAAAGATAAGAAAAGGGATCTGTTCACAAAAGCCACACTATTGTATACAACAGCTGATAAGATCATTATGTATGACCAGGTACATGTTGTTTATAATGTAATTGGTGCTTAAAATTGTTTGAATATTTTTTAAATAATATGTTTTACATTAAAGAATCATTTACTTGGCCGAGCTTACTTTTGCCTCTTGGAGGGGGATAAAATGGATCAAGCAGATGCCCAATTTAATTTTGTGCTGAATCAGTCTCCCAACAATATTCCCTCCTTACTTGGTAAAGCATGCATAGCATTCAACAAAAAAGATTATCGTGGTGCCCTTGCCTTTTACAAGAAGGCATTAAGAACAAACCCAAATTGCCCAGCTGCTGTAAGATTAGGAATGGGACACTGTTTTATGAAGTTAAATAATCAAGAAAAGGCACGTCTAGCATTTGAAAGAGCTTTACAATTAGATGGTCAATGTGTTGGAGCATTGGTTGGGCTTTCAGTTTTGAAATTGAACCAACAACAGCCTGAAAGTATCAGAACTGGTGTACAAATGTTATCAAAAGCTTATACAATTGATTCCACAAATCCTATGGTGTTAAACCATTTGGCTAATCATTTCTTCTTTAAAAAAGACTATAATAAAGTACAGCATTTGGCACTTCATGCATTTCACAATACCGAAAATGAAGCTATGCGCGCCGAGAGTTGCTATCAATTAGCCAGAGCATTTCATGTTCAGGTAAGTTTATTTTCAGTATAAATGAATTTATATATTTATCAAAGTTTTAACAAGTAATTCAATTATTCTAGGGCGACTATGATCAAGCTTTCCAATACTATTATCAAGCAACTCAATTTGCACCCCCAGTTTTTGTATTACCTCACTTTGGTTTAGGTCAAATGTACGTCTATCGCGGTGATGCAGAAAATGTAAGTATAACGTATTATTTTTTTTATAGTATACTAAACAGTACAATAAATACCAACTAAATTCAGAACAAAATTACTGTTATTTCTTACAGGCTGCACAATGTTTTGAGAAAGTATTGAAAGCCCAACCTGGCAATTACGAAACGATGAAAATTCTCGGTTCGTTATATGCTAATTCAAGTTCTCAATCGAAACGAGACATTGCGAAAAATCATCTCCGAAAAGTAACAGAACAGTTTCCCGATGATGTCGAAGCATGGATTGAACTAGCTCAAATATTAGAACAAAGTGACCTTAACGCAGCCTTAAATGCATATGGTACTGCAACTAGAATGTTGAAAGAAAAAGTTCAGGCGGATATACCGCCAGAAATTTTAAATAATGTTGGAGCTCTACATTATAGGTATTCACAATGTTCTGTTTTACAACTTTGTTCATTATATATTTTCTTCGATAACGCTTATCGTATGTTTCAGACTTGGGAATTTAGAAGAAGCTAGAAAAAATTTGGAGGAATCTTTAGCACGTTCTAAAACCGATGCCTTACATGATTCTGTATACTATAATTCAATCGCGGTTACAACAACGTATAATTTAGCACGTTTAAACGAAGCCTTATGTGTCTTCGATAAAGCAGAGAAATTGTACAAAGACATTTTAAAGGAACATCCAAATTATGTGGATTGTTATTTACGACTTGGCTGTATGGCCCGAGATAAAGGGCAAATTTATGAAGCTTCCGATTGGTTCAAGGATGCTTTGAGAATAAACAATGAACATCCAGATGCATGGTCCCTTTTGGGTAATTTACATTTAGCCAAAATGGAATGGGGCCCTGGACAGAAGAAATTCGAAAGAATTCTTAAAAACCCATCGACCAGTACCGATGCTTATTCTTTGATCGCCTTGGGCAACATTTGGTTGCAAACATTGCATCAAAGTGGAAAGGATAAAGAACGAGAAAAGCGTCATCAAGACAGAGCACTGGCCATGTATAAACAGGTATTATAATAAGAATTACTATTTGTAAAGAGAATTTCTATCTACAGTGGATATATGTATCGAAATTTTTAGGTTTTGCGAAATGATCCTAAAAATATTTGGGCGGCGAACGGAATCGGAGCGGTGTTAGCGCACAAAGGTTGTGTAAATGAAGCCAGAGATATTTTTGCTCAGGTTCGAGAAGCAACAGCAGAATTTTGCGATGTTTGGTTAAACATTGCACACATTTATGTCGAGCAAAAACAATTTGTTAGCGCTATTCAAATGGTAACTTTAACTTGTCACATTTACTGTTACAGAATATTGCTAATGATACTAATTAATAAATGTGCTTTGCTAGTACGAAAATTGTCTTCGTAAGTTTTACAAATATCACCACGTCGAAGTTTTGCAATATCTCGGAAGAGCTTACTTCAAGGCTGGTAAATTGAAGGAAGCAAAATTAACATTATTAAAGGTAAATCAAGATATACATTTGCCTTATGAGTATACTCATTCAATAAAAACACCAATGAATATTTAGGCAAGAAGAGTAGCACCACAAGATACGGTTTTGCTGTACAACATTGCGCTTGTACTTCAACGTTTGGCGACGCAGATTTTGAAAGACGAGAAGTCAACTTTGACAACTGTACTGCAAGCAGTTCATGAACTAGGACTTTCGCATAAGTATTTCCAATACTTATCGACACACGGAGACAGAATGGAACAACTTGCAGAAACAGAAGCGAGAAGATGTCAGGACTTACTATCTCAAGCACAATATCATGTTGCTCGAGCTAGAAGATTGGACGAGGAAGAGAAAATGCTTAGAAGAAAACAAGAGGAAGAAAGGTAAGCTTAAACTCTATTGACACTTAGTTTATCGAGTTTATCAGTGTGATAATAACAATCTTATCATAGGCAAGCATTCAAAATGCGTCAGACTGAAGAACAACGAAAGCTCGAGGAATTGCGTCGTCAAAAGGAAGAAGAAATGTTACAGAAACGTCAAGAATATGTTGAAAAGACCAAGAACGCTTTGGTATTTGGCGAAATGCCTTCAGAGAAGCCTGGAAAGAAAGGAAAGAGAGTACGCACTGATCAGTATATTAGTGATAGTGGTGGTTCAGGAAGAGACGAGGGTAGAGAAGAAGCACCGAGGGAAAGGAAACGCAAAAGGAAAGCGAGTGGCGAACGCAAAGAAAGGAAAGGCAAGGGTCAAAGAAGACGTAAGAAGGAAGCGGCTAGTGGAGAAAGTGGTAAGATGATTTATAGTCTTCAGTAATAAGAAGAAAACCCAACACTTGCAAATGCAACAAAACTATTTTCAATGTTCAGGTTCAGAAAGCGACCGACCCAAGCCAAAACGTGGAAGGAAAACTAGAACCAACAGGAAGGATAGAGCATCCCGAAAAAGTACTGCTGAGACTTCAAAGGGCAAAATGCCATTGTCTAAAGAAACCATATCAACTAGTGAATCTGACAGTGATTCAGGGGGTCTTAAAATTGCTAGCGGGTAAGCATACGCGAGACAATATAATGATTACACTAACCGCAATGTACTAAACGCATCAAAATATATTTTACAGAGGTGAAAGCGGTAACGAAGGTGGTCGTGGCCGCGGAAGCAGAAGAATCAGATCTGATTCAGAAGGTTCTCGTGCTTCAGGATCTAGATCTCGTTCCAGATCAAAATCCAGAAGCCGTTCCCGAAGTACCTCACGATCGCGTTCGCGTTCTCAATCACAATCTCAGTCACGATCAGTGTCTCGATCTCGATCTCGATCCGTGTCGCGATCCAGGTCGCGTTCAGGTTCGAAATCAAGGAGTCAATCGCGATCAAGAAGTCCGTCTAGATCAGGCTCGGCAAAGAGCGGATCCCGTTCGAGATCGGGTTCCAGGTCAAGATCAGGGTCAAGGAAGAGTCAATCGCGATCAAGGTCGCGAAGTGGATCAAGGAAGAGCGGATCTCATCCACGATCGAGATCAGGATCCGCAGCAAGTGGATCGAGATCGAGATCAGGATCACCTGCTGGTTCGGGAAAGGCAGGCTCACGATCGAGGTCAAGATCAGGATCAAGAAGCGGTTCGCAATCGGAGGGACGAAAATCCAGGAGCAAAAGCAGATCGAAATCCAAATCTGTTTCGAGGTCCAGATCGCGTTCGGGTTCAAGATCAAAGAGTGGTTCGCGAAGTCGCAGTCCTAGTGGTTCAGCCCGGTAAATATATAATAATAATTAAAATCTACTTACTCGTACGAAGATGCAGCTTTTGATGATTGATGATTTGTTGTTTCAGGTCTGCTACTCCAGAATCCAGAAAATCCGTATCAGGCAGTGACGTTGGTTCTCGCCATTCAAGTTCAGATCGAGGTGGTGGAAGCGACAGCGAGTAAATTCAATGTTAGAGTTGAAGGAATTAGAAACACTCGCGAAAGATTCACTTTAACTGTGCATTATACACTTTTTGTACGGGTAAAGTTTACCGATTGCACATATAACTTCCGTGAAATATATCGTAACGCGTGTTATATTCGAAAAAGAAACACCGTTCGAACTGACCAACAACTTTGGCGGTTAAAATGGCGCCCGATATTGGGCAATTGGCGTCGCTTCGATATCGCAGTGGTTCGATCCTTTTTCGAGATTATCGATGTATACATCTGAGGTTCGAATCGAATGAGAGTAAACATAACCGCGTATCAACGTAACGTTTTGTTCGGTGTTCTTGTTTATTGCCGGTATTATTCAGTTGCAATTTTAACAATTTAATGTGAGAATAATAAATTTCCGTTTTTCAATGTGATTTTAAAAAGAATTGATTCGTGACGGGAGATGATTGTAACATTCGAAAAGTTTCAATTTAATTGGATTTCTACAAACACATTTTGCTTCTTTATTAATTTGTTGACATTTTGTACAATAAACAGGTAGGTTTAATTCAATTTGCACTTTTAAGTTGATTAAAGATATATTTAATAAAAGACAAAACTTGTAGAATATAATTTTTCTTAATTACATTAACCAGTTGTAATGTAAACAATATATGAGGTTGTGTTCACAACGAATAAATTGTTTTATATAAAAACCACAAATAAAACATTGAAGCTAATGTCTGAATTTATATTAATCACCCATACGTCAAAATATCGATCTAGATAGTCGACGCGAAATAAATTATTAATTTTTTTGCGGTTAATGACATACATGACCTTTTACTTTGTTTTACTTGTGTGTTTCTGTTTCAATTTATTTTCTAAACAAACCGATACACTATTTTCAGATGGAATTATAATGCCTGGAAAATCCACTCCAAATATCACGTTAAACATTGTTAAACATCGCTGAACTTTATCATTCTATTATAACGTTTAAGCCTTTGGATAGACGTAATCCACAAAGTATATGCTGTGTACTTTCGCAGACAGAAAAATCCTGAAGCAGTTTGCAATGAAAGCAAGAAAAAAACGGGGATGGAGTGAAAGAAAACACAATGAAGGTAAGGAAAGGATATCACTTTTATTCAAGCTACGAAGATTCTGAGTGCTCGAAATGTTTACCCTTTCGATTCAACTCCCAAGAGTTTGGATTTATTTCTCTCCTTTTCGTGCTCGACTGCAAAACCTTCGTCTTTGTCTTCTTTTTTCTTCGCTAAACGTCTTTAGCCGTCGTTCCTTTTTTTTTATATACACTTTCTGTTATTCTGTCAGTTAATTAACTTGATTCAATATGAACATTATTATCTTCGTAGAACAGCCTGTTACGTTGAAAAGATAAAAGTTTTAATTAGGCTTCAGGCATTTTTGTGTTATACATTATAATGCATGACAGATATTCGAGAATTATTTGCTTTCTCGGTAAGTTCAAAACTTTTGGAAGAGAATTATTTATCATCTCTCGGGTACCTTGAAACTGGTTAAATAGAATAGTCCCGCGGCTGCGAGTTTTGATTGGTCTTGAATTTGCATGTTTAACATTCTATCTGCTTGATCAAACTTTTACAAGAAATTTCGGCGAACAAACGAGGATGTAGTTGCAATTACTTTATCATCATTTCACTGTACTCTGCATAAAGCGATATTTTAGAAATCCTTATTTACAGACTCGGTGTTTCGAGGTTGTTTGAAACGGAAATAAAATCAGAAACGTGTCCCTTTTGCCGAACGGCTGCCACTATAAATTGACCGATTTCTTTTTTATTTCTGTTCGTTAGAGGAAACGACAAACAACGATTGCTGTTTCCCTTCACGATTAGGGGTTTCGTTACAACGAGCAAACGTGATCAACGTAAAAACGCTTTTCGGTGTTTCTTTGATCCTTTTGAAAACGCACAGAAATCTGGCAAATGCCGAAAATAACGAGCTATCGTTCAATATTCAATTTTATTGGAGAAGGGAACGACGTGAATTAATTCAACGATAATAATTTCGAATCAGCTTTAAAATAATAATTATTTATTCTTTTTTTCTTTCATTTACATATTTTGCAAAATATCGGAAAATGATAGTAACAATATTTCATCTCACAACAGTCTGATTTTAATCTGTATCGTGTAAATCTTTTCCGTCACTTTTGCCTCGACAATTCATCAAACACCTGAACAAAGATTATCACTAATCCTCGACACGATGTAACCTTTTTAATCCTTTTTTTTTTTCGTTCGAAACATAATGAAATTTTGTGCCTGTTCATTTCACAAGTAATAGCCGGTGTAATTGAAAAATGTTTATGGAACATAGAGATTCATCCATTATTCATGAAACAAGGTTCTCCATTACGTAGCTGTACGATAATAATGAGTCACAAAATCCAAAGAGCTTGTGCAACTTGAAAGCCTGTGTTCGACCCCGTTTCGAAAAGATGCGGAATGCAATATTTCTTCAGTGCGAAGGGGATCGAACGGTATTATGCGGACACCAGTGACCCACTTATAAACCGAAGGGTCTTGAAAAATGTGTGTTCTATTCGATAACCTCTTCTCTCAGGCATTGCCCCTCGGATAGACGAACGTGTGTCGAGTCTGATTATCATTTTTCCGTTTCTTTATATAGAGTCGTGGTTTACCTTACGAAGTGAGAAAGTTAGCAAAGTATATTGATCTCAGAAAATCAATTTCCGTAGGAGTCCATAGATTCTATGGTATAGAATTTTGATTGGAACAAATTTTAATAAAGCGAAACAGAAATCAACCGAACACGTGTAGCGTTTTATGATTAAATAGCTGCAAGCAAAATACCTGAGGTGAAATTTTAATGTAAACGGTTAATTAATTGTATAAACTACAGTGTGAAAGTTAGATACGCGTTTAAACAACTCTACATATTGTTGTTTCACAAAGCACCATATTCAGATTTCGTCGGCGTGTTTTCAGTTTTCAACGTTGATTTTCCACTCCCGATGTATAATTTCATGCACGCTATTAATATCAAAGCAGGCCTTTGTCTGCAGAAATAAAGATTTCGAGTGCAATTAGCGTAACATTCTAGCTAAGATCTGAAGATGTGACCTTGAATAAACAAATTACTTTTTGCTTTATGTACAAAGGAAAGACGAGGGTCATAGAGAAAAGTGATATCGGTATCTCTTCGCGAAATGAATGAATGTTCTTTCGTGCAACGAAATTTCGTTAGATTCCAAAAATCAGCGGAAGAAACTTCAAGATTATTAAAAGCAGCTCGCGATATTACTTCGTCCATGAAAGTCAAACCGCGCCTACCGCGATATAAGATATAAATTGAAACTTTGAAAGAGCAACTAACGACAACAACAATCGCGATTCTGTTTGCTCCAAAGGCTAAGAAGCATACTTTACCCTGACATTTTCCAAGCTATACAGACACGAAATTCTTATTTCTCTTCTGGCTGCGAGAACTTGAAATTAATTATAACATTATTTGCTCTCGACGGCGAGCTTGGACTTATCCTTGTCGTTTCACGCCGAGCTTATTCTCCTCGTATTCCACGAGCATCTAATTATTAATATTTACTTCAACAACGAAAGCTTTCTGCACTTTCAACCTTGAGCTATTTCCCTTTTTTCACGTAACATAATGTTAAATTTTCGTTAATCCAAACGTTTCACTTGTGCTCGCCACTCGGTTTCAGAAATTTGCGGAGATTAAAACGTACGCGAATTGTAACTTTTTGGAGAGCTTTTGATATTAACCGAATGAAGGGGCTCGTACGCACAATTATTCCCATCAGGCCAGATTTATTTCTCGTCTATTCGCGTATACACATATTTCACCGCCCACGTTCGGCCACGTAGCGATGACATAATTCATCTTCAAAAGGGTTAACGTAATCCACGAGCAAAATAAGCGAAGTTGTGTCACCCCGTCAGCCACAAGAAGCCACAATGAACGTATTTTGATGCAAGGTTGCAATTACAAGTTTATGTATGATCCAGTCGGTTGAGTTCTTTGCGTAATCCGTTACCCCAGTGTATCATGGAAACTCAGAAAGCCACACGACGAGCTACCATTCAACTGAAAAGCGATTCCAATTACACGCCTGTCCATTCCTTTGAAAATCAAATATCCTCTTTATTCGTAATTGTTCCACAGAACAGGGTATACCGAATAATAATCCCAATCAACACTGAATTAATCATAGAGCAAATATTGACCTGTGCTAGTGTTTCAGCATACGTACATTTAATATTCATCAGGTTCCCAATATTATTGCAAATAGGACACAATTTCCATTTTGAGATACGTTATTTCACCGTACAATTATCTTATTCTAGGAAATTTTCTCAAATCCCAATTATATTATCCCAGATTTGATTTTGATCTCGTTTTACGTTATCTGTAGGAATTAATTACAGTTTCAAATCCCTTGGCTCATAAGATACTAGGTCAATGGTAGAAATTCAACAGAAGCAAAAGGTCAGAAACCGAAAGCTGCGCAGGATAATGGTCGAAGGAAGCGGACAGGGTTGATCTAAAGCTTTCAGGAGTCACTGGCCGATGAAAATTTTAAAGTTGCTGTATATATACATACGAATGAAACCCCAACGCGAGTGTTTCATTCTTCGTACTTTTTAAACAACGAAACAAATATTTTCACAATTTTTGAAGCGTGCATTCCACCAGCAGGGGAATTCAAGCATGACGTCACTTGAATTTCATGTCACGAACAGATGCTCCAACAATTTTTCCAGTATTTTTATATTCGCCCGGGAGCCAGGGGTCATTGAAATATAGAAAAAAACAATCCTCTTGAAAAATTCCTTTTATCAAATCATTCGATAATTCAAGAATATCAATTTTATTTTATCGTTTTCTATAGAAGAAGCTGAAACGAAAGAACTAGTGTTGCGTGTAATTTGTTGCTCAAGGAACACGTTGGAATTTTTGAATGAAGCCTCCAAATGGTATTTGCATCTGAAAACAAAGTGGTAGCAATTTGTTCGAGGTCAGTGAGTCCTGATCCACTGTGGAATGCATTGGAAATAGGTCGAAGGCATGTTCTTTACCCCTTTGAAGGGAAATCAAATGGTATAGTTGGAGCGAAGCTCCGCTATTAAACGATTAATTGGGATTTTTGTGACTTTTTAATTCAAAATCTAGATTATCAATTTTGACCATTCTTTGCAAGCCGATCACAGTGCACAGAAACCGATACCCATGTTAAGTCTATGAGAGAAATTGGAATTACGCTATCGCGTGAGCTTTGAATTCGTGTTCCGCCACATTATCAACAATTAAACACTACTTTTAATTGCTATATTGTGTCTCAACTCTGTTAATGTTACTTTTACTGCAAATCAATCGCTTGCCTAGTTATTTTATTACCTAACTTCTGTTATTGTTAAATTGCCAATGTAGAACCGATAATAATTGTATTTACTAATCGTAACATAATACCGTTTGAAAATCTATCATTAATTATACGACTTAGTGTAAGATAGAATCCGGTAGAGTTGATGGCGCACTCGAAGTAGAGATAATCCCTTCGAATAAACACTCGAGCTATCGGCGAACACCGGCAGCCGTGCTGAAATGCGACCGTACGTTCATTCGTTCTTGAGCCATCCTCGAGTCTATTCACAAGCGGAAAGTCGAATATACGAAGTTTCTTTAAATCGAACATATATTCACATTGCACCAATTGTTAAAGCGCGATCAACAGATATAGAATGTGCGGATGTCTGGAGATGAGCAATTTCTTTCTCAATATTCGCGATATTTCCAGATCACCTTTTTATTCCTTGATATTTGTTTTCATTTGGCCAATCATTCTCGGTATAAAACGATATTGTTATTATTACTCGCTTCCCAAACGATAGAATTGAGTCTTTATTTTTCCAACGGCGATACAACGAAATTGAGAGGAAAAGTAACAAACAACTCGCGTTCTCGTACATTGCAAGAGAATCAACGAAAGTATCACGGGTTTGAAACAGCTATATCGAAACGTGATGCTTCTCAGGGAGCTTCGGGTAATACTTATTTTATTGTCCAATTTGATTCACCGAGAGCAATTGTGTAAACGTTTCCAGAATTTCCTGAAACAGTTTACGGTATCTTACGTATCCCCTGGAAAAAGGAGCAATTTTTGTGGCACTATGTACAAAAGAAGAAACATCTGCAAGATACAACTCAATAGGGAGCACGATAAAGTGACAGCAAGCGTAAGAACCATTTCAAGAGGAACGGAAAAAGGAACAATGCTAATGGTGTCTTCGAAGCGACGTCGATCGAGCGTTGTCAGGACTACGACAGAAAGTAATACGATCAAGGAAAAGCGTAACGTGCCATTCAAGAGGCTATCGTTATTTTCTTTTTATACGAAGGTCAATCAATTATTGAGATTAAAAACGTTGATGCATGAAAATTGATTTAACTTACGATCGGCTGATCGAGGATGACATTTATTCCTTGGAAAATAACGGAACGGTAACTCGTCAAATATCAATCGATTCTTTTAAGAAGTTCATTAATAAGCTTTGTAAATTAATCGCCGGCTCGCGTCGAGCGAAATTTAATTTCCAAACTCATTTTCATGGCAAATATCAACTTGACGGAGAGCCGTCTAGCGTGTTCTTTTGATTGAAATCGAAATTCGATTGCCGAGCAAGAAAGAAAGTTGCTCTACAACGTGACGTGAGAAAAGATTCATTCTTCTGTCATCCTTCCCGCCTCGATTTCCATTAACAGCAATATATATGGTAATCCAACTACGAATAAAGTTTGATAAATGTTGCTGTCTAAAAGTGTTATACAGCGAGTTCCATAAGAAATTATCAACACTTTCGAACACTTCTGTTAATAATCGATAGAATTATTTTCTTAAATATTGACTTTTCCCCATAAAACATTTTGCGCAAGAAGCACTTGAATCTCGTTCGAACGAAAAAAACAGTTCGAATGAAAAAGAACCCGTTCTGAACATTTTCCGAATCGAAAAGCGGAATGTTCAGAAAACTGGCAACTTTAAAACACCTCTAACATGAAATGTATCACGATAAGATACATGTATGCGATCGCATGAAAAAGGGTCGTGTTTCTGTTATCTAGTGATTCCACCAGTATCTGTGCACCAGTTGCTTTTAACTGAGATTTATCACGCCATTATCTTCTCGTTGCGACGAGAAAACAGCAAAACCGTTCGGTCCTGATAAAAACAAAATATTCACGGCGTTCTTTCACGATCCCTGATAAATTGCGGTCGCTCATTTGCAAACGAAGGTTACTCGTTCTTGCAAATATTCAACGATCCCGTTTCAAGGCTAAAATCGTGACATTGCAAACAATTTGTTGCCTTCGTTTGATATTTGTGATAATTCAGACCATGTTTTTGTTTATCGATCATTTTTGATTAAAAAAAAAAGGACCTAAAATTTTGAAAGAACAACAAAGTGTAGTTTGATTCTGATAATCGTTTAAATTGTTACAGAAAGGAAAGGTCGAGCCTGGTGGAACTGTCTGGCAAATGAAATTAAGAAGAGAAAAATGGAGACACTTCGCGACTGTTCGAAGACATTTTCTAACGAGAAGAAACGACTTTATAAATCGGGCTGGAAACTCGGTAATACAGTGCTGGTCTCTGTTCTACTTTCATTCGGTAAGGAAACACTAAATTTCTTCTCCGCGTTTCTCTGGGGGGCTTTAGAATTTCGTTTAGACTCAAGGACTAATTAGTGACGAATAAATAGAAATCGATAAATCGAGGAGAAAGAAACATTCCTCGAGTGTGTTGGAAAACACTCTTCCTTGTTGGAAATAGAGGGACGATTTTACAAATTGGATTGTAAGATGTAATTCGATGGAGGCGTTGCTTTTTCTTCGAAACAAAAGAACCCTCTTCCCTGTTCCTACAGGGAGCTGTTAAAATTGTTTTATACCCTAAAATCTTACCCTGTTTGAACGCGGTTCTAACAAAGCTTCTTCTCTAATACGGACACAATAAACATTAAAGAAACCCCATTAGATCTGGCGCGGCTGTTGTTTACTTATACTACTTAATTCGTGAAAAATTCGTCAATAATTATTTCATACGCGCTCAGGTTATTATTAATAAACTGTGAACGTTTATACAAAGATATGCATTTATAAAATATCTTCTCTGACAAGCAGCTTGAAAATATTACTTCATTTTCCACATTTTTGACATTATAACATTTGATTTAATTTTCGACGTACGTAACTTTGCACAACATGAAGTATTACGTTGATATACGTGCACATTAAAAAAAAGCGACACGAAAATTTCGTGCACTCAAAGCGCCTCATTTTCATATAACCGAGCCAACTTTTGTAAAATGCAAGCCAGCCTCGTAAAGTTGTGAATTTCGTTAAATGAAATGAAACGAACCAACGATTCAACCAGTGATGAATATTGGTTAGCCGATGTTTGAACAAAAGGTAAATGTCGTATGATTTACATACAACAACGCGAAGTGTAAATTACATCCTGTACTCATTACGTTGTGAAGTTCGTGGCAACAAACGAATTTCGTCTCGCGTTGGCGTAGTACCGCGAATTTCTCTTAACAAGTTGCTTTTACTTAACGCAAAGTAAAACAACTACTATAGATTCTAGACCTAAGTGTATAGAGTTTTAACCGGAACAATTAATTATAACAGCAGTTTTCATACACAGTTTCTACTATACATATTTACTATTCTGCAGTACGGGCTCTCTGTTTGCGAATCTCTTCGTTGTGAAAAGCAACTATAATTGCCACCTACAAAGCTATTCTTCTATTCGTAAGGTCACGGTTGGTGTCCTGAATTCTTTCAATATTAAAACTCTTTAGTCAAACAATTAAATTCTCTTGTTCAACCCTTGGGTGAGCTACCCCGTTCTGTGTTTCCTTTATGAATATTGTACGTTCTTATGAAAATATCGCGAAACCACTTCGAATTATACAAGAAATTTGAAGTGTTAATGGTTCAAATCATCGTGGACGGTTTAACAGCTTTAAATTACAGTTATCGAGGATAGAATCGATTCTGCTAAAAGCTCGTTTGATTAACCGGTTCATTATCGAGGACCGTCGCTCGCGAAATTACAGAAGGGCGCTCTTTTTTATGCCCGCTAATCTTATATTCGTTCGATTCGCGATAGTGGTGTTAAAATTGCAAGAGTGCGATTTATTTCGTTCAAAGTATTATCGCCGTGAAAATGTTAACCTTTGAATTAAACATTACGTCGTGTATTTATAATTTCTCGTTCGATCGGTTCGTTCGTTTTGTTTGTCGAATCACGAGGCTATTAATGATGGCTAACAGTATAATTGCATTCGCGAAATGTGAACGTTCGCCTGAAGGGAAGCGATTGCGTGGAATCAATTTACAATGGTCGAGTTCACAATGAGCCATTGTTAGCATCCGGTCGAACTTCGAATTAAGTTCATGTTGAGAATACCACCACTGGTCTTATTTAGCTTAAAGATCAACACTGAACTACCTAGCTCTCTCTAATTATACGTATTTTCCTGTTAAAACATTTTTCTTAGAAGACAAGAAATACCCTAGAAATATATTTTTTCGAGCAATTTTGAAAATCTTTTTACGTACAGATACGGAAGTAGATTTTACATTACCCCTGAAGACGGAAAAACAGTTTAATCCCATGGAAGACGGTACAGTTTAAATGGCGTTTTAATGATACCATTTCACTGGAATCCAATCTTTTCTAAGATATAAAACCGCAACTATATTGTTCTCGCAAGCGGACACGGGAAGACCTTCGAAATCCTGTTGCATTATGCGCCTCGACGTCTCGAAGACGGTAAATTCATTTTAACGACATGGACGTGCAAACAGGTGAAATTAAGAGAAACTCGTTAAACCTCTGCTGAAGGACAGGTCGACTACAAAATGGTGAGCAAAGCGGAGCACATCTGCATCTAATCGATTCAATTAAAATGGATTCCAAATGCTGTACCATGCAAATTTGTTTCCCGATACGGTCGGTAGAATTTGAATTTTAACGCTTTCGGGAAGCAATTGGTTAGCATGTATCTTTTCGCAACCCTGGCAACCCCATATGCCCTCGAGTATTCCGTAAATATAACTGTTTATGCAATATCACGAGAGTAAACATTTCTTCTTTTCCTTGAGCATTCTAAATGCCACGCAAAGCGTAAAAAACCTGCACAAATTTAATGAGACATTCAGGAAATGTTTAAGCAATCTGAAGCTTTTGTCACGTTTGTAGTGAGAAATTCTTTGTACATGAGGATGTTTAATACGTTCTATAACGCGTGGGTTATCAGTGGTTTATAATATCAGAAACGCGTACGAAACAGTAGTATAAGTCAATATTCGAAAACAGTAGTATAAGTCAACGTTTATGCAGCCTGCATTACCCTAAGATACGTACTTCGTTCTTCTTTGTTATTACTTTACATATTTCAAAAAGCTTTTGTACTTATTTGAGGAACATTTTGTTTTCCATTTCAAAAGCCATATGCTGAGAATCTAACTACAAAATTAGGCTTTCAATTATGAAATACTGTGACCTCTTTGTGTAGGTTTAGTTCTAAAAATTGAAAGGAATATCATACACAAAAATATTTTAAACAAAGGTCGGTTTCCACAAAATAAAAGAATTTTATGTAAAGAAAAAAAGATCCTACATAGCTGAGTATCATCTTTCAGAATATCTCTCTGCCACTAAGGGTGTCATTCGAGGATATAAACATTTCAGAATCAGAGGATATAAACGTTACAGACATCTCGGTTAAAAGACTGGAATAAACAAATCCTTTGACAGGAAACATTTGTCCGGATACTTAGACACGTACACACAGACAGAGAAGTAGAGGAAAACGTGACTACGTGAATAATGTACAACCTTTCCTTCAAAGAGCCTCCAGTGGGGATTAAAAAAAAATAAAATAAAAATGGAATACTTTTTCTGTTCAGTCAAAGCACAGAAGGTGTAAAACTACTGCGGGCATTGAGGATTTTTGGTTGTATTTTTTGTAATTAAACGAAAGATTTGAAAGAAGAGATTGCGATCGGGAAGTGCGGTTGATAAAGTGATTGAAATGAAGCGAATAATTAAATAGGTTTGCTGATTAAACTTTCCTGTTTGCTCTTTCATATTCCTCGTTGTATTCGAGTGGAATAGCTGCGAGGGCGAGAAATAACCTCGTGTCTAATTTTATCGAGCCCCGAAGTGTATAGTTATCGATAAAAATGCAGAAAGATTGGACAGGTTGAAATTTCTCGGCAAGATTTAAACCCTTCCTGTCTAAGATTTTAACGATCGCCCGGGTTCACTGCTCTTCTCCGTGCACACATAACCTCCAGGCAGTTTTCTCTGTTTCTATCTTTTACATATTTTACGGAAGAACATCGATCCAGTTGGTCGAATCTGTGTGTCTTTCCAAGCTGGAATCGAATGATGGGTTACTTAAAAATATTAGCTTGTACTATATGGTAAACTTTTACGCTCTTTCTCTGGTTGATGTACCAAGTAAAATATTGAAGCAATATCTGAATATAATGAAAAAACCTTTTCTTGTTACAATCTTCTCAGTTTTTGAGTGAATACATTATGCGTGGAACTTTTTTCGTTATGTAACTTTTTGTAACTTACATAGGACGAGATGTCGAAAATGAATTCCTACTTTACTTTTGATCGCTTCTTAAAATTCACTCTTTCCAGATCTTTGTGCATCTTAGAGTTCTTTGTTTATAAAACATGAAAAACCGTGAAAAATGTATACATAGTCGCTACGAACTTTTGACATACTTACTGGAGGACTATTTCAACTTTAAACAGAAGCAACATAAATTAAAGTCGATCTAAATGCTCTAGTAATCCCGAACCTTAAATACAATACCTACTTTTAGTATAGAACTTGTCTTTCATATCTCCTTTTATTTATTCCGAAAGCTTCGTCGATGTAGTTTTTTTTATCCAATCGAGTTCGATTTCTCGAACCTGTGGAATTGTTTGTTCGTAATCATTCAACCAACGATAGCGGGTTGCGGGATCAATGATTCGTGTTTGTGTATTTTTATTCGAAGCAATTTTTATAGCCAATTGTTGTGAGGTTTCGACGGTTCGAGTTTCATTCCTTATGAAACATTCGATTCCAGACGAAATTATTCGGTGTATGTTCGCATGAAATTGTGCCAAGGTTTCGCATGGGGATTCATAGCGAATGAAAAATGTCGTGAAATACGAAAAAATCGTCCTCCATCGGGAAGGACGGCTTTTAAACATTCCAAAAACTCTCTTTGATTCGTGAAATTTTATCTCGCTGTAGGCCGAGTTCCCAACATGAGAAACTTTGAGAACAGAAGTATTGCGTGTCGGCCGAGGAAAGGGAGAACGAAAGTAAATCAATTAACCTACGACCTACTGAATTTGACCGTACAGATTGTGGAGAATTCGTAAGTAGTGCGAAAACAACAAAAATGTTCATCATCGGATAGAATAACGACATTTATTAGATTTAATTACTTCAGACGGAAATTTGGAAAATTGATATCAATTATGAAGAGAATCAAAAGGGAAATATTTTGTTACATCAACAGAACAATACCACATTGATCATTAAGAAATATATATATTAATAATGAAAATTTTCTAAAGCAGTCAATAAAATTTTTAAAGTGTCATCATTGCAATTGCAAGAAAAAGGAAATTATCAAAGGGGACCGTCTAAAATCGAGGAAGAAATTGATTGAATTTCCTGAGAATCATCAGGGAATCGTGGGCTAAGGTCGAACCTACAATCACAGGGCGTATCAGTGAGCGTCTCCGTTCTGCGCGTCACGCTATTCGCTGGCCGAGCTGGGGGGTGCGTTCAGTCTGCTTCGAGCCGCGACTGTGAGAACTTGTATCACGGATCGTGCGTCTCACCGAAAACAAACTTTGGCTTAATCCGTCCCTGAGAACGAATGAAAGTCAATCGAAGATCATAAATTCAATCGAAGCTACATCAGTTTTAGTTTGATAAATTGTCTTGAGAAGACGATCGTGTGCTCCGGTTCGCGCCTCTTTGAACGGAAAACTACTTTGACATATGATACCGACGGAAAAGCGGGAAACCTCGCGATCCTATTCCTTGGTCGACATGAATTCTACACCACCTTTTCTCCGTGTTGAGGTAAGTCGATTCTCTTTCTTCTTCGTGTTATTGCTCGTTTCTGTAAAAAACTTCTGGTGTAACTGACACGCGAAGTAGTCGATCATACTCAATTCACGCAAGAATCGGAGGTAACGACAACGAAATATTTTGAGTGCATTTTATACTTCTTTTGGATGCATATTTATGTAAATTTATGGTTGAAACTTATTGATAAGCTTCAGAAGATTCATTGATAGTGTACGCTTTCATGTACGCCTTCCATTTCTTTTGATTCTTCGAACCATAGATATACTATAGGATAGCCACAATGAAAATAGCTATGTGATATTACACAATTTTAAACGCCTATGTATTTTTCTAAATTTTCAGTGGCCTTACAATAAAATTTTCATGGGATTAAACGCGATTTTTAGTCACAATTAAACCAGCCATTTTTCGGTGGCCGATGAAAGTGTATAGCATCTAAAGCGGCTAAAAGAAAAGAGCTAAATGCCTCGGCTTATAATTATGCCTCGTGCGCAGGACGGTTCATTTTAAAGACGTTTGTAAACAGAGAGGAAGAAGAACTTTTTGGACGTTGACCCTATTCTTGGTGTACTCACAAAAGCCTTGTCCCAATTGCATTAATTTTCATTTGTAGAACATTTTCGTCGCTCGAGCTTCAACCGAAAATTCAGGCTTTTTCGTGACAGGAATAAAGATTTCATGCTCCAAAGTGGGTCAAGAACGTGAAATTTTGAAACGATCTGTAGAATGAGATAAATATTTGATTGTGAAATTGAAATTTTTGCAATTTCATTAATGGTGGAGAATTCTTCGTTCGCGATAAAAATTGGAAAGGCAGATGTATTTTCACCGGGTATTGGCCTACTTATACGCAAAGAAATTATGAAATTTCACATGTATTGAAATTACTTCATTTGTCCGTATTACAAGAGAACCGAATTCTGTTTAATGAAACAAATTGAAAAATATTGCTACAACGAGAAGTATTTAATATGATATCGATGATTTCTTCTTTTTTCTTTTTTCTTTCTTAAAGGATGCATTAATCGTTATGAAAGTGAATTAATTGGTCTCTCGAATGTATTCAATCCTTTCATAATTAAAACATTGAAACTTTACAGAAATTACTTAACGAAACGTAGAGGTAAAGTTTCAACGACGAAGACACGAAAGGTATAATTTTCTGAAAAGGCTACTGACTTTTCCATACATTCGTTTTGCAGTGGGTTTTCAAGCGACTCAATTAATTCAATTTTTTGTCGTTTCATCGTTGAAATGTACAGAATCTGAGCCATTGGTATTCATGTAACGTCATAAAACATGTACTCGTGACCTACGACAAATTATACTAAAAGGTTTGATATCACTCGGTTTTCATAATAATTTCTCCCTAACATCACCTTTATCTCTTTTGTATTGCGAGATCATTTTACATAGTTTTATTTTTTCTTAAGTATTTACCCTTAATCTCCTAGTTTCTGACAAATGACAATCACGATATTAATGAACTAAAAGTTCAGGTTCTAAATTTTGTCGAAGTTTGAACAATTTTGAATTTCCGTTTGAAAGTTTCAATTTAGTTCACTTGCTAATGTTTGTCAAGAAACTTTGAACTCTCTTTAGCTTCCATTCATCTTTACTAAGAGTGTGCATTGGTACCATGAAGTGGATTCGTAATAAGTTTAAAATTTAGCTACATTTAATTACAGTAGAAAAGACCCTTCACACTGGGGATAATTTGAACTTTATATACATATCAGTCAACTAGGAAATGAATTTAGCTTCCTATTTTCCAGTCTGGAAAATAAGTCCAACTTTCATATTTCATAAAATTTAGTTACAAACTTTTATCGGCTTCTGAATTCAAGTAATTTCAGTATGACAAAAAAAAATATTTTTGATCGATTTCAACAGTTGCAGAATATTCCATTGTAGGAGTATAATGAGTTAATAATTCACATCACCTAGTGTCTTTCTAGGCATGGCTATTTCTACTGTGGCGCTTAAAGTGTGACGTAGTGGAAATCAAATACCAAGAATTGATTTTTCAAAAAATATAGACACCACATTTTTTTCCTACGATTAAAACTGTCGTCTCGAAGAGAACACACTTTTCGTGTGACATTTGAAAAAGGAAACTTTTAGAATCGACGAAAGAACGGTCGTAAACCAGACGGTGCTATTCACCAACCCGTCTCGAGCTAAATCCTTCCTTTCGCGTCTCCAAATACAACGTCTGACACGTGAAATGCTTTAACTACTGCGGCAGCACAGTGTTTCAGAACGATTCGTCACAGCTGCTTGCGTCCAGTCGGGTCTGACATAAAATAAATGCATTAAGTTCTATTTTTGTTGTGGCACATCGATCGTGAAACGCGATGTTCTACAGTGTCTGTCACCTATCGCATTTACGGACTGAAAACTGTAATCGTCGAGCGGAGAAAATCAATTTTTCGAGTATTCCCTCGTTTCGAAGTCGATCGGACTGATATTCGCGACTGAAACACAACGTTAAACCCTATTTCGTGATCAATCAATTCGAAACTTTTAATTATCCGTGATGTGTGAAAGTGATACTTGTGAGTATACTCGAATAAGTATATATATTTTGAAAGACACATTTTCTCACTGCCGAAATTCCTACCAGATCCTGAGAATATTATGTAAACTTCATAGAAGAAAGAGTCCTGACGAGTTTGCTGATATGATTACCCTGTCCGTTTAGCCGGGACGTTATTAACATAATTGTATTTGTCAGCACCTCGCAGAAAGTGCCTATCTTCTCTCGGCCTGTTGTTGCGAAAGATTGCTTTAAATTGAACGTCCCTAATGGAAGGTTATTTTTCTTTTGAAATTTTCTGCTGAAAGGAAATTGTTGCTGCTCCTCCAGCAATATTGTTCCTTACATATTATGCGTCGCCTTTAAAAAATACATACAAAGTTCGAAAAATTTAATACCAAATCATTAAATTTCGAAATTTATAGTCTTCTGGACATCAAATGCAATGCAAATGCAAATGTGGACTATTGTACTTTTTTTATAGTATGCCAGTGCAATATTACCTATAGAAACGTCGAAAAAAAATGCAACGTACCAAGATTAGTATTATAAACGACCACCATTTTCATATGAATGCTTTGTACGGATCAAAGCCACTTTAGAGTCGTACTGTATACCAGCTTAAATAAACGACGAACGTGGAGTTATTTGTAAACCATACAATACTAGTAGAATGCGCAATGGTAGTACAGGATTAACGTCGGTCGGATTAACGTTGTATAACCGGAGCTATCCATCTGAGTTTCTAACAATTCGAAACTGAATGGCGAGTGGCTAGAAGAGGCACAATGTGTTTGACTTTACTCAAGATTATCATTTCTACACCGTGGATGTTTCATTTCGTCCGGGGATGAATAAAATAGCAAAAGGAGGACACCGATTGTCTTTCTGATTAATGGTGTTTGAGAAAATAAATCGTCAACGTAGAATTACCTTTTTTGAGAAAATCACTCCATCGATTAATTTTCAATCTTAAGCTTCCATCGCGTTATAATAGTGCTGCTGTTTAAGATTTTATTTCTTTTTTTGTATGGGTTCTTTTGAATTTTCTACGATGAAATGAAATGCATTAAGTACCGTGTAAGGAGATGTGATCGAATTAACGGTATATTAATTCACGCGTTCATCTGTACAATAATTCGAACTGAAATATGCAGTCGATGGTTTGATTAGAATCACCCATAATACGATGGTGCATTCAGATATCCAGCATTCATGCAAATAAATAGTGCTTGCATCAGTATGAAATTCTTTCATCCTTTCAAAGAATTAAAGCCATTGGCGTAAAATTAAACGAACGCGTTTTAATGGTTTTTACGGGGATACCTCGCATCTCTGAATCGTTGAATTTTCGTTCGAAAAAAGAGAACAGCTTTTGGATGTTGAACAGATGAAGCTTTAGTCGATTACCTATAGCCTTCATCTACACACATCTACATTCAACCTTCCTCGTACGATTGTCACAAATATTCTCTTTTCCCGGATAAATACCCGATAACGTGGAGACAGGTGGACGTCAGCGTATTTACCTGAACATTTTGATTTGTGAACTGTCCAAACCAGACAGTCTGTGAATCATCTGATACTACTGTACGAACGATTCAAATAGAAACGAAAAATTTGAATTCGAATTTCGTTCTATTCTATTCATCGTCCTTTCAATTCTGTCCACTTGTATGATTATCCAGCCGAAAGCATAGAGACGGGTAGGAAAGCTATCAGTTTCGTCTCGGCTTTATCTCAAATCCAAAGGTAGCTTTCGTTTTTGTTGTGAAAATGACGTCCAGTGTGTGATACGATGATATTCTTGTTATGCCTACTTCCGTTCTTCCTTTCAGTCGTCGAAAATATCCAGAAAGAGGGTGATAATCGACGATTTCGTTCCTATTTCGTTTCTACACACGTTATGCATTGATTTTTTTATCGTGGCAGACAACACTCTTCAATTTGATTCTTCAAAGTTTGGAATCATTTATCCCTGTGTATTAATATGCAATCTTCTTCTAATTATTCTGGAATAGAAGTTAAAATTTCCGTCGAAAATCCCCGTTTCCATAAGGTCATTGAAATAAATTTTCCATCAGATAGAAGTAATCATCCTACGTTCTCGCTTTCCTCCAGAGTATCCTCGTCTCTTCGGGTTCCATTTCTTGCGCAATTTCCTCGCAGCGGATGACGAAGAATATCCTTGACACTGTAATCCTACAGTAATGATCATTTTGTCCTTGAAAATTGAAGGTCTCGATCGATAGCTGCTCTTTAATTGTCCAGTTTCACATTTATCTTCATCCGAACAATAAATTTCAAATTAGAAGTCAGCAATGGATTAATTTGCGTAGTTACAGTTTACTAACGAGGGTTGAAGAGACACGTTCACGCAATTTCTACGCGCAATATTCGTTCTCGTCTGGCTTACGCACATTTATCTTTGCCTAAAAGAACTAGAAAAATCTGTCTTCCAAAGGAGAATTGAGAAAAATCTTAGCGAACATCAGACGTTGCTATTCTTTCCAGAATTGGCCCGAATTCCGTCCCATTAAACCTCATCGCACCTCTCTGAAGCAGCACAGATGGAAACAAATAGATGTCAGGGAGGAAAATTGGAGAAATTTGTGGGTTGAAAGGCTGAGAGGATAGGCAGGAAAATCAAGAAAGGATTGCCACTGTTTTTACGAGCTAATCAAAACGATATTTTCCGAGAGTTCGACTATATTTCAAAGGTATTAGTTTCATTAGGAGTTTGATAGGTCGTTCAGATTGAGTCTTAAGGATTGTATGTGTATGATACAAGTGTATTTGCAGGATAATAATTTAATCTTTGACAAAACTTGAAATTAATTCACGACCCATCAATCCGGGAATAAATTAATGTTACGTCATTGAAAATTAAATGAATCTTACCTCTTTGTTTATTTACCATGCGCTCGTTGTTGCATTAAATTTCCATTAGTTGTAATTCCTTCCTCCATAATTTTAATCATTATTCGTCTCTATGGAATCATGAAACATTCAAAGAAATCTGGTTCTCGTTGATAATATTAATTCATGTCTTAATATCATGTATCGAAATAAGTTATTGGAACAGGTGTATCGACTTTGAAAGCTAAGAATTTCATTCTCCCTCGTATTGCAATTATCAGTTAATGGATCTCGTCATTCAACCGGCACACGTTCCATTTCGTGTGCTATTGCACTTGTGCATGCCATCAATTTTATTTGCTATAAAAGTATTCTATTTTACCGCGAGTGTGCTGCTATTTTGTGATTGTTATATAGAACGATATCCTATCTAGATATTACAAGGTACACGAACACGTAAAATATCAAACTATTGTTAAATATGACGATGAAGTACAAGCAACAACTACAGTTTGATTTATCGTAAAATTGAATCGTTATTCCCAAATTGATAGCAAAATCTCATTAAGTTTTAACCAAAGAGCGACATCGATGAAAATGGAAATTTCATCCAGCTATATGTCCGTGGAAGTGTATGACAACCCGAGACACTTTGCACGATGTTTAATTATTAATGCGATTCTTCAGCGAGCCACGTTTATCCAAGGTGACGACGGTATATATCATTCTTCAAACCGGCAACAGCTTGTTCTTCGAACTTTTGATTTAAGATCATGGCAAAGTTTCTCTCAAGGTAGCCACAATTCCAAGAACACGTTCGTTTCACTGCTCTTGACTTTCCTCCCCAGTGCATGAAACTTTAACGTTAAAATGATTAATTGACGATTCGAAAATTACCGGGGAACTCTTTTCCATATCGTTGATAATAAATTGAACGTGACTAACCAACAGTTTGTTGAGTCAAATCATCATTGGTAGCGACGATCAAAGTGAAATAAAAAAACAAAAAACAGGGTACTTGATCGACAACGAGAAACATCGTCTGCGTCCCGTTTGCAAAACCCTGTTCGAGACGTGCCTTTTATACTTCAATTTACTATTCACGATCCGGCGTGAAATTGCATGAATAATGGAATCGAAATTCCGTTTTTCGTCTCGCCATTATTTTCGGCGCATTATATTTCGGTGGAAACCAGATCGAAGTGGCTATATTTAGCGGGCGTTGTTTAAATTGAAGTTTTTCAACCGCACCATCCATCTTCGTTCAATTTTTATTCGACTTCTGACGTTTCATTCAATCATCTTGGTATCAGGAGTTGTCTCAAGCCGAGTTTACACGCTGGTGCAATTTGCACCAACTGATTTACGCTTACAACTTTGGTTTATACAATTGTTTTAGTTTGCTAATTAATTTTACTTGGATAAGGTCCGGAATATATTGCTTCGTCGACAGTACCTCTGTCGTTTTTTGTTGTACAAGGTATCTAAGTTTTGCTGCAGTTTGTGTAATTAAAACGAAACAGAGCAAAACTGAAGAAAAGGGTGTTTTTAAAGGAAAATTCGTTCATTTGAACTTGATCAATTTCACTAAATTTCATGAAGGCTTTCCCAGCAAATGGAAGGATAACCCGCAACGCTCGTATCTTCTACTGTCGAGATAGAGTCAAGCTTGGATAGAGCAAATCTTACGGGACGATCGTTCACTGTCTGATAGCTGAGAGATAACGCGTGACACCGGAGCTTTGCTTCTCGGGAAATTACATTCCCCACCGGCTATCGGATTTTTAATAACTCAGCCCAGTCAGCAATCAAGCTTCGCAGAGGGTGCACGGTCGATCGTAATTAATGTACGCGTATTGGATCCATGATTCGCGTTAATGGAACGGAAGTTGCCTGAAGTATGTTGCATTATTTTCATTGTGATATGAAGGAAAGTAGAATTTCGTTTGAACTCGTCAAGCATTCTTGCGATATAGAACTTTTTTTTTTTAAACACCTTAAAGTTCTTTCGCAGAAGCAAGAAAAATTAGCGTATTCAAAGAGAAAGGTTGAAGAAGATATGAATATTAAATTACTATCTACTCGCTCATTAGGCGACAGTTTTTACTAATTAATGAGTCGTTTTTGTTCTCTTCAACAGTCACGCAAATGACATTAATCATACTCTGTTATAATCAGAGCTTTTCCCAAGCGCACGCTTTCTTCTCGCTCAATTGTGTTAATCCTCTCGCTGTTAAACGAGGCATGTAAACGTCGTACACCGTGGAAGGGTTAAAATTCTAAAATCGAAAATGGCACAGTTCGACGTGCACGTATCTGGGTCGTTTTAATGGAAGGCAGTTTATTACATGGCTGGCGTGTCCTGTGCCCTGCGGGAAATTGAGTCGATACTGTTGATTATTTTTGCCACACTAATTGTACGTATGAAGGATCGCGTTTCGTGCCTGCGGACATTTTGCATGTTCGAATAAAAATATTTCGACGAAGAAGCAAACTCTGTTGATTAGATTGTCGCTTAAAACTTTGGCATAAAGTCTTGTTATCGATACCGTTTCCTCTTACTGGTTCCGTTTCGTTCCTATCCCTAGCCCGTTCCTAGCCCGTGATCCACGAGCCCTTAATTGCAAGAAACTTTTGATGAAACTTTGCAAGAAAATAAACTGAGTGAATTGAAGGCAATATAATTTTATTATTCATTTAACGACGTTTAATTCTTGTAAAGCATAACAGTGAGTCGCAGTATATACGGTCTTTTCTACTGTGCCATCAACATTTTAATTTCCGCGTTAGAAATTCCATTAAACAGTAATTTAATTTTTAATAAGTGTAATCTATTGTTCTTCTTTTCGCGTGTTTTATGACCTAACTACTGCTCTTGTTGTTTACATACAAGGACAGAAGGGTCTACGTTAAATTTTCTCTATCAAATGACGAGGAACTTCTTCCTTTAGCCCTGTCATCGGCTAAAATAAATCTAATTTGTACCCAAGAGTACATCAAAGCGTCAAATTGAATCATTTGCAGCGTACACTATATTCCTTTCGATGATGTTCGATTTTCGTTTATTTGCAGGGATGAGAAAATGCCCCAATGATGCTGCATCGAAGCACCTCGTCGCGACGCTCTAGGGCATCGCGGAATATGACGAATCTCAGCTACACGTCGACGATCGCTGGACCAAGAGGACGACGTGCTAGCGTCGCGACCGACAGACCAATTGATTTACCTCAAACAAGTCCACGCGGAACCATGGAGCGATCACCTCGAGGCAGTTTCGTGCCCGACATCGCTCTCGACACCGAAAACGATTACGAGGTTGTTCATAATTGACCCTTTGATCCTTTCCAATACGTTTCCTCCGTTACTCAACTCGTGACAAGTTGAACGGACAATAATCCCCTTTTCCCACATTTAACGCGTTGATACAGGAAACAACGTCTATATGAAATCGAATTCCACGTCGGTCTTGTTACGGTATCTCGACTGACGCAGTGCCAGCGGTCGCAAAATACGTATTGATATAATGACAGGGGTCGGGTAATACGAATTGACATTCACACATCGACTTTCCCGAACCACACTCGATACACGGTAGAACTTCGATAATTGCGCGAAAAGGGGTTTGAAAATTCCGCACGCGAGCCTCAAAGTTTGTCAATTAATCAATCGGTTCCATGAAATCTCCCGTTTATAACCTGTATAGTAAAGCGTGTTGCTTTAGCGAAATTTTAGGAAAATGCTCCTGAAATTATCCTACAGCTAATCCTAGAAATTATCCTAATGCTATCCTACATCAAAAGACGTCTACATTTATTTTATTTCTCTTCCGTCGGGGCCTTTCAGAGCACCACCCACAGGACCTTACCGGACCGAGACCAGTACGGATCACGAAATATGCTGAACCAAAAAATAAGTCGCAGCCCACGCAATTCTTTGGTGCCTGAAGATTACTACAGAGGTCCTCGGAACGGAGGACGCAGCCCTCGAAACAGTTTGGTCCCCGATCAAGGATTAGCACCGGACATGTTGTACGGTTCGCGACATTCCTTGGTCCCGGAAGGTCCATTGAGTCCCAGGAACTCACTGGTACCGGATGTTACGCACAACAGAAGCCCGCGCAACAGTATCGCTCCCTTGACCGGTTCAAGAACCTCCTTGATATCGGAAAATGGAAATCAAATTCCCAGTCGCAGTCCTCGCCACTCTTTGGTACCAAGTTCGTCCAGAAGCCCTCGCGGAAGTATCACGAACATGGAACTGGTAGATCGTAGCCCTCAGAGAAGTCCACGAGGTTCGATCGCCTCGGAATGCATGAATCAAAGCCCAAGAAACTCGATCGCTCCGTACGAGCAGATGCACAGGTCATCGCGCGGGAGCATTGGTATGAATGATGTACACAGAGGATCGATCAGTGCTAACGAGGATGAGACAAGGAGTCCGCGAAGGAGCATCAATCCTGACATTATCGATAGAACCCCCAGAGGCAGCTTCGATGGCTTGCCAGAGAGGAGGACCACAAAGGCGACCCTGATGACACAAGATCCGAGAAGGGCTTCGGCTGATCAAGGTAAGAACGCATGTGGTTGATTTACTGATGCGATCGGATATTAGATGATTTTACTATCTTAATTATTTGAAAACCTAACATTAATTTTGTGCATAAGAACACGATGGAATTCTATCCAATTCATTTGTATATAAGAAATTGCCTTATGTTCAGTCGGTCCATTACTATGGCCACGTTCTGCAGGATAATTCGTTAATGAGAAAACAGTATTTCACAGAAATGTTAAACGAGTTATATTAGTAAATGGATTAATTTCATTACTGAGAGTGTAAAACGGTGCAGCGGGATTTTCTAATTTTCGAAATAGTGGACGATAATACCATTTACCATGATGGTTGTATTTTTGAGGATATTAGACACCCGGTGGAGCATAGTCATCTCTGAAACGGTATTATCACGGTGAACGTGTATGCACGTATATGGAAGTTGGCAAGGGTGTTGAATTTTATCCGTAACACGCGTCGCATGGCAAATATTAAAATCGCTCGCACGTATAAATCCGTTCGTGACCCAGTCACCGATACCGCTCTCTGCTCAACGACATAATTAATTGTGTTAATGCTCTCTGATCTATTTCGAGCTAATAAGGATCAATGTATCGGCCGGATACGATTTAATCTTGTCCGTTCGTATCTTGGGAATCTGTGGCAATTCGATGCTCGTTATCGTTCGATCTAACCTGATACGTCGTCTCAAGAGGGTTGTAAATTTCATTCGTTCCACCGATCAGTTTCAAAGATCTTACACCACGGTTTTACGAACGATCCAAGGAAGGCCAGTTGAACCTGATAACGTATGATTGATTGGCTCAGATTGATATCAGATTTGATATCTTTATCCGATATATAGAGCGCACCAAGGAGAACTAATATGACATAATATAGAATAATTGTAATTATTCAAAAATACAACCATTTCATTTTTCAATTTAAATCATCCACTTACCAGCTTAATATTAATGGTTTCTCATTACTTTTCAAACTACATATTTTTTGGTTAAACAAAGCCTTCCCCATCGTCATTGAAAATTGGTCAGAAATAAAATTCGAGATCCATCAACGATTCCTCGTTTTCAATTAAGGAGTGGCGTATGTAGGAAAAGAGGAAATGAATGAAGGGATGACATGTCATCGATTAATAATTTACAGAATGTTGTTTACTACCAACTTGTAGGCGTGCTCTCAGAATAATCCAATAAATAGGAAGGTTGCGAGGGCAACGCGAGACAAAACTTTGTTACTCGAGAATACTCAACAAAGTCGATAAAATTGTCGATGCGTTAAGCATTACTGCGCCGTGCTTGCTCCTCTCCCGTTTCCGTGGTAATCGACTCTATTCCGCGAGAACAGATCAGGGATTCGTAAATTGAAAACGTAGAATTTATCAGCACGGAAGCGAGACACCAGTAAGTAAGCTCGTAGGGAGAAGAAAAATTAATAACCGGATTTCGTCGAGTAATCCGTGCCGTATCTTTGAAAACGACTCGCTGGAAAGAAGCATACGTGTTTCGTGTGGAATTATTTCTGTTCTTGGAACCTCATGGTCCAGATTACTTCATAAATCTCTTTGTACTTAATTTTACAAATGCGCATCACATTTAATCGTTAAAAGGAATTGGACCGAATAGATTTACCGAAGTACGCAAACACTTTTAAAATGACCCGATATTTCATGTTTTTTTCAACGGTATGAAAAACTTACTGGAAGGAATTAAAGGGGATCGTTTTTCTGACGTCTCGTCTCAATTTGTAGCGTGTTACTTTTATCGAAGACTTTGTAACACAATACACCACGATCCACAAAAGCTAGGTAGTAAAAAAAGATGCTGGTAAAAAAGGCAAGTGGTTTCAAGATTCAATTTATTTTTTGTTCTTTTTGTTCTTTATCACTTTTTGCCATGGATGTTGATATAACTGATATACATTGAATCAGTAAAAACTTTCTTTATTATTTGAATTGTCTGAGTCCATGATTTAATGATTAACCCTTATACCGTACTGATAAAGTGCTGTTTGATAGCACGCGAAAGCTATTTTGGGTGTAATTAAAGGATCCCCTAACGAGTTGGTGAATTGTTGTTTGCACAGGCATGAACGGCAGTAAAAACTCCTCCCCTTGCCGACTGAAGGAGATAAACTCCGGAAGCGTGAAGTCTGGCGGAAGCACGGTCCAGATCAACCTAGGATGCGGGCCAAGCACTTTCGAGGATTCAAGACGAGCCAGTAGCTCCGTCTCTCAGGTATGAAATATTTCTTATACAAGTAAAATGTAAAACAAACTTTAATAATTATTATTGTAAAGCGATCGAACGTATTCGATGCAAAATAGGAATAGAACCGTCTTATTTCTCTCTAATCCGTTACTATCGTTTCCCATTTTCCACAGTAATTTGTTGCACCAAAGATAAACGTTTTCGCTGTTCATCCGATGGTCGTATATATTTCGACGAAATATTTTCCGACAGTCTACTATTTACGATCGCCAGAAAATGTTTTCTCTTTTGGCTGGTTTATGGAATTCTGTTGGCGTGTAACCCCGAAACTAGCGAGCGGGTTTGTTCGTAACGATACGTTCGGCAATTTCACGATGGGATACGCGCGGGTATCCTTCATCCTGTCGCGTATTCCATGAGTTTCGTGACCTTCCCACCCCTTTTCCTATCTCGTCTGATGAGAAAATTTACGAACTATGTAACGAACTAGACCCAGTCCGAATATTGTGTATGGAATCTGCACGAAAAACCCGCAGGGACAGAAAAATAGCTGGTCGTAAAAAATACTGACGATCCTCGGTCACGATGAACTGCTTTCGGATCGAAAGGGTACTTTATAACTTTATAAAGTGACCCTTTACGTAACGAATATTTACGTTAATAAAGTGTAAATGGTGCTAATCAGAATCAACTCTGTTGATTTTCAGTTTTCGAACGACGAATCCCGTCGACTGTTCACCAACGGTCCCTGTGTACCAAAGAGTACCAAAGAAAATGGAAATGTCAGGGTGGTCACTTATGGTTCGGTCGTGTTTCAATTGAAAGATGCGAATTTGGAAGCAGACAACACTTGTGACTTCGTCCTACGTGCGCTTAAAGTGGTCAGCAGAACCAGGGTGGCAACAGGATGTCTGGTGTGCTTGTCTGCAGTTCCGGTTTCGATGTTGATTTTTGGTAAGTCAAAATTTTACATTTTCAAATGCTAAATCAGTCTCTTTTTATCGTGTACTGTTCGTTACGTCGCGATCACTGCGATAAACGATCTAACGCGAGCCCATAATGAAAATCAAGTAGTACAACCTACGATAAGTCAGACACAGAAATATTATTATCTTCCGCTGCGCGTAGCCTCAATTCGATACAATTTTGATTGTGAAGCAGACACGTAGAAGCATCAATTGAACCTGCTATTAGGGGAATCGTTCGCAGACCCCCACGTTCATTACCGCAATTAGCAAGCATGTTCGGAATATTTCAACAACCTCCTACGTACGGCTCGACTTACCGGCTGTCGTCGAACTAGTTATCAATAATTAGTCCCGCAGCTTTGCGAGATATCGCCGCTCTTGATATTATCGTCTGCCTCAGCATCTAGCTATATTCGTCCTCATCAGTGTATTTAATGACTGTCGCAACAGTAATAGAGGGAAAATCCTGAGAATTTCTTCGCGACAACGTACCTACGTGTACGTTTGTCGAGTCAAAGAGCAGAGGGCAATTTTTTATTAACCCTTTTGTAAACTGGCGTACTGCGAGCTTAGAATTAACGCGGGCCGAGAATTACCATGAATAAGATTCCTTTGTCGGCGTTCTCCGGATGGGAATGTATCTCAAGCTCCGTTTGTTGTACCAGAAGTAAATTGACGCGATATATCTTAGCTGGCAACATTGCTCGTTACACGTTCGCTTGATTCGTGAACTGCTTTCATAAGAAAAGCAGCTAACGGTGTATGAAATGCACGCGGCTGCAATTTGCATACGCTTGAACGTTAATGCGATGGAAATGCTCAGGCGATGGTGAAATAGTTTATTAACCTTAGTCGCGCTAATTCCGTTGGGTCAGCTTATCTGCTATAACTACGATATCGTAATTAGTGTAACGCTTATCGAAACGATAGTTTCCTATTCTAATCTGTTATTTTATGTTTCCTCGAGAAAAATTGGAGCTCAGTTTTATAAATTACTGATTAAATATTTTTCCTGTTTCATGTAATTCCGTACACGTGAGCAAATACTTTCAAACGATATTATATATTCTGCAGACGAATTATCGAGTTGGCCTCGTTTCGTCAGGTAAAGAGAACGCGAGTATCAGATACCGTCTGAACAGTGAACAACAAAGAAACTCGTACGATCAGAATTTAGATTCGAATCTGAAAGGAAACCTAAGCAAGGATGCAGGTACCGGTACTCTTATAGCCATGTCACGAAAAATCATTCTCATTTCGAGGCTCGAGGTTTCGTCAGAAGTTCGGGAAACACGGTGCTCGTTTAATCGACTCGGTCAGGTTTATGGCGCACGAATGCTTGACGTGCACTACTTACGATATGCAAGCCCGCTTCATTTTTCGCTAGGTATAGATTGTCGACGGTGAGAAGAGGCGGGGTAAGGCAAGTCGTTAGAACGGCGCATTCACCTGTTCTCCTACCCTTATAGAACGTTCTCCAAATCGATACAGAGCGGTGTCGGTTCGTAGAAACAGGAATTACCTTCGGTGAACGTTCGCACACGCTCTAAAAAATGTATCGTAACCAATTGCTTTGTTTGCATAGGGACGAGTAGAAAATTGTCTTTTAACCAAGATCAAAAATCTTTTGAAAGAACTGTTTCGACGCCTGTTTTGACGCCTGGGGTGATAAGAATTTTCCATTTGATTTAGCAAATATTACCTTGCTCATAAAACTTTGATCTTTCTTCTTCGTATTCTGTGCATTTGAAGAATTATTCAACGATTGTGAGTAAATAATTGCGTGTCAGTTGGGAAGAAGGGGAAAGATTATCGGTGCAAGGGTTCGCATGTTACGTTAAATATCGAAATAGGACGCGACACAGTGAGTGGAAGTCAGGCAACGCCATTATCGTTACATTATTCAAAGCAAACAGCGCGAAAACTTTTTGATATCGATCCCACTCGATTCGCTTGCTCCGTCGACGTGAAAAAAAGAAAACGATGGAGATGTCGTGGACAACGCGAGGAATCTCGTTGTGTTTCAGGATGGAAATTCTTCAACGAATGTCCACGGGAACCGAGAATACCGATTTACATGGTAATCGGCGGAACGTTCGGCTCCATGTTCATGACTTTGAGCATCTACTCGCAGATACGATCAAGAAGGCCAGAGGTGGTCATGGCGCAACCTCAAGAACCTCAAATCTCTTTCACGAAATTGATCACCGTCGTCTTATCGTTCTTCTTACTCGGCTGGTTCGTGATGGGTAAGTTTCGGGAGAAATTCAAGATTATTAGATTTTCAACCTTCCTGTACACGATTCTTTACGGTTCCTCCTGGTACCCGGATGACTTTTATCTTTGTCGAGTTTGTTTCTCGCGGGAAACGGATCGATTAGAAGCACGCTCAAGGCAGTCGTTCTCCACGTCCCGTGACCCGAGCGTGCTTCGTTTAACTGTCCTCTCATTTTAATCCTTTTATCGCGAACACCGTCTTATGTACGTACTTGAAAACATTTCGCATTTACTAGCATTGGTTGGCTTGAAAGGGAATTACAAAATGATTCATAGTGAGTATAAGGTTGGAAAGAACCGAGGATGAAGCTCAGATTCAAAATGAAAAACCTACACCGGTAAGAAAGTGTACAGTAATGCGTTTGCAGCTAAATTTATGTATTTTATGGTATATTATTTTTACCAAATGTCTTTCCAGTTATTTTAAAGCACGAACTAGAAAAATTGTTCCTTATCCGAAATAAAATGTGTATCTGTTGTACGCGTGAATATTCTGCGGTTCGTATAAATTTCATATACCAGGCCATACGTGTCGTAAAAGAAGCGAATAAAGTTTAGTTGCTCGTTTCGAATACTCGTGTTCCGCTGAAAGCGGAAACCGATCGATCGCGTTCTACTCGCGGGTAATTGGTCCGACATAGGTGATAAGTTGCTTCGATGCAACCTAATTTTCGTTCGTGATAGCACGTGGTCTACATAAGCGGCTCGCGGCTACGTTTATACGCGTAATTACTTCGATCCGAATGTAACGAGCATCTAATTTCAACTTTGCTGCTCTACCTTTTTACAGGTAACACAAGCGACTCGTTATCGCGCTCCATTTTAAAGTATTTGTACCATTTAAGATAAAATTAAAATTTAACGTGACTCGCTAATTTTCTGTTTTCTGATTGGTTTGTCGTAGGAAATTTCTGGATTCTCAGCATCGAATGGCCAAAGAACGAGTCCACTTACTACGCACCGAACACTCATTGTAAAAATCGTTTGTATATATTCGCGCTGGTGCATTTGATCGTGATATACGTGGTGTTCGCGATCACGTTTCTCGTGATAATCGTGTTGGCTTCGTTCAGAATCCTGGATTGCCCTCTGCCGGAAAGGTAAGCGATTTAACAAGCATCGCGAGTTAGAAATGATCGATGAGTGGAAAAATGATCGCGTTGACTTGTCGACGGCGCGATATCACGATATCATGGAACTATGAAATTCGACGAACATGATTTGTAGTTTACGATACGATCAACTGTCACGTCCTATATTCGTCCATGCAAACTCGTATACGCATTGTTTTTAATGATTTCTGACACGTGTATCCTCGACAACAGTTATTATAGATACGCGTACGTGCAAAGGATTAATATTTTACCGATTTGATAAATAATTGATTACAGCCTACTTGTCACTTCCACAACATTTCAGCGTGCCGAACACTTTTCAGGTATAGTCTAGGTGCAAAATAGTAGGTCAACGAATTTAGTCGCGTGTACGCGCTGGAGGCTCATAAATACCAAAGAGGTCACGCGCTCACGATGAACCAAGCGTTTTCCGTTTCGCGTGTTCACGTAGAACCATCGGTTTTTGCTCCTCTCGTTTCCTCTTATCTTCGCGTTAACCGTGGATTCGCGTGATCGGAGAAATCGAGAGAAAGAATTACCCGACACGCGCGTCCAACTTTGTTCGCCGACTGACCTGGTCGCGATTAGCATCGACCACGAGATTCTGGCTCGCGCCACTTTTCTTTCCGCGCTAATTGCCGCGTCGTTGTGGTAAACTCGTTTCGATGTTTGCGTGTTAGAAAACCCTAATCGCTACCAGTTACAGTTGGCTTTGTTAATTATAATAGCTGCGATATTTAGAAGAACAACCTTGCGTTTGTGTATAGAATATATAATCTCGGTGTAGAATGTTGAAAGGATTTCCGTGTTTGCAATTCAATTTTCGCGACTATACGTCAGCCTGTTTCCATTCTCCTTCTTGCAGATATAAATAACCACGGCGGTCTAGCTGTTTGAGAGCTGCGGTACCCGAGGAAACGTGGACGATCTGCGTGGAGGGTAAGGAGAAATGTGTCGTTCAGAGGCACGCTTTGAAAACTGTCGTGGAACAGAACGAGTGCAACACGGAACCGAATTTCGCTAATGTTTCTAACGACAAAGTTGCTCCCGAGTCTATTCCAGAAAAACGTGATTTCATGTCCTCCTGTATTAATGGAAATGGAATGCAGTCCGAAATGAATACCGACTACAACGTTGAATTGGAGAAACAGCAAAAGGTTGAAGCGACTTTTGCTTCGAGTATACACGAAGTTGCCCCATAATTCGTCGTGACTTAGTCGTTCAAATCGTAATACAAGATCGTAGAGAATAATTGTCGAATTCAAAAGTGCCATGACTCGGAAGAAATTCTTTGACAAAATGAAGATTCTCTTTAAAAAAAATTGAAAAGCTACATAGATCAGACTTATTCGGAAAAACAAGAATTTTTCGCAAACCCAAGGGCGGTAATGGATACGTTTAGAGCGTCGATATTCTGTGTAGGTGGGCAAAAACCATGCGTTTCTCGAATTTGTCGACAGAATCGTATCTATCGTGGCTTTCGTGGAATTCAACGAAATACGTTAGCAAAGAGGGAAAATTCTGAACGAAACCCTGACCGTGTTACGTATCGTTCGAACCATCCAAAGCGGAACCGAGCAAAAAGAAAATCGAGAAGGCTCAATACCAGAAAAGAGGGGATTATGGAAGGAGAACGAATCGAGTTCGATCGATTTCTGGAAAACGAATGGATGAGAAAGGTTATTGGTTCTTTATTGCAACGAGACATGGGTGTATACGTATGTAACGACCTGCCACTCGATCTAACGTCCGAATCCACTTGATCGAATCGAATTCGACGATATACCGCGGCTGCCAATGCGGATATACATATATATATATACGAAACATCCTCGACAAGGTTTCCTTTCAAACGCTTTAATGCGGTGAAAGAGAAGAAAAGACATCCGAACAGCTAACGAAGCAAACGCAGCAGAAAATTTGTCACGGGATTGCTGCAACTTTTCATTTTCTATTTTTCTTCATGTATGTTCTAAGGGTTTCGCGAAGCGACTCGGATACCTGACGCTGGGAGAAATTACGTAGAGGGTTCCCTGAAGAGAATTAGCAAAAGGAGAGTTTACATGATGGAGTTTGAGGTTGCAGAACATCCAGGAGCTTAATGGTGAAAGGGGTAGACGATTGCTTCTCGACCCCTAATGCGTAATGTTTTTTGGAGAACTTAAAAGGTAAGCGACACGCTTTCGTTGTTCCTTTGAATGCTTCCGGGTTCGTTCGAAAGCTTACGCTTGCTCAAGCATATATCGAGCTCGGTATAATACGTGGTAAAGTTCACAGAAAAGTGTGTACACTTTTTTGTCAAAATGCATACCTTCCCCCCAGATTTATTGTCGTGCTTTCCGTGCATATCGTCTCGATGACGTTTAATTGTTACGTGAAAATCCGTACAAAGAGATTTTGTTGTACATACTACTTTTTATAAATGTTTTTATCGGCGGTTATGGGGTTCCATTCATACTGTTTGTCACGCAACTGATGCCTATGTCCATCATCTTCCACAAGGCATCGCGTTGTCAATTGGTGTCAGCAAAAAGTTATGTGTTTCTTTCGTGTATCAGCTCGATGCAATTCTCTAAAGCCTAACTAATAATATGTTGTCTGTACACTAATTTAAAAAAAGAGATCGTGTCGTGTTGTGTCGTTCCTTTCATAGTTACATATGGTAACGCGTGATCCGTAATAATCCGTTCGAAATGCCATCCCAGAATCCAAAACTTGATTCTCGTCTGATTTACAACTAAAGTAACATAATACTAACTACCGTCGACTAAAAAAAAAAAACGGGACACGAAGATGTCCCCGTAAGGAAGAAGAGAAAGAGATAAATAATTGTCAATTAAATCAATGCATCGGAGATTTCATTCCATTGTCATGGAACACGTATAACCGATGACAATTTGATGTACACACATATATATATATATACATGTTCTATATATATATATATATGTAAATATAAAAATATGCATACAAGCTGATACGTTAACGTAATCGTTATCAAAGCATCGACCAAATCAGAATGGGAGAGGTGATAGATATCAAAAATGAATAGTGAATAATTTGTATTTCTCAAAAATTATCCACTATCTATTTATGATAATTGATTAAATTTGAAATTTCATATGATAGGTGTTAACACGTTCACTGTGAACTTATGATCGTAGATATTCGACGGATGAATGAAATAAGTTAAAATAATATGAACTATGATATAAATAGTAATAAGAATGGTAATATTAATTATGGGTTCGCAGTGAACGCGTTAAAAGAAAATTGCGTTCAGGAAGCGTGAATCTCGTTTGTCATCCAAATGACAATGTTTGATAGAAGAGTCATCGAGACACGTTCGACGTCCATGATCGCGAGACGATTCGAAAACGGGTCCATTCTTAATCGTCCGTACAAATAGATGTTACCGATCTGTGCCAATATTTCGGCACGGATCATCGTATTAATCTGTATCGTGTACACTTTGTCGATGTAAATGTGTGTGAATCGTCTCCTGTTAGACAATTGTCTTCGATAATCGTGATCGTTCTTCTGATTCGTGATGAAAGTTGCGAATAGATCATCAAAATTTCAAATATTTTTTCCTTTAATTATTCGTTCTCGTTTTGATTCGTTTAGTTTAATTATCCATTCACATTCAAATGCACGAAGCTGGAAGAAAATAATAAAACGCGTTTAATCGGTGCAGAGATTATTTTATTTTCGGGAAATTCGAATGGTACGGAGTAAAATTATATTTTATTTCCAATCAATCGAGCGCGTACACCCACGTCGATTTTACGATTTGCGAATGAATGTAACCTGGCAAAATATCGTTCAGTAAATAAAAGTCTGAGAATCTCGGTAAACAAACATGAACGATTTTCAAGAATCAACAATGAAATGTAAACTGATGAATCAATGAAAACAAGTATCAATGAATGCGTGGGAACAACTGGTGGGTGTAACATATAAAAAACAAAGGAACAGAAGAAACGATCAGTTAATGAAACGCGTCGAAACAAGGGGCAAGATTATTTTACATGACACACATATACACTAATTGCGTAGATGATGGGAGCAAAGAGAATTTGAGGGAAAAGTGACCTGAATTGCAGTTACGTCTGTACTTTATCGCATGTCCAACGTTTTGAAAAAATGCTGTCAAAAATATGGGACCACCTTTTAATGCTTATAAAGAAAAAAAAATAGAAAAATTAAATTTGTGGTGCTCAAATGCAATTTGCTAATCTGTCAAAAAAGTGAACAACGTTTAGCGAATATTTGACTGGAAGGAAAAATTAAATATCAAAAATTAATTTTTCTCCATCGATATAAAAGTCACAAAAGATTTTAAACGTTTTTCAAATTTTAATTTGGAGGTGCCATTGGTGGTCCCCAAATTTCAGCCAGCAGTAGAAAATAAATGTTCCCTTGAAATCTCGCGAAACGGCGTTTCATAAGAATCTTTCACAAAATAACTAGAGTAAGAGTAATCGTATAAGTGATTTCGACAAAGGTTCGCTCGCAATTTATTTACCAAACGAATGCTCAACTTTCTTCGGCACTCGATTGTTTCTGCAATCTTTTTTCATGGTTTCGTTCGTATCATGCGACTAAATCGCAGACGTAAGTGTAGCCATCGAACCTTTTCGATTCAGTAGTCGATGAATCCTTGTTTGTATCCCGAAGAGTCAACGAAACGTACAATTCTGATAGTTGCGATGATGTTTCACATAGCTGGAGCGTATTGAAGTCCTTATCAGTTGTGTGCGAGGTAGGCACACGCATTGAATGATCAATTTAGATCATCATCGTCATTCGCATGCGTGTGCACGTGGATGCATGGAATCGCGAACGTGCAACAATTGCTAGAATTTCGACAGGCTTCGTACGGGCCTGTCAATTTTCCAGATAGCACCAATGAAAAATCGTGGAAACCTGGTACGATCAAAATTCACGGTATACCATTTTGTTCTGAGAAAATGCTACCGAGCAATCGACGAAAAACTGACTCGATTCGCTAGAAAGTTGAATTGAGGCAACTCTGATAATCTGATGAGAGTCGTCGAGCAAAAACGAATCGCGAGAAACTAAATATTCTCTGGCAGATGAGAATCTCTGAAGTTTCAATTAAAACATTGCACGACAAAGATGAAATTAAACCAGGGTACATGCGTTCACGATTTGATTTAACGTTTCCACGAATCCCAATGGCTGATAAAATGGACGTAGTGGTAGGTGTACGTATCCAATTGAGTCGAGAAAGGGAAATTTTGTTATTCAGCGAGCGACCAAGCTACGATAACTTTCCTTTTCATGACTTTTCCCGCTAGATTATAAGGATTAACAATTGTGTTGATATATCTAATGTTAACGTGTCATTGGATTTATATAGAATAGAGAGCTTATTTATTTTTATACTGTATGGTTTGATAGCGTCCAATATATTTAATTAAACAACGACGAAACATGCTATTTGTTATTATCGCGATGTTTCTTCGTTTCATCGTATTTGAACAGGTCCCGTGCCACCAGTGGCCCACATTGTTTATTGCAAACATGATTTTAATTAAATGAGATATCTCACTGTTTGGTTTAGCTCTAGAAGTGAAACGAATACATAACAAAAATGTAGCAAATTCGATATTGGACGAATGTTAACATTAAGAAACACTTATAGCCTCTACATAATTTGTACTTGTAAAGGGCATAAGTACTTTTTAAAAAATAGGTGGCATGGAACACTTGAATTTAACAGATTGATTTCACCAATAATTAACGACCGTCGTATAGCTAATTCATTATCGTACGTGTATGTATAATATACATATAATACGTATCTATAATTATATGCGTGTGTCTCGTACGTAGAATCACATCGTGTCGTTTTTTCGTCGATCCTTAGAGATGAATACTTGAAACGCGTATTGTTTAGCCGTGTAATAACTATTTAGTAGTGATTAGGATAATTTGCACGCAATTGTGTCGCGAATTGTGGTCCAGGCTTTAACGTAGAATTCACCATCGTAACACTTACGAGTGTTTCCTTCTTTCGAGCCGGAAGTAGCATCGAGAACCGTGCGATCCACCTGTCAGGTTCAATTTTCGACTATCACCGTTACTCGGCGTATAAATGGTAACTCCTTTAACGTTCTTTAAATTAATTTCCTGTTTCTTCTTCTTCTTCTATTATCATTTGTTGGAAATGAAATGGTTCTCGTCGCTGTTTACCGAATCGATCGAAAACTATCGCAAACATCGATTACATTTTTCTATACCATTTGCACTGTTCCTACGAACAACTGTGAATCGTATCGTATCGATATATACCTCACAATCGTCCGTGTGTAAAAAGAAATTAAAAAAGAAAAAAGAAGGAAAAAGAAAGAAAAAGAAGCGATCGCGTCGTGCGCTAAATCGACATCGAAAACGGTACCTTCCCTTCAATGTATGGCATCAATTACGATGTCGGGATGTTCCCGACGCAACTGTTAATTGGACCGTCCGGTTAATATCAGCGTAAAACAACGGAATGGATAGATACTGATCAACGGTATACGTTGCGGGAAACGTGTACGGGAAAGTACTCTGCGATTACCAGATAACCTCGTGCCGCTATATTGATTTTCTTGGTCGATGGAGGACGCCGGAAGAACGCTTTATCTACTTCCCCTTTTATTAAGAATATCGTCGCAAGGAGTGTAAGAAATGATGACGCTTGTTTCTAAAATATGGGCATATACCAAACAACTTATCGTTCGAAAATTAACACCTCCATGTGAACAGTGATATTAATTTCGGTATAAATTTCAGTAAACCTACAAAATATTAATTCCATCTATTATTAAAATAAATTTTCAATCTGTCTGTATGTTTATATACATCGATGCCGTCGATAAAGCGTTATTCGAGCGAGCACGACGCACACGCTTTCGTTAGTCCCTCTCATTGACCATTAAACGTTCATTAAATGTTCACTCATTTTCTCCAAATACGAACGGGTCCTCGTATCGGGTCTCCCGAGGGTATTTTATCTGTCTGATCAACGAACAGCAACAAAGTCGCTCGAACAGTAGCGAAAGAGATCGCTCGCTGCACTGGGAATTATCCTGTTCAATGACCCAGCGGAACATTCGGATCTCGCAGAGGTATATCGATCGCGGCTTAATCAAAGTGCATTCGATTGCATCGAGGAGGAGACTTCGAATCGTGGACTCGTTCCGACGTCAGTTGCATCTACGACGAAGACTTCCGAGGGTCCAATCACTGCTTTCGAATAACCATCATCAGCGAGAGACAACATTCTTATTGAATAATACACTGCTTTCCAAGCAACAAATCGCATTCAAATCGCGTTCGAAAAATCAGCGATCAATGATGGCAGGATGACGTCGCTTCGAGATCGACCTTAATAGGTGGTTGTAGAAAGAATGACCAACCCCCAAGAGTATATCGAGAAATATTTTTTTAGAAACTCACCAGACGTTTCCAAGTACCAAGCGACTTTTTATCAATCGAGACCTCGAAGCGTTGATACATCCGATCGAGCGTTTGTAATTTTTCTGCAAAAACGTTCGCTGATTGTTCGAGCGATCGGGCTAACATATTGTCTAACGTAACATATCGCTTTTTAATGGTAGATGTACATCGATAACCGTTCTAACCGTGTTACAAGTTGTGGTCAAGTACTTGCTTACACCGAAGGGACGTGTTCCAAGAAGTCGTATGCATCTTCCGTGAGAAATGCGCGCAGTACTTTTTATTCCTTTTTTATGACACTTTATCTACGGGTGTATTTTTAATCTTAATGATTAATTGATGATTATTCGAGGAAGTAGGTTCTTTGTAGCATAATTTATTCTACTGGAAGTGTTAAATGCAGGCGAAACAATGCTTGTGGTTCATTATAATTCATTAGTGGTTGCGTACATAAATTGCCCGACGGTAAAGTGTTAACTTTACCGGTTACATTAGCGTGCTTATAATTGCATAACAGCATCGCGAGGCTCAGTTTCCTGGGAGTCGTTTCGAAAACTGTATAGCCCAGTTTCCTTTCGATTTTCAATAATTTAATTCCAAATACATCAAATATTTGATTTTTAAAATAACTGTTTAAAATAATATAATTAAATTACGTTTACTTTGATGAGGCTATATATTCTGTTGTATTAAACTGAACGTCTGACAACATAAAATTGAAAATACATCCAGAATGTCTATAAAAGCAGCTCGTCAATATATATCCGTTTGAAATAAATTCGCCAGCGAACTGCAACGTATTATCTGCACAGAACAGGCAAGGATGAGCTGCATATAACATCGGTGGTTTATCTCGCTGCATGTTTCGTTAAATTAAATTATCCTCGAACTGATGAATCCTTACCCAGTATATTCGTTAACGTGTATACAAAATACGGACTGCTCTGTAGCTCGCTAATCAAACGCGATTAGAATCTGCGCGTATTTCATTTACGTGATACACACACACACACGCACAGACACCTACACGATCCATAATGAAACCGAGGATAGCATAAGAGAAAAGAAACGGAGTAATTGAGAAAAAGATTGGAATGCGTTCCAATTGAATAAACTGAACAGTGCAAGTGCACGTTGATACATATATCTATTTCGTCGTAGAATGAAGAACGACTGGTTCGTAATTGGAAGACAGATTTGTTAATTGTACACATTAAGTTTACGACACTTTTCACCATTCCATTATGAGCAAAACGATTGTAAGCGGTATGGTGAACTCATATTGTGACCCATTTATAACGTAACCGCCGAGTACTGAGAATAAAAAGTGTCTAAGTGGTACATACCTGATGTGTACACGTATATCTCAGCCCTGAAAAGGTACGATCCTTCTAACCTAGACCATTGTCCATTTTCCAGCTTCTCCCTTCCCCTGGCAATCCATCGCAACGAGCTACCCTGATCGTCCCCTGTTATTGTTCAAGATGGAAGGTTTTAATGCAAGATCTTCGAAGGTAAGTTCAAGATTATTTGTAATTAAAAATATATTGGGTTGTTTAACAAATTTGTAGTGAAATTTAATAATAAGGTGGAGGTAATTTTAATGCACATTTTAGTAATCCTACGTTATGGTAGATATTTTTAAATCATGGTAGCTAAGGGTTAAATATAATAACTATCAAGGGAGTGCATTGAGTTTTCGCTCAAAACAGAATACGTAATAAGAAAAAGGGAAAGAAGAGACAGTACCCTTTTTGTTAGAAATCAGCTTGGTCCAGCGGACCCAGCGTTACGTAGTTACTGTAACAAATAGGGAATTCAATCTAAATGTAAATACGTGGCTGGAAAGGGGGAATTCCGGAAGGGACAAAAGAGAAAACACAGAAACATCCAGGGACAAACTTCGTAAAACACAACATTTTCCAACTTCCCTTGAACTTGCATCAATTTGGATGCTGTTTCCCTCTAACCTTCTTAGAACGACATTAAACGATCGCGAGGGTGTGCATCGTTTCCGGCGAAAGGAAATCGATGAAGGAGAATTCGATAGTGTCGCGAAGATTTACGAGGAATAGCAAAAGGAAATAACGTAAGAAGCGATTCGACGTCGAGGTTCAGCTGTTTCATAGACGTTTGCAAATTTTCGTCGGTCGTCATGGAAACTGTACCAACGGGATTACATTTCCACTTTTATTTCAAGACTGACACGTTTCGAAAAAAAAAATATTCTGATTGACCTTCGTGTAGTCTGAATTTTTATTCGTTCAGGCTGGGATCAAATCATCGCTATTTCAACGTTTTTCTCATTTCCCTCGGGCTCACTGCGAACATTGTTGTATATGTATATTGTTTGAGGGTGTTTCCTGAGACTTGGCGAATTCGTTTGCAAAACTACCTTGCTTATTATATTAGTTCGCTTTACATCATCCCTTTTTCAACGATTCTTTTTATCAAGGGTCTTGAGATCCACAATCCTAAACAAAGATCGACGGTTTCCGATAGCTACGTGAATTTAATATCACCCCATAACGTATTCGACGAGATCACTGAATATTTCCACGGTTGTTGGAACATCCTATTTAACCTATTTCCATCGACAGCAGTACAGATGACAACATTAGAGTTAAACGACTGCTGTCCTTTAGACTCGTGTTTCCCTTGCGAGTAATTCGAGTGGCTGCACTTTAGGGTTGACATTCGACGATTTTATTCGAGCCACAGCAATTCTATTCCCGTCACGCGACACATGACCTAGAAGAGGAAAAAAAGGACTCGGCGACAAAGGTTCCTGTCCAAAGAAGAATACCTGAAAGAGGCGGACATTAATTGTCGTCGACGTACACACACTCGTGAACGTGTTCGCTCCTCTCTTGACAACCATTTAATCGTCCTGCCTAACGTTATTGCGGTCGATCAATTAAAATTGTGGGAACCATCAGGATCAAGTAATTTCGATGCATAATTGTTGTTCCTGGTTATCACTGAAATCGTGCGATAGACCGCGGTTTACCAGGATTATTATGATTTATTATCGCAAGTGCATTGCGTAACATCAGTTTCCCTCTCTAGTATAATTTTCATTTTATCGCACGAATTATGGACACTACAATTTTCGTCGAACAGAGAGCTGGTTTATCAAGTAAAGTTTCCAAAGGCACATAGAATCGTTCGAATTACTTAAAGGGTTACTTCCGTCTTGTCACCGTCGCGTATACGGCAACTAGACAAGCAAAACGATGGGACTTTAATGTTCTACGGAATCGTCGAATCAACTCGATGGAACGGATTATGGAAATTTATTCCTTGGCGTTTCGAACCGGGTCAAGGTCGACGGAAGTCGTGGGGTTGTTCTCACACTTAAAACTCCCGAACTTTCGGTACTCGCGTTCGAGTTGCTGAAATCAGATGTTAATATTTATAAATGGAAATTTCCCAAGTAGTACGTCCAATTAATATTTCCTGAACATAGTCAGACCTCGTCGACGACGATTTCAATCATACTGAAATTTCGAAATACCTACCAGATTGCTTCATAAAATTTGCATTCACGTTAAACAGGGGTTCTGCTACGTTTTATTACTGAAATCACTTCATTCTGAAAAAGGTTCGTTCGTTGATGTTTAAAGAGGAACGATCACGAACATAAGGTGTATGCATCGCTGGGGGTGCAATCAGTATAATCAACAACGAATGATTTTCATGAATAGTGAACGGAATCGATGTTCCATAGACGGGAGATCTTATCAGGAAAAGTTAATATCCTCTCCGACGCGGGGTATACATACGTTCAAACTTGTGATTAAAGAGGTAATGCAGTACGGTATCGCATTACCGCCATATTGGCCGATGTGCAACAACCGGTGCAATCTCTCGACCCCAGCACCTCTGGATGCTGCATTGTATAGAAAGTTTTTCTATTACAGGTCACTTAGTGGACCATTAACTGGCTTTAACGGCTGCCCTGTGTCAAACGGAAACGGCTTTACCTAGTTAAAAGTAGTTGTTCCGAACGCTGATCGCTTGGAGGATAAGTTTGCACGCTCGATGGTGTAGGATGATAAGGAGAATTTCGGAAACCCGAAATTCGTAGTGATTTAATGATAACATATGGTGGTAATTACGAACAACACTTGATAAAATTTAAATCGTTCTTTCATTAATTTTAAAATATTAATGAAAGACTAGTTCGACATGCAACTCGTGACAATATCTCTCCAGTAATCTTTTCGAATCTTTTACCATTTATCTCGGAAGCCTGGCAAATTGGACGAGCGTATTTCTGACTGAAAAATTGAAAGTTTCCACAATTCTCCAGCTTTCAGAAGTCACGTACAAACCCTGACACTGTTATCTCAAAAAGGGGAAAAAGTAAAGTGTCCGCTATGAACGACGAACGCTCTTCGAATCGTGAATTTGATCAGTAGTCGACTTATAAATATTTTTGCTTGTTCCTGCAAAACTATATTCACTGCCGTTGGCCCATGGTTTATCGCGTAATCTGGCATCTGCCGAAGTGCGCAACGTTCTAATTCAGTTACTAAATAACGTCCAACGGGATTCGGAGGGTTAAACGACGATGTCAAAACGAATTAAGTCTTTTAGATGAATGTTAGACAGCAACGCTTTCATTTGAAAGCTGGAGATTTCTGCAGATGGGCGATCGCGATTGCGTTCGTGATCCAACGTCGATACGTCGAGCCTGGTGTCCAAAGAAACCGATGGATCGAGGTTTGAAAGGGCACATTGTTAAGGAACAGGTAAACCCTGGAGGCATCGACAACGCGTACAATGTTCTGATATCGTGGCCTATGCTTGTTACGTCGAATTTCTCATTGTTCCCTATGATGACATTTACCCTTTGATGAATCGATGCTTCTTCCTCGAAAACGAACCAGAATCAAGATCGGCTGTCCTCGATAAATTGCCTGACACACTATTTACCTAAAATCCATTCTACCGTTTCTATCGTTAACGAGTAACTTAGTTTAGTTGTGTTATTTTTGTTTTGCAATCGTGTACTCGTTTCGTTTGTCGAACAAAACTCGTTAGGAAATTTGTTTCAACGCGTTAAATGGACATGTAAAGTTTCCACTTGTTACCTTACCAAATTAATATAATTGTTTTTCTCATGCCGACGGGAATAGATAGAAGTCTGTATTAGATTTGTGTAGCGAGTAGATTTGAAAAGTTTCTTTTCACTCCAGATACTCTCGGGGATTATGAGGGAAATGCGGATACTAAGTTTAGAGTTCAAGGGAAATGCGCGATCACAGGCTGATTCATTGCAAATGACACCAGTAAACACGTGGCTGATGGTTGCCTTGGATCTCCTGCCTTGAATGTTGGTTGTCAGTTTGTTGGAAATTCTCTCGCTCCACTGAATACTCGCAGTTCTGTTACTCGCAGTTATTAGAAACGCGAGGTGAAACAGGAGCAAACTTGGTAATTAATTTTGAAAATCTTGGCGTTTCACGCCTTCGACTTTCTATCCTTTCGAATTACTGCGAAGACATTCAATGAAGGACTAGATTGAAATTATTGTTATCAAAGTGTGCATAATATTTCATCTTCTTATGCTTGTCTTCAGCTCCGACGGACGTCGTTTCCAAGAAAATGATAAGAATTTTCAATTTAAACGATGAAAGTATTAACACCATATTGTCTTCTGGTAACGAAATAATTCAAGATAAAAATACACTTCACTGAGGACAAAATTATTACATCCCCAACCTAACACTTTCAACCGAATGAAGTCCATCTTTATACACCAAGCCCTAACCTGTCGTCAAGGCGATGGAACCGCTGGCAGGGCGTTAGGCACCCAACGTACGCTCAAGAAAAAAAAAAGAAAGTATATTTATAGTTCCAACCCCTTGTTGCCTTTGCGCCCTTTCCTCCAGCGTTATTTCTTCTATTTGAAATCATTCAGGCATACATCGAAAGACGATTTGCCGAGCACGACACGCCCACCGTGAACAGCACACGCATCCGGAGCATCCGCGACGCAACCGGAAAACCGGATCCCGACCCAGCCGGAACTTTTCACGCGGGGTTTGCCTTAAGACCGCAACAAGCCCCTTTCTATTGTCGCACCCCATACGCGGCGGAATTGCTAACACGGTTAACGTAACACCAACCGGGTCAGCCATGGCTGTGAATAAATTCAACGCCAGGTAACCACTGCATTCTCTCATTGTATATAATGAAAAGTTACGTAACACTGTACGCTACTGGATTAAGTAGAAGCAGAAACAGTGTTACCGGATTTTATTTTTTAATATTTTCATTTACATTTCCTATTAACAAATTGTTGGATCCAATCAATTAACTGCACCGTATGGAAATTGGTAATAGGCCGAATAGCGTAGGATTGCATGTGCATCGGTGCCAATGCAATTTCGTTTCATCGCACGCAATGCATCGCTGCGAGCCGAGTGGCGGAAACGCGTTTAGGCTCGCGTGAAATATCCCGCGTAGATTTATCATTACTCCAACCACAGTTCGCTTTAACGTTTAATTTAATTACAGTGCAATTTCGCTGAGTACCGGTGCGCGAACCGATAAAACGTTTTCACCTGATGAAATTTCTGGCTCACAGTGGGTGCATCTTATTATGACCAGCGGTTTTGTATCTTTTGTAAAGATACCTCTGAAAGAGCGTATGCTGGTGGAAAAACGACATTTTTCACTGAGACGCCTTAATCTCTGATGTTTCGAAGTAAATTATAATTTTTAATAGCTTCGTCGCCCGTACATGAACGTTGTTAAGATCTCTCTTTGACAACTATATTTTATCGTTCCATTTTCTATTGTATTCTTGTTGCTTGGAATCAGTCAAACTAAACGTATATAGGAGTTTTATGCTGTTCATAGTCTCACGCGCGGAGAAATCAATTTTTCTTTTTGAGACAATCACCATCCGGCTCAGCAATATTCCAAAATCCACGTCGTCAGCGTGATCTATAGGTGAATATACAACGGAGAGGCACGTAAAGGGAATTTTCACGAGGAAATCCGTGCTGCTCGCGCAAACACTGAAGAGTTAGCTGTGATTCGCGTTATAGGTTTATTCATGCGAGGATGAAACTCCTGTCAAAATTAATTCCTGGTTGCGAAGCTTTCATCGTTTCGTTTTTATTTTTTAAATTTTATATTATATTGAATATTTCCGTTTACAAATTCGAGTGGTTAATTTTATTATTTATTTTTTCGGGAAAGAACTTTCTTCCACGACTCCTTCGACGAAAACCACGAGCAATTTTATCACGACAGTCTGAAGTCTCAAGTGCATGAACCATATTGTGAATGAACCCTTAAGAACGACCTAGTAGAGGCGGAAACCGAAGAGAACATTGGCTACGTCGCGTGCATGAGAAGAAAACACATGGAGTATAGGGAGGAAGTGTTGCAAGAGCGGTGGAAGAGGAAGAGGGTAACAGTGTAAGGAGAACGAAGAGGAACGGTAAGAGGGAGAGAAAGAGCGGCGGGAAAACTTGCCCCGGCTTTATTGATTTCGTTCTCTGGCTGTCGGAGGGTGGCTATCATCGAGCATTGCTTCCCTTTCTTGCTTAGCTGCTTCGAACAGCCTAGTATCAGAGGATAAGGGGCAGTGGGAGGAAGAGAAGCAACAATGATTGCCAGGAGGACGGAAAGACTTCTGATATCTTGGCCGAATCCGCAATTTCTTACGCGTGGAAGCCGTTCTAGGCTCGACCCAAGGAAAGTATACCCTCGTTCTCCATCCTGGGGATCTGCCTTCGCTGTTTGCGTGCTCGTCGCTCCCTCCTGACCACGAGAAGTCGTTGACGATCGAGATCGTGTCTGGGGCTCCCTGAAAGTTATAGTCTCTTTTTCGCAAGGACACAATCGTAAAACGCAGGTTTCCGCTGGAATTACTCGACTCGAAAGAACATCCTGCTAATGAAAACTCCACGAAGAAGCGTCTCTTCAAGATCTAACAGATTCGCTATAGAGGTGGATCCACGTCGGCTGTGATTTTAGCAACATGATATCATCCAGCAAAGGTGCTGAAGCGATTGAAGCACAGGTGATTAAACAGGGAATATTTATGCTGATACCGTGAATCGCGAAAGCAGTTTTCAGTGGAAGGAAATATTAAAGAAAACAGCCCTACCAGTGAATTTACTTTTGCTTATAAATCGTCGATATATACAAGGAAGGAGCGTCGTAAGCTACCCTCCACCTTTTTCTGCAGATATTTGCATATTTTTCAACCGGTTTCTTGAAAACGACGCATTCCATTTCGACGATATCTGTACGAATTCTTTTTATGGCAAAGAAGGGGCGCCCCTGAACTGTTTCCTACGATCACGGAAAAATATATTTTCGATCGATTGTTTGGCTACCGGAAGGCACAAAGGGCTTCTTTATCGGCTGCCACTCTCAAAAGGATCCTTCGAAGAAATATGATTTCTCAATTTTTAATTTGCATTCGAAGGACAACCTCGAACGTACAAAGCAAAATATCAAATGTTCCTTACAATATGGAGACTTATCATAAAAATTTCCTTGATTTTCTTTATTTCGAAGACACTAACGTCTTCGTCGTCGTGAAGCACGCATTTTATCTTAAACAAAACAGATTACCGACACGAGCAATCCAGGCAGAAGAGATTTACTCTTGAGAATATTCCAGCTAATCCTTTGAGAAGGTACACGAAGTACGCGTAATAAGGGTCGAAGTTATTTGTCCAATTAACGTTGCCCTACGTGGAAGCCCTGTCGCACGTGGCCAACGAAATTCGCAAGGCTGGCAGTTGCCAGTCTTCCATCATTTGGAGAGTAGTTGAACTGATTGTGGAAACCGTATCGCGACGTTCCGCACCAGCTGAAATTTACCGATTCCTCTTGTCATTCGTCACTTAGGAACGATCGTCTGTACCTTTTGATCCATGCTTTTTGCATCGGTCGAAAGACGGTTCGCTTTAATTGAGATCGCTGGTCTGGAAAGCGAACTTTCAAGCCTTTGGATTAACTTTGACGAGTCGAAGGGCTCCGCGTAACATTTAATCAGAGATTAATTAGTTCTTCGTAGGAAACTCGCTTGTACAAATAGCCTGTGTTGCGGGATAAATGGAACAAAAGCCAGATTAGTTGGTACCTTTTGGTAAAAGGGAACAAGCTGAGCGCAGTTAAACTTAAACGAGTCAGTAAAATCCGTGAGAAAATATCGACGAGAGTGAAGTTTATGAAGCTCGTTATATTTTTAAAGGCAATATACTTCGAAGAATATCCCAAATCGTTTCTAATATCTTCGGCGAATCGCGTGAAAATTCACGTCACGAAAGCTGGAACAGGAGGACACGGAAGAGCAAAATGTTCACGACCGAAACGTGTCGGTTTAAAGAAAAAAGGAACTGCAAACAATTGACTTTCTGCATGGGATAACGTTCCGATGAGCCCGGGGCGATCGATCCGACGCGACGTTGAAATGCCGCAAAAGCTGTGAAAGCGGGAGAGAAAAGACGCGAGAGAAAACTGAAAGGTCGCAACGTGTCCAGGAAATTCAACATTCGTTTCAAATTTGCTCAATCCGTTTTCATTTAAACAAATTTCACTGGTCAAATAGACAAAAGATTCTGATGGTTTTTCATTAGGTATCACGTGTTTGTGATCCCTACTGTCCAGCGACTTTTAACGAAGACGTATCGAGCCAGGTAGCTCTATCCAAGCCCCATAAACGTTTATCTCCGTGCTGTAGAGCTGTTTGCCGAGTCAAAAGCGTGAAACTACCACCTTTCCAGAAACGGAGGGAAAAAGTGTAAGTTTGGCACGGGCGTGGGTCATTAACGAGATCGAGCACGCGCCAATGGCTAGGTCGAATAGATCGTCGAGGGTGTCTGGGTAGAATGAACGACACGGGAAAAAAAGACCGGGGGCAGAAAAGAAAATCTTCAGGATCGTCGGCACAAAAGGCTAACATATGTTTTGTGGAACGTGCTGGTGGCAAGGGTCGGCCGATCGGGATGCAAGGAGACATTCGAACGCTGAAAGCTGAACTCGGCCCCAGATCCTTGCAAATAGGTGTTAAACTAACCCAACTTCCGGCATCTTCTGCGAAGTTTCGCGTTGTAGAGAGGCAATGTCCCGGAAAATTGTTAGATTACTTACGTTACCGACCAAGCAAGAAAGTCGAGGGACGTGCATGACTTCGATTTGACCTTCCTTTCCTTGAACTCACCCGCTTTGACCTCCTTTACTCGTCTCCGGTATCCTCTCTCTTCCTCCTTAGTCATAGTCTTGACTACAAGTCGGCCCATTAACTTGCCAGACACGCGATCCAGCTTGTCAGCTTTTTACAAACCCCCGTACACGTGTATGCCTCGCATTTGTACACGTTGGGTACATTAGTAGGGTATACTGATCGGGACAAAAACTAACCTCGTTAACGCGTTCACTGTTAGGGAAGTTAATGATAGTCCGAGATGCAAATTTGATAATGAATAAAACAATAGGAGAATGGTGCTGTGCGAATGATAACAGGAGATAAACTAAAGGTATTAATTGAAAAAATTGAACCTATTAGTAACCATTGCTGTTACGCAACTATTTAGCGTGTATAAATTTCCAAAACCGCAGCCATGTTAAATAAGTTTGACAATCAAAATGAACAAAAGCGGTATGCCTTTGTGTATTTCGCAGTCAAAGGGCTGTTCCGATCCCATAACCGCGATCACGCGGTTTCGCAACCACCGATACTTGTGTCCGCCAACTATTCAAACGTTTAATGAATCGCGATCTGACGGCCTTAAATCAGGAAGCAGAGAATTCTCCCTTTCCCACCATAACCATCCGACCAAATAGGGTAGCGTGTCGAGCGAATCGATCTGCCGTGTTCCACGAAACATTAAATCACACGGTTGAACGAACGGCCATCGGCAATATGCTACTTGTTTACTAAATCACTTCTCATTGACTACTTCGCCAGACAAATAACCACTAACAATAATGAGGGACACTTGATTGTGCAGCAAAGCCGAAGACGCGTGCACCGACTGTGTGTTCTTTCATCCCCCAACTCCGTTCGATCGTGTACGGATCGAACGTGGGTGTGCACGCAAATACGTGTGGGGTGGGTGAGTGTATATGTTTGGTTATCATCCCTCGGGAAACAGTGGCCCAAAATCCTGCGTATTTGATGAGGTGTGCGATTACGGACCTGTGTCGCTAAATATTATAAACTCACGAGATAACGAGTAGCAAACAGAAAATAGAAGGGTGCTTTTAAAGGGATAATAGGTTTATCTAATATCGGCGAGGGAATGTAGGGTGTTTCTTCGTTTGGAAAATACACTTCAGAGATTACGAGTCAAACGGAATAACAGCTGATACAAAGTAACGCTTAATAAATCAGTACTGCAGTTAATTGTGCGATTCGTAAAGGTATCTTCTTTCAGTGAATCTTCATTTTTGTTTTTCTGCATTCAAACTAGATACTTTGATCTTATCGTCTCTGATTTTTATGATCCTCGACTGTTTCCCGTAATTAGCGGACCGATAAAGGGAAAAGTAATTATTTGAGCTCAAATACCGTGCACGCTCGGTGATATTTATTTTATCGAAGCAAGAGAAGAATGCAAATTTGCGTGTCTCTCTTCTCTGTCTCTCTCTCTCTCAACACTGTCAACACGCTCCATTCGACGGTAAATTAATTATACTGAGGCGAATGTCGTGTCATCTACGGAATCTGCATGGCAGACGTTGAACGGCACTTCCAATCTTCTCCGACATCTGATCCCCGAGCAATTCGAAATCGACAATAAAAGAAACTCACGATCGAATCGAATGCTACCAACTGTTATGTCGCATATTGTGCCAACGATGAGTATGCAAAAAAAAAAACACCGTCGAAAAGAAAAGTTGCCTGGTCATTAATACGAATTTGTCGTGACGGTGGCCACTCTGATCGAAATCGATGACGACTCCATTTTCGACGAGTCGTGCACGCGGTCATTGGGAATCATTAATTTTTTCTTCTTTGCCCTATGCAACCCTCCGCGCAAACACATTTTTTCGAACCGCCCTCCGTTGTCACGACAAGCAAACATTGGAACTGTTTGTGCCTCCAAACGTGTTTATGACAGTTTTCATCCAACCTAATCACCAACTACGACTATCTGTGTAACCATCCGAATTATATATTCAGCATCAATGAACTTATTAAGGTATTAACTTGTTGTAAACCCACAGTAATTAACCCACTGCTATGACCAAACTACTCAAAGTTATAAACTGCAGAACCTTTGATTTATAAGATCACCTACCCCCGTTAATACAATTTAGTGTGCAGGACTTATCGATTGCATTTCAGTTCACTCTGATTCATTTGGGCGAGTGATTACACACTGTAACGTCCTTTTTTTTTAAATATCTTTCTCACAGAGGAGATAGCATTTTCTCGGTTGCGTTTTGTTTGCTCACTGGCCCAGTTCCATTCGATTTCGAATACAATATGCATATGCGTTCGTTCAATGTGCGCGCGTGACCTGCACTTTAACTCTTTTACGACGGCACGTTGGAAAAATGCCAAGTAGTATGATCGTGCTTCTTCTATTTTATATTATAGAGCCCTCTATTTTCTTACAAGTACGACGATTTATAATTCTCTCGATTATCCCAGCGTAAGATCCCAGCAGACCTGATGCGAGAATAGTGGAACCAAAGCACTCGGACGATTAAAATCGAGCAAAGACGTTGTAAATAACCGTGTTTTCAACGCTGACAGCAATATCTTCTAACTGGTATTCAATATAAACATTGAAGCCGTATATATATAACGCGCATTAACGCATATTACCGCGGGTTATTACAGGACACATTGGAAACCAGAACCATGACCAATTCTACGATCGCACACGTGCACGGTGGCGAGAGGGTGCGAGAACAACCCCACACTTTGCCGTTACATTTCCAATGACGCCGGAACTCTAATCCTTCCACAAATTGTTGTTCTTGTTTCTATACACAGTTTATATTAGTTCCCTGCAAGGCTTGCAGCGATGGTTCGCCAGAGTTCATTCAAATGGTTCTTTCAAATGTAGCTTTTTATAAAGCCATTATAAGGGAAAAAAGCACTAACCAAACTTGACATTTTTCTAATAAAATAACAAATATTTCTCGAAAACATAACAGAAGGTAAGAGATGTAATTAATTATAATAGGTTGTCGCATAGCCTTTGGTATCAACTCGCTATATGAATTTAATTAACTTTTTTATAAAGGGACAATTTGTTTTGAAATTGTTGGTAAAAATCTATCGGGTGCTGCGCCAATGGATCTTTGAAGAGGTGTATGTACATAGATCGGACTGGTCGCCTCATCTTTTTTCAACTGGACGATTTAGGGTCGAGGACACATATTGCCTACGCTTCGAGGACCCTGTCCCGTTGACGCGTATTTGTTTTCGCTCGCAAAGCGTTCAATGTTCTACGGATTCCACGCGGCGTGTCGGTAGAATGGCACGAGCGTGCAGGTGCGTTTACGGAGAGCGCGAAGGGTGGGCCCGATGGCGCGCAACGAATCGAACCTTCGTTTCGCAGTTTAATTAAGAATTAAATTCACCGACGGGCGAGCTGTTTCACGGTGTCGTTGGCAGTGACGGGATCGCGTCACTCCTGCGTTCAATTTCCACTCTGTGACCCCGTCAGCGACGAAACGAATTCGATCAGGCTGACCCTTCTGACGAATCTCGCGCGAATTCACCGACGATTACGACGACAAATAATTGCATTCTTCGCGTGCCCTCCCTACAAAGATGAATTATAATGCATCCCGATGAGAAAAAGGAACGCCTAAGGGTATAATAAATATTGGTCCTTGAATTTCCATTAATATTCATAGACAGCGATATGCATTCGTTGCATGTTGCAGTTGATTGTCGTTCTTTCATGCAATTATAATCACGGCTACTACGATCGCCTTTCAAATTAATCGGAATCTATTAAATCCTTGATTGCATCGCATGTTGAACCGACGACGCGACGTTCAATTACACGTGTCGGAAATGGATGTACCAGGACACTGTATCAAACAGTTTGCGTCAGTACTTTCTCGTGGAACGTATTTGTTCTATTGTTATTGCAAAGTTACTTTCAGCGTATAATTTTGTTGAAATATCAAATCGAATTATGAACTTTTCATCTTCCAGCAACGAATAATAGCGATTGTAGAATTATGATTTCATTTCTACTTTAAATTTAACCATGAACTCTCGATCTATCAGCCTGGAACGGTACATAACTCACGTAGACGTACGCGGAGCACATTCCAAACGCCGTTGAACCACGAGGAAGCACCTCGTTATCGAGACATATCCGTCAAACGATTTCATCGTAGGTCGAGAAACCGAGCTGCCCTCGTTCGCAGGACCATCAATAACGTTCAACGGATTCTGAAACGACCTATAGGTGTCGACTCCACCCAGTTTTTCGCTTCACTGCTCTCATCTAACAAGGCAGGTTCAAGTGTCCATTGTCGGGTTATGAATACACGAAACATATTCAATTTTACCCCCCTAGCTAGTAGCGACCTATGTATCTCCCTGCCCGTTCTTTCATCGCTTCATTTTTTTTTTTTATTCAGGCCAGTTACAAAATTATGATATATCGCTCGTCACGGGGACAGGCCGCAATACACCTACTCGAAACACGCGCGATTTCGTGGACAATCGCCTTCAGCTGTCTGCAACTATAACGATATTGCAAGTTTCCTTTTTTTTTTTTCTTTCTGTTCTATTTATCCGGGAAAACGCGAACGTGTTAGATCGTTGACATTGAAAGATGACTGAACCTGGTGAAACACTTGAAACAATTATCGGACAAGCAACGTTGAATTTTGCTGAAAACTCTGTCGCACATATTTCTTGCGATATTAAAATGAAATAAAATAAATGATGGCACAACATTTATGCTTCAAAATTCTAAAAAATTCTAAAACGTCGATTAAGCATAAAACTATCACATTGCGAATACAATTATTTCGTACGATGCATTTAGAACGTATTTAAGTGGAGTGCATCTTGATTACTAGAATCGAGCTTACAATTGCAACAGTTGGAATCTCTGTTCTACCAGATTATTTCGGATCGGTACAAGCGGTGAACGTGGTATCTAGGTGCTTCGGGATGGAAGTCTGACAATGGATCTGCCCCGTAACGTCGAAACTGTCGTATCATGGGTTATTAAGGCTGCAAAGTTTTGTTGGAAGATTAATGCTACCACCAACTGGGTCTCTTGACTATGTCGCTGTCTAACGAACGTGAAATTATTAGTTTTCGAGGAACGATGAATATGCAATGGATCGGGTGAATCTGCGGCTTCTTACCCTAATGAATCTACGATGATGCGATATTAATTCCTCGAAATGAGAGGAGCCATCCTGGCGAATTTCGTCACCAGCCATCGGATCTGTCCTAAATGAGGCTTTAAATTGGTACATTCAGAAGGTTAGATTATATTGTATTGTTTTTCGAAGAATGTTCTGCTTTTGACGTTGAAATGGTGCTTAAAACGGGACATTACTCGGTAATAGAAATATTTATAGCATTGACGAAGGTTCGTTTGGTGGTTGGATCGATATGGTGGATAGCTCTGCGACATGCTAGATTCCACGCGTACTCGCGAAAGCTTTGCTTTATCGAAACTCCGCGCGAAGATTCCTCGCCGCGTATTCCAGATGCTTCGAGCCTCGGCTCCACTCGATTTGCTCGCATCCTTCCTATTGCTCCCTTCGTTTCTAATTTAATAAAGGTCTACGAATAGGAAGCTGGGTTGGGGTTGCGGGTTGGCCCTGGAAAAAGGACGGGTGGTGCTCGAGGGGACATTATTTCGCCACTTATGCGTACGTCAGAGCTGATCAATTTTCCTGCGACAAATTTTCTACGATACATAAACGGAAGAATTTAGAATTTCCAGGATGCGAAATACTTGCTAAACTGAATAAAAATACCGTGTTCGAACTACTAGTATTTATAGAGCTATCGTAACAGCTTGTTATAACAATTCTAAGCACATAAACGTGAAACATTTCCAGCGATGTAACGCATTGTTGCGCTGCAAGTCATAGTAACATTCGTAAATACCAAGAGAATTTCAAGCGTGTTTGAGTTTAAAGTTGATGTTCCCGAATGCGAAGTCTCGCGTGAACAAGCTTCGTTTCGCGTTTCCAACTTACTTCTGCATGAAAAATCACCTTCTTTCCGTTTGAGATACGAGAAACAATTTCTGCGTGAATGGTTCGCGTTTGTCAGGATGAAGTTCACTGAAAAATTAGGACCAGGCAGCTCACCCTTATGCCTGTAGAATAGAAAGAAGATCGTATATAGAGGAAAAGGTAGTAAGGTGTCGCCTACGGGGTTTAAGGAAGTCTGACAAATAAAAATTTACGACTGCGAAAGCGTGCCGACATTTTCCCCCCGTTTATATTGCTTATAAAATTAGAACGTCGTAAAGTGTTTCCTTCAAACGCGAATTTAACGAGCCTATAGTCAATAAACCACGATTCTTGTTCATTTACCCTTTAGAAACACATTGTTGTAGATTATGTTGGTATACGAAAGACATGAATGGAAATGCATTGTATCTCTGGTCATCGCCTGTTGGTCAGAATGGACATCGAAATTGGGAAAATTTTGCCACAAACTATTCTGTCGATGTTACCACGAATGGGGTCACATTGCGTCCCACCCTATCCCAGGTATCTCAATTACAATCCGTTGACCTATAAAGTGCGAGAGCAAACTTAATACTTGTCGACAATGCTTGCGGATCTGACGGCTCGATTTGTGTTTAATTCAATTTAGGATCAGACACCGTTTTGGCGATAGATTCGGTCAACGAGCGACGAATTTCGCGATCGTGCAAATAGTTCACTCGTTTCCGCGTTTTTTATTCCCGCTTATGTAACATTCTCAAAAGAGAAGCCTGTGACGTAGCCTGGTACTCGAGCAACACAGAAAGAAACCATCTTTTCGAAAGAAAATATCTTATGAAACTTCGATTCAGAGCGTTGACTATGTAGGTTATCGCTGAACGTTGCTTTTTTCCTTGATTTTCCACCGGTAAACTTGTCCTTCGTACGTCTTGCAAGCATTTTTATTTCCTTCGATCTTAGATCGTGGGAGGTGAATCGGCTTTCTCGGGGATCAGGATGCTATACCGCGACTAACGTGTTTCTCTTCCCATCGTCGATTTTCTTGGTTCATTTCCTTTACGTCAGGTTTTTTCCCTCACGCCATCGAAAGATCGACCTTTCCAAGGAGGCGACTTATTAATTACTTTAAAATCCCTTGACTTGGTGACGTAACGGTATTCGCTTCGAAAATATAACGTTACTTTTTATAGCGAGGATGATTCTATCTCTATCAATTTTGCAAAATACTTCCAACGATAAAAAGAGGACAAGTTACGATTCTTTAAAAGAAACGTAAAAAGCGAAGATAAAGGTGCAAATAAAAACCCAAAGTTAATGGTTGAAGGTGTGTCAGTATATTAAAACGTAGGCCCCTATAAATACGCGAATGAGACAGGATGAAAATGAGAAACAATTTCTTCGTTTCAACGAGCATGATCGTCCCAATTAATTCAGGCAAAAGTTTCTCGGCAGAGATTCAAATTCCTCCAAGGGTTAATCGTCGAAGGTTTTAAAGTTCCCCCCGCCGTTTATAGTCCGTTGGTTCCACCCCTTCGGCAAAGAATCAACGTTTTCGACACCCACGAATACCCCCCGTCGAGTCGGCCACTCCACGAATTACATTACTCCCTCTAACGCCCACGAGCGAACCATTCGCTTTCCATTGAGCGTCGCGGGGTTGAATGAAGCTGCAAGAGGCACTTGGCTTTTGCACAAGGATTGCCAGCAAGAAAACACCCTCTCGAAAGAGGCTTCTCTATCGCGTTCCTACTGAATGGCCGGTGTGAGGTTATCCCACCTCTTGTCTCTCTCTCCTCATCTACGCGTAAACCTATCTTCCTTCCTCTATTTCCAAGCATTTTATCATTGTACGTCGCGTACTGTGTTTCCTCAATGAGAATCTCGGCTTCTTCTTCTCGTAGGCCACCTCCAGGGCGAGAAATTTGAATTTTACGTTTCTCCGGCGTATTGCAGACGAGGACGGCATCTCGAAGGTTCTAGGTTACAGGTACTCGAAGCGACAATGGATCGACCGGAGAAGCTAGATCTTGTGAATGAAATCTATACTCTAGCGAAGAAGTCGAGAGGATACTGGGCAGTCTTAACATCTGGCCAGGCCGACTTACTACGAGAATAATAATGGCCTCTTGGGGATCATTGAGCCTCGAAGACCACGGTCGGAGCATCGTTCTCTTCTTCTTTGTGGTGGTTTATGGCACCCTGCGAAAGATCCCCGTATCGTTTGACCTGGGCTCGAGCTACGGGAAAGACACGTGTTCCGAGGTTCAATGGAAAAATCGCGTTTACCCACTTCTACGTGGATCGTGTGACGCGCTTTTCTACTATTTCCACTCATTTAGTACGCGTACTTTCTCCATCGAAACGGGGACTATCGATTTCGTATTAGCAGGTGAGAGCATTCTTCTACTTCTTCCGACACCATTACCGTAAGGTCGCGTCGATGAAGGACCTATCACCTTTTATCCCAGCTGAAATGAAGCTTTATCAGGACTCACGACCCTCCATCTATGCTTTTATCCTATTCTGTGCGTGGCATCTCGAGAGAGAGAGATAACCAACTACGAGCACCATCCACTGAATATTTCGATGTACACTGAAAAATCCTATACATCGTTCGTTCGCCAACAGACACCACTCTTTCTCACTCTACGCCCTCGATACGACTACCTTCGATTGATTTTCATCGATGAATGGCGTATCTAGCTTCGATAGAATTGAGATACATTGCGAATGATCCATATATTCGATTTTATATTTACGGCTTAACTCAGAATTAATCGAAGGCTTTGTAATATTCAAAATCGTTCGAACTCTTCAGTTTCCAAATAATTGAAAAATCCATTTAAATACAACCCGTTAATTCAGAGTCAAATAAATAACGACGCTCGTGGCGATTTACACAGTCTATTAATGGGAGCATCGGGAATAAGCTGAAATTTATCGAGACAGAAATATCGAGTGGCGGTCACCTGGAAAGGGTTGATTTACGAGTTGTTACTGCCCGGTCAAAGCGTACGGGTCACTTGCAGCTTGAAAAACGACATCGACGGAGAAATTAAAGCACACGAACGAGGAAATAATTCATTCTTGTATCGGTGATAGTCACGTATAATCGAATTGATTACGAAGAACTTGGTAATCGGATAGAAGAACCCACTTGGAAGTTAGAAACATGAACGATGATCGAGTTTCTGTCAACTTCGTTACAATATATAGGAACTGCAGTACTTTTATCGACCACCAGTACCATCGTATTTATTTTCTTCTCGAGAAAAGAATTTCTAGTCGTCTCAAAGTTTTAATGGCATTTCTCTAATTATTATTGAAGATACGAAAAAGACGTCTCACGAAAATGTTGCTTTATTAGAATATCTGAAAATGTCACATGTGCTCAATCGGTGGAGAGCAACGTGAAAAATAGGGAAAAGACGAGGCAGAACCGTTCAAGTTGCATCTGCGGTTTAAACTGTCAATTTTTCACGGTTTCACGCGTTCACCGCTAAACTGACATCGCAGAATCCTCCGGTGTATTCAACAATTTCACACGAACCTATACTTACCTCTCTCTAGATTCCATGCAGATGATCAAATGGAGAAGAGGAGACAGTGTATTCCTCGAGAGGCGTGAAATCTTTAGATCCTTGAAGCGGAATATCTCGAAAATTCGGCGTATCAAATCGATACCGGTACCCAGTATATTCTCGACACGGGAAATCGGCATGCAATGAGTTTCAAGATCTCGCAGCTGCCGTGAGTCTTTTCTACCGAACGATCCTCGAAAGTTTTCTTTCACGCTGGGACAGCGTGCCGTGTAAATACGTAAAGTGAGAATCCTTGGTACTCGAAACTGTTGGCGAGGTAGTTTGTTGGTAATCAATTTCCAGTCGCTTCAGGGTGGTATTTTTTTTAAAGCAGGGACTTGTAAACTTTTTAATTGTACCCGTTACATCTTAAATTAAAATAAACGTTTTGCAATATCAGCGTAGTAGATCCAGTATGATTAATCGTCAAGTAGGGCATTAGGTGTTTGAAGTGGCAAATTGGAAAGGCCATACGAGACGCGATCCATCAATGACCCAGCAGAGACAAATTTGTTTTCACTCTGTTACAAGCTACCCTCGTCTCCCCCAATTTGTCAGGAGAGCAACGAGGCACCGTGCCACCGACAAAGCTAAACTGTTAGAAACGAACAGTCTTCGCGTTTAACACTGTGGCAAAACATCGCCTGGAAACTCCAACGCGAAGAAAGAGAAGGGGCGCCTGAAAGAGAGAGATTTTCCAGGGCCGAAAGAATTCGAATGGTTAATGGTTCTGCTGGTAGGGACCAGTGACACCTGGAAGTTACCTGGACGCCACGGGGTGTGACGTAATTTACCTGGTCACCAGTTACAAGCTCCAAACCCTCTTCTTTCGTACCTCTTTTTCATTAGAGTGGTCAATAATGTCACCTTGAAAGATTCAGAATAGCTGATTGCTATAAAACCTGTCGGTTAATTCCCTTTTCAGGGTTACAATTTTTATTTGGGAACGTGAATTGATGGTCGTGATTAATTGCTTTGTTCTTGCGATGTCGAGAAAAGCTATTAAGGGTTGTAAGCGCAACATTGCATTTCTGTTTTATAATCGTTCGAAGAGGCTCCTTTCGTGACCGACGATCTAGCACGTTAGGTATTTGCCGCATCACGCTCAGGATCACGACTTTACAAGCGTATGCGAATAATTATTTGGGTCAGGTCAGCTGCCATATCTGTTATGAAAGTCGTAAAACCGAAGAAACCGGGTGAACGTAATTCTCACTTTATGGATATGCACAGGTGCACTGATGGCTGGTAGGATTAAATTTAGTCCGATGCAGATTTATCGGTCAACAGAATACTGACAATGTTTATCATAAATTCTATGGCTTCGATCAATGGAAACACGATGCAATAACATTTGATATCTTTTGAAATAATGAATACCTGCTCGTTTCTTATTTCAAGAATATCAAATAAATATCAATGTTTCAATAAAATATCAAATAAATATGAATTCGATATAACATTTGCATTGCTATCAGAACTATGCATACCAAATACCTAAAATTTTTCATTAAATACCTTAGATATTGACGTTAAGTATAATAAAACGATTAAAAATTCGATTCTTCCTTAACAATCACTGTAACTATCAACAGTACCAGTGACGCCTTGATATAGTCAATTATGGGATCAGAAATCGAGAGCAGAGTATAGGGTAGCGTGGTCGTCGCTTATTAATTTACGTTCCCGTCGGAAGGAAATCTCGTTGGGACGGGGTCAGGCTGTACGTGAAGCAAAGAACACGGGCCATCGAGTTCCCGATGGTATCTTTATAGTGCATTATTGCATTAAGCACTTCTGTACACAGCCAAGGGTAACATCGTGGATGGCAACAATAAGGGCACCCACGGGCCCCATGGATTCGGCCCGTTCGACCGTCCTGCCGTGTATTATCGAAACACAATAGACCGTGCCTCGATCAAACGCGCGTCGAGAATTTTTACCAACGATACATACACGCGTAACCGAATCCACTCGGCTACTTTTCACCATCTCATCGTTTACCATAGACCCTTTTATGGTATCATCCTTCTTATTTATACCCTTATCAAGCTACGAATTTATTAGAACCGTTACCCCCAGGGTGGTGTTGAATATTAAATCCGGCTGTAAAACTTGTTAAACGGTAGTTGAATCATCCAGTGAATAAAACAGTTATTGCTACGCGAAAGAAGCAAAAATACTATGTTGTAAATTTCAAAGTGGAAAATAAATTTTAATATCCATTGCTTCTAACTTATGCGCGGCATCCATATTTTTTAATAAACAATACATAGCACGCGTAAATATTCCGTTAGAAAATTCTGGTAGGACGACGGAGTTCTTGTTTACGGCGTTAACGAATTACGCTCAGTGAAATGTTACAATTGTTTTCGAAATTGTACACCACGAGGATCGCTTGATTTTAACAATATTAAGATCAAAATATTTCTGACTCTAATTGCTTCCTTCTTCTTTTTTTACAATAAAATGCAACGGACACTAACCTTTCAGCACAACGTTTCCGTCGTTTACTTAGGCTCGTCGGGAGCACTTAGGATCATTTCGCTCCTTATGGGAAAGAAAAAAAATTATAACCAACGACCTGGAGCGATGCTCGTCATAACTTTGATCTCTGTTTACCCAGTGAATGAGCCTCTCGTATAATGCTAGCACGTTTAACGAGCCATTAAACGATCGTTGCCTGGCTTCTTGAAAGGCACGCAACGTTTTTCAAAGAACTGTTTACGCGGAACCGTCACAATATGTCGGAAGAACCATCAACGCGTCCAAAGGTTTTTAACAAATTTCTTTAACGTTCCAATTTCTATGGAACAGAAGCTGCTCTCGGTAAAGTCTTAGATAAAAGCTTGAACTATTCATGAAACGAGCAATCACTTTCATCCTACGTCCAATATCCTGAGTATTAAACAAAACCAGGTGACTTTGACGTGCATTCTTGCATCGAAACGGCGCAGCGTCTCGGTGCCGATGGAAATAAATCTGTACGAGATCAGTCCGTGGGCGTGTAATTTTCCCAACTGCCAATTCCCTTGTCCCTTTTCTCAAAGATAAAAGACGTCGTGTTCTGTGTGCATTTCGAAATTGACCAATCGTTTCGCTCAGTCGCTGAGTCGGATATCGAGCCGGTATCACGCAACACGTAGGTCGCTCCGATAAATGCAAACTGTTTAATAAATAATTTTCATGTGTCCCCTAAGAACCGGAACACGAAAGAAACTCTTCCACTCAAAGCGAATGCTTTAAGACCGACCGTCTACAGTTTGTCCTTTTCTTTACCAACAACTAACTCTAATTCCTCTCTCCAACTTCTTCTAATTCAATTCTTTCCTTCGGATAAAAACTTTTTCAATCTTACATCGGAAGGCTCATTTTAGCCCGGGGAGATGCGGTTGAACACGGGGACACGCAAAACCTACGGAACACCGTACGAGTCAAAACGCGACCACGTTTGTCCTACACCCTCTTCTAAATCCGTTTAACGTGACCGATCAGACAACCCTCGTGCACACGAGGAAATGTAAATACGAGAAAAGGATCCTCGGAACCGATGTCAAACATCCACAGGGCGTGAACCTGAGGAAAGTGCGTGGCTGGTCAAAGAAACAGAAATGTTGACCCTTCTTAGTGTGGTATTTGTTGAGTTAGGTTCACCGTCACTGCATTCCCTTTCTGATGCGATGACATTGATCCATCAAAGGAAGAATCTTCTTCTAGAAAATCTTATTTAGTAAAGGAAAACGTAACATTCATCTGTGCTCGGATAAAGAGCGTACTTAAACCACACGAATCCCTTGATTTGCGTTATTAACTCGTGTCAAGTTTTTTAAGAAACGTCTCGTGGAATGAAATCAAGAATACTCGATTAACAACACAAAGGCAGCTTCCTCGATGTTTATTCGATCGAGCTGAATCCATATTAGGAGCAGTTTGCATGGCTTTAACGGTTCACTTGTCACGTCGAATCGAATCCGAAACAATCGCCAGTGAACCAGATCCATAAACACATGCTTGATAACAATGATGTTAAAGCCAAAGGGTAGTTGACGAAACGAGCGAGCATTAATTGAATGCACTCCTTTGCTCGAGTTGGAAATCAAAGTGGAAAGAAAGCGAGCAAAAGAGAACCCTTCTTTGCTCGTAGAAACACGACTCACGGCAATTCATTTTGTCGACATTTACGATGATTTACGAGTACCACTCTCACGCTATGCGGAACAACTTTAATCGTAGATTTTGCCACCGATGCATTGGATTCTAGCTGGGGCTATCGTGGCCACTTCTTGAACGGAATTCGATACGAATGGTATTGCATGATTGATAAGCGTTCTCCAGTGCAAGTCGAACAGAATGATACATTGCCGTACACTGTGAACACGCTACAAATGAACATCATCGAAATTGCATGTATTCTTTAATTAAGACACGTGCTCTTCTGTTTGTAGGAAATATTAAACGCTAAATGTCTGATACGATTTCATAACAGCAACGGCTACTATAAATTAATACAGTATCTAAATATAGTGTCAGCTTAACAAATTTCGAACACTGTACGTTATAAAATAAAATACAATCATTCGTCGATATCTTCAACTATCTTCCATATGGGTACATGTACTCATTTTCGCGAAGAAACTCGAATATCGCCTGGAAACGATGCTCTAACCTTTTGACCCATGGACCAAGGAAAATAGGTCGACCGTCTGTCGTCTCGCCAATGGTTTTGGCTTATTCGCGCGATAAGCTATCAGAGGCAATGCAATCTACGTAAAGTATACGTGGTAAACAGTGGCACTTTAAAAGAAACTTATACGCGATTTCTTATCGCTAATAGAGGCAGCGATTTCGAAAAAAGATCTTTATAAGAACGATCGTTGAATTCTCTCGCTGCGAGATATTAGCGATCAGTCGCGGAACGAAATTAAAAGTTGACGCAAAATGAAGTATCTCGAGCGATCGATCAGGGATAGGCGATTAGCGACTGTGGAAAAGTATTCTCATTTAAGAAACAACCGGCGTTTAAAAGTTCCTCGAGTTTCAACAACTATTAAGGACGCAAACTACCGCTCGCTCGTAATTACAGAGGTCAATTTAATCGGTCGATTCCCACGTGGTTCGTTTCTACGACTATTTTCGAGCTCGTGCCGAGAATCCGCGAGAAATTTCGACGGCTTTAATCAGCCTTATAGGTATTTCTCTCCTTGCATCGAATACGTCTACGTCGAGAGATAACATCGTTTCAAATACGATTTGTCTGTCTCAACCCCATCCGCTTCGAATCGAAAATCGATAGAGTGCAAATACTTTGGTGACACGCCAGGCGTGTTGTCATATACACAATAACGCTGAAAAATATAATACATTTATGATATTTATCAAAACTTGATCATCAATAAATTTTGTACAATTTCTAATGCGTCATTCGTGGCAAGCTATAGCTACCGAACGAAACAGATACCAAGAACAAAGCCATTCGGAAAGTGAGTTATCAATTTAAAGTTTAATTAAATTTCAGGAATCGTTCGAAATTACAATAACGGTCATATAAAATATAAAATGGCGGGATGCAAAGAATGCGTTGATTTCCAAGTATGATATTACGAGTAGAAGATACAACAAAGAAACGTGTCGTTATCTGAAATTTATCAGCAGCATCGTATAGAAAAAGAAATAAGACGAATAGTGGGAGTACCGTAATTGTACGACGGTCGTTTCACTGAAGGGCCACATTTTATTTTCAAGAAGATGAATTCACTGGAAAATCCCAAGCTAATTAAATTGCCCTCTCGTCGTTTTCGGGGAAAGGACCGACTGGGAAATATACGGTAAGGGAAGAATTATACTTTTGACGATTCCGCAAAATGTAAAATGAAAAGAATTTCGCAATATATTATTTAAAATGTTCTTAGTACCCGCATACTGAATTTTAATAGTTTATTTCAGTGCTTCAGCATTTTCATTTTTCTCAAAATAAATAATACTAGCTACCGTAGGAGATAAATTTGTAAAAATGATAAATGTACAACAACCACCTCTTCTAAATTAAAGTTTCTTTATTTAGATTTATTATTCGAGGACATAAAAACAAAATACAAATTTTATTGCAGACGTTCAACCGAAAAGTACCAATTAACTCTTGTTCCACATTTGTCCGCGACAAGCCGGTTTAATGGCACGATTGGTCTCGCCAGAAGATAAAATTAGCATAGACATAAGTGGGCACGATTTTTTATAGTCGGTTAACGCATCATCCCTCGACCGGTGCTCATTGTCCCGCTATTATGTCGACGCGTCTAGAAGGGGCATTAATTCTACGTGGAAGGGTGGCTAATGTTATGCAAATTTCTCATTAGCGGTCTATCACTTGAAATGGCAATTTTTATCGCGCGCAACGTCGCTCGTTTGTTCGTTTATTCGACAAATTCGGCGGCTACCGGGAGGTTCGTTTAATTAAACTCGAACCATCAGAACATTTCGTCGCGATGAATAATTAAGAGAAACTCGTTGCCTTCCTTCATTGCTACGGGCGCGCATTTTGTCTGAACGAATATTGTGAAAACAGTGGAAATTAATTAATTTGCGAAGGAACATAGGTACACGTTTTCTATTAAATCCTGTACAACCCAAGTCATCCGACGTACATGAAACCTTCCATTAATTTTATTTTCTACCCGTTTCGTGTGCCATTATTTCCAATACGATACATCGTCACGGCAATTTCGTACGCAGCTGTGCACATGACACTGATCGTTCCTCCATTATCGAGTTAAACAGGGTAAATTGATTAACGTGTCGCGACATGCTCAAGATATCTTCGTTCCGATATCCCGCTGATAACGATCATTACTATCGCATTGTCTAAGTACCGGCGGCTTGTCAAGCGTGTCACCACTAATTGTCGCTTTCGTAGCACCGATGTCCCCGTTAATTGCATTCCTTCACTCAATTTCCATTACAGAATAGCCACCGCTGACACGTATCCCTCGGAGGACTGACAACTTTACAGTCGATCGCGATGCCCGCCACAGATCAAGATACCACCGGACCAAAGTGTACCCCACCGCTAAGTGGTGTCTTCTCGTGTGCCCCATTGTTGTCGAACGGTTAAGTTAATCCCGTCGTTCGATCTTGCCGATAGACTTTGGGTTAAATAAGGATTAGCACGATGACTCGACGAGATTCGAAGGCGGTCCCTACGGTCAACCTCTGAACCGATCGGCAACGATGGCCAATCGCTGACCGATCGGATTTCCACGGAGCGAATCGTCGTGAAATGTTTGCCCCCAGGTCGGAGGTAGATCGTTATCAGGACCCGTTAAAATGACGTTAAAAGGTGTCGAGTATGGTGGTTCAGAGAATAGATTGGTCATCGAATCGAAATAATTCTTTGAATTTTTATTTTTCGTCTCGACAAACAACGAAAACGAAGAAAATGTTTCTGGGGTACAATCGGTATTGTCCTTATCTGGTTGCTTTCAACTTCGTGTCCAATGGGAAATCAATACTCGTAGGACACCAAGGAGAAACGGTCATCGAGTCCGGTTAGTAGTTGAAGAACATCTCGAAACACGCTTCTACCCTCGCGGGCGGACATAGAATATTGGCAAGGTCAGTGGAAAGTACGCAATTCTCCCAAAATGTCCACCATGTTCGACTGTCTAGATTGCCTGCAGTCTTACTGGGATCCAGAGAGCAACTCCAGAATATCGTAGATTAGATTTTGTCTAGGTAAGGCTACTGTGTAATCCGGCCACAGCTACAAATCTCTCGACCCTTCGTGGCCAGCTGATGGCTCGGCGTCGGCTTCGTAGATCGTTCAAAGGGTAACACCGTGTTTTGGTGTCGCTTCATAAAGGTGACATACAATGAACGAATTTTTTGCCGCACCACTACGTACAAAGCGAAGAGATACTTCTCTTGGAAGGGGGATCGAAATTAAGTGGCTATTTCATGCCACTAATTATGACAAATAGAACTGGCTTCTTTATTCATCGCCGTCTGTCTCTCCAAACCTGTTTGATCTATTTCCTTGAAAACATTGCAAACTGTTTGAGGGATTCGATGGTTTAATTAATCGTGGAACAACGCGATCTCTGTGATCGACGAAAGGTCAAAGATAACTAGTACACCTTGTAATCAAGTCATTCGGTTGCATATTGTGGAACACGGTACGTATATTACGTGGTTGGCAATTTCAACGTTGTCGTGTGCTGAATTTTAATGGCGATCGAAGTCATCTGGTTACGTTTCTACGAATGCGACTAAGCGATTTGAAACGAATTCCAAGCTCTTTTGATATCGTCTTTAAAGCGCTCCGATGCCGACGCTCGAGATAAAGAGTATGGCGCGAATATTTTTAATCAAAGGTTCATTGTACGACTGGTTCGATCGACGGCGAACGCTTCAGAATATCTTCTTGAAGGTGAAGGTAAAGCATGTTTCAATGTGTCTGTGAGTACTTTCGCTCACGACCACCTTTCTCCGGGTGCGAATGGAAGCAATAATCTAAATGAAATTAATATGATCGTATTTTTTGGAGTTGGTATAAAAATATCACTTGGATCATGTCAATTTGAAAATCGAACCGAATATCCTGTTTCTTTTAATTAAATATCTTTTTCTGATGACCACAATTCGTTATCATTAACCTACGTAATACTCAATGTATTAACTTAAATCCATGAATAATCACGAAAGTATGTTATGCTAATCGATGACATTGATAATAAATGAGAGTTTTCTTAACTGGCTCAGTGGTCTAGGGGTATGATTCTCGCTTTGGGTGCGAGAGGTCCCGGGTTCAAATCCCGGCTGAGCCCACACTTTTTTTTTCCTCTCGTTACTCCACACGTTATATTATTAACACTATCCTATCCCACGTAGTACGAATGTTCTTCGTATTAAAAAGCGTAATTTTTTACGGTCAGAGGATATATTCAAAGTGTACCTCATATATTTTCATTACTCCTATGAAACTGAATATTCTCGTGGCCAGTGAAACCTTTAAAACAGAACAATTATGAGGTATGTAATAGAAATTTAGAGGAAAAATAGTTGGAATAAATTACTTCATTATAATTCTCTTCCAACTTCTCTATTTTCATCTTTATAGGAAAAATGAAATTAAGTACAAAGCAGCATGCGAATTTTTTGCACGTATTACAAATTATACACGTCGAATATTCGAAACGTTTTGCACATTCAACATTTCTTTCATATGATGGTGCAGCTACGCGTGCGGAACAGAGTGTCAAGCTCGTAAATCAATCTCCGCTGCGGATGCAGCAGATGCTCATTTGCATTTCAACATTTTATTACTACGTAGCTAAACAGGCTTTCACTGATTCAAGATAGCTATCTTATTGTAAGTAGTAACACAAACGTGATTTTTGCATTAATATCCATTCATCGCTCGTGTTTATCGAGGAACAGATTTATTTATAGTCAGACCTGCATAACCGCGGCTATTACCCTGTAAATAACTACATAATTGTAATTAATGAAAGAAGTAAACTTCCAATAATTCAAGCATCACGCAAGACAAAGTGCATTCACCAGAAAACTTGTAATATATAAAATTAGACTCGGAAAAGCAGGTGAAATTGTAGCGTTCGATTATTAGCCCTTCGAAGTTCCGTTCTAACTTCCCATCGTCACGGATGGTCAAGTTTCCAGTTAAAGTCGAACCGATGGAGCCTGTAGTAATTTCCTGAAAGTTACACGCATGGAACGCAGATGCGTGGGACACGCGTGCTTCATGGTTTAATAGGAAAATCAAACAGGGTGCAGGTAACATGATACGCGTAGGACAAGCACCTGCCTCGCGTAACGATCGTCTAATGACTCGTCGAAACTCTGTCTTTATTCCTTGAGGAATAAGCTCGGAAAAAAACGGGTCACCAGGCGGAAGAAGCAGCCGTCGCTTTTAATTCCGAAGCACTATTCTTTCCGGACGATTCTTCGAGTTCAGAAAGTTCCTTCACGGCTATAATACTCTCCATTCGAAGTTAATTGACTTCTTCGACTATCTGAGCCGTTCTGAAAGGCTACTTAGAAAAATATCCTGCTGCCTAAAAAATTCTACCCTCTTAAGCCCAACTAAAGATGTAATATTTGCTCCCCAATCGAAAGGACCATTGTGAATGACAAATTTCTTCAAAGTGACAAATTTTCCACTCGAAACGTATCAATAAAAATGAATGACATTCCATTCGTTTCATAAATTGCTTCCCAGCGACAAGTTCTCGCGTTTACAAGTTACAAACGAGCGGTGAAATACCCAAGGCACGAAAGTCGTGAATTCCTTCGCCGATTGTACGTGCGTTTTTAAATCGGTTTCAGGTAAACGTTTACCGTGTTTGTGGGCGGTGCAGCAGAATTATTCTCGCGCCATTGACCGAGCACAGTGGCTAACGTCGACAACGAGATCGGTAATGCATCGAGTCGTTTGCACAATCTACAAACTGTTGCACAATAAGAAAATATTCGAGTTTTGTGCATCGTCATCGAAAGTCGGCAAGCGTTGCGGGCATAAAAGAAACGGCAAAGAGCGCGAGTTTGCCAACGACCCGTAATAATTCCTTTTTTCATAGAGAATAATGTAGACGCGTTAAAATTGTTTATCAAATACTGTAAGAATGTTGCGAATTTTAGTCCAGATATTTACCTGCATTTTTAACTACGAAATTACAAATTTAAATTCCAATTTCCAGGGTTGTAATTACGAGTTTTAACGAGGATTTTCAATTCTGAAATGATTGCAAATTATAAGCTAATCAACATAAAGTGCATCCCATCTGTTCTTGACAATGAACGTCTAGAGGATGAAAATCCATATTCAGCTCTGCAATAATTACAACATGACGGTTTGCCTCGTAATAAATTACAAATTGCTCATATATTATACCATGTTTGATGCTGTCCATGAACGACTGTCCATGAACTACTAAAATCAAATAGGACATAAGGGTAAATATTTTAATGCTGACCCGGTTTCGGTATTCCAAAGATTAAAAGCGACAGTTTCATATTTGCACGTCTAGCAGATATATGCGAAAATGATAAAACTGGTACGTTTTTCGAAAACCCGTGGAATGAATTTAGATAGAAACCCGATTTTTAAAATAAAATTGAAAGGGAATAATTCAAAGAATTTATGAAGAATTTCCAGATTATAAAATTCACACCCTTTTAGAATGGTAGAATGCAAGTACTCTATGACCACCACTTACAGTACCCAAAATTGTCTGTTGCAGATCAAACTCCTGCTTCGATGGAAATAAAAAAGTATCCCTTTTGTGCGAAGAAATTCGTTATAGCATTCAGTTAGGAATGTTCAAAAAGATTCTCGGCGTTGACGTTGAAACCGCGCGTCTCGCCATTGTCCTTCTCTCCTGCAAACACGAAAAAACGGTTTCAACTTTCGAGTACCCGCACCATCGTGTCGGTTCTCTATCGTCTTGTCACTGTGTCCCCCTTCGAACGTCAGGAGAGACCAAATCAACCCCCGCCATTCTGCGTGTTTCTCGAGTGCTGTCGCGCTGACTCTTTTCAACTTTGATCGAGCGCCACTTCAGTGCGCATAAGATGAAATGAATTAACGCTACGCAACTGGAAAGCTCGACTCTCCTCTTCTCTTTTTCTCTCCCCCTTCAAGGTTCGTCTCTTCCTTCTCTACTCGATCATCCCCTTCGCTGTATTTGGTTCTTGGCCCTTTACTCCGTTTGTTTCCAGACGCAAGAACCGTTGCGGTTTCCTCCCCAAGGTTTTGCTACCACAGTTTTTCTCGAGTGCCGCAACTTGCTCGAACTCATTAATACCATTCGACGAACCCCATGACAGAGTTATATATGAACAGTTTCACCTCCAGATAATACCCAGTGAAAATACTTAGGACTTGGAAGTTTTTCTCTAGGTCCTCGCGCTTCCCTATAGATAACAAGAATCCGTCCGAATGGTCGGCGACGAACGGGTGGAAAATATATCGCAGAATGATCGCTTCAAAATCTAATCCATTTAACGTTATCCACTTCGTTAACGAGGCGGGATTTATTAAATCATTTCCATCAGAGCGTTTCCATTCATCGGCTACAACGAGGCAAATAGTAACCGCCATATCCGCATATAATTACAACTGCAATGGTAATTAGTGCAGCATAATCGTCGATACGAGCGTACTTCTATCAATGGAACATCATAACCAGAGCGTTCCGATTGTAACAGTGAAATTGCATCAAACACGCGATAGAATATGCCAAGTTTCACACGATACGTCATCAGCTGTACTTTCGTAGAATGGTGTGAAGGCTACGGTTCTAATAACATTAGTATGCCAGTAGCGTGTTGGTTAGCTAGCCCGAAGGCTAGTTTAATTCGTTTTACCTAAAGTTTCAGCAACACAAAGTCGCGACGTGTCTAATTATCTGACTCCTCGTTAGCCATAATCCGGCTAATTCTCTGTATCCATGGAAATATACGGAACCAACTTCTGTGTTTAACTATCTGCTTGTTTCTAACTGACTTTACGCCCTTCAAATGTTAATACATTTGTAAAGGAGCCGGCCTTCTCTGGCTGCATATCGCTCACATTACTCGAGATCCGATTGAATTCGAGCCGTGACGAGGCTGAACACGCGAGGGTCCGGAAAATTGAATCGCAGCTCGCCTAACGGCTGCGATGCGGTTGCGAAATCATTTAGGTCGATACAGAATGTACGAGCTGCAATTAACCAACGCGAGAGAAAACCGGAGATTCGATGATTAGAAGAAGGATTGTTCCAAACTTCAACTTTTTATTCCATAGATTTTTCTTCGCGTTTAATTACCCAATTACTACGTTCATTTGGCTCTTTCAACCAAAAATTCCAACAAATTCAAAGTTCAAGTGGCGTGCACGTTAAAGAGTAGCTTGAATTTCGTTGGCACCACCACTAAACGTCTTTTAAACTGATGAATAAGGCTACCGTCAAAAGTACCGACCGCCCTTCCGTTCAACTCGAAACTTCTCTCAGGAAGCGAAGAAAGAAAGAAAGAAAGAAAGCCGACGTGCGAGGGTGACAATTTTTTGATTCGAACTTTTTCCAGGAGTTGGTCATTCATCGACTGGTCCATCTCTTTTCTTCTTTCTGTTTCTCTTTCTTCAACGCTCTCGAGTCAAGAATGAATGAGACCAGCACGAACTTAGAATTTCGTGAACACCGTGAATGGGCCCCGACACAACTTTGGGGACCGTAGAAAAAAAAAAAGGCAGCCGGTTTTCACGTTCGCTCACCCGCTGCGAGAACGAAGGCGACACAAGTGTCCCATTGTCGATCCACGAGGATGCGAGAGTGCCTCCGGGCATTGTCGTGTTGCTCCTTAACACCATTAACTACGTTTTACCTTAAATTTAACCCAAAGTGGGGGCCTCTTGACAAATTTCCAGGATTTACGGCATCACGGCCGATTTCTCGCCAACAATGACTCCACTTCGTTGACCACGACGACGACTCCGCGTTTAAAGTATTCCTTCCTCTGCTACCCTGTTGCTGTCCTTCGTTCTTTAATCCGTTTCATTGGAGTCCGGCGTTTGGAAAATCGTTTCCTTGGAATTCGACACAATACGATAACTCGTGCGAGTTAAACGGTACCATTTTGTTTTTTTCATTCGTCCAAATTAAAGGAATCAACGGTGGTCGACATAGGCGGACACTCGAGTGATTTTTTTATACTAGAAAATTAATTTCCAAAACCCTTTGATGAATTATAATTCCTCGAAACCATCGTTAAGTCGTTGGTTCAATACTTGTTGCATGAATAAATGAAAGATTTGTTCAGTGTATCGAATTTTTCCTTAGTTTTTATGGTCTTTTTGCAACGTGACATTTTAACATCTATACTGGATATTTTATTGCAAGAGAAACTGAGAAGACTTATCCGGAAGAAGATTTGTGTGGACGATAAATCCGTCCAAGAGATGAAAATCTTCCGTATATTTTCTACGGATAGGTGTAATCCAAGCGATGTTACGCTACCTCTGTACAAGCTTCGGCAATAATTTCTACGGGAATCAATAACGGAACTTTATTGGTGATTCGCGAAAGTAGCCTGGAGGGTTCTTCCTGTTTTACATAATAAAATATTTATCGATCGTCGCTTGTTCTATCTGTTATTTTCGAATTGATGAAAACTTGCCATAGCGAGTCGTTGGTTATTCAAGACCTAGCTTCAAATCAGTCTTACATCGAGTGGAAAAATAGGATCAAGGAAAATTACTATTAAATGAAATACATATATCTTAGAGGGACAGGTATTTAAAGTATCAGCAGAATCATAAATTTAAATAATTCATTTTATTCTCCTTAAGCTTCTATTAAAAATGTACAACATCCCTTTTAGAATCGTATAAAAATACATATTTACATTATCTACAATGCTGAAGTAATATTTACAAAGTCGATAGAGAATTGTTCTTTGCTGCAAACAAATACAGCTATATTTTATCTTCTACGAATTGACAATTCTTTCTACGGTGTGTTTTGTACATCCTATGCTCCTGAAAACAGGACTGATGCCAGTATCCTGACAAAAGGACGAGCCGTCGATTCGTCTCTTCTTATCGTCCGTTTCCTCTAACGTTTCGCCGATCGTTCGCTTCGATGCTTGGGACAAATTGTGCCGATCCATGTCGTAACCGGGGCGCTCGACCATCGTGCTGCTGACCCTAGGAAGATTTAATTTCTCCTCCGTTACCCGATGCAACTGCGATTCGTCGATCGTCGGAAACGGTCGCATCGATCGTTCGAAACGATCCGCCACGGTATTCGACGATTCTTCCCGGTTGAACGTATCAACGGCCTTCTCGATCGCTTCCATTTTCTCCTTCTTCGTCGATCTTTCCTCCTCCTGATCGCATTTTCTGCTCGACGAATCGTCCGCGCAACCATCCTTCTTCTTGCCGCACGTCCTCAAGCAGCAACACTTCTGATTCTGTCCCGCGGGTAGATCCTCCTTCTTGTATTTCACCCTGCGATTTTGGAACCAAATCTTCACCTGTTTCTCGGACAATCTCAGATTCGTGGCGATCTCGATTCGACGGAGCCGCGATAGGTACATGTTGGAGGCGAATTCCCGTTCCAATTCCAACAATTGAGTGCTCGTGAACGCGGTTCGAATCCGTTTCGAGCTGTTGTTGGAGTTTGGCGACTTCGGGGGTGGTGTCGGGGTGCTGTTACGCGACGGTGATTCGCTCGGCGCTGAAACGTCTGAAATGTACAATAGCGTTAGTGTACACGCAGGATTGTAACGATCACCTAACAGGGGATGTGAAATTAAATTTACTAACGCGTTAACGTGGTCTAATGTAAGAAAATTAACTTCACATATTAATAATAAAAATATTAGGGGAATAGTAATCAATCTCCACTCTTCGCGACGCTCGTCTAAGACCTCCTTTACACACGTTATTAGTCCAATCATCGTTTACTCTATTCGACTAACACCTTGAGATACTAGAACTTCTAATCACGTCATAGTTGCACAATGAGCAAATATTTACCCGATAGTCTGCTAGCGGAGGTGTTCAAAGGCGACGGAGGACTCTGTCCAGGTAAAGGTAAGCTTCGCAAAGCGGGTGGACTAATTGGAACCGGAACAGGCATGGCCGGCGGTCTTGGTACCGGCCTGATTGGCTGATAACCCAGTCCCAAATTGAAGAAGTTGAACATATAGCTCGGCAATTGATTCCCGTAATATGGCAACGGGTAAGCAGGCGGTGAGTTATTGCCAATCAACGAGTCCACCAAGAAACTTCGCGACATATTGCCAGAGTTTATCTCCCGACGAGCTTCAATTCCTCGATCGAACAACACTCCGATAGAAACACTAAACAAACGTGCGGACACTGAAATACCGTTTTGCACGAGATTCCATTGATTCACTATATTTCATCTGGTCGTAACACGATGTTTTTTTTTCTTCGGTGAACTGTCAAGCAAGAGGAGAAGAAACTTTTTCGAACGTGATATTCACGGTACAATGGTATACCGTGTTCTGAAAGCTGAACGATCAGTGCAGAGTATATATATACGGGGTGCTAACTCCACCCAGGGGTTGGTACTTTTCGGGGCCCCTTTTGTACGGGGCCCCGCCCTTTTCGAAGGGTGCCCCCTTTCTAGTTCACCCCAATGCACGGGGACCAAACGCTTGTTCGCATCCCCTGGGATCGACACTGAGTAGGGCATTTTCTTGCAACGCTAATTCGACGGGTGGCTAATATGTCCGGAAACTTTATACTACGACGTACCCATCTTTCTACTATTATTGGCCTTTATAGGGTAACCCCTGCCACGTCTACTCATTATTCTCCCTTGCATTCGTTCCTTCCGATGATTTTGAAGTACGATTTTAAATTGACGGAAATGACACGACGAATACCATGGATCCGGCTTTGCAGCCAGAGATCCTCTTAGTGTCTTCCGTATTTCTTTAATGTTTCGTTGTCTTGTGATTATTAGAGTTATATTATTTATAATGAGCTGGTTAATAAAGCTCTTTTGTTTAAAGTGAGCCGTGGTTTGAAGAAGTGTAGCAATCTCGGATAATTATCGCTCGGATTCTTGTGAAACGTGATGAAGAATTTATAAGGTCAATCAGGATAAGTTTGCGGGATAGGTATCCGGTCCATCTGAAACCTAAGGAAAATATCATTAGTAATCTCCGCGAAGACAAAGCTAGAAGGAATTTTTTCGTGGTAATCCGACGGAGTACATAGGTATACAATCGATTTTGAACAGTTTCCTTTTTATTTCTTGTTACATGATGCAACAGATATCCTTGGAAATTTCGTTGAAAGCAACCGACTGCAGAAATATGCCCAGTTGACAATTCATCAGCGTTTCCATAAAACGTATCGAGACGCTTTGAGCGGTAACTTCGTTTCCGTTCGCATCGATATTCAATAACTTGCAAGATCCAAATCGAATCGCGAGTCTACCTGCGGCGTTGCAACTTTTTTCCTTTCCTTCTGCTTACCCGTCCAGACGATTTGCAATTCCGGCAAATCTTCTCCCAATCCTACCCATAAAACATATTCATGGGTTGAGCAACGCGGTTGAATAAAAACGAGCATTTCAAACACTTCTCGATGAAGTTACTGGAAAAGTTAATCCAGAATCAACTGGATTCTGACCGGATTTACATCTGACACCGTTTGATTATTCCAGTATCCTGGTTCATCTATATTCTGAATCAGATAAGAAAGAGTAAATATTTGCACATAATCAACAGTGTACCTTACCCAGCGAAATTTAGCAAATACCCTAAAGTTTAAAGAGTATTTCGAATGGAAACCATAGTTATCCTGTCAATTTCTCAGTTACTCGAGTTTCCTTGATGTTGAATTATATTTCTCCATAATTTCTATAAAGGATTGAATTTCTTAATTGAAGCAGCGTATTTGACACGAGTAAAACGAAAATTCGCAAATTGCCTGTATATTCGAATTTCATTATCACGCCTGGCAACTTGATACTCCTAATCATCCCTTGATTAACCCAGGAAGCGAGCCCTGTACAGCGGGAACGAAAGCGTTTTGGTAATGGACACTATCAACTGAGAGCCAAAATGTGGCTACCAGTATATACGGCTCGAAAGCCGTGAACTAATTTCTTGATTACTCGAAGGTGCTTTATCGAGCGTGTCGTCCATCGCGCACACGGTGTGCACAAAGCGGAACATTAATATTAAACGTAAAACGTATTTTCGGTTGAAGCAACGTAAATGATATCGGTCTCGGTTTACATTTGGTCGTTGGTGCACCATTTACACCTGCTACGGTTCTTTGAAATAAACAGTAGTTAAATTATCCTTCGAAATTTCTAACGTTCTAAATATTCTAAACATCCAATTGATGAATTGACATCGTATCGAGCACTTGGTTGAAGAAATATACCAAATCTAACGTGTTAAACGCGATAAAACACAGTCGGCACACGGTTAAGATCCGAGAAAACATAGCCGTGATTTTAAACCCCTAATAACGCGACTAATCTCATTACAATGTTACCAAGGCAGCGCAAGCATAAGCGTGGCCTAACCCTCGGAACTCATATTAAAAATCAGGGTTATGTTATCTCACGAATAGCTCGTGAATAATACAATGCGCATCTCTCTCTCTTTCAGCATATGTCCGGCAGATCTGGTTGATTCGAAGGGTTGCCGCACCCTCTTCGAGGGGTTGGAAACGCGCCACCCTTCGTTCGAATATCGCAAACAAAATTACGCCGGTTCGTACATACGTTCACGTGCGTCGTTACCAGCGTATCTGGAGTCATTACTAGTGAAGGATATTTTAATTTCACCCCTCGTACCCTCCTTGAAGCAACCCTATTGGCCGATCTTTTTATTTGGGGCGTGTCTCAACTCTAGGGTTGCTACACCGTCAAAGGGAGAATACATTCACTGCGCGGCTTGCGTTTTAAGCTGAAATATTCTTGGTTTTCGCCGAAGAAACGTATAACAATATCGAAAAAGTTGAAGGGTGTAAAATATTTCAGAAAACAGATTGAAGATGTTTCGAAATCTATGCAGGGTAATTGGATGATGCTCGAAAACGAAGTATGAGCCGAGATATCTTGTTATATCCCTCGTTTCTTCTTGGGAACTAGTGCTCCTTCAATTTTCTCTTCTCTCACGTTGTTTCGTCTTTGAAGCTCCAAGCATGACTGTTTTCAGAATGCATCACATAGGCAAAGAGGTTTTCAATTTTCTTTACTAGAACCCTTTCTTGCTTCAAAGGTATTGCTTCTGGTACGAAGATATTTCTTTATTTTTCAAAGTTTTTTATAAATATTTAGAATTCGATACGTTTCTCATATTTTTCTTGTAGGTATCATAATAATTCTTTCTGTTATTTCATGTCAGTTTTACGCTCAATACATAAGGATAAGTCCCGATCAGTGATACTGCAATAATTGCAAACCAAAATGTGGCCAACAGTTTCAGGTACACGTGCATATCTCCTAATGGCGCCTATAAATGTTGCAACTCTAATTGCAAGTCCTACACCCACGTTGTATCCTCGCTTTGCCAGCGTAACTTCCAAGATCAGCTTGGATATTTGCCGAAAAATATCCAACTTGGAAAATTAACTCTATCTGTAAGTAGATATAACGACGAGTTTGTTGGCAGACAAACCAGAACTCAACTGTGTCAATGACAAGTCAAATATTTAACGATGCGTTTCGAAGGGTCAGAGTACAGAACAAACTTTGAAAGATGAAATCGTACAAGATTGGAAGTTATTCGTGACTACTTTCCAAATTGCACAATATTTGGATCGAAGTAGACTAATGATAGTCTAAAAGTTTTCTTTCTCTTCGTGCAATGGAATTTCCTTCTCATCGTTCAATCTGTCATCGCACGATTTTTCATGACTTCCATTTACGTTAAACTTTTTACATCGTTCAAACTTCCCCTAAGGATATGTTTATTGCAACAAATAGCCTCGATAGAATTTCGATTTCTTCCTTCGAAACACGATACCCGCTGGAAGAATGCCAGAGTTCCGACCTGGAAGATAAATTTGTTGTCAACTTCTTCAACTCCGCGGTGAAAGCCGTAATCGATCGTCGATCGAAACGGTACAAATAAATGAAAGAATAAAGCTCGATCGAAAGAGAGGAGCCGTAGTCACCTGTGCTGCAAACAAACGCTAAGGATCATCTTGTTGATCATCGACCATACGTCGAACCAAAAAGATCCTTCGAGATGAACGCGATAAAGCGTGACAAGGAGACAAGGATACCACGAAGAAAACGCAAGCAACGATAAACGTGCTCGAGGAAGCTTTCGTCCAAACAGACACCACGAAGCAGAAGAGAAACACGTCGCTCTGTGAAGAGGTTGAATCAATCTGGGTTTCCCGATTTCAGCCAGATAAAAGAGAATTGCGAGATCGATGTCGTCGTTCGGTAAACTTACTCCTTTTTTCCCTTCTTCCACCATTATTCCCGGCGTTTCGTTCTCCGTACGATCTCGAGGCAAGGTTTCGAATCCGAAAATTAGCTCGGCTCATTTCACCCGGCAGAAAAGTGCATTCTTACGGATGGAGAATGCACGGTCCCAAAGGAGCATCCCATTCAGCCTCGACTCAACCCACGCTATTGGTCATCCGTTCTAAAAAGGGCCCGATGGAGAGGAAAAAAAAAATTGTGAAAGAAAAAAAGTGAAGAATGAAACGGTGCCGGCCAAATAATCATGGGAATAGCAAATACGATTTCGGGTAGCTCCGCTTTTGCTGCCAGACGGAGCAAATAATTCGAGCATAGTCGAGAGCGAAAGTTTTGCGAAAATCCTTTATTCCTGTTTTACCCTTTCCCGTCGAGACCGTCTGGAGAATGATATCTGAACGAGACATCGACCGTAACAATTTCTTTTCTTTTCCACTACGATACATGCGGCTGTCGCGTTCGAAAACCCTTTCTATCGTGAAAGGCAGATGGAATTTAATAAAAACGATTCGTTGCGTCACGATTGACCCAGCTTCATCGATCGAGGATTAAACGTTCTCGATAATCAACACTGCTCAATCCTGTTGGCTAAAATCAAAACAGAGTTCACGGAAGTTACCGATCACTCGCAGTCCACGAAGGAAGGAAGTTTGACAGGCTATAAAATCCGCTTGCCATCCATCCAACCGCCAACTACACCCCGAAGAACGAAGCATGTACGTACTTAGCGGTCCTGAACTTCCCATCGAACTGGAGAGTCCGCAAACACGATAAGCTAGTTGAGGAGGCCAGATTCGCGTGGGAGTAACTCTTGCCGAAGAAAAGGAAGAAGCTTAATACCTGAACTGGAGGACTCGTGGTGCGTGGATCACTCTTTTATGGTTGTTTACCAGAAAACTTTCTTCCTTCGGAGTAGCTAACTTTCCGAAGGAAGAAAATTTATAACGCAAAGTGATTGACCGAAGGTAGATCGAAAGAAAGAGTTCTCGATGAATTCAGGAGGATTCTGGTGGATTAGCGAGCACTCTGATGGCACGGTAAAGCTGGAAAGCTCAAGGATTTAGAGTGAATTCAACGTAAGCGTGCATCGATAGCCTTTTTGTTGGCTGCTGCATTGTTTCGTGCACCATTGTCGGTAACAACGAGCGTTCCTGAATCATTGTAGCGTGAATTATTCGATAATTTCGCTAGGTTACGCGTTCTTCGTCCCTCTCGCACTTTGTTCGTTTCTCTCTCTCGATCTCGTTTCGTTTTCGTATCGCTCTCGTGTTTCTCTCTTGCCATTATTTTTACGGTTTCCGCCTTGGTACTTGCGTTTTGACACGCGCCAAGGAGCCTTCACGAACAACGCAGTCAGAGTCGGATTTGTCGAACGGTTCATGGATACCACACGGTTTGTTGAACAACGTGAATCGGCCACGATCTTCTTGTACGCTTCAGAATTTCTCAACGGCCGTGAAAATATCATGAGACCTAATGACCAGACCTGTCAGAGGTTAAGAGATTCTACCTTTAGTCTCGGATAAAGGATCTCTAAGCGCATTTCGCTAGCCGAGACACAGCGAAATATTTATGAGAAAATCTGTTTACTTAGACTGCATAAATTATTGCTTGCTTCGTATCACTCTTCTTACCTGATTCGGTTAGCAGGAAATTAACGAGCAATGGATGATTAAATGTCAAGAACGACGAATTATAAACGATGCCTTAATTACTCGTGCGATCTTCCTTTTTTATTTTCTGCAACAACCGAGGCAGAAGGACGGATTACGAATGGGAAAGAGATTTCGACGGACAAAGAGGATTTTCCTCTAAATACGACATTAGCAGATACCACGAGCGCATTTTATCGGAACCCGTTATTTCACTGCGAAACTACGTTCACGCTTCGTTAAATTACGGATTAAAGCGTTCCGTTGTTTCCCGTTGAAGGTTGCCCCGCACTCGTTAATGAAAAGTTTGCAGAAATTTCACAATCAAGTACGTACGTAAAATTCAGTTGAAATTCAATTGTTTTTGTTGGAAACGATTTTCTGAAGTTCCTTTCGATTTATCACTGTCAGGACGGATCCAAAATACAGAACGAGAGTAACTCGTCGATGGCGAAGAAAGATTCAAAGAGAAAAGAAAAAAGATTATATTTCATTCGTTGTATCGTTCCAGTTCCCCGGTAGTTTGCCATTTTCCCTTACCCTCTAAACAACAACGCGAAAAATGAACTTCCGATGACAAGGCGATACGATAGACTATTCTTCCTAGCCGAAATTTCCCTCCGTGTCTCTCGACGTGAACCATTTTATAAATTCATCAGGGTGGCTGGGTAAAGGGTGATCGAAAATCTACCCTCGTTATACGCGAACGTCGCAGACGTATTTAATAGGATGATACCTACTTATAAATGTCTATCTTCTCTTCGAATAACAACGTGACACATTGTTAAATCTTTAGAAAAAAAGTTTGTCTTTCAACGATGATACATTATGTTGCACGTATCTTTAAATAAATATGAATCGTTAATATGAAATTTAATGTTTCTTTCGAATATTGATTTGACGAAGACACTCGCTGAATCGCAGCAAGATGAAACTTTATTCGGTGACTCTCTACACGATACAATAAACGATAAATTGCGATGTAACTTTGTTTCGATGCGTGCCGCGGGTACACGCTTCCGATCACGTGTCGCATAATAAACGCGTGCCAGGATAATAATTCCTGAAGACACCGTCTGATGAAGGCTACGTCGTCCTGTTAACGGGTGCATTGTCGAGCCGCGTCAGTTCTGTGATTAATCCCATTATCCCGGTGAACGGAAGGCCGTAAGAGGAATGGAATAAAGCGTCGCATCGTGGGGTTGAGACGCGCTTTCCGAGCCTCGAACGTGTCTCGAAACGTGAAATTACCGGCTGAATAATGTCCACGTCGAACGTATAAACGAAATTAATCGATCAATGCAAGGAATTGATGAGGTTTAATTGAAATTTTGAAACAACCAGAATTTAGAATACAGAGAATGTGGAATTCCTTCGAAGTAATTGATCAATGCATGAAGAAGATTTAAAGCTCGTGTAGACGTAAGTATATGATTATTGTCCTTGACACTGGGTCGGAATGAACGTAGCCAGGTGCACGCGTTCACGTCCCTCCCCCTCTACGTTCAGTACAAGGGAGACAGACGACACGAGTCCATAAAATCCCATAAACATCCCTAAGAATCTACCCAACCAACGCGGTTGGTAAATCGTGCCTCTGAAAGGAATAAAATATCGCTTTTTGCGGCAATTTTACGGCAATTTTCCGATTGGATGAAACCGCTTCGCGTACGAGCTGCGTGTTACCAGGTGTCGGGAAATATCTGTCCCTCCTTTCCTTCTCTCTGCTTGTTTTCCTTTTCTCCGATCCAAAAGGGATACCGATTTCTCCTAGCCATGGTTTTTCGCTCTAACCAATATCACCAGCCACTCGATTAACAGTCATCGTCGACCAATGGACAGACTTTTTTGGTGGTTACCACAAAAACAGGTACGACACGAACAATAAAGGAAACGTGTGTGTTCTATTGAACAGTCAATGGTCTGTGACCATATTCATTGGACAATTTTAGCCCCGAATGAAATATCTAATCCCGATTTATATGTTAAACAGTCTCGTGATTCATGTATTGAACAGGAACGAATTCAGAAATCTTGTATAAGGGATGAAATGTGTAAAAACATGTTTTTGAGCCTTGAATCAGTTTGAAATAATTTGAAGAATAAAGGTAATTGTGTAGATTCCCCCTTCGAAAAGGAGATACCCGTTTTAAAATTGATTCGAGACAATGTTGGATATTAGAGGGTCAAGAACATCGTTAAGCCGACGTACGATTTACTGAGCCAATTTCGCCAAGAAGAAGGAACGGAGATATTGCTAAAAGGCGAGAAAATCGATAACAATGGAATGGTCAATTTCCCGCTTCTGAGACACAGAAGGAAATTTAATTTGGCGAGTTAGCCGATGCTGGAAACTTTGCAGCGGATAATTTTTATTACCTTCCTTTTTCGTCGTCCCCCTTGCAGAGATCGTTTTTTAAAAAAAGGATATTTTGCCGGCTCTTGTATCGTCTCTGGCTAGTGAAAACTCGTGAAATTTAAATATCTGCATTTAAATAAAATCCAAAACTCTTGAAATATAGAGATCATTCCGAATATCCTCTCTTTACAGATAAATGAATATCAGTAATCCGAGACAATGAGGGATAATGATCATCGAGTAGCTTGAAACAAGAATTCGAAACAGAATATCGTTTCACATTTCGTTCGTTATCGCGAATTCCTCTACTTGCTCGCGTTCCGAATGTAATTTTGAGTTCGTTTATCGTTCCCCAATTGTTACATTGTTCAAATAGCCAGAGAAATAAAATCTGTCAAACTTTCCATCGAATATTTAATTTCCTACCCCGTCTGATATTCATTAAATATCGGTCGCGTATGAAAAAAGTCTGTTATAACAATATTTACGGCGGGTAAATACAGTGGAATAGAATAAATAGCAGAGAGAAATTCTCGAGGTAAGAGAATTTAACAACCATGGAAATAAAATGCACATGGAAGAGAATATAAAATATGAAATTACTGTTGCAACTGATACGAATACCTATCAGTAGGTACTTGAAACTAACAAAGATGAATTTCAATATAATATGATTCATTTTCGAAAGCTTTTATGGATGCATTCCGCGAATAGTGGCCGTTATTTCTGCAGCTTTTAATTTCCTTCCATTTAGGAGACTTCCGTCGGTGTGTACCGGTGGAAATAGCATGCTACGAGACGGAAAGATGCTACTTAACGTCTCTCCCCAGTGCCGTTAACGCGGATCGAATCGCTTGTAACGTTGACAGTGGCCGAGCCCCTTTTACCAACGTAAACTCGAATGACTGAGAGACACCATTTCAGCTAAAGCATCTCGATATTGTGTTCGAGTGGCATCGAGTGTCGGCAGGGGATGACTTTAGTTATGGCACGTTAGTTACGCAATGCTTACTTCGCGATAAATTATATCCCGGCCTGAAGAGAAACGTACACGGTCTTAAACTAAACGTTACATCGATTCGAATTTATTCTCACGATTTTATTCGAATGAAAAACTACCGCTAACAAGGATGTTATCGACGTTAAAAATACTCATTATGTTTCAAGGAAGACATCTTGATTAAGTGGAGGCACCCTCCTGAGTCGTACGGATCCTTGGTATCTGTATAGTAGCCCCGAGCGTCAAAGTGTTAAAAAAACAAGGGTAGATTCCATCTGAAGATACTTCTGAGTTTTCACATTGATTTCAGCTTCATCGGTTCGACTGTTTGAAAAATCTTTGTGGACAGAGCCGATGAATTTGTCAAAGAGTGCCTAAAATAACATCTCGGTGGAAAAGTGAGGTGAAATATTGGCCTTTAGTATTGGCTTTTTGGTAGCCAGGGAAAGTCTGGTTTGAAAATGTATCATATCGGGTGTGTTTCGCGTGAAATAGTAGCTCGGATCGCGTGACAACTTAAAAGCTCGATTTTTTTTACAAGAAAATTTATAGCGAAAAAATACAACTTATAATCCGATTAGTCGAGATAACATCCCGTCGAACTCGTGGGATTTAATCGGAACTGATTGTGGTCACGCAAAGGTGTTCGCTTCATCTTTCCATTTACTGTTGCACTTTCATAATCTTTTTATTTAAAAAAATACTTATCGTAACATTTTTTACGGCCCTAAGAACAGCTTAGCAGTATAACAATTTTCTGTTACTTAATTTGTTCGAACTGCATTTACTCAGACTTCAGTCAACAGACAATGAAGTCTGTAGATGAAAAATAATACGATGAAAATAATCAATAAGTACTTCTCTGCACTGCCTTCTTCGCCATCTTAATTATAGCTTCTTAATTAAAAGTCTGAACAGTATTAGTTTCCAATTAATCACGGCACGTTGCATTGCAACGTTATCCAACTATGGTATCTTTAGCAACGATTTATCAATCTGCATCGAACGGTTCTTAATCATTTAACCAGTAATGCGTGAACAATTGACAACTTATAAATTAGAAGTTTGAATGGAAACTGAAAAAATTCTTGTATTATTTTTGATAGTTTTATTCTTTAAACCAATTATCAGATAGCATCGATATGGAAAATCACTTTTTACGAAAAAAAAAGAAAGGAAAAAAGGCAGAGTACATTGTGAACCGTTATTGAAACTTGAATGGCTCGATGCCAAACCGATCACAAGCCAATCCTTTTAGAAATGACATTCCCGTGAATTATGCGATTGCCTTTGTAGGCATATGCTACCGTTTCCATATATTCACACGTATGGAACACGATATGCGGCTACGGTTAAAGTTGCCTCTCTCGTCATCCTGCTCGCATCAAGACCCACCTATTACAGTTCACTTTATTTGCTCAGGACTGCGGTTCTCTTTTCAATTCCGCATCAAACGGGAAATAATCCGGCGATATATGAGTCTCATTTGTAACTTGTAATCTCGCGCGAAATGTTGGACATAATTCAGAATTAGGCCTCTTCCATCTGAGTGTTCCATGGCTTGTAAAACCATTGTTAAATAGCAAGAGTTTCATGTGGTCGGTAAGTTATTCGATATTTGAAAGTGACGAATTTATCTTCATTGATCTCCATAAATTGTATTGTCTTTAAAGCATGCAATTACACTAATATTCTATTCATTTATCATTGATGTACTTTTGTGTGTAAGTATATGCCACCCTTACACGTAGCTTACTATAAAGGATTCGTTGGTAGTACCCCTGCCCCTCGAATCAATTATCATTTCATTCCGAGGAAATTACCGATAAATCCAATGCGGATCCCTGTCGGATTAGGGATCAATTTTCCAAAAAAGCGCAAAAATTTTCACAAGTTGACATAAGCAGCTTAGCGGCGTGTGTCTATGGCAGCTGTTCTATCGAACTATTGGAAACCTATCTCTTTATATATTGTTCATAGCACAAACATTAATCCCGTAAATACCGAAATTATCCGAGGAGGGCTACTGAAAAGATAGAAAAGGGCACAAACATTGGCAGCGTGTAATCATTCACCTAGGTTAAAAATTTGGTACTCCAACAAAGAGTTTTATTCAAATTCATTTGATGAAAAGTGTTACTTGTATTGTACACTATAATTATGAAATATTACAATTGCTAATAATTGAATATCAAAATAATTGGATCCATTATACTCCATTTTTATCAATTTATGCTTGTATTCGTTGAATTACAAATATTTCTTTCGGTCTTGACGCGATTGCTATCTTCATTAATATATTTTCGCGGGAATAGTTGGAAATAGTCTAAATAAAAATTACATTTAGAGAATTTCATACAATTTGAATTTTAGATTTGTTCGTATATTAAGTTATTAATATTTACTGAATTTTGTGCATACAAATTGCAAAGTTAAATATTTTTAAGAACTGATGGCTGGATAACTGATCAGAAATTCGTCTTTATAAATTAGCGGCTTAGTAAGGAAGCGAGTCAGTTTGTCTTCGGACGTCAAAAAGAAAGGAAGGTGTACTCTCGTCGTTGACAGTAACACCATCTATACAAAGATGGCTGAAACTATTTAACAATTTATCGACTGATTTTTTTTTTATAAAAAATACTTCAGGCCCCCTCGGGCCTATGTGTGTCTCTCTTTATTATGAGCATATAAAATTTTACAGATATAATCGATTGATTTTCCGAAACTAGGGAACACCAATACCCTTTATCAGGGAACGGTTAAAACTACGGGACAACTTATTGACAAGTTGATCGATAAGTCGGCAACTAGCTTTAGCTAAGTAGTAGCACCGACGTGAGACTACTCTCTCGTCGGTGGTAATAGTCTCTTGTCGACGATAGCAGTCTTTAGTATCGGTGGTGGTACGTTTCGGAAATTCGATCGGTAAGTTGTTGAGTAGTTTTCGTTATTTTTTACAGATGACGTTGAGATCGAATAATATAAACATTTTTGCAAATGTCCAAATAAAGACCAGAGCGCCATTCTTTGGGTTGGATAGAGCAAAACGAGGACTCTACAAGCTTTTGTTTAGAAAAATAATGAGAGTTCTTTTTAAAATGCTCCTTTAGGAGCATTTGCTCCTATAGGAGCAAAAAATACAATATTCTATTTTATTAGTTTCGCCGCTTCCTACTAGATGGTGCTACCGATACCGTTTCCAAAGCGCGCCGCGGTATAAAATTAAAGAATCCTATAAAAATACAACAAATACACTATTTATATTTTCCAACGCTCCTTTTATATTTAAATACTCGATATTTAGCCGATGTTTCCTTAACATGATTGAATTTTTTCGCAAAATCTGCGCAAATTCTGTTTGCATGAAACAAAACCGATCGAACCTTGTTATTGTGGTCGCGAACAATTGCGTTCGATGTATATGAAACATCGTTGTCGAGCATAAAGAAAAGTGGAACATGTTTATAAAGGGTTCGAAGTCGAGTAACCTCGTTTTATATTAGTGCTAGTCGCTAGCGAACCGTTTACAATTCCAGAACGATATTTCTTATATTATAGAGTACGCGCAGGAAACTGGTAGATAGTCAATCATTAAGAGGGTAATCGTTTGCCTTTGTGATCCACTTTCCAATTAGATCGTAGAAATGATCAATTTCGTTTCTATATAGGAATGGCAAGGGAAAGTAAGGGCGAAGGAAATAGTATCTTCATTTTTATTCCTCAAATATAGAAGATTATTAAAAATAGATTATACAATAGCATGGAAATTAAGCAAATAACGCAATTAAAGTCGGTGAATCAAGGTGTATACGTTTATTATTTATTACATAAACTGTCCGTTGATACACATAAGTAACTCCATCATATTTGCTAAAAGTGAAAGAGAAACTTTGTAACTGTTGCTCCACATATCATTAGATCGTAAAATCAACAAAAAGGCTCGTTTACTCCACTTGTTCAATATCTATCGGCAAATGGAAAAGATGGTCTAAGGCATGAGGTAACTTTTTTCTAAAAGGCGATATTTTTCACGAAACATGGACAGCTTTAATAGAGGCTGTATATCCGTGTCCGTAGACTTAGATCGCAGGAAGTCACGCATATCAAAGCAGCTATCAGTCAGTAAGAGGAACGAGGCGACGCGTTATAGGAGGGGAGGCTTTCGAGTTAGGTGTCGAGGGTAGGGGCTAGGCCAGGCGTATAGCAAGCAGAGAGTAACGCCGGTGGTGGTGGTGGCGTGGAGAGCCGGGCGAAAGGGAAAATGGTCGGGCGAACACTTTTTTTCTCCCCCATTTAGAGGCAGGTTTTTTGACACGGCGGTCGTTCGATCGACTTCCATTTGTCTCCGAGCATTCCGTCGACAAAGGTCCGCGAAACCGCGCGCTTGCACCGGTGCAGTCGTATCTCTTCGCGAAGATGCATCACGATCGTTTCCACCTGACCTGATCAATTCCCCGTATAAAACACCTCTGTTCAGTGAATTTTCGATAAATTCTCGAGGACCCCTTCAACAGTTGTATCTCTCGAAAGTTTCAACCTGTGATTTGTCAGCATCAGTGTAAACGATAAGAGGGTATTTAGGAAGAGGACAACCCGCGCGACCAGGTGAACTGAAATGATACATTGGATCGGGCTCGTCTAAGAAGCTGCAAGGTGAGCGTAATTTAAGCGCGACCGGAACCGAGCTAGGGTTCTTTTGTCTGCATGGGAAAACCATGAGTCGACTCTATGGAAATGAGTCCCTCCTCATGAACGTTCGAACAAGAAAAATGATGCGTCTTCTTAGATAGCGTTCCACTTTTCCGTACTTTGTGTGCTTCGGTTGTCTTTAACACATTTGCCGCCAGCGATTTTCCATGAGCCGCTGTCGTCACACGTGTGCGACCACCATGAATCTTTTATAAAGTTTAGTCATTCGTGGTAGGTTCGATCATTGATCAGTTTCACTTGGGTCAACTTAAAATTCAAATGATCCGAACCTTAATATCGACGGCGCAGTATTTCCCTGGGAACAAATCGGTAAATGAAAAGTTGGCGGGAAAACCCGTTTCAGCGGTGGTCGTTGGATAAAAAAAGTCGGTTTGAATGGTTACGCTCGGTTCCGTGATCGCGAGAACCGGCTGGAGTTGCAGAATATTAGCCGAGCGACCGCGGAATTAACTGACCGTTGCCTGTATAACTCCGGTAGTCCACTTTCTCGCGTGCAAACTTCCAGATGTTCCCCCGCGTTTCTTACGTAAAAACACGGCTATCCGAGCGGACCGTGCCGAAATGATCGTGGCCCGTCAGCTACAGCTCGTCACGGACCCTTAAATCGAACAACAACGCTGAAAATTGTTTGCGAGATCAGCGGCGCGTTTAGCTACGTGCTTTTCGCCGCTCTATCCTTTGTCAAGCTTCACGTTCCCTTTAAACCTGCATTCCGATTACTTTTCTTGCCACCGTTTCATTCCGATTAAATTATCGACTATTGGAAAGCGGGCGTCGATGAAGTATCTTACAATATGGTCAATTTTTCACACCCTAAAATCGTAGCCTTAGTTCAGAGAACACAGAAAATTAGATTATTAAATATTTTTCAATTCAGAATTTATGAATTTTTTATATTTTAATATTAGTTTAATGGATTTAATGGGTAATGTCTGTACGGAATATGCTTCACAATCGCGGCCTCAAACCGATACGTGCAGTTGCATATAGCGGCGAGGAGAATTTACTTTCGATCGGCGCGTAACCGATTCGTGTGCACGAACGATCGTGGAAAGGAATCGACGCTGATACTGTTTTCTCGTGAACGTTTTTAGTCGGCGAACGTAATAGGTTACGAACGAATTAATGGTTCTCCTTTTTGCACGCGGGTGTCCTGCAACCGACTCCATTAATATTACACCAGTAGAAATAATAAGGTAAAATGATACGTGACGTGATTAACGTGTTAAGGGTTGAAGCGTTTGGGCGTAGAAAATGAGCGAGGAAAAGTTGAATGAGCGATGCAGAAGTTGAATGGATCGAGCGAACGAGTCTAACGGTATTTCGAGTACGGTCGTCGATCCATGGCTGATCTTGATCTTCCTCCTCTCCTTGTTGATCTTCGCGGCTGAAGAGGAAGGAGGATCGAGAGAGCTCACGATCATCACGACTCACCGTGTACTTGAAACGGCCTCGTTAGATCACCGTTTGTCAAATCCTGAACATCTGGCAACCGGTTTCTATTTAGCATCAATTTTGGTGATGTCACCTGTTTTAGCACGTGGAAAATGACATGTCACTGTATCACTCGTGTTAAGTTGAACTTTACGTTGAGATTAGTTTTGATAGTATTCGACGAGAAAAATTCAAAACTGCAAATTTAAACTTTAGGAATCCATCCGTTCATAAGTTATGCATATGTAAAGGTGAGCGTTTTTAACATATTTTGAGTAAATGAGCGATACCTACAGGCATCGATTTTATAAATTAATTAATTCGCAAATTATTCGCATTGAGCAATTATTGAGCATTAGAGATGCTTAACTTTAAATACGCATAACTTTTGAAGTAATGGATTCCTAAAATAAAAACTTTGTTTTAAAATTTTTCTCGTCGAATACTACAGAATATATTAAAAAATATGAATAATTCTGTGTGCTCCAAAGTGAAGTTCGACCTAAAGCAACGTTACGATTACCTAAGCCGAGCGAAAAATTCCCAGGGGAAATTTTCTCCATCGTTTTTATATTTTTCACGAAACATAGCAATTCCCCGTGGAATATTTTTATACATCAATGAAGTAACCAAGATATTCGAATATCCCCATTTGTATGCTCCACCCTCTGTAATAACACGGAGATATGAAAATTTGATAGGAATAAATTTATCGTTGCAAGAATGAAACATAAATATTGTCTCCTCTCGACACCACCCAATCGTGTTATCGAAGTTCTTTTAAGAATCGCAATTACTTTTAACGCCGCTATCTTCGCAAACCGGTTATCGACTTAAAATTTAAGAAACATCTTGACAGATTCAGGTTTCCATTAAACAGAGGGTGGGGTCGTGCTATGGGCATTTTTAAACCTCTCCAAGTGCTATGAAACAAACCTTGGCCTCCTTTCGAACATGTCGCT